>NW_020955198.1:64514-664514 GCF_003031625.1 Empidonax traillii
GGAGAAGCATCTCGCTTGATCCTCCAGTGCTTTTGTTCCCAAGGGGGAATAGCCTCTCCTGAGCAACCTCTGAATTAATATTATCTCTGATGGGGAAGGATCGTGTGTTGAGCGACTCCTCTGCTCAGTTAATGGAGAAAAGACTGCATTTCTGTTATCTGGTTAAATACAGCCATACGTGGAAGGGATTTTAGAAGTAAGTTCACAGGGCCAGGAAGTTCCCTCTTCCTCACAGTTAGGCAGGGAAGGAAGGTAACTTACTGAGCCTCTTGGAGTGAATTCACTGGTTTATGGGAGTCGGAAGAGAGATCTGATTGGAGTGCGAGATGGCAGAGGGAACTTCTTCCCTTCTGATTCTAGAGAAATAAGAGATCTCAGTTAATGCTCTGGTGATTTCTGCGAGATCTTAAAAAACAGAGGACTCGTGGAATCTGTCATAGGAGCGTTTTCCTCTCCTCTAACAAGCACTGACAGTCTAATTACTGGAGCTACGAGCAGCTGTCGAGTTAGCCAGAGAGACAGAGGAGCTACATGTGTTCTGCTCGGCCGCCGGCACAGAGCCCTCGCAGCAGGCTGAGGCAGCCGTACCACCGCAGCATCCCTCAGAGACTTTCCGATAGGAAACGGGAGAGGTTTTTCCTCGCTAGCGCTCGCGCGAACGCTGGCTGTAAGCAGGGGGGGGGTTCACGCGTGGCTCTCCGTCAGCGCGGGGCGGGGTGACAAGTCAACTCTTATGGGAACCCTAAAACTGCTCCAGCCCCAGGGCTGTCCTGGTAGGGGCTCCGCTGGTCCCGAGGGAGGAGGCATTCGGTAGTACACCTTGGCACGAGTTTCCTGCTCTTCCTTTCCTCTCAAGCTCCTTCCACCATATTTAATCTTTTTAATGAAATTTTACTTCCCTTTTGGATTCAACCTCCTCTTGTGTGGAAGAGGGAGCAGAGGGGAGGAATACTGAGCCTCCTCTGGTGAGTGTAATAAAGCAGATGTCCGTGCTGGCAGCAACAGCCTCCTCCAGGAAAGCTGCATAAATGGGGCCCACTCAGGGACTGCACTCGCCTCCCACTTCGAGTCGCTCACAACTGCTTAGCGTGATACTTATTTACTTATTTATTTTAAAACTAGACTGGTGCCCCTCGCAGTGGTCTGATCGGTGAGCCTATCTGGATGCCCTCAGGCAGCAACAGTTTTACGCACGCAGGATTAAACAGCTTCCTAAGACGCCGCACCAGGCAGGAGCTCTCACAGTGGGAGATGGATTGGGTTCTGCTGGACGGCAAAACTTTGGTCAACCATGTTCCCCCCACTTCCTCCCGCCCTCTCCGCTCTGCCCGGGCTGCAGGGGACCCCAGGCCGCCTCCAGCAACAAAAGCCGTGGCCCCGTGCGGGGACTCGGGCTTGGCGCAGGGCTCCCTGCTCTGCCAGCACAAGGGCTCTTGGGGAAAACGCATCCGCGCTTGGAGGGCGGGGGAGAAAAACAGATGACTTTATTTTCTTCAAAGGTGATTCGCAGTTTGTTCATCTCTTAATAACGTGAGCTTCTGAGCTCGAATTTCACGGTTGAGAGGACGAGTCAGTGTTGTGTGTAGGGCTGGACGGAGATGTGCGAATCCCCTTCTTTCCTCCCAGCCCTGAAACTTCTGCCTCTCCCGGGAACCACTCCCAGCCGTGCTCTCTGGGGAGGTACTTCACACTCCGCACGGCGAGTCCAGGCTCGAACATCGCCTCTTCAGCGCTGGAGATTGGCGGGGATATACAGCTCTGAACAGTAACAAACTCTTTCTCCAGGTCATGTAGCAGACATGCACTGTTTATTACAGTACACTCTGTTGACAACCCATCACAAACATGACATGTTTAAAATAGAGAAAATAATTGCCGAAAAATCCATTTTTAAAAATTATGCAGGTGTTAATTCTTCCAGAAATTTGTCACCTGCGAACAAATCTTTAAAAAGGGAAAGTGTTGTGCTTTGCTGCTATCAAAATCTTAATGCTAATTATCAAATATCAGGACTAAACCCCATATTCAGTTCAAATACAAAAAGCAAGCACCTTTTATCATTAATTTCAAATATCTGGTATCCCCCTGCTTTTTGATATCAAGAAATCCAAAAAATGTGCAAACTTTATCAGACTGCAATGTTTCAACTAAACATAAATTTTAATTGCATTGAGAAAGCTGCTAAGTATATTCAGGTTAAAAATGAAGTCACTGAGATTTGGAAGATTAGGTTTTTGCTTTCTAGTCTGTACCAGACTTGAGTAATAGCATTCATAGCAGACCAGAAGAAAAGGCAAATAATCTTTGGTACTATTAATTTTAGGGAAAGTGTAACCTTTTCTATCCTTCATACTTATATAATCTTTTTCCTGAAAGCATTTTTAGTAATTATTAATGCTAGAAAGGTACGCAAACAAGACAAGTTTTTTTTTTTTTTTTTAATAACATGTAACAGATATTCATAAAATCAGTACCGTTACATTTTGGAAAAAAAATCATTTATGTGCTGTTTTTGATTACTCTCTCCAGTAAACAGTTGTTCTGGAAAAGTCAGCCATTCATTTATGTTACCAGTGAACAAGGCTATTCTAATTCTGGCATGCCTGGCGTTAGGTTACCGTGATAATTTTATAAGAATCTGAATTAGGAGGTTAACTATTTGAAGTTAAATTTGGAAATTTTATAATAGAAAAAAAAAAAAGAGAACCTACTTCTCTTCCTGTTTATTTCAAGGGGAACATAATCACATAATTGGATACTGTGAAAATACATCGGTTTTGCAAGTCATATTAAGGCATTAATCCTGCAAGTCTATACTCATAAGTATAATCATGACTTTGGGCCTATCAGGCAAAGATTAATTGGGAAAAAAAAGTGTTTGACATCACTCTTGAAGTTATAGTGGAGCATAACAAGCAATAATGTGCATTACAGTACTGAGTGACTTAGTTCCATTTTACCTTGTCAAAAAACAACTAAAAATGTGCTTATCTGACAAACAATTTCAGTCATGAGTTCTTGTTACAAGAAGTCTTAATTCTTAAATTCTTAGCGTATCTACTGAATAAAAAAAAAAGTATGCAAAACCAGTGAACCATTGAATTCTCATGACTGTACTTTAAAGTGGGAATTCAGATGACGAAGAAAATCTTCCTTAGATGTTGGAGATGGTGGGAAAACTTCTCGACAGAATTCACATATTCCACACTGATTCAGTTCAGAGTCTGCATATGCTTGTGGCAGCAAATCATTGTCTTGAGGCTGCCAAATGAGCTAAAAGAAACAGAAAATTATTATTGCTGTGGTTTACAATGTGGTTTACATTATGCTGTAGCTTATATTTATATAAAAAATACCTCTCTCTTTAAACTAGGTATCCTTTACACCTGCCTCACCAGAGACATTAACTAGAGTTCTCATTTAAAAAAAAACAAGACAGGGACTTAGGTTTTGTAAGTTCTGTAAACACACTATCCTTGCAAATACTTAAAATAACTTGGTGTCTATTAACGATATATATTACTACCAGCAATAGTCTGTAATACCAGTCTGATACATATTAAAGCTTTTCTTTAACTTTGCATTTCAGTATTTTACTGTAGAAGTCATAGGACACAACAGCCATTCAACAGAAATGAGAAAATACATTTTTACCTTAGAATAAAATGTTTCTTGTACAGAGTAAATATGATTCATACTTTATCTCCATTCTTATTGACACATAACTAACTTTCATTTTACTGACAAAATTATTATAGCAGTATCACGTGGCTTAAGGTACTTATTTGCTCTGACTGTCTTTTAGTGTAAATGTGTCTCAGATAATCGGGTTTGGGATTCCTTTTGCCATGGCAGCATCAAACTTGCTGGGATCATCTGAATATATATCCATGCATTCAGGCAACTCTGTAAACTATACTGTATTGGGTTCAGCAGCTGCATTGCTCTTGGTCCCTGAGTTAGTTAGTTAAAGCCAGCAAGTCTGTTTATCTGTCATTGGGATTCAAGGCGCTTAAGTCTGGAGACTAAGCATGCACTGTTTAGAATCATACCAACTACGAACCAAAAAGTCTTCCATCAGTTTTCAAAGTAAAGTTAAAAATTCAGTTTCATTAATATTAGCAACACAAGATCAAGTAAATAGTTATGTTATATGGCCAGGACAATTAGGTTTCGAGTAAACTGAAAACCAAATGCATACTGCTGTGACTGCAAAGTAGACAGAATGGCAGCAAGCTGGTATGAGCTCTATGTGGGGATGGAACCTAGAAGAGAAGAGCGCCCTACAGGGTTTTTTTTGGCTCAGTTTTCTTCCCTCTTGCTTCACTCGCACATGGAAAGGCAAGCAAGAATATTTTAGAAAGCAGTTTCTTTAGAAGTTTTAAATTTCTTGCTACTGATACTTACCCAAGATTTTTAATTTTCAGCTCTTCCAATTTCATCATGTCAAATAGTTAGAACCTATACTTTATTCCTCCCATGATAACTCTCTGTACAACTGATCTGGTTTTCATTGTGCTTAAACCTTCTTTTTAAACCACCCTAAACTTCTTGGGAGTCAATTTCCTGCCTATTCGGTATTTAAACAGTGTTTAGCTTATTACATAGCAATAGCAGACTTACTGTCTTTCATTATGGTCAGCAATCCATATAATTAAATTGACTAATTAGTAATTAAGTGCAATCACACCACTTTTTTTTTTTCAGCTCAAAGAGTCTACTTATTGTATGTTGCTGGTGTAAATTGCATATTAAATCTATCTAGACAGTGACACACTTAAACATAAGTTAACACACTTAAACACACCACATAAATGTGTTTAGAATTACTTGTTTCTGATATCTTATGATGTAAAGCATAATTTGAAAAAAAGATAAAATAATATTGTAAAAGTACTATTACTCATCTTGGAAGCACAACAAGGGGAGGTACTCATACAGCAACCCACAGATGCACTGAACTTCCATTTCTTTCTTGGAGTGCTAAGCATGTACTTAATATAATTTTCAGAACAGGGGAACTATTTAAGCAGGTGTTCCATTTCAAAAACATCAATATTCAGATTAAGATTAATAGACTATTGATTTGCTTTTAAAATCATGAACATACTTAGTAATATTTCTGGTGAAAACAACCCCCTTAAACTGCAGATAAATACAGATAAACACGTGCATCTATATGAAAGTCTCAGTTAAATGTAGCCTGTAAAATCCTAGGTTCACTAATATCCCTGTTTATTTTAATCTGCTGCTCTTTTCAGTCACGTTTTTTTTTTTTTTTTAAATTACATCCTAAGAAAACAGTACTGAATTTTTAGATTTAGTATCCACATAGAAGGAAAGAGCTAAATTTATTACACCAACTGAGAACAGTTCCAAGAACTTACTGTTGCCAAATCTACTGCATTTATGGGGTTTTCCATTTTATAAGTTAACATATGTAGTAAATACTTGAAAGTTTTATCTACACTATGAAAAAAAAAAAGAGGTATGTTATTCCTATTGGAGCTTCACCACTGGAAGGGATGATAGAAGCTGTAAGCAGCTTAACTACCCTCAGAAAGGTGGTAAAAATGCCAAGAACAAGTTTATACATAAATTTTGCTAAGGTTAACACAGTGGAAAGGGCATGTATAAAGTAACTTTTAAAAAAACATTAGTATTTTAATCTACATGTATATTATCTGTGAATCAATTCATTAGCACAATTAACAGTCAGAGAGAATCTCTAGAGCTGAGTCCAATTCACTGGGAAAAATGTTTTAAAACCTATTTTGAATGCTGTTGAATAAAGGTGATGGATCTTTAAATACTGACATACACAGATGTACATTTAATGGATTCTAAAGTAATATTGGCTTGTATTGAACAAGCTTGTAGATATAACATTTTAATCAATGCAGTGCTATTGTAGATATCACTTACAAAATCTGAAACAGTTCATCATTGGCTTTTTATTTCTCTGAGTGTTAGCATTAGTAAATTTTTCTCCATGAAGTAGATCATTACCATTTTAAATGATGGCTCCAAATTAATTTCCTTATTTAGTAGAAATACCAATGATCAAAGGCTTATTGCTATTCAACCACTGTTCTGTACTTTTTAAGCTGCACACTCCTCTATCAATTTATAACCACACACCAGCTGTTTCACTTGCTGTAATGTACAATGCAGGGTGCCATCTATTGAAAAATGAATACACATACTAACTACTAAAAGAACAAGCTAAAGAACTAACTACTAAAAGAACAAGGAGAGGTAATACAGGAAAAGAGGATAGTAACAAGCAATGGAGTGAATGCTTCACAGCTCCACTGCAATTCTGCTGGCAATAAAGCAAATGTTTTAATTTGTTTAACTCAGTCGCAACTTGAATGAGGACCCAATGAAAAATAAAGAACAACAAAAGCTGTGATTAAGAAGTTAGTATAGAATTGAGATCTCCGATATTACAAATAGATATTTAAAATACCTTTTGAAAAATCAGGCTAATAGCTTAAAATATGATGAAGAACAGCAAACTTTTCATTCTTTAAAATTTTCATGCAAAACTTGTTTGTGATAGAAAATTAAACTAGACTGGGTAAATTTTAGGAGAAGAAAATATCAAAGCTATCACGTCCTACAGACACTTTCCACATGCTAGTTTTGCATGTTATGCAGTGGCCAAATGGAGATGTAAAGCTCTTCTGCTGCACCTACCTTGTCACTAGACATGAACATAAAACTACATCAATGTAAATAGTAAAAAATAAGTGAAATCCAGGCTCAGAGAATTCCTAAATATCACTATTTGCTTATTCTTGAAAATCCGTCCTCTCACAAGGTGCGAGAAAAGCCACAGAAAAAACCAACCAACCAACCAACCAACCAATCAGATTGGTCTATAAAGCTCCAAATTTTGCCAGCTTCCAGCTGAGACAGGATGTCACACAAGAGAAGCAACGTATTCAGAGTTGTGAGTGTCAGAACCTGCCAAAATGTTTTACTGCATTACAGCAACTGGGCCTTGTTTTCAGAAGCTCCCATGGACTTCAAGCTACAACTGAAATTCAAGCCCAGCTTACCTACATAAACCTAAAATAAAGTATTTTAGTGAACTTTCCTTCATTTGAAAAAATGCTTTCCTCCTACAATGAAATAATTTAAGTTTTCTTAGAGAGGAGGAATAGGGTGTTGTTTATACTTCAGATTGAGATAATAAGTAGCATAGCGGAAGTATTTATCTGTTCAGCTTTTTAATTAGTCCATTTTTCATATTTTCTGCTGTACATGAAAAACAATTAAAACAAATTTGTGCCCAATTTGAGATCAAGGGTAGAACGAAAGCAATCTAGGCGGTAACTTAGGATTAATGACACCTTTGAAATAGATAGAGAAGCAATTATTATCGAGATGAACTGAAATTTGTACTAGCATCCAATGCCTGTGTCTGCTTAAATTCCTGCCCTTTCACTGGAAAAGTGACTTGTATACGTATACCAGTATTAGGAAGAAGAACTAACAAGAGTTATTGTCTTTAAAAAAAGACTGATGAGTATAGAATATATTAATCCTGTCTCAAAGCTCTTTGCAAAGTGTGTGTCTGAATCATTACCGTTTTTTGAAATGTACACTATTTATAGATAGATACCTGATGAGGACCTCTGACGGTTGTTCCCGCAGCTTCTAAAGAAAAAATTGCTTCAGGTACACTCTGGTTTGTGTGCTTAGGTACAAACGTGAAACCACTGTCTGTTGTTTTTAAACATGGTATTTCATGAATATTTTCTATAGGCACGTTTGCATGATCTGAGGGGTTTGTTTTGTCAACAGTAGTTAAGCTTTGTAAAGCTGAGGTCATGAGATCAATACCATGAGCTTCAAATGAGTTAGGTTCCAATTTACTGAGGTTAGCAGCACGGTCTCTGTGCTCCAGGTTAAAATGATGATCTTGAAGCATGTTTTCAGCTATACCGGTACAAGAAACTGTTGGTTTTTCCTGAGTGCTCTGCAAGAAAGCAGAGTCATTGTCTGTAGGTGGAAACTTGACATTAAATTTAGAAAGTGATTCTACAGAGTTGTTGTCCTCATCTTGGCCCACTCCTCTTGGTGTGATAGATGTGATGCATGATGCACCTCTATTTATATCCTTTATAACCCGAGGCTTAAAAAGCTCTTCTGCTTGTTCATCAGTTTTATCAGTACACTGTATCGGCATGGAAAACTGTATTTCTGTGAAGAAAGAATGAAGAAAACATTAAATAGTCAATTGAAGTACAGTTATTAAAGATGTGGTGTTGGGGATATTTTTCCTGAGGGGTTTTTGATCTTCTTGGGTTTTTTAACTGTTACTTTTCTCTCTTTAAAATCAGATTGAATTCTCTTTTACAAATGAGCTCTGACACAAAAACTATCAGAACAGAATAAAAGGAAATATGTTCTAGTAATTCTATTTCTGTTTGATTTATGGGTACAAACATTTTCATTTTATTGAAAATTATGTTGTCCCATACTCTTAACACATACTTGCATATATTTACTGAAGTGTTCTGGCAGAAATAGAAGCTGGAACCCAAACCATTTCACACAGTGCCAAGAACATGCTAGGCACCATGAGCACGATTTTAGAAGGTATTCAGGTACCAAACTCCCACTGGTTTCCAAATTAGTTAAATATTTAAACTAAATAACTATTCAAAAAATGGACCATATTTTCACTTGTTTTGAGAATTCTCCCTTCATTTTCAGCACTTTATTAACAAAAATGATAATAATTTACATGGTTAATCCTGATCAGGTGAGAGAATAACTTCAGTACACATGGATTGTACAGCACCCTTCTGAGATCACTCAGATATTGCAGTAAAGTGGAACACAGAAGTAACAAAAATCAAACAGATTAAATCTATATCATGTATAGCTTTTCACACCGTTGAGTTAGACACTTCTTTAGGGAAACCAAAACCATCCTGAAGTAAGTTGCCAAACACACATCCTCCAAAATTTCCACCCCCAAATAAGAAAGTTACTAACGTATATAACAATACAGTTCAGATGTAGTAATTTGAAGCCACAAGATACATGTTAGCACTTCATGTAACAAAACACCAGTAATGGATGGCCTAAATTAAAAGAAAGCGCTGAAATCAGCATATTTTGCATCAACTGTGTGAGTTTGGCAGGTGTTTATTGAAATCACTTAAGAGTCTGATTCTACTATTTGAAAAGCTACTAAAGAATATCCACAGTTTACGTTATATTAAACTTAAGCATTAGGAGACCTGGATATCCAGGATCTCTTACTGCTGCAACAAAAATCAAGCCTTTCTTTTGTTTCAGGAAGTGTTGGATTAAGCTCTTGTCCCATATAACAAAACAGTATTCAAAAGTCTGCACAAGTAAGTCTAGAAAGTAAGTTCTCTGACTGTCCTCAGTCCAGCAGTTTTCCTCAAACAGATATGGGGCCAGAGACATTCATAGCAGACATCTTTTGAACTGACAGCTAAATTAAAAGCAAGCAAGTGCTGTCATTCACACAGTATGATGGGATATCACATGTAGTAAGTGCCTGCCTCTCACTCCAAGGGACAAAACAATTACAAGAGCCATTGATGTGATGACTGTCTTTTATAGCATGTGATTTGGAGCATTCGTCATAGAATGCCAAAACTGGCGGTGCTTTTTCTTGGTGAAATACTGAGCACCATGTGAACAGACTTGAAAAAGGCAGATGGTAAACAGTGGAAGTACTTCTATGTATGTGTAATTTGCAGTATTTTCAAATATAAAGCAAAGCTTTCAAACAGTTGAATCACAATAAGAGCTTAAGTATGATATTACCAGTTTCAGGTTCTGGCTTTATCTTAAATTTAATCAGTTGGTCTGTTTGTTCTTTGGCTAGCATACATATTCGATGACATTCTTCTTTCATGTCCTGGAAAATAGTCTCCAGATTCTCTCTGGAAGATCAAAATTGTAAATCAAAGAGTCAACCAATTCAGCTTGTGACCTTTAATCTAGTCACACCCAGAAACCAGAGAAAAGCAATAGTATAAGCTACTTTTCTTGGAGATCTTGTTCCTCAACATATGTATACATATTTTTGTTCTCCTCATAAAAGCAAGCAGAAAAAGGAAAAGAAAATGTTATCAAAGAGCTGTTTAGTCATATCATACACACATATATTTGAACTTAAGAACTGAATCTGCAAGGACTGCCCCCAGAAATCCAGCCTTCATATTTCTTTCATTTCCCTCAGGTATTTTGTGGAACAGTTTATCTTTCCCATGGGTACTGTTTCCACCTCATTCTTGGGAAAATAAGATTCTGCCACTATGAACATTGTTTTCTGTTGTTGTCTGTGCACTTTAGACTTTGCAGAAGAAGGAACACATAAGCATTTGTTACCGTTCTTTCCATTTCTGTCTACCTTGCATTTTGGAGAGGGGCTCATGAACTCATTCCCTCTCTGTTTTATACAATATCATATGAATTTTCCTTTTATTTTTAGGGATTTATTTTATTATATCTTTTCCAGAGTATCATATGGTCATCTGATATTTAGTTATCTGCACTGAGAATGGTAAAAATAGTTCATGCTGATGTGAGTTTATTTGTCCAAAGGCATTTTGTTTTTCAGTTATTGATGCATCCATGAAATTCCACTGTGAAATTTCTATAAACTTGCTGAGCAATTTATCTAATCAAAACATAATGAATTTTATAAAAATAACTTTAAGAATGAAAAAGTGAAGTTTGATTTATGTTCTCTTTTGCATCTTTGTATCAAAGGACCTCAAAAGGGACTTTGCTTTAATCCACTGAATTGTTTACTTTATTTATTGCTTATTTGTATAGCAATCAGGCTGTGTTCCTACTTCTGCTGTGCTTCTCATTTTGAAGAGAATGCCTCACAAATGTCTATTTGTATCTCTTTTGAAAAAAAGATCGGCAGAAGGAGATAAAGTTGCTGCTTTTAATGTTCACATTCTGACAATTTTTTCAGATGTTTTAATACATAACAAATTATAAAAGACTTGAGTTTCTAATCAGAGCTTTAAAATATACATAGTATTAGATGAAGCAAGCTTAATTTGCTAGACATTTGTGATATTATAATCTTCCTAGTGTAAGATTACTAGTAATCTTACCAATCACATACCTCTTTCCAAGAAAACAGTAAAGTAAGGGAGCTATTTGAGAGCAGGGAGACAGAAGACAGGTAAAGGTTTTTAATTTTTTAGATATAAATCAATAAAGACAAACAAATCTTTCTCATATCACAGTCTTATTTCCTCTCCTTCTTATTCTAAAGGAGTAGTGAGCCAGATTAAAGATCCATGCACTTCACCTAGCCTATGTCTGAGAGTGGTCAAGAGAGTGACAGGGCAAGAGAATAAGGAGACAGCAAGAATTTACCCTACTTAATCCCTTAACACTCCCCTAAGATCACTTTACAAAATATTCTACTTGACCTCAGTAAAATTGTTAAAAGTGGCATTACTGCCTATCCTATGAAAAATGCAAACCTAAGACTTAGGTCAATATTCTTCCGAAATCACTGGCAGAAGAGGGAATGCTTGCTTAGGAAATCTACTGCTTTTGGTCCCTTGGTCATAGCAGGGGCTGACTGGTTTCGCCTTACAGATAAACCTAGTTTCAAACTCTCTCATTTAGGATGGATCAGGATAAGAATTATTTCCTCATACTGACTATCAGACCTCCTCCTGGCAGCACAGCAGGCTTCTCTGCTGTGCTGCCATCAGTTAATCCATTAAGGTTGTACATTCCTGTCCTGACGAGAGTTAATGCAAGGGAGTTAATGCTTATCCAAACTGTTTCTGATTTTCAGAGTTTAACCTCTTGCTGAACCAAGTGGCTACTTTAATTCCTCACAGTTTATCCCTACGTACTTGTAAAGCCCCAGCTATGACTTCACATAGTTGCTGGCTTTATCTTCCCGCGTGAGCTCTTCGACCTCTGATGCTCCCCACTCCCCACTTCTCCCCAACCATTTCTTAAGATACTATGTAGAAAAGAGGGCCTTATTTAATGACAGAAAAGACAAAAGCAAATTTAAGAAATGCTGCAAAAGTATTTACCTTTCAGGCATAGGTGAAATACCAGAGATCCCTAGAGATAATTCAGGTTTATCTGGAACACCTTTCTTACTTTTCACCTTGAAGTAAAATATGAAAATATTGAGCACACATTAGCATATAAACTTTGCACTTCACCTTGGTATGAATAAAAATGTCATGGGGTCCTTCACCTAAGTCCTGCTGGAAGCTATCAAAACATTCAAAAAATGACAAATCCAGTGTTTTAATGTTTGTGTGAAATTCCTATTTTTAGTTTAACAGTTTTTAGGTTAATGCAGTGTGGCATTCCTCTGCTCATTCTCCATTGAAAGGGAACTGGTCCTAAGAATATTGCTTGACTGTAATTCTTTTTCAATCATGTATAAGGTAAGATTATGTATTTTGTATAAGCTTGTTAGTGAGGTGTCCAGATATTTTAGCTCTTAAAAATCAATTTATTCACTGAAATTTTCAATGAACACACCACAAGCTATGATGTTAGGAGCTCTAGCAGGTTTTTAAATAAGTTATTAACTTTGACTACCACCGTGTGGTTCACTCTAGTATTACATAGTTTTAAATCTACCAGGCATTAAGGAAAGTTTTTTTATAATAACCAGTCATTAAGCTGTAGTTCCACTAGAGCTGCATTACCAGATGGCCTGAGTAGTTCATATGTGCTCCAAATCAGACATGAACTAGATCACACCTGCCAAATCAGCTGATTTATAAACCGTATAAGCTTAGAAATCTGTATAAGCTGATACACTGCTTATAACCACAGACCCATAGCCCACAGATGCGTCTTACCTTGCACTGAAGGGCAAGTGCAGCTCTTGTCAACACATCTAAGCTGCCTTATACTTAGTAACATGTTTTACAAGTGCTTGCCATAGTAAGTTAAACAGTGCTTGGGACATTTAATAGCAACAACCTATGTGTTGCTGTGCTCCCACTCTTACCTGTGTTCACTTTAAATTAGCTAGCTAAAATATGCGTACATGGGTAGATTCACATCAATGACACTAGCTATCCCACAGTGACAGAATAGCACTCTGGATGCTATTCTGTAACAAAAATAGGGTGGCATAAAAATGAAAGAAATCAACTCAGTCTTGGTGAAAACTTCCAACTGAAATTTATAAACTAGAAATTATAATCTGGAGTTTTCACAAATATGAACATTTTAAAGACATAACATAAAATAATTAACATACAAACCAACCACTATGTATTTAATGGTATTCCCTGAGTGCTTTAAACACAGAAAATTTCCTAGTAATTATACAATGCTGAAATTTAAAATATGCTTATTAGAATAATTAGAATAAATTCCAAACATTTCATGTTTGAAAGAATTTACAAATGTTTTGTCTTTTTCATTTTATCTCTATTTGGTTTCTTATCTTACCTCCCTTTTATACATTGGCATCTGTATACTCTTTTGTGCTTCACTTAATTCTTTCACTTTGCTTTTCAGATTTCTTATTTTATCTTCTTGGTTGGAAATAACAGATAAAAGCTTCCTTTCCTTCTGATTGCTTTTGTCCTCAAGTTGCTTCAATTTCATGCTCTCACTCTCTAACTGTTCCTAAAAAATAATTTTAGAAACACCAGGACAATTAATAGAACTGAGACGTGTGGACTATCACTATTCAGCAGTCTGGAATAAGCTAAATTAAGGTTTTGCAACATAAGTAAGGGTCAGTCTTATTTATTACATTATTACTTTTAAATTGATAGTAAAAGCCTTCTACCACTACACACAGATGTAACTTTTCATAGATGATTATTCAAAGCAACTGTATCTTCCGGATTTCTGAATGTCATATTAGTGTTTATAAAAAAAAAAAGACGGTTCAATTACTGTATAATTTACGTTAACATTTTATATATTTTGCATGTACAATACAATACATAAAATAATATTTCACAAATTTCAATCTTAAACCATTTCAAAGATGGTGATAATTCTGCAGCTATCTCAATTTTTGAGCAAACCCAAGAACTCAATAATAGAATCACAGAACATTTCAAATTGGAAGGGACCCATAAGGATCAAGTCCAACTCCCTGCTCCTTGCAGGACTATCTAAAACTAAACCATATGACTAAGAGTGTTGTCCAGACAGTCTTTGAATTCTGTCTGACAGGTTTGGTGCCATGACTGGCTTCCACGGAGAGCCTGTTCCAGCAATCAACAATCATCTCAGTGAAGAACCTTTTCCTAATGTCCAACCTGAACTTCCCCTGATGTAACTTCATTCTGTTTCCTCGTGTCCTATTACTGGTCACCAGAGATCAGCACCTCCCCATCTGCTGTCCCCCTTGAGGAAGTTGTAGACTGGGGTGAGGTCACCCCTCAGGTTCTCCTTTTTGAGCTCAGCAAAAAAGTGACATCAGCGGCTTCTCATAAGTCTTGCCCTTTAAACCTTTCACCATCTTGGTCACCCTCCTCTGGACACACTCTGGTAGTTTGATGTCCTTCTTGTTTTGTGGCACCCAAAATTCACTACAGTGCTCGAGGTGAGGCTGCACCAGTGCAGAGCAGAGCAGGACAAACACCTCCCTAGACCAGCTGGTGATGCTTCTCCTGATGAACCCCAGGACCAGTTTGGCCTTTTAGATGCAAGAGCATATTGTTGACTCATATCAACTTGCCCTCAACCTAAATCTCAGATCTCTTTCTGCAGGGCTGCTCTCCAGCCTCTCATCCTCCACAAGGGTTGTATTGCAAATATTTCAGTCCTATAAAGATTTGTGAAATAAAAAGCTCTGGCTGACCTCACTTTAATGATCCATCTAGTAATTCATGGAATTTTTATGTGTGTGGGTTTTTTGGAAGAATAACAAAACATTTTTTTCATATGCTCAAAGATAGTACTTGCAAAAATTTTCAAGACCAACCAACAGTTAAAAACTGCTGCTATGAATACCTTTTAGTTGTCAGCTTATGAAATCTATAGAAACCCTAATCCTGAGCTGTATCAAGTGTCACAAAAAGTGTCCTGAAGCCTCATGATTGTCTCTGTGAGAGAAGTACACCCAAAAGTTAACTCTTTCAGAAGAATGTAAGTGAAATGCAGTGAGATAGTCTGCAGGCAGGAAGGGCAAGGTTAAGAGGAAAGAAGCAGCTAAGTGCTTTTCCAAGACCATGTTTTATTTTCAAATGGAACCTAAATTGGGTGAGGTTGTGCATGTGGAGATTAGGTAGGTAGGTAGGTAGGGCTACTCTACTTGAAATGACAGCCATGCAGGGGTGGTCCAGAGCTGATTCACTAAAACACCAGCTGGTTAAGCATGGACGTATGTACATGTAGCTGACACAAGTTTTTAGCCTCAAAAGGTAATACTAGCTGGATTTAAAAAACAAACAAACAAACAAACAAACAAAAAAAACCACCCAAAAAAACCCCACAAACAAAAACCTGCAGAAAAATAGCTTTGTAGCATTGGTTTTTAGTCTCAATTGTGACTTTAAATAGTAAACCTACAGTAAGAGCTTCAATGCAACTCTAGACTTGGGTGGTATCTCAGAGATCCAGATTAGGCCTCTTCTGCTCAGTGACTTCAAAGTACTGCCTAAAAATGACATGTTATCACAGCAAAACTCCTTAATCCTAGCCTTTCTTCCATGCTTTGCATTTTTGGCAGATCAAATTCCACTTCGCATTTAAAAAAAAGCCAGGGGACACAGTTTCTCCTGAATTTTGACAAAATCTAAACATGTAGGAAAAACCTTTCATCAAAGATAATGCCCTTGAAGAACAACTGTATCTTAAGGACAGTAAAAGAACTCTTTCACTGAGCATGTGATACAGCATAATTTATGTTTGCGAGTATTACAGCTCCAATTCCCGTGTGGGCTTTCAAAAGCCTTCAGATAACTGGAACCACTGCAGCAATGGCCAGTAGTTCTCTTCCATTTCTCCCGTGTCTCCTGCAGGAAGTGAGGAAAAGATTTAAGTAAGCACGTAGAAAAGCCACATGAGAAGAACCACTGCAACATGTTGCAATGAGGACATATCAGTACATACTGATGGAAATCATTTTTGTCCCCCATCAGGATACCAGAAAAAGCACTGGAGAAACCTTTCAGGATCTTTCAATAATACAACTGTTTATAGCTTGATGATCTTACAGTTTCCAATACTGAGTTTGGTGGTTTGCAATGATATGATAACACTTATAAACTGCCTGAAATTTATAAAGCTAATGTTTCATAAACTTTATAAGTTTTATAAACTTCATAAGTATGTCACACAGGTCATACCTGCTCAGCTAAGTACTTTGCAACACACTGGATCTTTTAAGCATACTGATATTAGCTGCCAGCAAAGTAGTTAAATACATATTATGAACAGATCAGTATATTTTCTTTTGAAGAGGCTTTATAGGATCAGAGGATAATTGAACTTGGAAGGGACCTCAAGGGTTCTCAAGCGCCTAACCAAATCAGGGTCAGTTACAATGTTTGATCAGGTTACTTAGTTTGGTCGTGAATTCCCCAAAGATGGAGACTGCACAACCTCTCTGGGCAACCTTTTCCAATGTCTGGCTGTCCTCACGGTGAAATATTTTCCCCTAAGTCCAGTCTGAACCTTTACTGTTTCAATTATCCACTGTCTCTTATCCTCTTGCCAATGCACCATTGTTAAGAGCCTGGCTCCATCTGCCTGCAGCCTCGATGTAGGTATTGGAAAACTATTAGCTTCCCCTGAAGCCGTCTCTTCTCCAGGCTGGACAAGTTCAGTTTCTACAGCCTCTTCTCATGGGATGCGTACTCAAGTCCCCAGCCCTCAGTGGAGCCTCTGCTGAACTCGTTTGTCCATGTCTTTGCAGTACTAGAGTTCCCCAAACTGGATGTAGTATTCTAGATGCAGTCCATTGAACACTGAATAGAAGGAGATACTCACTTCCCTGGGTGTGTTAGCTGTGCTCCCGTTAATACAACCCAGGAAGCTGTTGCCCTTCTTTTCTGTTAGGATATGCTGCTGGCTCACGCTCAGCTTGCTGTTTTACAAGATCCCAGCTCCTTTCTAGCAGAGCTGCTTCACAACCACTTAGTCACCAGTACTGCAGTAAAGGCAGGTCCTTTTATTTTTCCCTGAAGTGTGATATAATGACCTGTTTCAGTGGCTTTCTAGAATAAACAAATGGTCATATGGTTTCAGGGAAAAACACTATTCAACTGATGTGAACTGTATGTGGTCTTAAGGAATATTAAGTGTAACTTTTAACAGTTTATCCACAAACTCTTCTTTATTATTGGGTAGAGATAGATTAAACAGATGAAGCAATAGAAGAAAAGGCTACTGATACCAGAATTTTTTATATCTGGTAGCAGGGCCTAATCCTATTGTATACATCATACTAGCAGCAGATAACAGCTAAATGTATGAAATGTTCAGCTAGCATAAAATCAAGTACAGCTTTCTTCACATTAAAGATAGGAAACAAAGTGACACTAGAGAAGATGGTATTGTCTGGAACATGCAGCTCTGCAAGACTGCTGCAATAGCTGCTCTTAGTTATGTAAGTCATTTTAGGACCTTAATTTAGAGCATAAAGATGACTACCATACATCTGCCATTCCTCTGTTTATGTCCTGCACAAAAAAGAAGACCTAAACATTTATTGCAATTTTGTATAAGATATGCATCATTCATTCCTGGCACACAGTCTCCTCCTCTTTTTCATGGCACAGAACACTCTGATGAGCAAACTCCACACAACGTTTAATACTGAAATTCTTGAACCAGGAAAATGTGATCGTGAGCATGTTGTCTCGTCACAGGTGTTGACTTCAGCTTCAGGTTTTATTGAGTTTATAAGAATTCTGATGTCTGACTGTTCTAAAAAGTAGAAGCTTGACATTGTCTCATCTCTAGGGTTTTCTGTTTGCTGGGCAGCTTTGGCTCTGAGAGAGTAACCAGATCCAAATTCTTCCTACTTAAAAGTCTAGCCAGGGTCTCAAAACCAGGCAGCAATATAGGGCCCTTTAGTCTTCTCAGGCAAGTGACTGAAAAAGTCTCTTAATCTTGTTTATATTTGGTACTGACCAAAAAGCTAATCTGATCCACTCACCTCTTTCAGTGAAGACAAATGTGAGCAAAAAAAAATCCTAAAACATTTCATGACACACAGTCAACAGAACTTGAGAACAGCATATAAAATATGTAAGTATGACCAATTACTAGAAAAAACACAAAAGACAGCCCCTCCCTCATCTTAAACCTCCTAAATTTAAGCTCTAATCATGTACCTATTAAAATCAATTCAGGATTCCTATTCACTTTACTGCAGGACAGAACATAATCCACTTAAAAATTCCATTGAACTTAGCAAAAGACAGTTTCAGAAGGTATCTATAAATCCAGGCTCTCCAGCCATGGGAGAGACTCCGAGGAGGCTGTAAAGGACAATGGCTGCAGGTGTAATTTACTTGGTTCAGAGCATAATGTGGATGGAGTATGACTAGAAAAATACAGACTCTCAAATAGAATATTTGAACTTCCAAATTTCAATACCTGAAAAAGCCAATACTTTATTGAATTAGGTATAAGACAACCATATTGGGCCAGTGAGAAGATGATGGATTTTTGATCTCAGATGTCAAATTACGATGTTTCGGGGGAAAAAAAGTACAAGGAAACAGGAGACATTCATGATACATCCTTTAATAAATTCCTAGATCTTCTTAGGAATAGTTTCTATGTATTTATTAACTCTCAACAGATTTTTTGTGCATGAAGTTGTCCAATTTTCCCTTGAAGCACGAACGTCCACTGGCTGACTACCTATTC
The DNA here is from genome assembly GCF_003031625.1 of Empidonax traillii. Classification (NCBI taxonomy): domain Eukaryota; kingdom Metazoa; phylum Chordata; class Aves; order Passeriformes; family Tyrannidae; genus Empidonax; species Empidonax traillii. Next base: position 83,382 of record NW_020955198.1, read on the forward strand.
TGTGGGTTTTTTTTCACTTTTACTTCATTTATTGAGAAAGACAAAGAAATGGGAACTCTTGGGTTTTCCCCAACTTGTTTCACACATTCATTCCATGCTGTTTATCCATTGTACATCAAAACTTCTACATTTAAGAAGTACAAAAATTGGCAGCTGCCACAAAGGCATATAAAGCATTTAACACAATTCAATTAATTTTCCATCATCTTCAACAGGAAGTTGGGGTTATATGGTTTTTCTCCCTTGAGTTTATTCAATGAAACGTGAACTTATAGCCAGTTCATGAATGGCATGGCCAAGACATAGCCAGAGCCAGTAGAAGTGCCTCTGCTGTGCTATCTGGACAATTTTGTATCCTTTTGCCAGGTTAGTGCAAGTTTACTAGACACAATATTGAACATTAGGGTCCCCCTCGCATCAGAAGGATGGTGTAAAGTTACCCAAGTGCCTCTGCAGAAGCCAGTTTTTGTCCAGTCAACATTTTTCCTCAAGCTCCACGCTCTCAACACAGAGTAAGAGAGCTACTACATTCCCACAAACAGGAACATAGAGTAGGCTGGGTCAACCCAACTTTGCATGGGTTTGAATCCCTACACATCCCCTCTGAAAAGACCTTATTTATATAGCACTGTGCCTGGGTTTGAATGCAGACAGACTGTCTAGTTGATTCTGCATAGAGTTATATCAGTAATATTTCTGTTCATGGCACAGAAGCAGAAAAATCCAGATGAAATACCTATTGCTGAGAGGTAGCTGCAGTAAGTGACTACACACAAAAATATGCAGATAAAGACAAATAATGTACATTCCATTAAGAAAACAGCTCCTGAAATAACGATTCCAGCTTCTCATGCACTGCCTACAATCTCCTGTACAGCTCACATAATCTCAGTGCTTGCCCATGAGAAAAGCAGATAACGCAGCTTCTCCTTTCTCCTACTCATTCTATTGACTAAGTTACTTACAACTACTGTTCTTTAGCAAGCATTCAGAAACAAGAGTATGAAATATTAGACCTGATCAGGTCTTCATGCACAAGTGTAAGGCATAAATTTTATCCAACTCAAGACAGCGAAATACAAAAATTTGTAAAGATGTTCCATCAAAGAATTAACCCTTCAAATGTGTTCTAATCCAAAGAAATGCAAAGATTTGAAAGAAATGGCATCTTGTGATTACAGATTCTAGTGCAGAAAAATTACACAGAGACTTTTCTAAATAGAAAAGGAGTGTATATATAAATATTTTCTAGCGGTATGTTTAAAATGTTTGCAAAGGCTTAGTCTCAAATGAGATTCCTTCAGGATAATTAAGCAAGCACCAGCAATCCGATAAAATTACCTTGTAATTAACATTTCTGATAAAAAATGCATTTCTGTGAATTTAGTGTAATTAATTTGTTTGTAGCTCAGGTTTAGGAAATAAATCCTGAAATAGATTCTTTTTAAATATAATGCCTGACTTCACACAAGTGTCTATTTACCACCCTTACAGGGCCTCTGCTATGGAGCTATGGAGATTCATATTTAAAAATAAGACATTTTATATTACAAGACTGTTCTCACAAAGCATGAAATGACAGGATAAGAACAATGCAACTTTGTGCATCTCTGTCTTTTCTTAATATGTAAAACCCATTTAAGTCATATTCTGCACTACTGATTTACTCTTATTCCTGTTACTCTCAATAGGCTGTAGTAAAAATCTCAGTGTTACTTCAGTGAAGAGAGGCAGAAGAGACATTGTCTTAAACCTGGCTATTTAGAAAACTCAAACAAATCAGCAGCATATCCGGAGCAATGGATGGTTCACTTTCCACTCCATCACTTTTTGAGTGCAGGTTCTCCATTTCTTGCAAAAATACAGAGACCGGTTGCAATGTGAAGTGATCTTGTAAGAAAGTAAAAGCCCTTTTCTGACCACTGATTTTGGCAAAATAAAAAATAAATAAGCAAGTAAGTTCCTACTTTATGATCAAAACTATTCTAGGGAGCTTGATGGCCAAACAGAAATTTCACTGTGAAGTATCAAAGGTAGATGCTTAGTTCACCTAAACAGACTGCAGCGTCACAACACTAATGCACTTCAGGTGTAGCTCAAAGGGACCAGTAAAAATCTCACTTACCTCTTAGGGTCTCATAGTATAATCACAGCACAAACGTGAACTTACGTTAAATATATTGCAAGTGACTGTACCTTTAATAGTTTTTCTCTTTGCTTTGCTATGTTCAGTTTTTCAGAGAGCTGGCTAAAAGGTAAGTTGAATGTTTCAATGTCTTCATGCATCAGAATGTAGGGATGTGCACTACCTTAAATTACAAAAAAAAAAGGTGACTTTTTTTCACAGGTGCATTTTTCACAGCCAGTACAAGTAAAATTCAGTGAAGCTAGACTTACTTATATTAACTCTTTTATTTTCTTTGAGCAAGCCTTCATATTAAATAAGCAAGAGAAGGCAAATTCAGTGCTTGGAGACAATGCAAGACTAAATCAGCAATAAAGGATGTACATGTACTCCTAAAAATAAAAATCAGCCACTTTGCTAGTATTTATGAAAACCAGGAGTGTTAGGCTAGTGTGAATAAATATTTAATGAGCATGGCAGATTAACACATGGTTACTTTGACTCTTTTCTCTTATTTGTGTAATACAGTCAAACAGTGAAAAATTATCCATCAATGACTATTTGATTTGAAAGAGAATTACCTGCTTATAAAATCTGGTTATCCAATAAGATTAGCATCACAAGAACCATCTAACATAAAAGACATAAAACAATCATAGCACTCACATCTAGAAGAACCTGAGATAAACTTATTAACAGATAAGTGTAAAATTAATATGTAACATTTTTGTAATTCTAGTGAATGATTTGAACCCATATTTTCATAACTTTTATTGGCTTCAGTGTAAGCAGGTTCTACCTCTAAAGAAAATCTCACCATTTCTTGAGGAGGATAAAGAGAGACCCCAGAAGCGTTGCATTTTATAAATAGATCTTGAAACGGCACATTTGTGTTAACTCTCACATTCACAGAAAAGTATGATACTCGTTTGAGATATGTATATTGTAAAAACTGAAGAAACAAAGTCAGAACTATTCATCAGAGCAACACAGCATAAAAAGCAATAACGTGCAAACTGGAGTACATACCTCTATTAGCATTCAGAGCAGCCAACTGTGATTTCAGTTTTGCAATAATGCTGTTTTGAAGCTCTATCTTTTCCTGCTGTTCACGTATTTGCTGCATGTAGTTTTCTGTCTGCAAATACAATATAATTAGCATTAATCTTATACTGTTTTGACTAGGGGTCTCCTACTTGGCATATAAAAAGCAGCTCTGATTTTTAAAGAGAAGTGTAGTTGTGGTCCTCTGCATGAAAACCTTTGGCAAGTCCATGTTTTTGGGATTGCACTGATTAGAAAAGGTATTATAGGAAATAAATTCTGAGTTTTAGTAACTGTTTTCAACTGTCGCAGTGGTAAAGGGTAACTTTTAAGTTAGGATACTTAAGTCAGGCTTAAAATTAAAATTTTAGTATTCTTCAGAATGCTGGTCAGTTAGTTTAACTATAGAAAGGAGTAATTTTCTTCCTTCATATTTGCTAACAAAATAAACAAAAAAAGCTTTTAAAAAGATTTTAAACGCAAAACAAACAACATTGCTTATTCCATACAACAGATATTCTGTAAATCATTTTGACTGCCTATGAACAGTTTCATCTGTTTCTTCAAATGTAGTGGACTTGTTTTTCTACCCTACATCAATGGGATGGGGGGGGGGAAGGCAAGCAAACAGTCTCATCCTGTATCTCCTATACTCCATCTCCTGCTATAAACAGGCAATACAGTCTCTAATAATACTGCTCATTTTTCACCAAAGTGTATAAATATTGCTAGACAGTCCATTAATTGAACAACTGGCCAGGTGGTAGGAAGATGCTAATATTCAAAACTATTCTTTCATTAGAACATGCCTAATGCTGAAGTTAGAGCTGTGCTAAAAACAAGCAAGAAAACTTGCAAAATCCCAACAAGAAAACGCTCAGGAATGCACCGATTTTTTCTGAAATTAAGAATGTGTCAATTACTGAACAGGTCACCACCTGTCACCACCTGGGAAAAGACTAGGTATTATTCTCATGTCTTTCAAAGTTTATTCATATTGTTATCTAATTCTCAAATCTCAGCCACATTTATATTCCATGCCCTCCTACTGTCCAGTGTGTTTGTCTGTAAAGCAGGCAGGAAAAAATCTAAAAGCAAAATTTATTTTAAAAGCCCAGGTAGTAGTTGTACTATAAGAGTTTATTAAAAGAAAAAAAAAAAAAAAAAGTGATCAAAGAGCAGTACACTCCAGCAGCTAGAAGAGACCTCATGAAGCAGAAAAATCACTGAGAACCAAATTGAAAATGTACAACAGCAATGTCTTGTCAACACTTCTGTACAGAGCACAGACATGACAGCTAAAACAGACAGAAGAGAAGATGCTTTTGACAGCCAGTGTGCACAAATTATTCCTTGAGTCAGATGGCAGCAACAAGTTACCAACTAGAAGATCTGCATGACAACCAACCATCCATCTGTATCAAACACCATCTGGCCGAGATGACTCTGGCTTCTGTGTGCTTGACATGGCTCCCAGCTCTAGAGACTGGCAAAACAAGTGGCCTATCGGTAACTTAAGTAGTAAACTGTTAACAACAGCATGGTGGACAATCCAACAGTGTGTGGAGGCCACACAATGAACAGAGGAAGTTGCTAGAGTAAAGCACTGTACAAAGGTCATTCAAAAGCCAGGAGTTTTGTTAAAAAAACCCCTAACAACACAAACAAAAAAACCCCAAGTAATTACAGTATCAATTTTTCTTGAAAAAATACTTTTGTTCTTTTTTGAATTCATAAAATTATCTCTTGAAAGTTTGATTAGGACAAAGATTTAAACTGGTAGTAATCCTTTATCAAAGGCTTTAATTTTTAATTTGTGAACCAGCAAAAGTGCAGAGAGAAATCTTGCAAGCATTTAGTTCACTTAACACTTATGATCTCACACTTCTCTGGTTTTCTTTCAAAGACTTTGGAAGGGCTATCTGATCTTGTACTCAATCTCTTGTTTCTTGGGCAGAAGTTTCTTTCATGTACTGTTAGATGACTCAGGAGTATGAACTTTAATAGTTTTTCTTCAAGTAATTAATTGTTCATCATAGGAGACAGAACTTAAAAGATCCCTTAACATTCTAAAACGTCTTGCCTTTTGTTAAGTTAGTTGCAATTTCAGCACAAAAATCACACTACTTGTGCCTGTTATGTATAGAAATCTCTACAGATTTACAGCAGCACTGCTGCAAGACTATGAATAGAGACAGACTGCACAGTGGATGACTGCACACATGACTGACTTGTTATGTGTTCTGTAATGCCTTGGCTAGTTTATTTTGTCATGCAAGGAGATGGAAAGATTGGGCCCAGATATCACAATATTCTCTAGCAGACCTTTCCCTGCTCCCAGTTCTACTACTGCTTCTATAACTCGACACTGACTACGGTTCATCTGCCCCTGAACAAAGTCTCAGCCTATCAGTTCTACGAAGTATCAGCAAGTCCTGTAGCACCAAAAACATTCAAGCCTTCCTGTAACAGAGGTTCCATTGGTGGGAAGAATATGCATGATAAAACTACTACGACAAAGCCAACCCCGATAGCTTTGCAATATGTTGTCCTACTTGATGAGAAGTTCAAGAGGAGTTTTGACTGAACTAATGTTTTCTGCAATAGACTAAGTAAAAATTCAAATGTGCTCCTTACTGGTGAGAATGCCTCCAGAATCTGTTACTTCATAATTACAGAATAATTGTACAGATTATTATTTTTAAAAAAGGAATACTTATTCTAGCAACTTTCAGGTATGTTTGCTGTACACATTGCAACACAAAAACTCTGTTGTCCTAATAGCTTGCACAGTGCTTAAAATATTAGAGTCTTTGACCTTTACACCTAGTAATTCATATGGTCTATCTTCCTATTAACACGAAAGTGGTTTAATTTAAGCTATTTACATTAATAATTTAAAAATTAATTTTCAAGAATGCAAATTAAATTTCAAAAAGGTAGTTAAATTTATATATATATATCTCTTTGCTGTTTACATTAGAAGACTTTATTAATCCTCCAAAACAGACAACACTTTGCCCACCTTTAAATTTAAAAAAAAAAAAAAAAAAAAAAATTCAAGGTCAAAACCCAGAACCTAGCTACTAAATTCACAGCCTAATCAGTTACTCTGCAGTGTACTGGCCTGGTTTCATAATGGCAATTTACAACTTTAACAGATGCACTACAGTCTACATAGCTAAAGTGAAACCGAAATCTACACATACTACCATCCTCCACGGGAAGGACGGCTGTAAAGATAGAATTCAGAACCCAACACATACTTTTTGCTGTAGTTCTTTCACAGCATGGTCCCTATCCATGCATGCTTGTCGATAGGCTTCATAAGCTTTGTTAAGCTGCTCTCCAATGTTTTTGTCCATAATTCCCAATGTTGTTTCATCCCTGGAAAGATGGTGGAGTTAACAGACCTGAAAAGTAATCAGAAGGAAAAAGAGAGAATGCTAAGAAACAGAAGTACGTGACTAAAAACATAGATAGCATGACTTGTACTAATATCACATTCAAGTAATATGTGCAGTATGTTTGACCATTAACTCACATAATAGCTTGAATTATAGCTCTGCTCACCTCAACATTTAATTTTATGTCCAGGGGTAGTTTTAAACAAAAGCCAGACAAAAGCAGGTCAACTCTGGATCAAATTATGGAAGTACAGAATGTGGAAATATATGTGTAGTTACAGTGTTTAGGACTGAGATATAAAATTGGTGCAGATCACCAATTACCTGATTTTATGTGATGTCCAAAAGTTTAAGGTTTACATAATTGTGAAATAACAGACAGTATTAATAAACAAAACTAAACTCAGCTTTGGGCATTAAGCAATAGAAAGACAAAAGTTCAATAACAGTAGGTTACACAAACGTATCCTATTCTATGCAATATTTGAAAATGGTAACACAAACTACACTGCAAGGTGAATTAAAACATCTTTTATCTAAAGATCAGCTATACCAACCAGTAAGAATTAGCAAGACTTGGACCTTTTCACACTACAACACTAGTAAACATCACAGACTCCAGTTTCAAGAACTTTGCAAACACAAGTCCTTTGCTTCTATAGTAATATATGACATTAATATTAAGATCAAAATTTATCATAACATAAGTACAGTAGAGAATAAGTTAGTGAAGTTTCAAAAAAAAACCTAACAAACAAAAAAACCTAGGTACAAGCATTAGGGAAAAAAAAAATTAATAATTTCATCTCTCCTGGTATTTAAAGCTTGGTTATCTCACAGTAAATGGTGTGGACTGCCACTACCATCTCTCACTATCTTCTGGGATTATGCATAAACCACAGATACTGTTAAGCAAAGTTGTGCAGTGAGATGAAGATAAGTCAAGCAAGAAGGGTATGAGAATAATTTGTATTGGACCCTGGTCAAAATTCTGAGGATTACAGCTTGAAGATTTTGCTCATGTTTTCTGGCTTTTGAATATCTTCCCTATCATAGGGCTTGAATATAGAAATGTGGTTTGACTTTCCTAGAAGGTGCAACAGACGTCACACTTTTCCGTCCTGCAAATTTTAGTCTAACAGTGTGTTAATACTACAAAAGCAATTGTATCTCAACTCTGGCATGGCTGTCCTTTAAAAGTGGCAAAGTGAATTTTTTAACAACTTGGAATCACTTAGGGATCCTTTGATGTGACAAGCATTACTGAAATCCAGTTTGTAAATTTCGCGTAAAATGCCTACGTTGTTTCACATGAAAGTTCTGTTTGTTTTGACTTGTTGTTTTTGTTTGTTTGTTTTCCTAAACACCAGTACAGTAGTTTATAATCGTAGGTCCCTGCATACTGTCTCAGAGCGTTATTAGTTACACAGGCTACTTCAGTCAGCCCCTTCCTCCCCCACATGGTATCTCTTCACTAAATGGAATATTCATTCTAATACCTGGGGCACATCTTCAACTAAATGGGTAGGCTTTCTTTCAGTTTCAAATGAAGGAGTGTTTTATGTAGTTCAGTGAATAAAACCAGATATTACATCTGCTTTCAAGGAGAGGTGCTAAACTGCAGAGGGCATTGTTATGGCTGAAAGTGACTGAAAGCATGCTCTCACTTTCTTTAAAAGCTTGCAACGTTTGCATCAATGTCGACTTTGTACTTTTCTGAAATTCTCCACTGACACTTGTAACAATTTACCTAGTAAATGGCATGTCTTGTACATATAAAACCTAACTTCAAAAAATTAGTCCAATGGGATTGAAAACACTGTTCAGATACCAAGAGAGAATAGGGCTCAGAGTTCATAGAAAATGAAGGTATTATTTCATTCATGCAAATTCAAATCTTCATTTGAAAAACAGTATTTAAAATTTATACCTAATTTCCAGTCTTACAGTCTTATACTTACTCACTGATTGAGACTGGGAGCATTAACAAAGAGTTCTGCTGTCATCTGGACTGCTAGTAATTGATCCAACAGGCAGAATTGTAGCACTGGGCCTGATTTTCTACTTAGTAGGGAAAAATAAGGAGAATGGTAGCTACTTTATTGATAGCTCCCTAAAATTCAGACTCTATGCAGTAAGAAAGGGTCAATTAAAGTCATTACTAGCAACACTTTAAGATAGAACTGTAACTAGAAGAATTGGTCCTACATTTGCTCCATACACCCTAGACACTCATTTCTGCTTCCACCTCACCCTTCCCTTTCTTACAGCATAAGCAACCTTATAGGAAACCGTATCAGCAAACCAACCCAGTTAAAAACTAAATACTAAAGGTGTTTTTGTTGCATTAGTTTTAACCAGATCAAATCCACAGACCACTTCAAATGACATGATAACACAAGGAATCCTGCACAGGAGCAGAAAACATCAGCAAAAGGCAGACAGAAATCCTGTGTTCAGCAGAGGCAATGGATTTGAAACTGTAACACGAGGTCACAGTTATGTAACAGTGATGTAAGTCTGTCCTGCCACAGAGAAGGATACCTGGACGTTACCCTATCTCTGGCCACAGATTTTTTTGCCACTTACTTGTACTGGTATTAGTACTTCTATGCTACACAGCTGAGTATGCCCAAGTAGCTCCCTACTTCCTCAAAAAAGCAACAACAACCTCCCTAAAAAAAACAATATCGAAATTAAAACTGGAGCTAGCTCAATGCAAGGCTGCTGGAGCACTACTACCAGCACAAGAAGGCAGTGGGAACATGAGACTAGCCGTGGGCAGGACTGCTGCAGTCTACATTTAGATTGGATTAAACTACTCTGTAGTCACACCCTGGATTGCCTGTTGCTGGAATAAATAACTGCTTCTTATGTTATATATCTCATATCCAGAACTCCTTGCAGTTAGAAAAGCTGGCTCCTTTTCCTGCTTCTCCTCCATAGGCATCAATATTTATCAGGGAATTTGCCAACTGTTCCTTGTCATTTACCCTTCTCCCTACATCCAACTAGGAGGAAAAAAAGCCCATCCCAACAACCCTAAAATAAAAAAAAAAAAAAAACAAAACAACCCCCAACCCAAAACAACCCCCTATTTTAATCAGACTTAGTTATGCTATGCTTCAGTTGCTGTATTCCATACATAATTCAGCCCAAAGCTGACAACTCTTGATCTTTAGCAACTGACATTCTAGATATTCATTAGATCCTAAACACTTTCACAGTCATTAACAGCAATATGTAGTCAGTGGAGACATAGCAATAAAAATTGCTGCATTTATTCTAACAGGGACACAATTAAGGGAGAGATTAGCTCCAGAGCTTGCCCTGCAATGTGAATACCTGTGAGTGCTGTGTTGCTGGGGCTATGGCAATGAGAACTAGAATTTCGTATCTGGGCAAAGACTTGAACACTGGAAAACAACTGGATATAGTAAATGTTGTAAGACAATCTTTTAGGCAAACAAACCAAACAAAACCTGCAGATTATCTTAAAATACATGCCTCAAATGACAAACATTTTGCTGATATAGGTGGGAAAAAAAGAAACAGTTAAATGAATATACTGAGTCAAATGCCAAAAAAGCTCCAACACAAAGATTAGCAGCATATTGCTGCTGCAATCTCAGCTCCACGCTCACTAGAGGCATATGACTTTTTTTAATGCCTCAGAAAACACCTTAAATTCTGAAAAAAAGGAGAAGATTTTAGCTAATCATGTGTACATATACACATTAACTCGTAATACACATGCCTACCTCTCATAGGTTCATATGAGAGATGAGAACATAGGTGCCATCCAGTAACAAGTACTTCTCTACATATTTCTGCCTTCAGAACAGTTTTTTTCAATGGAAATATTTTGTAAGTTACACTGTCATCATCCTGGGAACTGGAACTTTTTCCCCCCCCCCTTATTTTTTCTTAGTGGACACAATTCCTGCTTTGCCCGACTGCGGGATGCGTCGGGAACACGGCAGGAGCCCCTCCTGCCACACCAGCGCTACAGAGGGGCCGCCCCTCAGCGCTCAGGGAGCGGGACGGTGATTCCCGGGGCGCGGGGCTTCTCTCCCCCCGCCACGCCGCCGCTGCCCGCGGGCACAGCGAGCGCCTCTTCCAGCGCCGCCCGGGCCACCGCTGCCCGGCACCGATCCCGCTGATCCCGCTGACCCCGCTCCCGCCGCTCTGGGAGCGCCTCCGCGCCAGCGCTGCGCCCCCGGCCCCGCTGCCTGAGCCGGGCCGAGGGGGACCCGGCGCCGCCGTCCCGTGGGGGGCGGAAACGCGGCCCGGCAGAGCCCGGCCCGTACCGCGGCCCCGGGCCCAGCGCCCGCCACACTCCGCGGGATGGCGAGCAGCGCTCCCCAAAGCCACTCACACTTACGAGCGCCTCGCGGAGCCCGCGGCCGCCCCCGGCACAAGGCGCTCGCTCCTGCCGGAGCGCCTTAACCCAGGAACCAGAACCGACTTCCTGCCGTGCCTCTCCCCGCCCTGTGACGGGGCGCTGCCCGCCGGGTCGGGGCAGGGCAGCGGCCGCCGGAGCCGCCGGGTTCGCCATCCCGGCAGCGCCCAGGTGGCCTCTCCGCAAGGATGGCAGCATTTCTGCTTTCCTCTGCCTTGCAGTGCCTCCTCTGCCTGGCCGCAGCCAGGCACCCGCCTCAGGCAGGATCCGTGGCGCTCCTGACTTCCACAGTCCTTCCCTATTTCTGTCTTTCCGTGTTTCAGAGTGATTTGTAAATAACAATATTTACATTTGTAATATACTTTTCATGTTCAGAGCAGTTTCTGTCTGAAGTGGTTTTTTTTAGGTTACTACGAAGGTATTTTTGCCCCTTGCACATATTTCATGCAGGCAATGAATTTTATACATAAGAATATAAAAGAAACACATAGTTTTAATTTTGCTAATGCTACAAGCCTTTCTCTCTTTAGGTCACATGTATAAGTACAACTTTTTTCCCTGAAGTTGTGTAGGAGGGTGGGAGCTGATGGGAAAACTTGAGGCATTTGTTACATACTTGCCCAGGATAGTCAGAGACCCAGCAGCAGAGAAGCATTACATATTTTGAATTGATCTCGGCCAGTTCTGAACCCCAGTGAACATATCCATGCAACCAGGCTGTAGTGTTTCTTCTGCTAGAGCAGAACTTTCCTCTTTGGCCCCTCACAGATCAGAACCCGTGTTCCAGCTATTGCAACCTTACCTTCCCCGGGTGCACGCTCTTGGAAGCCTGAGGACTGAGTTCAAACATAGCCACAGGAAAAGTGGCCAGATGTTCTCCTCTGTGCTCCTTTGAAGGTTATTTCTATTGTAATTTACCTTTTCTGACAGATCTGTAACAACTATTTTAATCTGTTCTGGCCTGTGCTAAAGCTAAAGAGACTTATAGGCAGATGGCTCAATAAGCCTATAAATTTACTGCCTCTTTGGCCACTTTTAGTAACTTCAAGTGAGGTTCTAATGAACTATTAAGGTTCAGAGACACATTTCCAAGAGTTAACACATTTCCAAGAAAGGGAAATTAAATCTTCTCTTTGAGAGGCAGTGTTAGTTAAGGTTTCATTCAACCAGGTCTTAAAGATAAAAAAAAAAAAAAAAAAACAGAAAAAAAAAAAAGAAACAAAAAAAACAGGTTGTCAAAAAAGACTATGTTTGTTTGTTTGTTTGTTTTTAAATTAATTTCTATATGTTAAATTTTTATTCAGTTTTGGCAAGAAGTTATGTACTTAAAATTGTAATGGGTATCTCTGTAACTGAAATAAAACCTGTGATTTTTAAATTCAGATCAATATATGTAAATATAATTTAACAGACACTATATTTAAACAGGGACAATATGCAGAAAAGTACAAGTGGGTGTTACCTGATGATAAACAAGTGGGTGTTACCTGATGTATCAACTAAGTTTATAACTACCTGAATTCAAATACAGCCATAACATATACACCATCTCTGAAACACTATCATAGCATGTTAGCTGTAACAGGGAAAAAAATTCTAAGTTCTAATAGTGTACTTAATGCAAATTTGTTGTGAAGGTCTCAAACTCAGCAAAGGAAAAGTGACAACCATCTACAAACATGACTTTTGGAATCACATGCATTAATCTCTTAGTTCTTTATCAGTAATATTCTTTCACAGAAAGCACGAGAGAAGGTGATCTTCCTTCTATCTTCATTATTTAGTGTCTTCTTTCCTTACGTTTCCTCCCCAAATACAATAAGATGTATGTAAAAAGCTTTACAGTAATCCATCTTGATACTCCTAGAGACTCCCAACGTTTGAATAAAATGTTAAATAGAAGAAAAATACCCGTGAAAATAATACACAACCTGTATTGTGTAGCTAACTTGATCTCTAATTTTGATCTTCTAGAGTGTTTTCTGCTTTATAGTCAATTAGTTTTCCCCTTTTCCTTCTCACCTTGCTTTCTTTTTCTTTGTTTTTCTGCTTCCTCCTCTTCTGTCTCTCTATGTCCTTCCCTACAGCTATTCCAGTAACAACTTTCTATATTTTTGTCCCACATCGATATTTCACACTTTTATGTCATTGTCAAGACAGAATTGCTTTCCTATATGTAGTCTTCACAAGATAGCTGGAAAGAACAAGCATATATCAGTGTATTTAAAAATAATTTAGAATTTTAGGAATCTACTAATCTTAAAACCAGTTGCAATCTGGAGTTCAGGAGTGGTGGTGAAGACATTCTTGTCTTTATTATTTTATTTCACTTTGTCTTTAGACTCAGAACAAGTCATATTTTGACTACTTATGCTTAGAAACTTTTTTTTTTTGGGTGGGGCAATAACAAGTTGATACTTTTTCATAGTGAAAATTCAGACTTGCTTTGAGTGGGTCAAGCAGCCTATTTAAGTACCTTATGTGATCTATATGCAGTTTGGTGTTTGACATTACTTCTGAAATAGTATTTTAACAGGAATTTTACTTGGTCTGTACTGGTGTGTTAACAGTGTTGGTTACACTGTACTGAGATCTTTGAAGGAACTGACTGCTCTCAGGGGAGGCTGGTGCTGCAGCAGCTGGCAAAAGGTTCATCGAAGGTTTCATCTGATTCCTTTCTACAGCTCTATAAGCTTATAAATACAAATTGGCTACTATTAGAAAGAGGTTAAAATGTTTCTTGCAAGTTGTTAATGTAGCCATTCGTTCAGACACTAGGTGGCTCACGTCAGATGTTAAACCTTTTCCAGAATTTATAAACTGTGGTCCTAAAGGGGTGTACTGGGTGCTGAAGGAGTCTCTGCTACTCTAGCATGTTTCCCCGTTCTTGCAATCGGTTCTTGTTTAACTAAATAAAAAACGTGTTTTGAATTTGAAATGCCTTTCCTGGTCAGAAAAAGAGAATTGTGGTTTAATTTAGCTGAAGTGTCATTGCATCATAGTATGAAGGAAGATGAGGCTGATTTTTTTTTTTTCCCCAACATCAAAAGTTGATGAGCCCGTGGAAATCCTAGTATATATTTTGCCAATAGGTGGTCACAGACAAAGCCTGAGTTCCGGAAACTAACTAAATGATATTAGTCAAGGTGCAGACATAACAGATTTGATGAATTATAAGCAACATAAACATAGTACCTTATACTTTTTCTGTGGATCCAAACGCTGAAGTTGATAAGTATAATTTACTTATTGTCTTTATGAAGTGTAGGAACCTTTGCAGTTTCTTTTCTCATGTCTTTGGTAAGAGTACATGAAATTTTTATGTTGCCTAGGAGGACTGTCAACAAGATTATGAAATGTGGTTTTGTACTTCAGTACTGCTTATGACTAATATTAGCTGGGAACTTCCACTGAGAAATACCCAACTGAAGAACTTCCTTAAATGCAACTGCAAGCAGACAGTCATTCTCTAAAACAGAGACTTTAGCAGAAACAACCTGCAAACTGGCTTTGGACCCAGTGCAACATTCCTGATTTCCACAATTAAGGTCAATGAGTTCTAGAGACTCACTGCCTTGGAAAAAGTTTAGCCTTCATGAAAAGGGAACAGTGCATGAACAGGCAACCCTGCATGCGTGGGAACAGTTAACATACATAGCAAGTGTTGTACCAAATATAATACATGTTTTTTAATGTATTGTGAAGAAAAAACCAGTGATGATAATGACACCAAAAGAAAGTAGCAACAGTTTTGTAAGACAAATGCTATTCCTCTATATAGAATATAACCTGTGTTACAAATACAGTGAGTAAAAGATGGAGAGTGAAACACTTCTCTGTGAAGACTAGCCTGATTCTTAGTTAAGATCCAAAGAAACTTAATTATGCAAACCCTTGAGTTCTGTTTAAGTTTTATCATAGTTGTGTATTTCCTCCCCTTCCCTTCAATCCACTGTATAGTGAAACTGAGTTCTGTAGAACAATGTAGGGAAAACTCTTAGCTTGGAAAATTTGTTTTCTCTAGCATGAATGCCTTTTTGCCACAGAAACAAATATTTAGGAAATTTAACATATAAACATAAATTCCTTAGCTCTGTCATTGTGAAAAAGTGAGATATTTTGACATCATGTACATTACATAGGCCTTCTCCCTCTGTTCCTTGTTAAAATTTTGTACATCTTGGTGCCTGATTTAGATAGAACTACATTATATTCAGTATCTAATTTAAGAAAATAGTTGATATATGGAGCCTTTGCACTATATATTGAATGTTATTTGATCCCAAACCTCTATTCAGGTTGTCAATGCGGAGTAAGAGTGGAAGAAGTCAAGGAAGATGTATTTGAAATACCACATTCCATCTCTTTTCCTCTTCTGCAAAAAGGGGAGCTATGTCATGCAGCAAGATTCCATGGTATGATTTTGTTTCTGTAGTGTCATAAAATTCTAAAGTTTGGGGAAAAGGAAGAGAGATGCTGATGCAAAGTCATTAAGTTAATGGACCTGCATCAGTATACCTATGAAGCCTCTTGTCAAAATTGTTCAGGACGTGAAAAGTTTGGATGTGTTCAAGGGGAGATTGGACAAGTAAATACTTGAGAGATTCACTGAGGGAAACTAAAGAGACAGGCAGCATCAATCTCAGGAAGTTCTCTGACCTGAAAATAGCTGGCAGCTGGGAGAAGACTCTGAGGAAGTATTACATATGCTTGCCCTGTTCTTATTCTTCCCAGGGCATTGATTTCTAGCCACTGCTGAAGAGAAGATGGGTCTGAACCAATGTGGCATATGTTCTTATGTTAATGACTTCATGATGATACAAATGTGTAGGAATTTCTCTATATTGAACAATCTCCTGTAAAAGACAGGATTCTGTAGAAGCATAGAGAATAGTACAATTGCAGAAACTCCAAGAGATATTGGAAAATCCATTCAGAATTATTTCTTATTATTTTAAAATATCCATTTGAAATATGAAACCTTTGAGCAGGTTTATTAAAGATAACCAGTAAGATTTATCAGGTTTCTCAAAAATGCTGTTTATAGTTTGACTATGTTTCTAGTTAAATTGTGATGACCAACAGATCAACTGCATAATATCATTCTAACTGCTCACAAAGCTTAACAGAAGGTATGTCTGTGTAAATACACAGCAAGGTGACCTTCTTGATTGGTGGATTGAAAACAGCTCTTGAGAAAAAGGCCTGACAAAGAGTAGTAGAGAGATTTTTTCCATTCTTTAGCTGGAGCTAAAGATGCTAACTGCATCATCTAGCAACATCTAACCATTTAATGCAGTTTATTTAGTGTAGGGAGTTTGTATCTCTGTATAAACCAGTTTATGTTGTCCTAGTTAAAACTGTACAATGGAATAAACTTCCCAGGTTTCCTCCTAAAGTAAAATTTAAGAAAAAGGTAGTAGAATGGTTCAATCACGTTTAATCTTTTAACAAAACCACAAGTCCTCCTTAAGTATTTTTACAAGATAGTGCAACTGAATCCATATCTATAATATCCTGGCACATGGAATTGGTATACATTTCCACATTTTTCCTTCAACTTTATTTGATTGTATGTTATAGTGGCATTTGAAAATAAATAGTTCTGTTTATCTGTACAGGAAAAAAGTATTTTGGAATTACTCATCTCTGTCTTGTGATAGAGTTGTTCCAACTCCTCATGTTAATTTTTAAATCATTTTATAAATGAAAACATGGTTTTGTGACTTTAACAAAGTGCTTTTTTTTTGTTTTTACTCCTAGTCTTCCCTTGAGAGTTTAGTAGGTCTAAGCTTGACTAATTAGAGTGGTCAAATGAATGTTTCTGTAAATCTTGAAATGTATCATTGCAGTGAAGTTCTACAACCAAGTAAACCAAAAAGATTTGAGCAGTCAGACTGCTCAAGTTTTAACTAAAATTTCTTGATATCTGCATACACCAAAGATAAATCAGCAGCTGTGCCTGCTGAATTTTATGGTAAATCTTTCCCAACTTTAAGCAAAGAAAGTTTGAAGCCATGTGCTGTGTAGTGGCTCACCGTGTTTTGACACTGTCCTTGGCTGAATACAGCCTCATTGTCAGTGAAGATAAGTGGAGTAAATGACAATAGAAGTTCAGACCAGCTTCTTGCAAATTACAATTGTTCTTACCATGCAGTAAACAGGAATATGTGTACAAAGGATAAAATAAAAAAAAAAAAAAAAAAAAAGGATGATTCATTGTGTGTTCTCAGTTCTAATACAGAAAATGCATCACTGGTAATAACTCCAACTTTCTGAAAGAGCTGTCACACTTCAAGATTTATTCCTGGTGAAGCAGGGAGAGAAACACATGATCAATGGGTTTGGGCCTTTTTGCATAATTAGTGGCAAAACACGCGTGCACACACACATGCACATACACTCACTTACTTTGTCTGGCACAGCTTCAGATTCCTTATTCACCAGCTGCTAAGACATTTTCGTATCTATAGCTGTTTCCTTCCAGTGAAAACACACCTGCTCTTGTACTTTGTATCTATTTATTGTTGGCCTTCTGGAAGCAAAAGATGCAAGAGAATTTTGGCTTGTATCGAAAATCTGAATAACTTGGCTTGTATCGAATATCTGGGATAACTCAAAACAATATTGTAAAAGCTATTATACAGTAATTTCTCTGTATTAATTACCAGTTTACATCAGCAGATACGCACCAGGGGTCTAGAATGAAATGTTCTAAGTGACATTTTGCTCTTATTTTCTGCCTTTGTGACATTTGGAAATAGTCTTATTTGACCAGGTTTTGACCATCGCTATAGTGTCATCATATACCTGCCAGTGCTCCTTGATTGCGCTGTACATGTATTAAATCAAAAATGGCAGAATTTTAGACAAAACTGAAAAATCATCCCCCGCAACAGTGAGTATCAACTGCATTTTAGGTCACAAAAGGAGGTCAGTCAAAAAGAATATCAAAGAAAGGCAACTCTTAATATGAGGAAGAAAATCAGGAAAGATAAAGTCAGAGATGTCAGGTTAGTTGGGAGTAAGCAAATGAGGTACCAGAGGCCCTCCTTCCCTAGTACTCAGCTATACCTTTTCATTCATACTCTGAAGTACAATCAAACTGACAGCTGTCTCTAAACCCCTGTTTTAAAATATTTGAACTATCTAAACTATGGCCTGGAACTAAAAGACACAATCTTAAATTTCCTCTTCAAATTCTTCAGAGGTAATGGACTGATAAAGTACTGTTCTATCAGTCCAACCCCTGATACACTTGTACCTTCCAACCTATCTCTTCCTGCTTTGCTGACAAGAGATAGAGTAGCTAAAGACAAGAATCACAAAAGGAATTTAGGGTTATAGTACCAGTGGCTTCATGGAGACTGCTACAGCCTCTGGTATATAACTTTGCTGCACAGAGTAATGGGGCTTGCTGAAGAGCAATGTTTTAAGCATAGCTGCTGTCTTTGGGTAATATTCTTTAGTGCTCAGTCCTTTCTAGTCACATCTCCTGGAGATGAGAGTTAGATTTTGCATGGACTGATTAGGGCAGATAACAGAGATTACAGTTCTCCAGTCTCATGGCTAAAAAAATCTTTGTGTTCCAGTCTCCTTCTAACAATATTTACATGTTTTATGGCATGGTAGGCAGTAGGTCATTCCCACTTTGCTGGTTTTGACAATAAGTTTTGCTGATTGGTTTTCTACTTTACTGGTGCCTAGAACAGCCCTCTGAAGATACCATCCTTGCCAAAGGCAGCATCAGCTTTACCTAAACCATTCTGAACATATGTTTGCCTGTTTTGAAGATCTATATTGGTGATAAAGATTTCACAGCCTCCCGAGGGACCTTCTGTTCTTTCTTACAGATTTTTTTTCTAAATCTCTAATTATTCTTCAGTTGAACCACATTTTCCACAAGGTATACTGAACAAACTGGACAATATGATCCAGCTGAGACTTTCCAATGTAGTTTTCAACAAACACATGCTGGCTGTTTTACATCCTTAAAACAGAACAAAAACTTAAGCTTTTAAGCAAACTTGTTCAATTATTTGCTCCAGTATTTTTTTCAGAATGAAAGTAAAGAAGAACAGTATGTAATTTCCTGATTTCTCCTGTTCTCTGCTCTTAAAGATAAACATGACATCTGTCCTTTTTCTTTCTTTGAGAAGCTCATCTGTTCTTGAAGACTGCTGCTAATGGCTCCAAAAATCTTCATTCTGTTCTCTTAAGTATTCTGAGAGGAATTTCTTCAAGCTCCTCTGGTTTGAAAGTATTTTATCCGGGCCTGTATTCTGTCCCCTTGTTTCTGATACTAATTATTTTAGCCAGCTGATTGAGGCTGACCCTTCTAGTGAAGAAAAGTTAAAAAGGTATCAGCTTTTTTGATACTATCTCTAATCATACTGTTTCTCCGCTGACTAGCAGATCTCTCCTTTGTCTTTGTCTTGCTACAGATGTATTACCAGTGTAGATATTTTTTCTGTCTTGCCATTTATCTCATATTGACTTTTCTGATTATGGCATCTTTTTTACATTGTTGCATTATTCTTTTACTCCTCAGTAACTTTATTGAGTTAAGGTAGCTAAGAAAGCCTTCCCACTGTTATTTAGCATTTTGTGATTTTTCAAAGCAAATTTCTTATTTCATCACTAGCAGTGGGGTGGTTTGTGTTATCTCTTCTCTTTCTAAAGGAGATGAAAAATCTCATAAACTCCAAATTTTTTTGAGGATCAAAATGATGCCTGCATACTGGATTTAGGACCTAAAATGTCTGTCTAGATCTAGTCCTGACTCACTCACCAGAAGTCAAACTGTGTATTTCTGTTAGAGATGGGTCTGAAGCACAGAAATGTGTTGCTCACATCAGTGGCTTCTGATTCTTGCTTAATTTTTGATCTGATTAAAGCAGGGTTATTTTGTTACTATCTGATTGGTGTAGGTTTATTTTATACTAGCAAATTTCCTTACTTACCAGTTCTTCTTTACATGCCCTTCATTGTCCTTGATTATTTCTTCATTGTCTTGTGGGAAAAAAAAAGAATTAATGAAATAAAAAAAAGTTTCAGTATGTATTTTTCCCATCTGGTTAGTCCAGCACTCTTCTTAATTAGTAAAATGCCATCCTGTCAGATTCTCTCCTGCCAGGAAGTCATTCAGCTATGAAATCACTTTTTCACCTCCATCGTATATTTTAACATTTGAAAACAGCAAAACTCTAAGATATTATATTCTTTCTTACAACAGAAAAAGCAAAACCAACTACAACATTGCTAATTAAGTGTAGTTTAGGATTAATTTGTATTTAAACAAGGCCTCATGGGATTTTAGAACATGTACTCAGGGTGTCATAAAATGTGTAACAACACTTCTCAATTAATCATCCATTTGGGAACAATTCAAAGCAGCCAAATAACTACAACCTCTTCCTTACTCTTTCCCTGAAGTTTATGTGATGTCCAGATTGCTTTCCAAGTCCAAAGGTCGGTTCTTTCTTGTTTTTGGGTAATACCAGATGAAGAACCACTGTATTTCCTTTCTTGAGTATTAAGCCTCTTTTTCCACTATAAAGATACTTAAAGATGATGTATCGTCTATTAAATCATAAGTCTGAATGTTTGAATACATCAGTTGTGTTGCAAAAACATAATTATTATAATTACTGTGTTCTTTTCCATTGTGCCAAATGGAATGCCAGCCATTTTAAAATTAGTGTATGGTTTAACTATTTTATCTTTGACATTATTGTCATATCAATAAAAATGTTTAAATCAGTTTCAATACCATCTTACTGACTACAGATAAGAAGGTTAATAAATGTTAAAATTAAATGTTCTTTCAATAAAAAGAGAACAATCTCAAGGAGAAACCTAAACTACATCTGTATTCAGAATAACTAAACATATAACTAATCATATTTGAATACTTTGTAAGCAATTAGGAAACACAGGAAAAACACAGTTACAAACTCTAATGTACAATTTTAAGTAGAATTCGCTGTAGAGGAATTTAATAGGAGAGAGTTCTGTATATTCATGTAATTTCAAGGTAGGTTATAGTATTTTTCTCTCTTTGTTAATTTTTTGGTAACTGCTACAGAATATATAACAAAAATCTGTTTCTTTTGAGATCTGTAGGAATTTCTGCTTTTACATGGAAGTAGTCTGAAAATAAATATTATCAATAATTACACTAACTGGATCTTTCTCCTAAAGTATTCTGACTCCTCTCTGGTGTGGGCTTTTTCCTATTTTCTGGACAGCTGGAAGGTGTGTTGAGTGACTTTTAAATAAAATGGAGCAGAAGTAGAGAAGGTGAAGTAACCTACTGAGAGAATCTTCTGTGCATAGAACTCACTTCCCTAGGCATCCTTTCCTACTTACTCTTGGGGTCTCTGAATCAATAAGGGCATTCTTATGCAGGAACTCGTACTTCTGTGGAAGAAAGCAAGGGAAGACTCTGTGACTGTAGCTTAGTAAAAAGTATCTTTGGTTCTGTAGATGTGACTGGTCCAAGGTGTGAGAAAGCTGGGTGGGATCCTTGTATAGACATATCAGATTTTAGGTTTTAACACTCGTATCCCAGCAAAGAGTGAAAGAAATTGTGGATTTTGTTCCACAGTGTAGCTTGTGGAAAGTAGTAATAATTGAGTGATACAAATTCTCTTTGAGTAAAAGTCAAGTTGGCCTGGCTCCACACTATGTTATATGAATGAAATGCCAAATATAATGCTAGTTCAACATAATTCTTATTTTTACTTCAACCCCAGATAAAGAAACTGAACATGCCCAGGCACTACTTTAGTAACTAAGCAAAACTTTCTTGTTTCCAGCAACAGAACCATGTAAGATGTTGGCATTTCAGCCAGTAGTCAGAGACCCAGTGATTATTCCTTGGTTCTCTGAAGCTCTCCCCAGCATACTTACACTGTTTTCTCATACTGGATTCACTCCAAAAAATAAGTATAGCAAAGCCAGTATTTTAGAACATGGAAACGATCCCCCACAACTGGTCTTTATTAATCACTGTCTCTTTGGACAGCATTTTGCTTCCCTAAGTGTTTGTCAGATTTGTGCCCCAGGCATGCATACTCAAGAAATAGAGTTTTATTTGGGTATTAAATAACATAATACACCTCATTAGTAATAAGCTGCTTTTTCTGACAGAACATAAGACTTATTAAACATGACTGTTGGGTTCATTCAATGTCTAAACAGGACCTTGCTGCAAATCCAAATCTACTTGAGCAGACATACAGTAAAATGTCCTGGGTAATATCGTATCATTAGGAATAATGATAATAAACAGTGATAATTAATCTCTTGGTCTCTTTTATATTAAAAGAAATGAGTGTAATATCTCATACTACAGGAAAAAAACCCAGCAGTTGATGAGAGGTTAAGATGGGTATACAGTATAATGAAAGTGGTTAATTATAGAGAGATGTCAGACAGCAATTATTTAATCTATAATAATAGTATTCAGTTAGATTATAAATATAGCTTTCACTCCTATTGCTACCTTAGGTGACCAGCTGATGTCCAAGGTATCCTAGAAATTGACCTCTCTATTGGGAATTCTTTGCCAACAAAGCTGAGTAATGCTAGGTAAAGCTTCTTTTCTTTCAGCACGCATTGATATTTCTGCTGGGTCTTTTTCCATTCCTTCTGGGTCCTCCTGTCTTCATCTTTTGCTGCTTATGGTTAAGAGTCTCTCAGTTTTTGCTCTGCTTTTGCCCAGACTCCACTAATGCTCTCTAACTCAGCTACTCCTTCCTATTCTGCTTCGTATAACTTAGAAACCTCCCAGCCTTTTAATTCCATGGCCACCACTACTTTTCCTGGTTAAATACTTCACAATGGCTTGTATATGTTCTAGCATATGTACTGTTGCATGACAAACACCAGCCCCATAGATTAGAAGCATTAAGAACCTTCCCCGGTGCTTGAGATGAGGCGACAAGAAGATTTTCTTCTTTTGCTGCCTTAATAGTTTAGTAGAAAAATACATGAAGTGGAAAAGTGGTTGAAAAGTAGTATGGAAAACATGAATTTACCTGCCCTTAAAGAGATGAACAAAGAGGAAGAAAAATAATGAGATGAATAAAACTTTATTGTAACAAGGGATTCCCAGGTACAGACTGGGGTATATGTGGCGAGATCTACCTGTATGATGAATCTGATTTTTCAACCAGCAGCCTGAAGGAGCTATGACTGTTGCCAGCTTTAAGTTCTTTCCAAAGAGTGGCTGCAGTTGTAAAAAGGCAAACCCCACTTCCAAGACGCAGGCTTGCTCGACTGTAAGAATAACAAAGGACACCACAATATGGAAGATTAAAAATGAAGAGTCTTGAAGCAGATTTTAGCAGTGATAGAAGGTAAAGAAAGGACTTCTTGGGTTCTAGCCTGCGTGGTGCTAGTCACCTCTCTTACCATCCTTATCTTTCCCTGTCATGCAAATTTTCCATTATTCTGTTTCTTCCCCTCCACAACATTCAGGGTAATGTTCAGACTGAATCCTTAAATCCACTCAGCATCTAGAATATATGAGATGTTTTTCTAGCCAAACTGTTCTTGTTTAAACCTGTAAGTTTTCAAAATAAATTGACTTGAAAGCAAACTTCTATTTACACTGTTTGGATGTCTGGCAGCCCTAGAAATGTCAGCTTGGCAACAAGCGTAATGAATATACAATTATTATTTTACAAGCTTTATTTATTTTACCAGATTTCCTGCTCTTCCTTATCTCCAACTCTTTTTTATTCTGACTTCTGAATGTATTTGGCATTAGGGTAATGTTAAAAATAACCCTAAAACCACCTTGGCTAAGATTGCTTGAGCAGCTTCTTAGAAAACAAGATCTCACTTGAAATTTGGGGGAGTTTTTTGATTTAAAAAAATGCCACTTACCTTAAGCTTATCCAGTTCTTTTGGGATTTTTCCTCTGTGCTGCAGGTCCCATTTCCCTATTATTTTTAATTTTTTCTTGCTAACACTTGGAGATGAGCATGCATATATTGCTAGTAAGCATGTCTCAGCTTATGTCTACATGAATAATACAAAAGATAAAAATAGGTTACTGGAAAATACAAAAGCACTAAAAGATTTGAAATGCTGTCAAATACAAAAGGTATTTTTGGAAATTATTAAAAACACTGTCCTCTTATGACATTCATTTTCATATTTTTATATATGTATAATAAAACAACATGATTCATTAGACACATAATTTGGCATTTGGGCTCACTGTAAGTTTTTGAATATCAAAAAGATAGAG
The DNA here is from genome assembly GCF_003031625.1 of Empidonax traillii. NCBI lineage: Eukaryota > Metazoa > Chordata > Aves > Passeriformes > Tyrannidae > Empidonax > Empidonax traillii. The sequence continues at coordinate 107,624 of NW_020955198.1, forward strand.
ACACCACCTCAAAAGTTTTTTAGCACATGCGTTGATCAGAACATTACAGATGGTGCTTATTTATTGCTCACAAAATGTCAGGTTTGTAGTTTTCCAAATAATTCTCTTAAGTTATCTAACTGATTTCAAGACTTTGTGGGTCATTGGACAGGGATGAAACCCAGAGTTATTTAAGTGTAAGGAATAATACAGAGCACTATAAATTTCATATGTGGAAAATATTCTCAGGTTAATCAGATTTTGCATCAACATAGTCTTGTAACTTGGTTTGTCTCTTGCCCATTCATAATTTCATAGTTACCAATTGACAATCCCATAACTTCCTTTTGGCAACTCAAGCACAAAAAGACAGTGTATAGGAGACATGAGCATGGACAGAGTATCAAGGAGGAATATGGAAACATTGCTTGGGCATGCACGGATGGCATTAGGAAGACCAGAGCTAGAGCTGGAGCTGAAACTGAGAGGAATATGAGCAGCAAAAAAACCCCAAAAAACCAAATAAACTTGTGTGGGTACACTGACAGCAGCTGGAAGACCCAGGAAAATGTTGCCACCTGAAGAACAGGGCAAGGAGTCTAATAATGAGGATGAAGGCTGACACCAATGATGACTTTTTTTCCGTCTTCATTGGCAAGGTCTGCTCTCAGGCCTTGCAGGTCTCTTCCCAGCAGCAAAGTTCATGGCAGAAAGTTACTGTCCACAACAGGCAACTGAGTCAGAATCAATTTGAGTAAACTGGGCATATATAAGTCCATGGAACAGATGGGATGTATCTGATGTTGCAAACATACTTAGTTGCTATCATCAGTGTGAGGCCTCTCTAAAAATCTTTTAAAAAGTCATGATGATTAGGGAAAGTTCCTGCTAACTAGCAAACAGACAAATATTACGTCTATCTTCTGAAAAGACAAGAAGGAGAGTTTGGTGCACTACAGACCAGTATTCCTATCCAAAGTATAGGAACAAGGTATTTACAAACACGTAATTTCTAAAGAGATAGGATGGTGTGTTCTAAACATTAAATGTTCATAAGTCTTCCTTATTGAGTTTGCATAAATAGATTTGAGCATTTGATTTTCTTTCTGTCATGCTTATTCCTGCAAAAATTCCTTTGAAAATATCTCTACTTGACAGCTGGGTTTCACACTGAGCCTTTTCCACAGAATATTGATGGCCAAGGACTACAAACTGAAGACTCGTAGGTGGGCATCAGCTTGGGTACAACTTGCCCTTGGAACTACGGATTCATCTCCTGGAATTATCTGGAAGAAAGTGAAACAATTTAATTTTGATATTTGACTTAATATTAACAAAGCACTGCTTGCAAGGAGAGAGAGCATGTTCTATTCTAGTTTTAAATGAGATACAGTTTACCTTCTGCTTAAGAGATGACAGGCTCTGGTCTCCTTTATCTCCTTTTCTGCATTCCTCTTTTTCACCAGTGATGGATGGACAGAGCAGCACTTGTAACCTCAGTTTATCTTCCCTTTCTTTTGGCAATAGTCTGTGTGGTTTTTCTTAAGAGCTAAGACAGCCTCGGGCTTGCTAAGGTGCTTTATGGTGAGCTTCACGTTATTGAGCTTGATGATGTCTTAAATTAATATTTTCCTTTAAATTTCTTGTACTGGTATTCTAGACCTCAAAATCAGGTAGTTCTTACCAAAAGGCTCCCTCCAATACTATTGCTCCCTGACTGAAGCAGTGAGCCAGCATTTGAGACCTTGTGTGACTGGTTGTTACATAAAGGTGTTAATTAACGTTTAAGAATGTTTTGGAGTTCTTTGTTTTGTTTTCTGGTCAGGTAATACAAAGTCTTTTTTTCAGTGAAAAAGAATAAACAACAACAGACAGATTGCTAACAATTTCTCCATTTGACTTCTCAGTTATTCCTGCTCCCCTTTGACTCCCTTCTAAGGTCTAGCACATGACTGTCTCACACTTTGCTGGCCCTTTTTTTGCCCTGTTTAAAATTTGCAGCAAGTCCAAAGAGGAACCTTGGCTTATAGCATCACTGTTTATCTGATCTGTGTACAATCTACTGCCATTTGTTTCCATGATAGCTTCTAGCTGCCTCATTAAAATGCTTCTTCCAATTAGGATAACCAAGAAATACCTAACTCTAATTATGTTTCTGTTTGCTTGCAGATCAAACACAGGTTTGACGGCTTTATGATTTCCAGTATAAATATACGCTAAACATTTTTAACTCACAAAAATGTGCATAGATTCCACTTCCTTGCAACTAAAACAGAAGTTCTCGATTCCTCTTCACTTTTTCTGGTTTCTTTTTTTCTCTCCTGTAACTTAATCTGCAACTTAAGATGGGTATAATCCCTGTTTTGTACCAGACTCTCTCTTGATGTTTGTTCCGTTCTCTGGTCTCTGCCTATACCCAGTGTACCAGTATTGATGATGATAACTTCTTTTCTTGGGCACACTGTAAAAGGAAGATCTGTAGTTTATTCACAAGGGAATAACAACATTCTGAACATTCTGTTCACTGTGTCATTGAATTTTTGGTCCTCTCAAAAATAGGTATTTTTTGCTAAGATCCCGCATCATCACTGTCATCTGACCTGCACCTTTTGTACTAGCAGGGAAACCTTCAGGCAGATCACCAGATCAGGCTATCTGATTTGCTCTGGTCTTTTCCCCCTGTCCCAGTGAAGCTACGCAAAAGATTCCATCAGTGTCCAAGCTCGAATGATTGACTTCACAAGATATCTGATAAAGGTGTAGTAAATTTATTGCATGATAGGTTTGCCTGCTATGTACAATCATTTGATGACTAAGCCGCCCTTGAAAACATTTATTTTGCACTCAACAGCCCTCACATTTATCTATTAAATATGAATTTTACTGTAGAGAGAATTCTACATGTCAGTTTGTAATTTCCTCTCAGTACAGCAACTCATTATATAATTTTATATTTTGACATTTAGAGAACTTTTTTCCTATTCACAAATACCTTTCTATGCACATCATAATATTGGCTCTTACTGATTCTCCATGACATACTCTTGGATACTGCTATTATTTCTGTTATCTGCACTTGAAGCCAAATAAGTTATTTAGAAGCCATGGGATTGGGACATCAGTTAAAGTATTTAACTTGTTCTGTCAAAGTGCTTGATCCTGTTATCTTTTCCAGGTAAGTAATTTTAATTTACATGATTAAGCTAAATGTAAAAAAAAGGATACTACATTTACAAATCTGTGATCAATATACATGTATATTTCTTTTAAAAGAGAAAAACACCTTGATCACAAAACATGGTACTCTTTCCTTATCTGCCATTCACTAGATTGTGCTTGTAATGTTAAAACTTTTTGTACCTGTTTTTCTTCACCTTCAATGAGCTAGATTTAGGGTCCTCTGTGTTAGAATAACTGTGAAGCATGTTTTGCATCTACATTTGTGTGTTCTAACTCAGAGAACTCTGACATTTATCAGTATTTGAGAGAATGAAGATCTCCTGTCCTATTTGAAGTCGCACTGTTTCCATGAATCTTGCTTTTCTGAAGCTTCTGTCCAGCTGTAGCAATATGCACTTTTCAGATGCGAAAGTATTATTAGAAAATACTGTTGAGATCTGAGTTGCCTTTCTATATTAAGGCCTGAAGTTGTGACAGGAGAGGTTTAGGTGGAATGTTAGAAAATATTTAGGTTAAATATTAGAAAACCACCCAGAGGGTGATTGGGCACTGGAACAGGCTCCCCAGAGAAGTGGTCACAGCACCAAGCCTGACAGAGTTCGAGGAGCATTCGAACAATACTCTTGGGCACATAATGTAACTCTTGGGGATGGTCCCGTGCAGGGCTAAGGATTGGACTCAATGGTTGTTTTGGATCCCTCCCAACTTGGCATATATTGTGACTCTGTGAATGTCGTTAGCATTGCAAAACTACCTTTTTTTCAGCAGAAGTAACACAGAGAATGGGTGACTACATTGGGAAGTCAGGGTTGTGGGTATATGCTGAAAGGAACTTCTACAGGAAGAGGTGTGATAGAAAGAAAACCTATAATACAAATGTATTTGCACAAGGTTAATAATTATTAGAGAAAGACTCTATTATGAACCATGGATTTTCATAAGAAGCTGACCCATTCCTTTAGAAATGACACGTATATTAGTACCTTTGTTTCTATACTTTGAATGGGAAAAGAAAGCTAAATCTTGAATACAAAAAGCCCCCAAACAAACAAATAAACAAACCCCAAAAAACTGACAACAACAAAAAACCATAAAACAAAAACCCCAACAACCAAAGAAACAAGAAAACCCCAAAAACAAACAAACAAAAGCCCCCAGAAAGAGTAAAAAGAACTGCAGTCTCCTAAGATATAAGAAAAAAAAAGAATCCATATCTGACAAGAGGAGTGAAGAGAAGAAAATTATACACGCTTTGGTGAAAATAAAGTTTCACATGGTCAGTGTCCCTTTTTTCCAAGTGAGGTGTTCAGGTCATATCAAAATAGCTACATCTTCTGGCATTTCATTTGGCATAATAAAACATTATAGGATCTGCCCCCATTTCTCCCATAGCACATTTACTAGATTAGTCCAAACTCCTTTACTCAGATCTGGTAGTTCTGGCATATGGGCTGCCAGCTGCCCATAAAACAGTGGTTATCTTCATTTTACAACAGGAAGAAAGTCTTTTTAGTGAAGCATTATACATATATATATATATATACATATATATATATATATATATATATATATATATATATACATGCATATAATCGGCATGCCTATTTTCATTTGAGGGTTCACAAACTGTACAAATCTTATCACTCAACACATCTAGATTTTAGATCATGAGTCTTGAGTTGTTTTGAACTAAACAAAATGGAAATGTCGTTGCAGCAGTGTGCTTCAGCTTAAGATGTCATGTTCTGACTTAGAACAGAGAAAGGAGAGCATCATATCTATCCCATAGCACTCATCTCAGGCAACCAAGGGATGTTTCTCAAATACTGAGTGAGGAGAGGTAAATTCAGGAAAAGCTATCTGACCAGAAGTATTGGTAGAAGCTGAAGAATAGTGGTTATTGCTACTATTTGCACAATGTTTTAAAGCCAGGTAGCCAGGAGAGATTTAAAACTCCAATATTTTTGCTATTTCTGGCTAATGTGATTCTTCTCTGACTTCTTCAGTAAACCACCCATAAGAGTCACTTAGAAGACTGTAACATTTCTAGAATATACCAAAAATAATGAATAATTCTAATACATTTTCTTTTTTCAGTGACTGCAGAAATCACTGACTGCATATATAAAATGCAGAGCTTTGTGTTCTTTGGTACTGTGATTCTATCATCTGTGATACCGAATATAAAACTTTTAGTTGCATTTCCTGTTCAGAGACTGTCAAAAGTTTCAGAATGGTAGATGGATATTTTTTTAGTCTACAATGAGAAGTAAAAAGCAACAGTACAACACTACAGGTTTATGTATTTTTTTACTGATATAGCAATTATTGAAATATCAGTATCTAATAATTAGATTTACTAATCTGCACCTCAATAGGTCATGGAAGTCCTTGGCCTCTTTATTTTTTTATCAGATGGAGTCTCAGCTGCTTTTTCATCTACTTGTTCTGTATTTATATATTTTAATCAGATTTTTAAATGGATGTCATGGCCTAGTGTGATCATTCAAAACATTTACATAGGAAACATTTCCCCCCATATGTTAAGAAAGTAGAAATAAAAGACTCTTTCTTAGCTACTGCATTCTTATACTTCTTTTCTCTGAAATTCTGTGAGATAAACTTTGTAGGAAATTATTCTCTGGATATCGTATCTTTAGAGATACGTGATTTGGAAATCAAGAACAGAAACAAGCGAATCAACTCTCAGGCTCATTTTCTTCCCTGGAAGTGGGAATATTAACATAGCAGACCCAGGCAAAAAGATGGGATACGATGAAGAAAAACAATGCACCTCTGTAGCATTACACTTACAATTACAGAATTTTTTAGATTGGAAGAGACCTCTGAAGGTCATTTAGCACAGCCTCATCCTGAAAACTGAGTCAACTTCAAAGCTAGATCTGGTTTGCAAGGAACTCATTTGAGTTTCAAATACGTCTAAGAAGTGGCAATTCCACAACTTCAAGCAGCCTGTTCCAGTGCTACAATACTTTTCTAAATGTCCTAACTATGCCCTTGCTAATACAGGCTTTGTCACCACAAATACACAACTGATGACTGATGTTGAACTTGCTCAGCAGGGTCCCGGGTCCTTTTCTGCATAGATGCTGTCTAACCGGTTGTCTCCTGTCCTTTTCTCCCCTTCGCTCTTGATTTCTCTCTTCCTTTCCCAGTAATATTTCATCATTTGCTTAGTTGTTGCAATTGTTTTTATTTTGGTAAGGTCTACTAGTCCTGTAAATATGAACTTACCATGTAGGCCCTTTGTTATAAAACTTCCTGCTCAGCCTGTGGGGTTGTGAAGGACTGTAAGGTCTGTGAGTTTAGTTTTCCTTGGTGAATCTTCCAAAAGCTGCTGATCCTGAAGGATCTCAACCACCTCCCTGAAGATTAAATGGAGGCGTTGTGCCCTCTTGAAGAAATACATAAAAGTTCTGCAGGTGTAAAAATTATTTTTGATTTGAGATGTAAGAACAAATTAATTAGATTCTAGACATAGTCCTCGGTTTCATCTTGCACAATTCACCATGTATGTATTTTGTATAGGTAACTTCTAGAGGTGTTTCAGCGATCCATCTTAGAAACTATGTAGGAAATACATTCAGTATAACCACTAAAACTTTCAAAACAGATTTAGTTATGGATAGGATAATGTGGACAGTGAAAACATTATAGGAATAAGAGCGTTTCATGTGCAGTAGTAACGAAGGAGCAGAAAGGCTATTGAACTAATTGTATAATAAGTTATTAAAAGAACTGCTATGGTGACAGATGGAAATAAACACTGCTGCATGAATAATAATCATGTTTTTTCCTAACCAAAGATCAACTCTAGACATTCTGTCTGAATTAATTTTGCTTTAAATTAAGAGGAAAAAATAAACAGAAAACAAAAGAATGAATTAAATCCCTGCATATGTCTCCTCTGTAATACAGTGTATTAACTATGCTTCAAAAATGGAAGTGACCATTGTGTACAAGACATTTAGAAATATACTTGTATATGACATGAAAACAGTGAGCAATAACATATCTCATTACACCAATAAGAATTCAGACAATAATTGCAGCTAAAAAACCCCGAACTGTACCAAAACCAGCCCCAGCAAAAAACAACCCCAAAACCTGTCCAAAAGATGTACTAAACACAAGAAATAATTACAAGAAGCAGAAGTATACAAGTATACTCTATATAGAAATTATGGTCATAGGAAAATAGAGGACACATACTGATACTTTTATGTATACTAGTACTTCCCCTCTCTCTGTATAAATAAATGACCCTCACTTTCTTATCCTCTTCCTCTCTTCACATTTTCTTTAAATCAAATTAAAATTTTCATGAAGCTCAGTACTGTTTTCTGTGTATTTGTACAGTTTGTGAACCCTCAAAGTCTGAGACCTCTAGTGTGCTATCATAACAAAGATAAGGATTGAAGTAGTAATCATGTAACAGAGCAGGGGGGTAATTATGTAATTTTTATGTAAGTGTAATTCACATTGAATTTGAAATAAATTCTGCCAAAAAATTATGAATACAGGATTAGATGAGTGGTACTTCAAATCATTTCTGTGTCAGTTCTGTTTTCCAGCAGCTAAGGTTTATATGTTGCCTATTTCAAAATAGGAATATTTTTATTTTCCATTTTGTAAATCACTAAGCATATTCTTTGGCCTAAATAAATAATGAGCCCTAAAACAGATATGTCCCCCAGACCCTGTCTCTCAGAACTATGTACTGGTCTTATTTATTCTGTTAGATGGTTCAAGTCTGATTCATTGTATTGATGTATTGTTAGGTCTTCAAGAGTATGGGGTTAAACACCAGAAACTTTTAGTTTCTGAATCTCACAAAGCCAGTCCTATTGCAAAAAACGGGTATCTTTTATACCTAGAGGTCTGAAACAATTGTATATCTTTGCAAACTAATTAGCATGATTTTCCCTAAATGTAACATATGGTAGATGTACTAGTAAATGTAACTTAAGATGCCCTTTTTATTGCTGAATTCTGAACTGAGCTGCAATTCCATATACTTATATTATTTTTATACGATAGTCATTACAATTACATTCATATTTTAGTATTACCTATAACAACACCAGCTCTTTTCTCTAAAAATTTTGTCACAACTATAATTTACATTCAGCTGTAGATTCTGAAAGCACAACAAATACAAGGTTTCTCTGATCAGTCTGTCCTGGGGTAAAGATTCATACGGGCTCCACTTTCAGTGTCAGTATAACGAGTGACTGAGTGTCTTTCAGAGTTATGGCTGCAGAACAGTCATATGTTAAAGCATGAGAACAGCTCTGGGGACGAACTAAATGAGAACTGAATGCAGTGTGTGTAACCAACCCTCTGGAGAAATGTAGCACTGTGCTGGATCCCAGCTGGGACCGGGGCACTAAACTGTGAGAATTAGGTACTGAATAAATATAAATTGCTTACTTATCTTGTACAAGTCTACCTCTCTAATGCCCATTTCACTCAGTAAGCAGTAGGGAAGTCTCACACTGCTTTTGTTCATTGTAGGGTTCAAATGTTTTGTTTGTTCCTTGGCAGCTCTTACTTCAGTGAAATTTTTGGAAATAAAAACAGGCTCTTTCTAACAAGATTTAGTTACGTATTCCAACAGAGTTTATAGATATTTAGACATGCTAGAGATGTAATTTTGAGAAACCAAGAGTTTAGATAGTCATACAGTCACCGCAGGCTATAAATTACCCTTTTTTTTTTTTTTTTTTTTTTTTTAAATAGGAAAAGTCTTCATTGTTATCTAACACCAGAATAAACTTTTCACATGACCCTGTAAAAACTCTTTTTTTCTCCTGATACTTCTGATTTTCCTCTGGCTGATGCTTCATGCTTAAGCTCGTGATCTAACTTATATAGATAATTCTTCAGTACTAAAAAAATAACTCTGTACTGCGATGTTCTTTATACATTTACAACACATAAAAATGATGAATAATACTATAATCTCTCAATGAATAGCAGACTTCTAGTTTGTACACACAGAACAATTAAGCTTTCATCTAGATTTTTGGTAAAATCAAAGGGGAGAAATAGACTTTTGCGTAGCTACTTTACACAGTAAAGAGAAACCTCTTGCACCTGCATTAACTCTAGAACAGAAAATGTTCTGACTTGGCTCCAGCTACCCTGAGTAAACCCTTGACTATAACTTTATATGGTGGGAGACCAGTTTACCTCAGAACTGACATACTTTGTCTCTCCCTTTGGAAAATCCCAAATTACAATGTATCTTTAAAATATAATTTATGAAAACGTATATTTTGAAGGTAGTTCTGATAATCTTCAGACACATAGAAACTCAAGAGAAGGTTGAACTTAAAGCAATTAATCAATTTGTTGGGGGTTTTTTGCTTGTTTTATTTTAAGTGTCTGTCAGAGTAAACTCCATGGGGGAAAAAATCCAACAGAAAAGAACAATTTAGTGGCCACTATGATTTCTGTTAAAAAATTATAGTCCCTTGACATCGTGTAGACACACTTGACACCCACTCATTTTAGGATTATCCCACATTTAGCACTGCTAGTTTCTGCAGTTTCTTAAGCCTCCAATTGCTATTTTCTGCACAATAAGAAATACTGTATCTGTAAAAGCGCCGTGACTTGAATGATCCATTTGCAATTAAAGTAGAACTATAATGCATTTTCCCCACCTCCCACATACCTATTTTTACCACTCTCCTTGTTCTGACTCACAGAAGATGTGAAGAGAAGTGCTGAGGCCTTGCCTAACATTCAGTGTCCCAGGAAACCACTGCCCTCCCACTCAGTTTGCCTCTGCACAGAAGGTACTGTCAGAGGAAGCTACTGCCATCGCGTGCTGAGTACCAGAGTGTGTCTTCACCCAGCATCCAGCTCCTAATAGCAATATTAAGTCCTCAGGACTCAGTACATTAATACTAGTTCAGAAGTTCATGCTAATGTATCTTATCTACTAGGTACCTCAATTTTCAGAGAACTCTAGGAACTGGAAGCTGGGAGAAAATGTTCTTACTATACACAGATCCCACAACGGCAATCACAATAGATGGGACACTAGATTTGGTGAGTAAAATAATGAAGAAAGGGACAGCACACTTACATCAGTGTTAAAGGAGAAAGGCTGTTTAAAAATCTTCATGTCTTTACATTTGAGGTGTTTCCCTCCCACGCCATGTTAGAAGTTTAGATACTCAAAGTTCCTAAATTTCAAAGTTTCTCAAAGAAACCTTTTTTTCTCCCACTCCTTGCCCCTACCAACAACTTATGCTCTATTTCTGTGTTTTAATGTACAAACACTGAAAAAAGAAGCAGTCCTGTAGATTAGGGACCTATATGCAGGTCTCCCTTCTCTGAGAGAAATACTCTTGTCCCTAGTCTCAAGTCAGGTTCCTGCTCATGAGCTTCCTTCCTGGCTCCTAGAAACTAGCAGTTGGCAGGAACCATGCAGTACCTCAAACACCTGTGCTCAAACCTTGAAGCTATTCAGTGGAAATGAAAGTGGTCTAAAGAAAAACTCCTGGAGAGGAAGACTCACCATATAAGCTAATTTCTGGCTTTATATTTGTCCTTAACCATTCTTGGCTTTGAACTGTTGTGTGTGTTTTGTGCCTACATATCAAATTCAGCTCAGCCCTAACCATGGATATATCCTGAGACTCCACAGTCTGGACCAGCTAAGCAGACAGGCTATATAGTGCTGAAGTCTTTCTGTGGACACGGGTAAGAAGTCTTTTGTATTCACATGCCAAGGCATCAAAGATACATGTTCAGGTATATATTTTTGTAACATTCTTATTGAGCCTTACAAATGGATAAGTCGCTCTTATCAAGCCAATCTATAGTCACATTACAATAATGTCAGGCAACTTGAAAAGCATATGAAAAAAATATTAACCACTTCAAGCTAAAACCACTTTGAAAACCAACTTCGTGGAAATTAAGTGAACTATATCCAAAATATAATGTAAATTGAACCATGAAATAAAAATTGCCTTTTCTTTAACTTAACAGTTAATGTGCTGACCTTTCTTTCTAACTATGATATATCATTAATTCTAATTTAAGTATTTTTTTCTCATTTACTGATGTTCATATGTATCATACAGCTATTGACAGGATTTTGGACAAGAGGTGCAGAAGACCACAATGTTGCTTGCATATTAAATGTAATATATGCAAAATACAAAAAACCCTCCATATTAGAGGATGTCTTTGGTCAGCTAAACTATATTATACTTATAATGTGGACATTTGTTATAGAAATCATTGAAATTTAAATGTCTTTGCTGGTATGTTGCATAAATACTGAACTTCAATGTATTTATTTTTTTAACTTTTCTTAATTTTACAATTAAATGTCTTTGATAAAATGTCCATCTTCTGTACTTACAGAGCATAAAATGTACCAAGTATACAATGTTTTTATCTCACCGAATGGCAAATACTATCACCCGCATTAAGGTGCAAATCTATTCTGCTACTTGACAAAGTAAACCAGGATCACTGTGTCCCGGTAGTTTCCACTGAAGACTGGAAAAATCCATGTTTTTGCAAGTTGAAGCTGGAAAACAATGTGCATTTTTTTGGCAGAAGTGAATAATATTATGGAAATAGCTGGTGCAGTAGAGGACTAAGTCAACTTATCAGGGCAGATTTTGAAATATAGAGCTCTAGTGTTTGGTCCCATTCATTAAAGAAATCGAAATAACCTTAAAAATATCAAAGACTTAAAAGTCAGTTTGTACTGCCACAGGAATTTCCATAGGAACAGTTGTCATGTTTGCCCATTAAAATCTCAAGTCTCTTTTTTCCCCTAATGTCCAAGAGTGTGTATAATGGAGTCATATGATTCAAGGCTGGATATGGGACTTGTAGCTGAGCAAGTCACTTCCAGGAAAAAAGCTTTAATACCAAGCTGCTGCTGTGGGGTATGTATGTACTATGTACTGGCATGACTTAACTGAGCACAGGGTTCTGCCAAGTACCAAAAATTGTTTTGTGCTTCAGTGGAGCACTACAGCTTCTCCAGAGACATTGAGATTTACAGAATCATAGACAAGGTGGTTCACTTTACACCCAGGGGAGTTTTACCCATGAGGGCTACATAAGGCTGGATGGCCTGGGAGGGTGACCAGCTCCCTGAATCTCTCGCTGTGGCAAATCTATAGTTCTCATTAAGTTCTTTGTTTTGTGAAGCCTCTGCACTGGAGAGACCAAAATAATTATTTTCTTCAAATATATGGGGCTGACTGTGTTAAAAAAGCTTACTGCATATGATCAATTTCTAGCTGCTTATCATTTTTCAAAATCTTAAGTGTTACTGATTTAACTATTAGTCACTAAACTAGCGAACATCTTCCTCCTCCTAGATTTTCACAGCTGTTTAGAAAATAATTCTAAACAGCAGTCATTTATTAGAATAAGTCAAGGGGGAAAAAACATAATTTTTTCCTTCTAAACTGAATGGAATTGCCTTTATTCGAGTCGTGAAATGAATGATGAATTAGGGCAAGGACTGAGAATTCGATTGAAACTACACTTTTTGACATAGTTTTTGTCATCCCTCTGAAAATCCTTCTGATTCTGTTTTAGTTGTAAGCATTCTAGCAGGTTTAAATATTTGAATACGTCTTAGTATAGAAATCAAATTGGTTAATTTAGAAATCAAGTAAATCAACTGATTCTGGCATGATGTCTCTTTGTGATGACTGAGCTACCATCCACACAAAATGACTGTTTATGTTGCAAGCTGGTGCACTCAGTCTGAGATGAACCCACCTTCTTTGTATTTAGAGCAGTCATCTTCCTCTCATGATGTTTTTGGTCCAGATATAACACCTACTATCCTTGTGAATATTAGGGAAGAAAATACTGGATTAAAAATTGAATGAAAAAGGAAGCAACAGCTGGAATAAGTGGGAGAATTGTGGACTGAAGAAGGAAATTTGATGAGATTAGCAGAAAAGGAAAGCTGAGAGTACCGGATGGGGTGCGAAGTGATTCACAGAAAAGTTGTACACTCAATACTGTGTTTCTTAACGGATATAATGTTCTGTCAAAATTTTTAATCACAAATCACTTGATTTTCTTCTTTATGTTTACTCGAGGGGTGAAGGTAACACTGCTTCCTCTTTCTTGATTTGCTGTTCATGTGTATTGATCAAATTCTGTATGAAGTGTTGAAGAGAACTTCAGAGCTTCCTTATATTAAATGCAAGTGGCTGTCTTGTTATGCTAATTTTATGGTTATTGGTATCATTTGTTACTTAAAATTTGTGAGATTGCTCAGGCTCAAATAAACTTTCCTTCTCTGGCATATCAAAGAAATTGGACTGAAATGCTGTTCCAATTTACAAGATTTAAATCCTAAATATTAGTGAATATTTAATTCGTATAAATTACAATATACACTATAAAAATGAAATGTTTCAAATAATGTAATTTGGTTATATCTGTCAGGACTTCATGTCCCATGTGCTCCTCCTTAAAATTAATGATGCAAGAGTTTTACGTACAATAAAGCGCAAAGAGCAATACAATCATACTTGCATGTATTCCTGGCCATTAGAGCCCAAACTTCTTAAAACTTGTTTTATATTATAATAAGAACGTGAGTCTTATCTTTCCTCAAGGACTTGTTCACAACTGGAGAACTGGTGAAATGTTGATATCACAGGAGATTGGTGTTAGAACAATTAAATTTTAGTTACATGTCCTTTTTGATCAGAAGGAAAGGATGTCATTTGAACAGTGTAGAGAGTAAGCAAAATCAAAAACCAGGAGGTAGAAACACAAGAATCTTTTTTTTCCCATGTTTTGTCTTTGACACACAGAAAAAAAAAAAGAAAAAAAAAAAAAAAAAAAAAAAAAAAAAAAAAAAAAAAAAAAAAAAAAAAAAAAAAAAAAAAAAAAAAAAAAAAAAAAAAAAAAAAAAAAGAAAAAAAAAAGGAAAAGAACAAGAGCAATTTAAAATGGAGATTATAGTTACAAAAATTCTGTTCTTGATTTGTATATTAACAGTCTTTTAAGACTTGGCAAGAGTCACCCTGACCGTGAAGTCAGGTTTTAGCAGAAAAATAAGTAAATGCAAAATATACAGAAGCACTTAATCTTTCAAAACAATATGAGGGATATAGCTGTAATGTTTCAATATTTTAAAACTGCTTCAATCTGAAATGGTGCAGATCCATGACTTCCAAGTCAATACAGGAAAGCACAGAGTGCCTTTCTCTTAATTCCCCTCAATTTTGAAGTCTAGTTGTCTAGCTTTATTAATGCAAAGTATATAAGGCAAAGAGAATTTGCTGCACATACTGAAAAAAATTATAACCACAGAGCCCATCTCTTTATTTGCCAACAGACTGACCTGAATTTTGCAGAGCTGTCGTACTTGCCTCTGGAATTCAACAAAAATAACTGCAATTAATATTTTTTTCTGCCATATGCCATTTTACAGTAGCAGACTATTTTATTATTACCTTGTTTAAAATTAGTTTTTTAATTGATGAACCTTTATAAAATAAAAGCATTGTTCATGGCTGGCAGGAAGTGTATAAACAAATGTATGAAGACCAGTTGCATTCAATTTTAAGACTTGGTAACTCAGATAATTATGCAGAACTAATTAATTCAAAATCTGTTTATCAACAGTAGTCTGTAGCTGCAGCATTTCATCCCAGAGGCATTAACAAAGGCTTATCACCTGCTTTCTTGTTGCATTTTATCTCAAAGGCAAATCAATAGGCAGAGTATGGAAAAAATGTCATTGCCACAACTAACAGTTTACAAAACTTGCAAGAACTTTTAATATCTGTTACCAATTAGTTTTCTAGGCTTAAATTAAGATAAATATTAAAGGGAAATTGGATGTGCTAAAACAACATATATAGAAAATATATGTGAAAATGAAATTCGAAATACAAAGAAATATTTAAAGAATTTAAAGAATTATTTAAGTATTAGTCAATTCTTCTTAGCAAAATATTCACCATGCGCTTGTAAATGTTGTGAGTGGATTAAATACACCCGATGAAGAACTGTGCTGATGCTATTGGGTTTATGACTGTCATTTTTGCTTCACTTCTGTTATTTCACACAAAATTTTTTTAATGTTGTGTTTTGGGGCCCAGGTTACATTCGCTATTACTTGTACTTCTGTAGAAATGTTAAACAACAAAAGTAGAGGTATACAAAGTGCTTCCCATGGGTGTTGTTTCACATTTTTCTCCAAGTTTATTGCATATCCTAATTTGAAAATAGTTTGATGCCTGATATTTAGTGTATGAGGTCTCAAACATTCATCTAAGAAAATGTAGTTCTGAATCTGAGAGGTTTGTATTTCTGTTCATGAGTATATCTAAAGTATTCTGAAAAAATATATAAATCCGTATTTTTATAGATCTAAGCTGCAGAATAGCAAACTAAGCTGGCTTCCAGACCTGCATGTGGAGTCTTTTCAGCAAACTTGGTTTCCTGTGTCTTCCTAAATATGAAAGTCTGATTGAGCCAATAGATTTGGCTACATAAGTACAATAGTTTCTTACGGAATCCATAGAAGAAATCCTGTTCCTGGTGAAATCAGTTACATAAAGTGGTTCCAGCATGACTCAGATACCTACAAAAGGTGACTCATGATCCTGCAGATACTCATATGCTCTATTTACATACATGTAAAATTAGTCATATACATAAATGTTGACAAAGTTTCAATCACTTTCAAAAGGCTATTGTGATAATGATTTTTTAAATAATCAAATATTTCTCTACTTTTTACACCTGTTGGTTACTGCTTGTTAATAACTTCCTCCTTTTTGGAATACATTTCCATTCTAGAGAGATCAGGGCTTATGTATGTTTATTAACAAAATTGTGGGTTGAGGTACATTTCTATTAATATTGGCAAACCATATCTAAGCAAAGTTTTTGAGTAAAATGTAGTTGTTTGGTCAGTGTATTCTAGTCATTGATTAGTAGTGGAGAAGAAAGTCTGGTTCAGGAGACATAAATACAGACTAACTGGATTTTATTGCAGGTGTGAAGCACATTCTCTTTTTCACAAAAGCCATATTTATTTATATAAGCTATATTTACTTATATGCTAGTTTAAAAATTATGGAACAAAGCATAGCAAGAACTATGCACTCTGCTCAGTGTAATATACTATAAATTCAGCAACAAAGAAATGAGACAGTTCCAAGAGTACATTGTATTGCCTGCTCACAAGAAATTATAGGTAAAGAGAAGAGACAGTCAAGGGTTAAATTACGAAATTTTGCAATTTATTTCTCATCATTTATGAGATTGTTAAATGTCAGAAAGTGGACTTTTTTTTTTACTATCAGTATAAAATTGAACATACTGTGAGACATAAGGTAGCAGGTGTCTTGGCTCTAAACTATCAAGTCTGTGGGCATTCTGTTATAACAGGTGCTCCAAAAATTTGAACAGATTTTAACAAGAGCTGTATGGGCTTTTTAATTAGCCTGGTTACTCAGCATGTGGAGAAAGCACTAGGTATGTGCTTAAAACACCATTGTATCTTGCAAACAAATGTTTCTCATACCCATAGTCATTCTTTTGGTTGTTATCTTAAAATTCCTTTCTATCTGATGCTAGCATTTGATCCTTGTATTCGTTTTTCTTATAATATATCCCACCTGAAAACAATCATCATACTAAAAAAAAAAAAAAAAAAGTGTTGAATAGCATATAGTCTCCTCTTTGAAGTAAGAATTTAGAAACTTGGATTTACCTGATACTTAGCTGGGATTTTACTTGGCATTATAGAACTATGAGAAGGCACACCAAAAGGAATTCTGTGCTCTGAATCTCTTGGTTTTAACTATGAAGTGTCTTCACTTGCAGTTAGGCTTTTCCCATTAAGTACATCGCAAGATTTTTTAGAAGAGACGATGCAATAAACTTAAAAATAAACACAATATAGTAAAAAATGCTTTGATTTTACAATCAGTGTGATTGATTAGATATAACTTTATATATATGATTTGAGAAATTACTATGAATGTATGACTATAACATGTAACATAAAAATAATGCCAGATAAGTTAAATTGTGTCATAATGTTGGTTTAAAAAGAATAAGCCAAAGAAGGTCATATTACAGGGGGAAGAAAAAAGAAACGAAATGATGGCTTACATAACATTTTGTGCAAACTTTCCTGTGGTGAAAATTAAGATATTAATTTATAGATCTATTTTCATATGAAAATGATTTTACTCGTTTTGTCTGTAATACTGACATTAGTATCTGCTGCCAGTATTTATCTAGAGATCTTTGCATGTTTTGTTGTTATGAAGTTTAGTATTGCACATCTTAAATTACAGAAATCAGGGGTTTTTTTTAACTCAGAAGAGATTGTTGAGAAATTATGTGGAGGATTTCACACTTGAAAAATTCGTGTCAAAATATCTTTAACCACTTGGCCTAAGATTAAAAATACCAAGACACGTTTTGATCCATATAAAATGCACACTTTTTAAAGTGTGCTTAGTTTAAAAAATGCTTATATCTGCATTTTTAAAGGAACTTCTCTCTTACATAAATTAATGTAAGAAATGTACATTTTATGATTTCACTGTGAATTCAGTCTCTTTTCTTATGCTATTATTTATTTGCTCAGCACTAAGAAACACAAATATAGCCAATCATCATTTATTGTCTGAAGCAATAATTATTCTTTTAATATACTGTGCTTTTCAAAATTTAGAAATCTCAACCAATTTACAAGCTTGATGGAAAACAAAGATGGGGATATATTTATGCTGTAAATGAAGGGAGTACTTATTACTGTGGATGTTAGTTTACATAGGTAACAATAGTGGTGAAAACAGCAGAACTGTTAACATGGGTTAGCCACCCCAAATCCCTATAGGCTTTATAATCTGTTTTCTGCTGGAGGATGGGACCCTTGCAATTACATTTCTGTGAGGTAACAAGGATAAGAAATGCAAATTACAGTATTGTATTTTAACATTGTATCTGAAACTATGACTTGAGCATTGGTTGCCTTGGACACTAAGACTGCCTTGATTTCTGGATCCTCCAGTTCCCATCACCAGCTCCTTCTTAGGTTCCTGTGCTACATAACCATCTCTCAGTTGTGCCAATACAGTTGATTGTGGATCATAAGGCAGATTTCCTGTTATTTAGAGAGTGGATATGTTAAGCCAATAATACTGCTGCCTTTAATGTATTATCAAACTATGGTCACATTTTGCTGTGATAATATAACCTACATGCAAATTAAGTTTGTTGCAACTCTAGAAAATCTGAAAAACATTAAATGCATTCTGAAATGACAGATACAGATAAAACATCTTTGTCAGGGAGACTTTGAAGGGGTAATAACTCAGAAAAGGTAGACTTCCTCTTTATTACCATATTTTTTCCCTCAAATAAATGCCTTCCTTCACTCTTTCAAGGGCTCAAGAACAATGATCACTTTAGCCTTGTTTTCTAGATTCATCATGTTATCTGAATAGTCATGCAAATTAGGTTGATTAGAAGTATCGCCCCTGCCAGAGGATGATTTGCTTTACTGAAGTGCCGTGTAGGAAGACTATAATGAGATTCAGATAGTAACGGATGAGAAATACAACAAATTAAACTGAAGGAGGACAGCAATATAAAGTTAGAAATCACTACACTAATAGTAACTAACAGGGACTATAAAATGAAACCTTATGGAATTGCAGCAACCTATTTCTAAATTTGATAGGGCTAGTCACTCAATCAGAATTAAAATAAGACTTTTTTTAGATCTACAGTTAAAACCAAGAAGCCCTGTTTGTAAAGACTTAGCTATCTTAATATAATATTTATCTTGTAAATGTGGCAACTCGGGTTGATTGGATGTTACATTAATAAAGATGTTAAGTACAAGTGATGAGTAAAATGTTGGAAGGTGATGATTACACTTTTTAAACATTTGTAGTTGCTTTCTTATGTTAAGATTGATTTTGTATGAGACAGATATTTGTACTAGACATAAATATATAGTTTGAAGTAAATATAGGGAATAATAATATGTGCAGAATATCACCAGTGTTAAGAATTTAATCTGTAAGGCAAGATCTGAGAAAGGTTTCAGCTTTTATAAGTTATAAGGAATAGATGTGGTAGATAGAGTTGTGTAATAAACCCCATGAAGCTGCATGCCCCACCTAGATAGCTAGAAATCTAAGTAATCTATTTGCCAGTGTAAATTCTGTGTACGGCAATTCCATTAATGATTATTATTATTAAAATAATAATAATTATTATTATTATTAAAAATATTACAGCTGTAAAACCATGTAAAGATTTAGGACCAAGTTGCAAAAATCATTACAATTCTTAGTGATATTAATAGTTCCATCAGTTTATATAAGAACAGGAGAGCAATACAAAATTAAATTAAGGCATTCATTTAAATAATTGCAAGGTTACATCTTTGAAGAAGCTCTTGAAAATATGACTAAAACTTAGCTTGTTGGGCACGAGCATGCTGTTTTTAAAGAAAAGTCAGTAATTCCGTAGATCACTGGAAGAGACATTAAAGGATGCACTTCAAAGTCATCACTGTTTATTTCCCACTGAATTTCACCATCGCACTGACTGCTCCTTTTCAGGGACACATAATATAGACTTGCTAGCATGTGCCCAATTTTGGTAAATTTCAGCCTGACAACGGCTCTTAAAGAAAAAGTTGTGATGGTGAAGAGCAGAAAAATTAAATGAAAATTTAATGAAAAATGAAGAGTTAAGGCACTAATTACAATTATTTTTTTTTAACATTTAATTTGGCAGTTCTCTTTATCTTTTATTGTACAGTGTATCAGGTCAATTAGGATTTGGTTGATCTTAGAGTCAGTTGACAATGCTGTTTATAATTAGATAGAGGAAAGGGAAAAGGTTGATGTTTTCTCTCTCTTCCTCATTAGGACTGGCTGACTGAGCCAATTTTATTGCTATCTTAAAGGCAGTTAAAAAGGTCATGTGACTGTTTCCTAAATGAATTGTTTTGCAAAATACTGTTGTCTTTGTAAGGATACTTGATCGTTAGGATGGATAAACAATTCTTATTTAAATTTTAAAGTATGCAATTCATCACTTTAATAGACAAAGAAAAGCATGTGAATTGTTTTAAGTTTCACACTCTTAGGTGGGAACTGCAAGGATTTGAATTTTAAACAACTGTGTGCAGTTCTGCAGAATCTGAACGAAAGGGTTCACAGAATCAACCCCAAATTTAGTCTTGAATTTTTATCTTTAACAGCTACTAAACAGTACTTTCTATGAAGCAATACAATTGATATGAATAGTGTCAGAGCTTTAAAATCTTTACCTTTGTGCCTCTTGATGGTTGTTTAATAAACATTCATGATAGCACTTGCATAAAAGTATTGAATTACTGCATAATATTCTAAGATCTGTTAGCAGGTAGAATTGACATACATTTTAACAACCTTGAAGCTAATTTTTTAAACTAGCTCTGCATACTGCTGTGATATAATGTAAATAATCTTAATTAATTAATATTTTTGTTATTTTAGACTTAATTCTTCTGTTAATATTGCAAGACTTCTTTCGTGTTTAGTGCAGCCATGATTCCACTAAAGTTAATTTAAAGGTGGAATGGATATTATTTTTCAGAACATTCAGTTCAACGATTTAATGATTTTTTACTTTCATAACTCATTTTTGATAATAAGCAATACATATGCATTTATATAATGAGTATTATATCATACATTATAATAATACCAATAGAAGATAAAAGACAGTAACCCTCTAGTTCAGTAATTTGAAATGAATGTAAATTGACTTTTGAGAGCTCTTGATAGAAAAAAAAACCCAAACCCTACAAAACATAAAAGAAGAAAAAGAAGAAACTGTAAATGAAACACGAGAGGGAAAGTCCCAACAATTCTAATTAAAGACATTTCAACGTTAGAACTGCAGCATCCACCCACATGTCATTCTCGCATGACATGTAACAGAAGATCACCAGTTCTCTCTTCCTTGTACAAAATATTTTTCCTATAATTGTTTATCAATAACAGCAAAAGTGAGAGTTTTGTGTAATCATGTTCATAAATGGCACAGAAAAGCAGTCATTATAGTAAATCTGCATGTAACAAAAATGTGATTCTTAAAGCAACTTTCAAGAAATGCTGCCAGCCACCTATTATTCAGTATTTTACTGTCTTCACTGGTTTCCTTCATCAAGTAGGAGATAAATGAGAAGCCTGGAGAAAGTAACTAGCTCATTGCATATGTAAAAAAAGTAAAATGCATGTTTCCTTTATTTCACTCAGAGGACAGAAGTGAAAACAAAAAGCCAAGCATATTCATGACAGTGGCAGATGGTGCCAACCTTGCACAGCTATTTTCTTTGATTATTGGCTACTTATACTTTTAAAAATGAGAGACAAAGCCAGAAAGCTGTGGTTCTAGAAGAAGATAATGAAGTCTTACTGACACAGGTCATCGTCCTGAATATCATCCAGATTTTTTTTGGGTTTCTATAGAATTTTTTTCAGTTTCTCTTACTTTGCATTTTCTCTAGGAAACTGCCTAAACTAAAAAGAGATCTCATTATATGCACACCAATGTTAGACAGAGTTTGAGATAAGGTGGAATAAATTTGCCTGTACCATTTCAGAAAATATTAAATTATTATATTCTGTTAGAACTGCCTTTTTTATTTCAAAGAATTATATTAAACTAACAGTAGTCAGTATCTTATTAGTTTAACCACTGTCAAAGAGTGAGAGCGGATTTTGAATTGTGAATATCCTGTTCTGAGAACTATATGTACTGTACTGCATCACACAGAACAGCTTTGAAAAAAAAAAAAAAAAGAATGCTGAATTCAGAATGGAGCCATTTTTCAAAGCATCTAAGTAAACATCAGGAGGTTTTTGAGTAATTTTATCTATTTTCTTTCCTGCCCAGAAGATTTTGTTTAGCATGGTCACAGTTTGATGCATGTTTAATGAAAATAAAAGCTACAGCCAAGTTAGAATGAAAGAGAAATTCTACTAAGGCCCCATTTGTGATTATTGATTCTAACACCCTTTCAAACAAGGTAAGTCCAGTGGAGAAATGGACATCTTTTCAACCAAGCGAATGAATCACACTGCCTTTACAAAGGATCTAGAGAATAGATAGGAGAGTTTAGGGCCACAACACTGAGATCACATGATGTTTTTTTCTAGCCAGGAATGTGACCAGTCAGACTCCTCTTAAAGATTAAATTTCTTTTGCAGCAGTAGAAGAAAAGTTAAGCAAACACAAATGGATGCTGAGCTCAGAGAGAGCCCTCACTAACAAAGAAAAAGTATCATTGTTGTTTCCAGAGAAGAAGAAACATTATATACAATTTGGGTTAGTCTAATAATGACAGCTGAAGAGATTTTTATTGCCATGTAGAACCACTAGGATTTGTAATTCTTGCGTCTGAAGTAGTGCTTTACTGCTAACCACATTATACACCTGTATACTTATGCTGATGTGAATGTGTTACAAAGGACACTGTTTGCAAAGAGAAACATCAAGTCACAGAACCTATGATTCTTTAATATTTGTTTTGAAATTAGAAAAGTCTGTGAGATGTTTGTATTTTAGTCTTAACCAGTTGCCAGTTTTGGTCACTCGTGGTCAAAGAATGAAACAGGGTCTTGTAAGTGATACGGCTTCTCGAAGCCTATACCATGCAGTACATCATCTTCTAAAAAGTAGCTCAATTGTAACAATTCCAACTTTAATCTCATTTTACCTTTTGCTATAAGAAATAATCAGTGAGCTTTTAACATAGAGATCCTCGTACAACTCCCTCTCCTCAAAGTTTCTTTGAACTATATGTAATAGATCCACATCATACAAATGTATGCAAAAATTTCAATCAGGGATTTAGTTTCATATTCTGGGATTCATATTCTGGGACTGTGCTGTGTTGTAATTTACTATGGTGTCCATCTTTCCTCATCTCTTACCACTCTTAGTTATGGGCAGTGCCACCTTCTCGAAGTAGGAGCACACAGAGGACAATTTTGTTCAACTTGCCCTTGCTATCCTAGTCCTGCAGCCTGGTTTTTAGGTGCTTGCTAATCTTCGTTGGCAAAGCAGAGAGAGTGTGTATGAATCCTCTTTACTTTGCAATTTTAGATGTAATAAAGGAACACATGGCTGAAAATGCAGTAATGCTGATTCCTCGAGAAACAGAAAGGTAAGTTGTACCTATTCATCATATTTTTTGTTGTTGTTTAACATCACTATAGTCTATTTTATGCAACGCTATTGAAAATTAATGCATTAATTTTGAAAATTGTTATCCTCCACTAAACAAATGTACACAGGCAAAGATACAGTACAGAGAATTATCAGAAAACCTCGACAACAAATCTGCCGATCTTCCCATCCCAAGCCTATACAACATGCACTTGACTGAGATGGAAAAGGCAAGATGGGTGACAGCCCAGGCACAAAGAAACACAAGTGTACGTTTTAGAAATAAGCACATGTAAACCTTAACACTAGCAGGAACTTGGTGCATTTTTCTGCAGTTTCTCTTACTTAGTAATTTCATTCCTGCTTGGTTTTTTTGTTTGATTTGCTGTGTATTTCTTGATTCTGTCTTTTCGTATGTGACTGTAAAATGGTCAATCTAAGACAAAGAAAGCTTTTAAAACATTTTTATATATGGGGTTAGACCTGCCTTATAACACATTCTTCCTGAGCAAAATTATCAAATAGTTGTCCTTCAGCTATTAAATTTAAAAGGGATGCAGTATTCTTAGAGTGACTTGAAATGGAAAATTTAAAATATCAGAGGTAAATAATAATTAGCATTAAATTTTACTGAAGACTTCCAGAAAATGCATTCTAGAGCAGAGGGAATTACTTGTGAGTTCTGCTGATGAAAAAATATGTTGACTTAGTATCATGCATACTGAAGAATGTGCAATAGAAAGCATGGTAATCCACAATTCATGAACAGTGAGGTAGTGATAATAGACATATTCACAGAATATATATACATTCAGTGAAGATATTATATATTCACTATCTATAAATTCATTGAAGAACAATACTGACTTTACATTAGACAGCAAATGATAAAGTACACTTGCTGGGCCTGCACTTATATTTTTGAGGCACACAAATTCTAATTGACTTGCATAAAAATTAAAAAATGCAAACTTTGACCCTGCATTTTCCATGACCTTTTGTTCATGTCAACTTTATGATAATTACCAGTGTCTTTGGATACGAAAACATATGCAGTCTATCTCCTTGAATCACAGAATCACAGTATTCATTAGTACATAGTACCGGATGTTGAATAAACAGTCCCCAGTCCATAACACTGATAATGTCCATATTATTGTTGCTAAAATTAATGAACCTCATCTGAAGAGCCATTTTTTTCCTTTCCAGCAACATAGTGGATCTGGGCAAAAAATAAAAATTAACAGAAGCTTTTATGTATTAAAACCAGAGCCAGTTGGCTGCCTTGGTTAGGGAGACCAAATGCCAGCAAACCCAAAATCTTCATTTGCTTTGAAGACCTCATGCTGAATGAGAAGCTGTTGTTGAGTGAAGGATATTCTTTGCAAGCACATTAATTTTCTTCTTTTTGAACTCTCAAAGGAACAGAAAATTTAAGCAACAAATTATGCCTGTCCATTTGAGATCAGAAAAGCTCAGAATGTGCATACTTTGAAGAGTGAAGCTGATCAAAATGAAGCATTGAAGCGATGAAAATGTAGAGACTTTTGATCCTGTGAAATACTGAGTTCACTGAAAATTCTTGATGCAGAAAGTAACATGAAATTTGTTCGTATTGAGCTCTGTGCTATTCAGGAGATTGCTTTACAAAGTGGTTGATGACACTGTTGCTTGTAGCCCTTGATGGATAGTTCATGTAAAACTAACAATGCAAGTATTTCTCAACATGTCCTATCAGCCACTTTTTCCTGAATGTGGGTGTTAAGAGGTTCAAATCCAGCCAGCACAGAAGGAGATTCCTTTATTATGCACAACTGTGTCCCTGTGTTGGAATAAAAGAAACAAAAAGTCATTGTTCTTGGTAACTTGGTATGTAAAAATATTGCCAAAATTGTATATTGTAGCCTGTATGTGTTAACTATAGTTATCTCTTTAAATAGAGCTGTACTTTTTCTGCAACAGGAATTTATTCTAATACTTTTATACTTCTCTTTCCTTAGCAGTATAATAACTACTGTGTCATATATATAGAAATTACTCCCAAGAATGTAACAAGCAGGATTCACACATTTAAATGATTTTTTTTAAAAAAAGCTGAACTGTTTCCAAATTCTTCTATCCAAGCATCACTTAAGAAACTGTTTGTTCAGTTCAGTTTCATCTCTGCAGCTGCCAAACCACTTCAGTTCTGCCAGCTCTGCTCTCTGATTGCAAAATAAAGGGTGGTCACTTCACAGTGTATGCAAGAAATATTGTAATTTTGTGAAAATTATGACATTTAAGAAATTTTTTCAATAGTAAATTGTTGGGCTATCCTACTACTTGCCTATTTAGCAAAACTCAAAAAGAATCTTTTATATTCACTTCTCTGTGCTTTCCTATAACATTAGTGAATATAGTATACTGGGTTTGCATTTTGTAAGACTGAAGCACTTTGCTGCAGCTTACATTCAAAAATATTTTTGGTGCATAATAGTCTGTCAAAACAAATCTGTTTTCCTCATTTTTGTGTGTGCACAAGGGTGTCCTGACTGCTTTTTGTCCGTCTCTAACAATAACAATAAGACAATAGTAATTGCAGAGAGTAGCAAAGCTTTTCTTTTTTTCCTTTTTTCTTTTTTATTGCTTTTTTTTTTTCTCCTTAAAAGCAGAGGATATGTGAAAAAATGAATCAAATAGACCCTTATATGAAAGATGTTGCTACATAAATGCATTAACCATTTTCATAGCTTGTGTCTGAAGATTGGGGTCTCCTGTGTCCATACTATGTACAGAAACACAAAGGCATAATACATAGGAAACCACAACCTGTTTTATGAAGAGGAAATGCAAAAAATTACCTTACTGTAATACCTTGTTACAAACATTTTTTTATTTTCAGAAAAGTAATCTCACTGGTTTACTAGTCTCAAAATAAAAGGTCCCCACTTGATGTAAAATAAAATACATAAATATATGGTATTGCTTTTAATCTGAAATATACTTTATAGCAAAACAGATAGGGAAAACCCAATAACTTTCTTACTTATATTGCTGAAGTTCCAAGCAGTTTTCTTCTCATGAAAATAATTTGCCTGAGCTGAAGAATAAATTAAAGTGTGCTTAGAAATAACAATGAAACAAAATATTTGAGGGGTCTGGGTTCTTTTTTAAGCTGTTCCCCCTCCCCCCCCCCCAGTAATAAAAATATTTAATTTTAAATGGTGATACTGAAAAGTTGTTAGAAATAACAAAATACTAGGACACACATTTCTGCAATATAGAAGCAAAAAGGAAGGAGTTTACTGTGATTTTTTTAAAACGTAACAAATGTCAAAGTTAGAATTGTACAGCATTCTGATTTTTCCTGTGACTAGTATTTTATCATATTCAGGGTATTGTTTCTATCAGATCATGTTCTGTGTTTTTCCCATCCCGACCTGTATTTTGCTCGGTAGGAAATCTCTGCTGAGAGAGACTCACTATGGGGTGAGGAAACATTTCAAGGGCTGCTTTTTATTCACCTTGCATTATCACTGTGAAGTGTTAAAACAAAGTGTAAGGCAATACCAAATCATAACAGTCGAGTATTGCACCCACTTCCAACTTCATGTGTAATTTACATCCATTCTGAATTAGATCTAATATGAACAAAAATTATACATATAAGCATTACACTTTTTCACTGAGAGTATTTTTTGTGAGGTACAGTCAGCTTTTTCTTCTTCACATTAACCTCATAGACAGTATTTTATGTGATTATGAATACTGAGAATCAGAAGAAATACTACCATGCCTCTTACACGGGATATTATGTAAACATTAGCATTTGTTAGTCAAATACTGTTTTCTCATATACTTGTGCAGTCCCACTGAACTGAATAGATGCAGAGATACATCCTTTAGCAAATTGTTAACCCAGAGAAATATATCCTTTGCAACACAGCTTCATGCCAATCGCCACTTCAGTAAACACTGCCACATCATGATGACTGTTCTCCAGGAATTAGCAATGAGTTTGTTTATAATCAAGTTTATCAATATTTATAAAGTACTGTACTTAAGGGGATAATATATTGATAAAATACAGTTCTAAAATGCATTACATTTCCACATTATATTTAATGGCTAAAAATACATGTAGTGGGTGTGGAGTAATAGGGGCCATACCCCGCCCCCACAAACAGTTTCTTTATCACCCCATCTGCTACCCCAAATGCTAACTCTCAGGAACACCACTGCTTTGCAGCATGTTTTATTATTCAAGCCTTGGTGGGAGGAGAGCTGCAGAAAGAAAGTGTTAACTGTAGAGAAAGGGAGGGTCAAACCAAGACCCAGAATAAGCTATATTGCTCCACTAATGCCAGGACAGTGGCACAAACTTCCCCTGGACCTGAACTGGCTACTAAGTACCATTAGATTAGATTAAAACCTGCTAGAAAAAAAAGGAACAGTGAGAAGGAGGTCTAAACACATTTGTCAAAGAATTAATAAAGAGGCTAAAGGTATTTATGTAGGCAGGGAACATATGGAAGAGGAACAAGGCAGACTTTAAGAAGAAATTATTTAGTTTCATTTAAAAAAAAAAAACAAACAACAAAACAAACAAAAAAACCAACAAAACAAAAACCCCAGAACAAAGATAAGGCTAGGGAAAAAAATAAACAGAAAGTTTACATGGTTTTCGTACTGCCTTTCTATTTTTCCAAAAGGAAGCAGGAGGTTGGGGCCTGATCAGACAGAAGTCAAGCAAAGATTGTTTTGCTTTGGATGGGGTACTTTGGAAAGAAAGAAATGCTGCTAAATAAAGATCAAATAGTGATGAGTGTTAATGGGGGTTTAAGAGACAAAGCGTCCAGTTTGAAGCACTTATTGGCGATGTCTACACTATCATCACTTGCCAAAAACATTTCCATCACTGTGCAATGGTTGAGATTTATAGCTGACTTCCAGCATTTTAATCTAACCCAGCTCAGAGCAGGTGAGGAGATGGTTGAATGATTTTGGGGGCAACAACATTATTCATAAATGTAAGTTAAATTCAGTGAACAATTTAATTTGAAAAAAAAGTTGGGGGAAAAACAAAAGAAGGTGAGAAAGCTGAGTGGTTTTTTTTAATATATTCACAACTATGAAAATGGATTTTTTTTTTTAGCTTAGTATTTTCCCTTAAAATTTGATTTCTAATTAAAATAAATTATTAAATGGAAAAATCCTGAAAGGGAGTTAAATGTCCTGATTTAGGACAATTGAAATTGTTTAGAACAACACAAAATTAATTATATTTCTGGTTATGGGATTCATCTGTCAATTTGAAAATTCCATTATTTATACAGCTCTCAACTAGGTAATACACTTATAGCCAAAATGACTAGCCAATATTCTGCATCTCACTGGCACATATCAGAATGTGAAGCTGGCCATATGAATCTTATTTTCTTTCAAAAAATCCCATTTAAAAATTTACAATGATTACACAGAGATCTTCCTTGAATTCAGTTGGAACAAACAAAATATAATTTTCATATTCCCAATTGCAAGTCAGACAATGTTCCCTGAACAGACACTCTATTTCTTGGTTACTGGTTAGCCAGGAGAAGTTTATAATTTGCCATAGTAAGTGTATTTATTTTGGGTTTTGTGTTTTGTTTATTTGTTTGCTTTGTTTTGTTGTTGATGTTGTTGTTGCTTTTTGGGAGGGGGGTTACTTTTTGTGCGTGTGTGTGGTTTTTTGTTGTTTTGGTTTGGTTTGTGTCTGGGGTTTTTTTGTTAGTTTTGTTGGTTAGTTCGTTGGTTTGGGTTGTTTTTTTTTTTCTTGGTTGCTTTCTCCTGTTTTTCGTTGTTATGTAGGTGTTTATAGACTGACCTTTGTGCTAAATGTACAGTATACACCAATATATCCAAAGGTCACAGGTTCACTGAAAGGAAACTAGTTCCTGACCTTACAGTAATTGTTCATCAGTCTGGGATGGTGAGGAATGAAAGCATCATAGCAGAAGATGTATTTTCTCATATGTACTTCTCTGCTCCTGTAAGGGCTCTGGAGAATCGGGGAGTCTTAGATGATGAAGAGTCAAGGTAATGGTCTATTTCTAGTGCAGTGAAACTGAATTCAAGATAAAATAGGCAATCTATATGTAGAAAAAACAGAGGCTGGTATTAGAAAGTATGGAAGGTTGTGCCTTGGTGTTCAGCTGAATAGGGTCCTGTTAATTTAGACATTCTTCAGATCCTTTTAAATTTTCTGTCACTGAATAATCAAATCTTGGTATAATCAAGTCAGTTTTCAAAGTTCCAAGCTGAAAGTTTCCATGCAGTATACTCAGCAGTGATCCTTTATGAGGTACTATAAAAAACCAAATTCTGTTTTATCTGTGTGGCCTTTCCTCAAGAAAATTTATGCTCTCTTACTGGTTGAAATGTGTTAGCTGACACTCTTCTTCACCAGAAATGGATGTGGACTGAGTCATGATCAAGGATGGGATATCTTATACTGGGATGGCTGCAGTAGCTCCCTACCCACACTGCAGGAGCAGTTCAGACTCTGATGTAACAGCTACAGAATTGCAAATAAGAGCTTGGCATTTGTGTAATAAACTTTAGCAGTTCCAACTACTGCTTTGCGAGAAGCAGAGCCAGCTCTGTAGTCAGGGTAGGAATCTCTAAGAGAAGCAAGAAAAAGAGAGATGCAAAGCACTGAAGCTGCCTGAACTGAAACTATCCCCACTTGTGAATCAGATCCCCATAGTGCCTTGACTGTTGTGGTGGGTATCCAGTAGGACACTTTTTTACGAACGATGGAATAATAGAATAATATTCTATTATTGCTTGGATGAATTGGAGGTGGCAGAAACAACTATTTATTAACTTCATACAGTGATATTGCACATGTAGAGTGAGATTCAAAGTCCAATGACAAATAAGTTTGGCACTATGGGGAAAGAGTTTGTGTAGTTACAAAATTAAGGAAAATAATAGCCCATTGTCTCAGAGAACAGCAGTATGGTTTTATGGGAAAAGGAATTAGTACTACTGGATACAGTGAGGCACAAATATGGTTTTTCAAAATGTCATTATCATGCAGAAAAAACATGCAACTCCAGATAATGACTAGAAAGAACTAAAACCTCCCTGGTTACCTGGAATACTTACGTGTGACATTCCCAGCTCAGTAGGGAAGGACTAAGACAACAAATTGTCTGCTATCTAATTGTCTCTTGGCTCAGCTTGGAAAATGCAAATAGAACTAGACTGCAAAAATTGGTTCAAGAAACCCTAACAGGATATCAAGCACTAAGCAGTATACAGCAGATGGTAAAAAATTTTTAAAAAGCAGTCTTCTTGAAGTTCACAATAGTCTAAGGAATTATAAAATGGCAGGTGGAGCAGGAAGTATAACAAGTTATGAATTGTCAATAATTTACTTTTCAGTGGCAATGAAACTGCTCTTGAAATCACCTTTTGTTGTAACCAATAGGTTACGGAGATACACTGTAATTGGAAGACAAATACCTCAAGTGAGAACCGCCACAAAGATACAACAACTGAAAGAACTACAGAGTAAGAATGTAATATTCTGAATTAATATTTACAAGCTAATACAGAATTATTTCTGGTCAGTGCTGAAAATCTTGGACCTAGATGCATTTAAAAGGATGCACCAAAGAAACATAAGCTATAAATCAAGGGAATCAAGCAGCTACATACTTAGGACCAGATTCAGTAGCAGAGCATTATTATCAAGATCATCAGTGTCCTTCATTATTGTACAAAGGACACAAAAGCTATTGCCCCAAGATCTTGACGTTTACAATCAAAATAGATACTGCAGAAATACAGTATTTGTTGTAGGGGGCAACATTTGATGAATACATATTGATGCAGAGGGCATGATGTGACACAAGCAGTTCTAGGTTTTTACCTGCTCTAGATGAATATTTTATTTACCAGTTACCTCTGCTGACTTCTTCACTCTCCAGTAGAATACTAAGGAAAGTAGAACCATAACTCTTACTGATACGTTAGTCGTAAAAATAACCATTCCTAACAGCAAGTAATAACTGTTAAAACTGTTGAATTTGCTACTTCCTGTCCCCTTATCCTCTCACTGTGGTAGACCACTGTTTACTTCCCCTGTGCTTAAAGTCAGGCATCCTGTCTTTGGTAGAATGGACATACTGACAGCAGAACTTGAAAAAAGAAAGTGAAATTACTGTTACCAGGCTGATAAAAAGTGAATGGAGAATGTTGTATAGTTTCAAGGAAATGGAAAATAAAATTGGAATATAATTATCTCAGGTACTCTGCATTTAGGTAGCCTGAAACGGTGGCATCAAAGACAGATGTGAATTTTCCCATTCATCTTTATGCAGCACTAACTGCAAAACATAATTATGACAACTTAAATGCTAATGGTGTTAACTGTTCTATTTCTGAATCATATAACAGATACAGTGCATTATAACACCATTTCATTACTGTTGAGCTTCTTTGATAGGTGGTAGTGTTTCATCCCTCTTTAATAATTACTTAGAAAAGTGCTGCTGGAGCCCAATGAATGTCCAAAAGCAGAAAGGCACAAGGAACAATCTCAGAGTCAAACATAAAATTGCTACTTTCAAATCTCATTCCTAGCTTTAAAACAGCTCATTGATCTCTGATATCTGCTTGTCATAATATTGCTTTTCCACCACAACACAAATCTGGTAGCTTCAGGCTTCCCCATTCTAATCTTCTTATAAGGTCAAAGTATACCAGTTAGAAACTAATTCGAGACTTTAAAAAGAAATCCAGCAAAACTGTACTGCTGATAAGGAAGATTTTCTCACAGCCGTAGCTTAGAGAAATAAGCCTTTGAAGACACCCCTGCCACAAAGAGCTGAGACTCTTGGTGGGCTTTTCAGAATGGGTATGTTTGGAACAGCAAGAGTTATGTAATAACAGACAAAAATAAATTCTCTCACCTCATCTTCCTTAATTATAACAATAGTAATGTGTCAAAACCATTGAAGTCTTCCTGCTCAGTTAGCTCATGTGCAGAAGCTTAGCAACCTCAACATGGCAAATAGAGAGGAAAAGCACTAGTTATTTGGAGCATTGGAAGAAATCTCACTTATGTTTTCTTGCTGATAACTCACAGAGAAAAAGATTGTTCTCTTTAGGTAGCAAAATCTCTGTTGCCCAAAAGATTTGTCAGAGAATACGTATGAGGCCATGTCAATGAAGAGAAAATTTTGGTGATTTCTTTTTAAGTCAGTTGTTTGCTGTCCTTTCTGCAATGTAGTGACTTCCTTAAAGACCACTTTTATATATGAAGTGTGTACTTGTATATGTGTATTTATACACACACATGTAAGTACAAGTAAATGTGTACCTCTTAGAGATTCCTTGACTTCTCAAAAATTGCAAAAGAAAACCAAGGTACTTGAATTCAGTAGGTGGAAAGTGGCTTAGAAATAGGACAGTTTACCAAATTATGGTGGTCCCATCCCACAGAATGTTGTCCTTTCTTTGCAAGCTGTATAAATTCAGCCTTCAGCTACATTTCTAACTTCAATTCCTTGTCACATTTCTCATTTCTGTCTCTCTGCTTAGCCAATGACAGCAGTGCCAATCCTCCAGTTGTTAAATCTATCTGAAAGCTTCCCCCCTCCTACTTTATATCACCCTCAAAGTGATTTTTGCAGTCTCTCCTCCAGAAAGAGTGAATTTGAACACAAAGACAGAATATTTGAGCCAACGAGAGAAGTAAAAAGAGAATCCTTGAAGTATTTTCTTTAACTCATGTTATCCTATGCACGTTACAGGAAGGAGAATGTCCCTTTAAATAGTTTGGGAGCCCTCTAGTGATTCTTCCCGTCTTTCAGTGAAGAAATTATGAGATCCTTCCCCCTGCTAGTGCACCTCGGGGTGGAGAGGCTTTTCTACATAGCTGATGAACCCAGTGTTTGCCATCCCATCATGCCAGTGTTAGTTCCACAAATCCTTAATGTGGCACAGAAAACCTGAATAAAATGCTTTCCTTTCCTCAGTCATCCTTGTTTGTCCATTTAATTCATCATTTATTCATCCTGTTTTGCAACATTGCAAACTCTGGGAGATCAGAGACTTAAATCTTGGCAGCATTTTGTCTTGGTTTGCAAAGGACTTTCAGGGCAGAACCCCAAGTACATGTATGCCAGTGTGTGCTGCAAACCCTTCCTTCTGAGCTGTCAAGAATTCGAGTGGAAATCCTGAGCCTTCAGATTATGGTGAGAGCTGAACCTTTTGCTGTTCTGCCATTACAAACCATAAGCTCTTATAAAATATATTTTTAGGAGTCCTATTGAATCGCACAGTATGTAGCATAATGTAATCAATACAAGAAGCTGCATATAAATAATCTGTTTGGATTCTCACACATTTTAAGATGAGAGAGGGCACCATTCCCAGCAGTACTCCCCCCCTCCCTCAGAGTTCACACCTTTTATGGGGGAAAATGATTGTAAAGTATTCATTTAAGCCAATAACCAAAGCTTATGTTATTCATTTCTCGGTGATATACATAGTGCTCTTTTTGTATACTATTAACTGTGGACATATGTTTTTCATTTGACTATGTTACTTACACACACAATTCTTTTAAAAAATATGTAAAATATAACAGCTGCTGTAAAAAAAATATTTTTAGATCTCTGAAGTGCCTAACGAGCTGCAGTGCACAACAAAAATGGTTTGGTCTTTGTAATGTGCCCATAATAAAATACCAAGGAAGAGCTTGGTCATTTCCCTGGTAGGGGGCAAAGTTACACAGTTCTAATATGACAGTTCTTTTGTGGGGTGTATTCATTGGCTGTAACAGCAAAGTCTTGATCATTCACTGCATCAAAGCAATGATACAAACAATGGATCAGCCAACTTTTAAAACAGCAGTATAAAAGCAATTGTAAAGGCACCAACTGTATCATCTGAGCTCTGCTTTGACATTGCTGTTTTCTGATGGCAAAAATATACCTATTTCCTGCCAGTGTAAGTGAGAGATTAAGGGGTAAATATAGAAAACCTAAAGTTTGCTTTGGATTATAACTTTTTTCTTTATGAATTATTGAATAAATCAAATATCCTTGGTTCTTATCCCAGCAGAGTGTGATGATTGCTAGCTTGAAAAAATGTAGCAAGAGCAAACGTTGGCAAGAGTGAAGCATTATAATGTGATGTCTACAGAGATTTAGAGATAGGGAGGATTGTCAGTTACAGTCAATGCTATCAATATTGGTGGAAGATATTTAAACTGTAATTCTACCTAGATTAAGTTACTTAAAAACAGTGTTTGTGGCTTGAAAACAACCTGTGTGACATTCTTTTAACTGACACCATTAGTTAATACATAGATGCAGATTATTCCATTGCAACACATTTGACTGCTGCCATGTGAGGGAATGGCAAGTATGGAAAACTGCCAAAACTGAATGTCTTCTTCCTTCTCTTCCAGTTGATAAGACAGAAGAACTAAGATCCTTTTTTTGAAATCATTCATGTAGTATCTGGAGAATAGGATGAGAAAACAAAATCTTCTTTATGAAAATCCCTGTCATACTGTGGTAGAGAACATATTGGGGAGGAAACTGCTATCAGAAGAACTCTGACATTCCCAGCAGCAGCTGCAGCACCATCCTGCAAATTTTCTGCTGCAATCTGATGGGGAGCCATGGTCTTTACTTGCACCAGGCCCTGCCCTACCAAGTTCTACTTATACACCTTGCTAAATGTCTAGACAGAGTTTCTTATTCCTTTGTTTCTCCTTCATATTCATTGTTTTAGTCTTGATGTTTCCAAAGTGGTAAGTCCAATTCAAAGATGTCCTGGGTGTTCAAAGATATGTAAACAGTGTGGCTGAAGCACTTCCATTCTGTTTCAAAGGTGTACAGGGTGTACAAAATTGCAGAGAAAATGTCCTTGAATCACTTATAGTCAGTTTTTATCACAGGAAGTTGCAGTAGTGGTATCCAGCTGGCTTTCCACTGATTTTCAAAATGTTAGTTTTACAGCAACAATTTTACAGTATTAACTTTAAAATTTTTGAAATGTAGCTTATTCTAAAGCTTTTGCTTAGCATGATGTGGATGCCAAAGTTTCCACAGATCAGTCAACTTGACATTTGAATCCTCCTCCCACAAACTGATTCTGATGTTGCCCTAGAAGTGGAGTAATTAATCAATTCTAATTTTTAGAATGGGAATATGTCTCGGGAAGTTTGATTTTACTTGGAATTTGAAGGCCTGTGTACATTTTGGCTATATTTATTTCAAAAGAATGGATCGCTGGTTTTGCATTTTTCATACTGCATTTTTCAGTATTAGTAGCACTCTTTACAAACTTCCTCAAAACAAGCTCTGGTGCCTCTGGGATAATAATTGTGTTCTTTCATATCTGCAAATTTATGTGTTACATGTCTTCATAAAAGTTGTTTCTTATTTTAGCTATGTATAAGAAGTATTTAGTCAGTAACAGTGGTGACATAGCATTTTTTGTAAAGTATCAATCATACTGTATAGTCATTTCTGCCATTGGGCAATCTAGTTTATTGATCATTGGAGATGTAGCAGAAATTTCATTGTCAGGTTCTCCATTATTTCATCAGTAACTGCAGGTCTACAGTACAGATCCATTTTTTTCCTTAAAATTGCCATCCTCCTAAGAAAAATTTCACTTAGTGTTATTATATGAATTTCATATCTAGAAATTGCATAATCAGACAGGGCAGTTCTTCACATTGAATGATTAAGTGGGTGTCAGTAAGTGTGTGTACAATCCTGCTGTGTTCAAAGATGTAAATTTAAAGGACTGAAAGTAAAGGGAAGGCAGATTCCTCAGGGAATATCTGCACTATGCAATTCAATAGCTCTGAACTAGTGCTGACCAACCTAAAAACTGACCAACTACGTTAGCATGATTTTGCACTTCAGTAAAACCTTTGACTCTCAGTAGTAAGCCTGGTTCCAGCTCAGTGCCATGGTGATGCAGCCACGATGCTTTTGCTTCCAAAGCAGGAGGTAGATCTGCTGTGCTCTGTTGTGTGGGAGTCACTGAACTCTGGTACAGCTTCTAGCTGATGGAAAGTCATCTGTGATCTTGGTATTTGTGTGAGCAGGTTTTGCAATTATAGGTGCTCTGGAAACTGTACATACAGCTTTATTGGTTTCTTTGTCGTCTCAGAACCCTGAATGGTAGATCAACTTGATTTCAGTGCCAAACACACATGCTCTAGTAGTATCACTCGACCGGATACTCTCTCAAGATAGAGACAAAGATGAGATAAAGTTGGCTGTAATTTGGCTATAATTCCTGTGAAATTTGATAAACTTCCACCAGTGAGCTAGTATGTGTACTTAAACTACATGATGGACTTCTTGAACAAAGTTAGACCTGTATATAACCTGAACTCAAGCTTACACACTTGTTTGCACTTGTCTCTTTGCATCAACAGCTCTTTGGAAGAAAGTTTGAGCTTAACAGTGGAGTTCAGGGATTGTGTTTTCCTGTGCAGATCACAGCTGACTCGTGCTAAGGAGCATGATTGCATTGTGCTCAGGAGGATAATGCAGAGTGGTTAGATTTTTAAAATTAAATGACAACTGATATTTTGGGTTTCTTTGTTTTGTTTTGGGGAAAACTAACTGCCTTTGCTCTGAGTGGTTTTTAGATTTATGTAAGGAAAGCAGAAAGGTAGGAGAGAAAAACTTGTGGTCATGGGATGTTTCTCGGCACTTCCACTTCATGCACACAATATGCGTTGAACTTTTTTCTAAGATACGGTAAGACAAAGGAAAGCAAGTAAATACTCTTTATTCTCAGTTTAGCTTAGAGGAGACACAACAGGTGTGAGAGATGAATTGGGTTTTGGGGACTGAGAGTGCAGGCTAACACTGCACTAGGGAGCAGGTGATAAGCACTGTGTTGGGTCAGTAACGCAGGTCCCTCTGCACTCACAGGTTGGCCCAGGAAGTTCCTGTGCCATGCAGTTTCTCAGGAAAAATTTGTGCTGGCAGAAACTGTTTAGTCAGCACTGACTCTCCTGAGTAAATACAAGAACAAGAAGGTCTTGCATAGTATTGGAAACACTGCATATGAGACTGGTGGTGAACGACAGGGACACAGAAAGCTGGGACAAAGAAATCTCTTCTTAATTTTAGCAGTACTGATGCCAGGTTTCTTCAAGAGCTGCATTTTAAAGCAAGTTTGTTGATTTTATTACCTTTCATTCATCTTAAAGCAATTTATGTTTGTTTAGACAGAATACACTTTTCTAGGGAAGAGGAAAGGTGTAATTTAGAGCACTGTCAAAATAAGCAGAAAAAAAAATAGTCATCAAACAAACAAGATAATTTTTGAACTATTTCTCTTTTATAAGTTGCTTTATTATAAAATAATAGTAAAGACTGTTGCTTATTGCTCAGCTTTTCTGTCAGCAGAAATGAAATACCACTTCAGATTTTGAAGTGAATTTACCCAATGCAGCCAAACACTTGGATATAGGCCTGGAATGCAGGTAGGAATAGAAAGTTGCAACTGCACTTCAGATTCAGAGGTTCAGAATTTGAACAGCGGGCATATTTATCTCAAGGAGGGAGGTTAGGTTCTAGGATCACTTGGCAGTCCTATGTGTGCTATGATTGCCAATCTGAATGTGATTTAGGGAAACCATGATGATTTTAAAGTAAGGTCCTGGAAATTTTCTTAATAGAGTTTGTGGCTGGTAGGGAATTTTGCATCTCTGAGATTTGATTTCTTCAAATGCTTCTTAAACTGTCACCCTGTGAATTTGGGTGCCTATGTATTGAAAGGGGTTTTTTTATTCCCTCATCTTTGCACATCACTGATGTGCAATTTTGAGGTGTAAAAGTAAACTATTGCATGGGGCTTTGCATTTGCTGTGTTAGTTATTTAATAGTATATTCTTAGGACTACCAAGGGCACTGAAAAATTTAGGCAAGCACTTTTACATCACACAGCAGCAAAAATCCCATTCTATCATGTAAAAATGCAGCAAAGAAAATGCCC
Source organism: Empidonax traillii (assembly GCF_003031625.1). NCBI lineage: Eukaryota > Metazoa > Chordata > Aves > Passeriformes > Tyrannidae > Empidonax > Empidonax traillii. Next base: position 146,054 of record NW_020955198.1, read on the forward strand.
AAAAATATTAGCTGTATAAAGTATGAAAAACTTTATACCACCTCACAAGGACTGTCTTCTGTCTGTTCAGAGCAGAATCCAGATAATGCTTTTCATCTCTAGTTCCCCTGTATGTTGTTTTTAGACTTATTACATGATATCACCATCTGTGCTACTCACATTTTAAGTACAATTCTAGATCCGCATATTTTAAAACATGAATTTATAGCTAAGTGCCTGAGAGTCTCAGTTGCACATTCTCCATGATTTTGTGCCATATCAGCATACATCAAGAAGATACTCCCTGCCCTCCAAAGATAAAAGCAGAGAGATAGGACAGAATGAAAAAAAAAAAAAAAGGAAAAGGAGAAATAGTAAGATGATACTAATAAGCAAAATAGTTTTCAATTTACTAGTGTTGATCTATTTGTGGGCATCATGACAAAGGAAAGCTTAAAAGTTGTGAAGTAGTGAGGTTGCTTAAAGCCCCATCCAACCTTCCCTGCAAAGTTACCAGGGATGGGGCATATGCAGCTTCTCGGGGCTGCTCCAGGGCCTCACCACCCTCCCAGTAAAGAATTTCTACCTAATATCTAATATAGCCCTTTCATCTTTCAGTTTAAAGCCATTCCCTCTTGTCCTATCACTGCATGTCCTTGACAAAAGTCCCTCTCCTGCTCTCTTGTAGGCTCTGTTCAGGTACTGGGAGGTGCTCTAAGGTGCTCTCCTTGGAGCCACCTTTTCTCCATGCTGAACACCCCCAATTCTCTCAGCCTGCCTAATAGAAGAGGTGCTCCAGCCTTCTGGAGCACCTCATCTTTGTGGCCTCCGAACTTGATCCATCAGGTCCTTGTTCTTCTTGTGTTGGGGGCCCCAGAGCTGGATGCAACACTCCAGATGAGTTCTCACAAGAGCAGAATAGAGGGGGAAAATCACTTCCCTCAACCTGCTGGCCACACTGAATTTGATGCAGCGCAGGACATGATTGGCTTTCTGGGCTGAGAGGGTACATTGCTGGGTCATGTTGAGCTTCTCTTCAACCAAGACCCACAATTCTTTCTCAGCCAGGGATGACCCCTATCTTCATCACTGAAGGAAAGATATGTTGCTGTAAGATTAAGTTTATAGACCATATTTAAATAGTCTCTTCAAATATTTTGTACATGGTTTAAGGCTGAACCTGTTTATGGTAGATTGAGGTCAAATGCAAGCATGAGTAACAAATTCTTCAGGCTCTATACAAAGCAGAGCAATGGAATTTGCACAGCTCTGGGTTTGATCTACTGGGCAGTACCTAACTTGGACTTGGCAACACATTTATGAAGTCATGTGGCCTTTGGATCTGACCTGACTCCTGGTTTGCTGTGGAATACAAGCATGCGTTTTCTAGATAATAATGAGAACAAATACTGTTTCTGTTTCTACTCTCCTACTCAATGCTGTTAGTATCATTCCTCAGTGCTGCCGGTATCATTCTTATTCTTTTTCAATGTATTTTAAAATATCTTTACTGAAAACTGATCCAAAGAGAAAAGTCATATATAACACCTGTCCAGGACACTTCGCCCACACAGTGCAGAAAGAGTCTTTCCAGTCCTGTCCAACTGAGTGAGCTTTTCATTTATACTGACTGTCATGAATACCTGAGAATACTGGTACAAGCCAATAACTTTTTTTTGTCTCTGTTTCCTGCTGGTGCTGAAAAAAACCCTATGGCATTTTCTGTGCATGTCCCGCCCAGGCAGCTTTTAGGTCTTTTGCCCTATTAAAATGATGCAGGACATTTCTTACACAAAAATCAGGCCTATTTTGAGCAACTTCTCAGATAACGCTTATTGATTTATACCATACCACTCAATAAAGTTTGAACAATGAATATTCCTCCACTTCTTTCCCTGTATATTGATGCATTGTAACCAGTGTGAAAGTTCAGCTGGTCAGCTGAAACCCAGAACTTGTAAGATTCCAAGGCTGCATTAAAAAGCAAAACTTATATAATTTTAACTGCCAGACGTGTCTGATGACTATATTCCATATATTCATAGCTCTATCATAAATACATAGATTTCCACATATTTTTAATAAATGAATGAAAACACCTTTTGGGGAATAAAGTGATATGTTTTAAAGGCATTTGTTTACTTTCTCTGCAAGCTCCTGAGATGGCTAACATACTAGTTGTTAATCACACCATCTGTTCAAGCACTGTTTGACTAAATGAATCAATTCATACTTTTTCTTCTTAAAGCAGTTTTTTGCAGAACAATATGTTTGTGTCTATTACCCCATCATTTGGCAATGTGATATGAGATATTTTAATTTTCCTATTTATTGTGCAAGGATTTTCAATCTCCAAATATTTTTTTTTAAATATGCATACAGCACAGAAAAGCTGTGTCTATTGATTTCTGTAGCATTGCAAACAGTGGAAAAATCTGTTCCATTCTGCTGTCAAATTTCAACCATCTGATTATATTTAAATGAGTTATTTCAACATGTTTCATTTGAATGACCGTCACACAAGCTATTCCTCCTACATACCGAAGATGGCAGTGGTGCACAACCTACCCACCCGCGGGCCTGCAGCCCCGAGGAGGCCGCTCAGATTTTAGGTACCGGTTCCAGGAAACAGCAAATTAGGGGGGAAATATCCTGCAAATGACAATGGCAACCTTTTGTAGCCTTCCTTGTCTCAGTTGTCTCCAGTGAGCTTACATTCGCATCGTTCCAACCAAAATTCGAGATAAATATGGAAACTGGAGCTTGAAATAAATCTAAACCTGAGTTCAGAAAAACTGTAACCAAACAGTTTTAAAATTTGCACTCATATGCAGTTCCTAACTTCAACTGAAACAAAAGATCATCAATTTCTGTGCATCAAATCTTGTCCATTCCTAAAAGCTCATATAAAAGGCTTTAAGTTTCGAGTGACTATGGGTCATTTCTAACTCCCCAGAACCTTTGCACAAATATACTGAGATATATTCCTGATTCTTGGTTTACCTTAAAACAATGTTTTGTAGATTCAGAAGAGGAATGCTGTGCTGGGCACCACCAAGAATCTGAAAATTAGTAAAATAGTTTCTGAATAAAAATCATGATTGAAGTCACACTGTTAGTACAAACAAATAAAATGAAAATAAGTAATAAAAGACCTTCAGTATAATGTAGTGAATAATTCTGAAACAAAGTTGACTGATTGACTTTCTAATAAATTTTTGTTATCATGGAGTAAACATACCTTGACACTGCAGTGGCATCAGAGTTAACAATTGTTCCTAAAGGCTATGTCCTATTTACATGGTCACTTCAGAAACAGTAAGTCATTTTCCTCACTGTTGTGATACCAGTGTCCAAGGAGTTTGCTTTTCAAGAAAAGTAACTCTGCTCTCAGAGGAAAATATCTATATATTAAAGACAAAAATTGTTCCAAAATCGTTTCTCATTCATATTCTCTTGTTCCACTTGAATCTTACTTTTGTAAATTCATAGAGAATTAGGTTACCTTACCAGACTAGTCTCTGAAGGATTGCATGCTAGAAGAGAAAAGTGTTTATTAAGTAATGAAGAATGATGCTGAGATGATCTCAGTGGAATCTTCATCTCACCTTGTTTTATCTGGTTTTATTTATTAATGATTTGGGGGTTTTATGTGACTGTGAATGATGTCTCAAAATTTTCAGGCTGTAAATTGTAACTGGTGTTGTGTTGTGCCAGTGGAATAAAATTGTCTCTCCGGATCACAAGTGGAGCTTAAATCTATCCGTAATGCAGGCATAAAACAAGTGAACATACTGAGGAGTAGACTCGCAGCCTTGAACTGGCACTACATGAGAACTGCAAGCCAAAGAAAGGTATGAAATAATAGATGTATTGTTTTCTCAAGTGTCCTGGTAAGGTGATAATTTGCTTATTTATTTTATAGAAGATGGAGCTTTTGTATTTCATTTTAACTACCAGCTAACATTAGCCTGTTTTGAAAGTATTGCACTAGTCATTGTGAGATGATTCCTCTGAGAAAAAGGATTATTTCTTAGCATCCCAAAGACATATGAAGACATTCTTTCACTGCAAACCCTTCTTCAAATCTAAGTATTTAACACTCAGCAAACTTGATCCACTGCGTTGCTCTGGAAGACAAAGCTCATTTGACAATGGAGAGGCCCATCCTTTCAGTCAGAGAAAGCCACTTTATTAGTCACACAGCTTCACTTAGGACTTGCTGAAGTTTCGGGATGAACCAGCCACTACTCATTCCAGTCTCGGTAGTATTAATATATAATGGCATTTATTTCATGTCATTGATTTATTCTGCTGGAGACATGTCATTCTCATGTTTTTGACAAGGAAGGTGTTTTATGCCTTCACCACTTCTAATGGCTCATTTATAAATACAGAGAAAGGAAGGAGGAAGGGAGGGAGGAGGAGGGATGGCCATATACTTTGGAGGCCTCTGGAGGATGAAGGTAGTTGTTGTGGTTCAGTTGTGCTCTTGGGGTCAGCAATACCTTATCAAGTATATTAAAGGCAGCACAGAGAGCAATATTGAGACTGAAGTTTTGTTTCCGGTTTTAAAGCCCTAGAGAAGCCTTATTTTGAATATCTTCCCTGAATCCTAATTCATCTCCTTCAGAAGTATGTGTAAGCTATATCCAAGTATTTTAATTGGTCTGTGTTACATTTTACTTCTTTGATTATTAAAACCTTGATTTTTGATTTTCCAAGAAACTTTTCAAAACTCTATGTCCTATCCATTTAAGGGGTTATGGAAATTGACTTTTAACAGTATACTTTTAAATGTGGGTGTAAGGTAAAATTAGTAAGTAATTTGTCACATCAGATCACTGAGAAGCTCAGGTAGAGCTGTGGCATCATGATGAAATTGCTCCTACACTGCTTTATCTGGTTAATTAAAAAGGATATCTAGGGGGTTCATGTCAACTTGAATAATGATGATGCTTTTCTGTACATATTAGAATTCTCCTTGAAAAATCTAGTAAATAGCATTGCCATGTTGAAATTGTAGATTTTATTCAGGAAACAGATTATGTCTGCTGTTTTGAAAGGGAAAGACATATGATTTTCTTCAAAACAAAAGCAATTCTGAGATGACTAAATATTCTTTACATTAAATGTACCTTCTTTACATTAAATATCTGACAAATCTGACTTCCTTACCATTTGTATCTCTTTTACAATTTTCTTTTTCACTGGGTGGAGTTGTTCCTTAAGAGTTCAAAATGTTCTTGACCTTTTTGATTAGTCAGTATTTAGAACTATCAGATCTTGAAAGCATAAAATCTTTCATAATGTAACCTGACATCCTTATTGCTTTTATATGCTATGAGCTGAATGTGTGCAGTCCTTATTCATATAGTTTATTATTATCTCATAAATAAATCCCAGCAATTTCTGTGGAATAATTTTCTAAGTGTGCATGTAAATTTTTTTGTACATAAAAAACATAATGTGATTACTTTTTTATTGCAGATCTCCTATAGACTTATTACAGTTTTTTTTCTGAAGATTTTACAATAATGATTAATTTTCTCTCTAAAATGTTAGTGTTCTTGAGATAGCCATTTTGAATCCATTAAATTATTTAAAAAGCTTTTAAGGATTTTTAATCAATTAAATACTATGATTTTGCTTAAAATTGAATTGTTTAAATTTAAATTCTATTGCTTTTTACAAATAAAAGCAAGCATTAAAATTAACAATTTTAGGGGGAAAAAAAGGAACAAGGGCCAAAATGAGATCTTAAACATTTTGAGGACTTTGAATTATTTAATATTGTTACAACATTATTAGCCTTAGATGCCTGTTACTGTCAAGTTAGGAACTAAACTACGTCTGATTATATATGGCAATAGTACTGCATTTGTATTAAAGAAAGTTGTCATTAGTCTATATAGATTATAATTATTTTTCAGTATTTTTGCTTTGAATTTTGTACTGTAGCTGACTGGGAAGTGGAGACAAAAATGAAAATACCTTCTAACTGGTCCTAATGAAATACAACAAAACAGAAAATGCATCTTTAAAATTTTGAAGCTATGTCTGCATTGAAAGCTATATTGTTGAGGTCTGTTTCTATTACTCCACCTCCAAGTCTCTAAAATTAAAGAATTTGGAAATCTGTGTAATTTCTTTCCATATTGGTGCAATAGCATGAGATGTAAGCAAAGATGTTTGCTATGAAGCATGTCATAGGACTGATGGAGTGCTTGGTCGCAGAAAGAGAATGGAATCAAATTGAAATGTATAATGTTCCTAATGATATTTTGATATTTTCTGCTCTGAAACATAACAAATATAAGGAGTTGTTATTATTATTATTGTGTTTAGCCCTGGCTTTCTGTCCCATATGAAGGATACAATACCTTTTGGTAAAAAAGAATATAATGAGTCACAAAATAAAGACATAACTTTGTAGAAACCATACTAAATCTGTTTTGGCAAAAAAGTTGCACCCTTGCTATTTTTATGAGTTTTAACACAATTGCTCTTCAGAATCATTTAATATCAGATCCTCTTTACCAGACAGTGTACTCAGGAAAGAACTCACAAGTCCGGTGATCTGTAAAACTGGTGTGCTGATGCTATTTAGTAGCATCATGCTGCTAATTCATTACATGTCTTCCACTTGTCTTTATCTGGTGCTTAGATGGTAAACTGAATGTGCTTAAATTACGTTTATGGCAGATTATAGGGGAATAAGATGAAGAAAAATAAAGAAAGGAGAACATGAATGAGACCATACAACACTACTTTCATGATGAAAATGCTTTGTCAGTTAGGCCCATGCAATGTCTGATTCTCTACCATCTTCAGGTTGTACATACTTTGCTCTTCCCTGAATCACATATTTGTTCATTAAATACCATTCTTTGTGCTTTTGCTCCCCTAAGTACTTTCCTCTGTGGTGGTGGAAACGTTTTAGCAGCTTGACAGTCTCTAACTTTCAGTTTTCGCCTCTTTTAGAGGACATTCTTGAGGTATGGTGGAAGAGAGAGAATTCAGTAAAAAGCAAGTATTAACTGCTTGATACAGTCCTTACAGACACTATTAATACCATAGACTTATTTTCATAACAAAAGGGTTATGCAGAGAATTATTTTCAGTCAGTTGCTTTTTCCTGTATTAGTTTGCATGAAAAGTTTTTCCTTCTGTTACAGGACCTTGAAGAATCAAATCTCTTATACATTTTATTTAGACACTGTGAAAATATTCCATTTACAATTTAAATTGATTACATCTCAAAGCAGAGAATAAAAGGAAATAATGATGGCAGGAAGACTTGTTTAAAAAAACACTGCAAAGGTGGTGATGCATTATTCAAGGATGAACATTTCCTTCATGCAGTGCAGGAATCTGATAAGTTCCTGGATACTGTGAAATTACTGCAACAACAACAATGTAATTGTATTAGAATTTCACCTTTCTTTGCTGCCGTTGTTTTGGCCTCTTTAATATCATTCTTTATTCATTATCTTAGAAATGAAGTCTATTGTGGACTTCGCACACCACCCCCCTCCATTTTCAGACCAACTTGCCAACAGGTTCTAAGCACTTAAGTGAAACTGGTAGAGGAAATGCAGCTGTGGGACTGATCCAGGCTAGGCCACATAGTAAGACTTATGACCCTTCTAGACTCTTCCACCCTAAACAAGAGTGAACACAAAAATAATGTTTCAGAAGCATAACAAAGAAGGATGTTTGGAAACAGGTGTTACGGTAAAGAGTTGTTGATGTCTGGTTCTGCTAACAAAGATTTTGGCTAGAAAGATAGGAGGCATGACAGTGAAATCATCATTTCTATCAGGACGGAGGCAAACCCAACTCCAGTAGACTTAAAGGCTCAGTAACACGACTGTCACGATTGCCTGTGGCCATTGGATTTTCTGTTATCAAACTGTTATTGTGAAATACGATATCTCATGACATTTCAGGTAATGCTTCAGCATTCATTCTTTTCCTATAAAACCCTGAATAATCTGCTTTTATGTAGAGAATTGAGTGGAGAGAGACTAACACTTTCCCACATACTGAAAGCTACTCCTGTGGGGTTTATATGGTCTGTAGAAAATGAATACAAAATTCCACTTAGTTATCATTATGTCTCACATGAGCAGTATCCTCTAGGTCTTGTAGCCAGACATTTTGATAATCACCTCCTCAAAGGGTAACCTAGAAATGGGGGGTGTACCTATGCTCGGGGAAGTACTGTATTTTCTAGAGTACAATATGCATGTATTATTTATTTGTTATTTTCTGCTTACTTCCATTGTTTCAGTAATAAGTATTTCTAACTACTTTACAGTACAGAATATAAAATCTATATGAGTTTTAAATGCATATATTTTTGCTTCTGTTCTTTTCAAAGCAAAAAGTTATGTTAAGTCAGTTCTATATTATTGCATCCTCTCTAGGGACTTGAGTAAAAAAAAGTCTATGAACCCTTGCATTAAATCACCAGTCAGTGAGGCCACTCACAGTACATAAACCTAACTGCGTTCATAAGCCTTTTCTGGGTCAAGGCAAAAAATGTATTCACTTGCCAGTACTGCCTTAAAGACAACTTGGCAAACAAAAAGTTCAAGCACAACAAGAAAAGCATCATTCTTATGAAGACACTTGACATTCCCTGAAGCATCCACACCCAAAAAAATCAGTCCACACCTGAAAAGCAGACTAAACTAAAACCAGTTTAAATATATTCAAGTAAGAGAAGTTCAAATATTTACAAATATTAAGCAATTGTTCTTTGTACTTCTAATTCATCTGTTTGCATTAAACTTAAATACGCAAAGGTCTCTCAGTATCACTGAGAAAACTGAAAACCTGATAAGCTCTGAAACTCGTTGTGTTCACTGAAAATGTGTAACTGTAGGTCTGTGATAATTCTGAAGATGTTGTTGTCTTTTCATACTTCAGGTGGTTCCTCGTGCTTCATACACAATGTAATTAACTTCCAGTTGAGAACAACCTCTGTTTTTCATTCAGAACATGAATCCTTTCAGTACAGCTAACATACCAAGTAGATTGTGTCAAGAGTGCTTGTATATTGTTACAAAATGCTATTGTTTTGTACAGGTATTTGTACTACAGAGTATATTAATGTGAAAGAATGATCTATGTGCCAATGTTGCCAAGTTACATGTTGAAATATTAAAGATACATAAAAAATGGATATGCAATGGAAATGCTCATTCTAAAGAGACTTAAATGGCTGCTTCTCTTTGTCATTTAAAAAATAACTACATGTCTAAAACTCAAGCCGTTTTGAGAAAGCATTCTATACATTCAGCTTAACCACTGAAACTTCTTATACTGTATAGCTGTTTTAACCATTGAGCTTAAGCTTTATGTTCTTATAATGCTTAGAATGCCTTTTTTTTTATTATTGTCTTTAATATTTCTGATTGTGATACTGGGAGACAGATGAAGGAACTGGAAATCAGGATCTCTTGAGTTCTTTGTTTCCATTCTCTAGCCCACTAAAGTGGCTTCTCTGAAAAGTATTATTTAGCCACCTGAATTTAAGAGAACAGTTTAGCAGATACCTAAGAGATGACACAAGTTTTGAGAAGGATCTGTAAACTGCTTTTCAAGGCTTATGTGTTAACTGCAGCATTTAAAATGTAAAATATTTATGCTAAGTATTGGGAAACATTTTATTGTGGTTTATATACTCTCTGACATTTTTTAAAGAATTGCTTCTGTTTCTGCTGTGGAAATGCCACGCAAAATCTCCTGGATTGAATATAGGTGACATTTTTATATTTCACCTGTGTAGAGATTTGTTTGTTGGTTTCTTTTGTATTCAGATTATGTTTCCACTTGATTCTTTCCCTCCAATTGCCTCCCAATTATCTGGGACACAAGAACTCATGTTTATAGAAAAGTGGTGAGGAAAAGTTTATCTAGTGTGACAGAACTTGTATATAGTTGTGTTCTAGGTTCATCTTTAAAATTCTGCTCTCGTGGTTACCTCATGCCTCAGCTGCTGTGCCTATAGAGCCGAACTCTCTGCCTCTGTGGGGTATGCTGGCAAGCACATGAGCAGAATGCATTTGAATAATATTTGAAAATATCCTTGCAATATTTATACATGTGTTGTTGGAGAGATGTTCATGGCTCCAGACCTGTTCCTACATAATTTTTTACATAAAACTACATTTCTCCCTACAGTATTTCAACATTTACTGTCTTGAATAAAACAAGATAAAAAATTTTATTTTTATTTCTCTGGAAGGTTAGAATGTTTTATTTATCTTTCTTCAAGTTGAAGACAAAAAGAAGCGTGAGATTTCTCAGTCAGAATCTATAGTTTAGAGAAAGATGAATTAATGCTGTTTAAAACTGTATGTAGATATGGTCACTTTTTAGTTCTCTGCCACTTTCTAATATGAAACTACTTTCTTCTGATGCTGATATGAACAATTCTTTCACTGATGGGCAATGACTGCCTAATTTAGTAGGAATATATAAATACCTAAATTAATTTTAAAGCTGTAAATCTGTTCATGGTCAGTTAATTTGGGCAGCACTAGAGATAGCCCTGTGAGTACTTCCTGCCAAAATGCAAGTGATAGTTAATATATATGCAAAACTGAATTTCCCAGAAAAAGAAACATAGCTTTGGTTATAGTCATGATTTGTTTGGAGAAAAGTAGACAAACTGATCACTGCTCTTGGGGAATGCTTTAATGAAAACGAGACTAATTTGATCCTTTAAAAGTCATTCAGTTATTAGTTAACACAAGGGCTATCCAGTAATGTCGTATTAATCGTCAGGTTATACACCAGAGCTTCCAGACACTTAATGCCTGGTGTTAGAATGTAATTCACATCATTTGCCTTCAAAAGCAAAGGCCGTTTCCTCTCTTGAACAAAAGAGGGGTAGCAGCACAGATCCCAGGAGACTGTCAGGCAACAAAACAGCTGAGAACAGCTGAGAACATGACAAATTTTGCTCTAAACTGCCTATGTTTTCATTCCAATACCTGTAAGGAGCAACTACTTCATTCACAGCTTTTCACCTAAAGTTATTTTGCAATTGTTTTTCATTGAAAATCAGGAAAGAGTACAATCCTCTCTTAAATTTTGCTGTTGGTTGTGAAAGTTATTTGACTAATGCAATTTAGTCAACAGGTTAAATATTTTGAAATACTATTATTTCAAAATTTGATCTAACACTTTTAAACAGTTGGTTTACACCTTCCAGAAATGCACATTCAAGTGAGTTTCACTGTATTTTCCTTATGAATGGAACAGATAGTAACTCACATAATTCAGTGTCTCTAACTAATAGATAAATTAGAGTTGTTTAAAATGATACCTGAACAGAAGCAGTAAGTTTTATTCTATGAACAATGGTTAATGTAATGACCAATATTTATTATCTTTCTATGAATGAATATTTTGATAACTTCCAAAAGAAGAGGAAAACATAGAAGCTTTCCACTAACTTTCATTTAAGGTCTCTTGAAGACTCTTTTGAGAGTGCACCCTCAGCAAGTTCACAGATGACATCGAGTGGTGTGGTTGACACACCTGAAGGACAGGATTCCATCCAGAGGGACCTGGACAAGCTCGAGCAGTGGGCCCATGGGAACCTTATGAAGTTCAACAGGGCCAATGCCAGGTGCTGCACTTGGGTTGGGTCAGCTGCTGCTATCAACACAGGCTGGAGGATAAAGGCATTGAGAGCAGCCCTGCTGAGAAGGAATTAGGGGTATAGATGGATTAAAGATTGAACATGACCCATTAATGTGCATTTGCAGCCCAGAAATCCAGCTGTATCCTGGGCTGCATCAAAAGCAGAGTGGCCAGAAGGTCAAAGAATGTGATTCTGCCCTTCCACTCTGTTTTGATGAGACCCCACCTGGAGTACAGCATCCAGATCTGGGATCTCCAACAATAAGAAGGACATAGACCTGCTGGAGTGAGTCCAGGGTAGGGCCATCAAATTGATCAGAGGGTTGGAGCACCTCTTCTGTGAAGACAGGTGGAGAGAGTTGAGGGCATTCAGCCTGGAGAAGAGAAGGTTCCATGGAGGCCTTATTGTAGCCTTCCAGTACCTACAAGGGACCTACAAGAAAGCTGGGGACAGACTTTTCAGCATGGCCTGCTGCAATAGGACGAGAGGTAACTGTTTTAAACTAGAAGAAGCTCAGTTCAGATTAGATATAAGAAGGAAGCTTTTTACAATGACAGTGATAAAACACTGCCTCAGGTTGCCCAGAGAGGCAGTAGATGCCCCATTCCTGCAAATATTAAAGGCAGTGTTGGATGGGACTCTGAGCAACCTGATCTATTTGAAGATGTCCCTGATCACTGCAGCTGGTTCAAGTAGATGACCTGTAAAGGTCCCCTACAAAAGTCTCCCAGGAAATTTGTGGCAAAAATATTTCCTCTGTTATAGCACGTCACTGGAGATTCTAATTCCAAATATTAAAAATTGTTGATAGTTACTGAGTTCCCACTTATCTCTTGAAAATATTTTTATTATTATTTTCCAAAACTCTGAAAATAATTTTCTAACATGAGGTGCTTTTGGCATGTGTAAAGGACAAAGAAAACTAGGCTACATTCCTTATGTGGTTTTTGGTTGGTTGGCTCCTTTCCAGTGATATTCCACAGGGTGAGATAAAGGAGGCCACACAAAATTGACACAGATTAAAGATTTTAGATCATTACGATGATTGTGAGTAACTTTTGTAACGTTCTGCACATCTTTTTATCTTCCTCATACTTTCTGTTTAAAATCTTACAAAATTCTTGACATTTACATTAATGAAAACACATTTGTTCTTCAGGAATAACAGTATTGCATCTCCACAACTCACTAGGAAGTAAAAAACCATACATTCAAAATAATGTGCAAGTAAAAGTTGCATTTAAAACCATATTGCTACATAATAGTCCTGTTTACAGTCTTTCCTACAGCTTTTCTCACAGAAAAATGCAGATTTGGATTCTAACTGGAATAAAAATGCCAGAAAACTTTGGCAAGACATGGTTGCTGCATACTTAGGGATATTGCATGGAGAAAGAAATGTGTTTGTAATTAGGGAAACACAGAAGAGTTCTGATTACATCTAAGGAAAGCCAAAAAGAGTAACTTTCTGAAGGACAGACCACGTAATCTTAAATGGATGAAAACTCAGCTTACATTATAGTAGTTAAAGAAAGTGCGTAGCTTCTCACCGAGTTTTTTTAACAGACCAGCTACTTCAGTCTTCTATAATCCATTACTAAATTGATTTTTGAATTAAAATATGCATATCTTTTGCCCTACAAGTTTCAAAAATGTTCATGAGTTTTCTCTTAAAATCTCTGAGTAATGGTTACAAAAATTCATAAAAACATTCTGCTGAAGACAGTGTAATCTATTTACTGAACTCATTGTTCTAAATAGACAAAACTGACTATATTGTGTTTTTAAAAGTGTCTAAACATTGCTTGATTTTGAGGAAGATTTAAATTGAAAGTAAAGTGCTGCTGCTTCTTCTCAGTGGAAGATTTTCATATCTATCTGACTTGTGCTAACCAGGCACTACTACTATCATCACTTTAAAAATATTTTAAACACTCAGTCTGACTAATTAGCGTTAGACTGTTTAGTCTCACACATTTAAACTATGAGCCCCAAAAAATTTTACAAGCTAAACTGCTGAACTTGGAGAGCCCAAGTAACTTAGATCTGCTGAACTAACAATGGCACAGAAATGTCAGCATAAGCATTATCTCTGCGAAACAAGTTCTGATTGAGGGATGTTGATCAATTGCCTTTTATATCTGACCAGCAGACAGGTTGTATGGAACTTGGGACAGTACAAATACCTGCGTTTTGAGATGTTTTGAGAAAGTTAAAGCTTCTGAGTGAGTTCCTTGAAGCATTCTCTGCTTTGACATGAGACCATATTTTTATGGCACACAGCACTAACAGATGTGGTACTACAATTTAATTTACTGTGAATAGCCAAGTTTCATCAAAGCACTATTATTCTCTGAAAATGTCTGGAGAATATTAAGCCCTAGACTTTTCAAAATATAATACTCAGGACTGACCTCTTCCAGTTGCTGCTTTTCTTATGATCATCTTACACTACGAATCTCAAAACAGGTCCGTATCAGCACATATAATAGATCTAGAATTTTAATTCAGGTTTATGAGAAAAACAAATCCCATCACCTTTATATAAATGCAGGAGAATCTGTCCAGGGAAAATGGCAGCAGAAGAGGAAAGTGAGTGAGACTGAAGTTCTCATCTGCAATAGGTGTTTGCTTTATATGTTTGTTGAAGTCAAACAGGTAGCATTTCTGTCCCTGGAACAAACTGTGTCTAAAAAAAGGTCTTGAAACACCTTCTTTTCTTATCTCCTTCAGAACCATAGGGTACTCAATAGCTTAGCTAAAGGGTCACACCAATCCTAGATGTTAAATCCCTGAATCCTGAACGCATTCTTGTGCAAACTTCACCTGTGAAAGTCATTCTTACTACAAAATAAAGACTAATATATTGACATTAGGTACCAAACCTGCAATCATGTTTGCTAAGTACAAAAGAAAGCTTTTTCTTCAAGATAAATTTGCCCTGAGTCCCTTGAGGAATGTCATGGTATGTCAGCATATAATCACAAGAAAAAGCTACTATACCTTATGATTACTTCTTTAAAACTTTCTCCTAGGGTTTCCTCTTGCACAACATACACTTGTTTCTCATCACAGATCTATCCAGCATTGCTGGGCCTAGAGTGCTCCCAGTTCTCCACCTGGAATGGAGAATCACGAATGAAAGCACAGCCCTTATATTGCTGTTCTGAATCCTACAAACCAGACAAAATTTGTGGGACTATTGTAGTTTAACCTCTTTGTTGACAGAGTCTTGCTGGATTGACTTACCTTTGGGGAAATATTTCTAGGTTTTCTGAGTGTTAACTGTACAATACATGATATGTGTTACTGATATTTTTCTTATTCTGTAACAACCCTAATATTTCTCAGTGGAATTGTCACTATGTGATATAGAGATCAATTGGTATAAAGATGTTTTTCAACAGTTGTGATTACTTTAAAGGACATTTTCTAAGATGTTTGTCTGGAGGCATTTAAAAGCTAATATAAACTCACTGTTTATTTTAATCAGTCAATCATACTTTTACTTTTTCTCAGTATTTTTCTTCTGTTCTAAATTTTTGAATCTTAACTGTTCATAGCAAATTTTGACTTTTCCTCTTTCTTATCCTTCACAGAACAAATCTTTTGGATCTTTCAGGGTGTTCAAGCAATGTTCTGACATACATTCAGAATCTCTTTACACCATAGTCTTCTTTTTTTTTCTTTTGTTCTTGATTCAAATATAAACAGTTATGTTCCCTTTAGTTATTTACACTTAAAAATAACTTTATGTGAGTGTAGCTAGTATATAGCTATTAGTTTTTCACAGACTAAAACAATGCTTAGAGTTTACTGAGATCTGAGTTGTAACAGGTCCTGATTCAAATCTCAGATATATGAGGAGGAGTATAATTTAAGTAAAAACTGAACTACTGTTCTATGGTGAGGATGTCCTGATTTTCAAATGCATGTACTGAGACTTATTGGCATAATGACTACAATGCGTAGTCCTTTTCCAAAGCATTTAATCACTTCATTATATGTTATTTAATTCTGTATTAGTTCTTTTTGATATTGTAAATATCAACATGCATAAAAGCAAAGCAACAGTCAGTTGAAATTACTATTGCTATCATTATTCAGAAAAAAGTATACTCACCACTGCCTTTAATAGACTTTTACCTGAATAAAAGACAGGAAAAAAATCCTTTTCATTGCAAATTGTAAAATCTTGGAATTTAGTCCTTAAATCTTTCCTCAGTTGCAAGAATAAGTACTGAGAATTAAATCTGCATCAAACTGAAGGATGCTGCAGAAACATGTTCTGCCCTGTTTCTTAAGTGTTATGAAACAAAATGAAAACACTGCCTCTGAATATTTCTTTCTAACAATCTTTAGTGGTTGATTAAATATTTGTGCCATTCAACAGCAATTCTGTAGAAGCAGGCTCAATGCTGAGAAACCCACTGAAGTGCAAGACAGTCATATCGTGGTGAATTGTTGTTAAATTCTGCTTATATGTGAGAAGGCACAGAGCAGTGTGTACTGAAGCACCATCTCCTAGATAAAGATATGATTTATTTTCACTAAGAATTTCTTAATTTGGCAATAGTCTATAAACAAAACAAACCTGGTGTGTGAGCTTTTCACATTATTTTCCTCCCTCTGGACATGATTATTTGCTTAGAAAAGTTCTCTGCAGTCTGTTTTACAGGTGGGCAGTATGCTTACTAGCCATGACCTACTGCTGACAAGATTACAGTCTACAATATAGACCGAGGAAGACAAATGCCTTTTAACTTGGAAATGTCAAGAAAAGCTTTACTGTTTTACTGGTTTATGACCTTCATTATGGCCTTAGAATTGAAAAATCTTTCTAAACTCCTACCCATCTGCTCCGAGTAAAGCAAATGTTTGTGCTGCTGCTCTCCATAATCCCCTTTTCCTTTCTCCCACATCTGCTACTGACCAGGCCTTTTCTTCATTGTAATGGGAGTGCTTAGTTTGAAAAGACACAACATATTTAAAACTAGATAATGTCATTGTTATTAAAACATTTTACTTATGCTCAAAATCAAGGTTTAGGAATCTTCAGGTTCCCTCAGTGATTTCGGGCAGCTGACTCAATCCCTCCATGCTTTAGTCTCCTATTTGTAAAAGGAAATAATAATGTCTAATTTTAGGAGAAAAATAGTTTTGCTTATTTTGATTGAAAAAATTATTTCCTTACATAAAATTAGGAAATAATATTACCTCATGAATCTTCCACATATTGTGAATAATGCAAATATTTTTTAAAATAAGAATACTGTCTCAAAATGCATTAAAAATTATGTATGAACTGCCATGTTTTGGCTTTGAGTGTACTGTACCTTCTGCTGTTTCAGTGTTTATCGACAGTGAGATAGTAAAGTAGTTGAATAAAAAGTACCAAAGATTTCCTGCTCTTCTGTTGAACACCAGTAAGCTCTGTGTACTATATTCTGCAAGTGCAAAACACAGGAGTTCTCCTTACCATCACATTCATTTGGAAGGCCACATGTCTTGAGAGAAAACCTATTAAGGCCTGTCCATGTACGGAAGCTTCTATTGGTTTAATTATATAAATCACATTTATATGACATGTATAAACACTACACTGTTCTGTATCTTGGCAGGCACATGTTATTCAATTTGCTTCCAAGATTTCAGGTTGCTGAGTGTCACGTATTGCATGCTCCAAATAAAATGCAAAAAAACAAAGGCAAAAAAATTGCAACCCTCTCCCCACTCCCACAGGTATGGAACCTGGGCATATTTGGCTTTAGGATTTCTGGGATTTTCTTAGCACTTTGCCAAGTGGAATAGCCTTAAAAATAGTTTCAGAGGAGAGTTTTTTAACCTAAACAAGCATTTGCAGAAGTGGCTTAGCTTGTCAACACATTTTTTTTGGAATAGATCTTACCCTGCACCTTCTTGTTTCAGTCCAATGAAGGAGAAAGTCACAGATCCCTTGAATTAATTGTTCCTGCTTTCAAAGGACCTGTTTATACAGCAGAGTAGACATTCAGTGAGTTGTTTAGAAATACTTATGGTATGGAGATGTGACTTGTTGCAGAAGATGGGAGGACACAAAGGTCACTTGACTTTCAAAGGCCTGAACAGTTGTGTTGATAACAAACATGCCATTCTAGGACCGCATATGCATACAGGGTGGCCAGAACTGGCTGTAAAGTTTCTACATGTGAGAAAGTTATTCTGTTTTCCATTTCAGAGCAAACTTTCAGAGGAACCAACATCAGTATCAAAGGGTGAGACTGCAATTACACCTTTGGCTGCTTCTAGCACTGTTGGTGCATTGCAAACCTGTTTGGTTTCAGCATGACAGGATATGGCAGTGGTGGTAAATGTTTGTGGATTGACAGCTGGCCAGTGCATACTGTACCTCTAGAAATGCACTAGAAACAACCTCTAATTTCAGGAAAGGTTTACAAATACACTAGGATCAGAATCAACTGCGCTCAGAATTCCCTCCTTCAGGTGGGTGATCTGTATGACACCTACGAAGGGAACACTTGAAGGTCACCCAGGATTACAGGTGTATGAATATGGGTTTGAGACATATTGGTAAGACGGACAGCAACAGGCAGAGGAAATTACATGACACCAATAAGGAAAAGCCAGTGCTTGGTTTTCTCCCAGTAGCACTGTATGAAGAGTGTCTTGTTACCTGTGACTGTATGGATGGCAAGCGAGGAGTGCATTTGGATTTTCCTGTTCCTGTCAGAAATGGATAGTTCCTGAACTGGGTTCATAATATGGAGAATAGGAAGTTGTAAGGGTCAAATACTTGTGTTAAAAAAAAAAAAAAAGAAAAGAAAAAAAATAGGAAATGTAACTGATAAGGTAGATAAAGGCATTGATACAGGCAATGTATCATAGTGTCTGCCATATTACCACACAGTACATATTCCCTTATTGTAACATATTGCCTCTCTTAATACCCATTGCAGTTAATTGTAGTTGAAAAGAAATATCATCAGAGTCTGTATACAGCAATGTGTTCTGGGATGGCTTTTATTTATTGTAGACAGATTATGTGAGTTGTGCCCTACCTGATACTTGTTTTAAGATTTTTTTTTTGGTCCCAATTCAAGGGACATACTAAAATACAGAAGGCTGAAAAAGCTGGTTTTAATTTTGTTTAGTGACAGATTTTGCATTGTTTTAACTGATTGTTAAGGCTAGATTCTGGGCAATCAGGTCTATATTTTGAAATCAGGTCTATATTTTCTAGGAGGAGCTTTACCCTCTTCCAATTTAATATCATATAGCAAACTTCAACCTTCTAAAAACAACCAAATTTTATGGTCATGTTTAGCTCTTTTTTTATTCTTTATCGCAGTGCCTGCCAGGAGTTGAGAGCTGCAAGGACTATTGTAATCTGTACTAAATATGTTGCTGCTTCTCATTCTTCTTTCCTTCTTGATTATAATTTACCCCCCCTCCCCACACACACACAAACCCCTCCCAACAACCACCACCACCAGCAAAACAAATATGAAGCCCCAAACTTTCCAAGGAAAAGGTATAAATATAATGATTTTCAGGGAAATGTATCTATTGTAAATGCAAATTATTCTTTTTGTTGGAAGTGCCACTGTGCAAATGTGCAGAAATGAGTTGAACACCTCAGCGTCAAGGCACACACAAGACTAGCCAGTTCCTTTTTCAAAAGTCCACAGGATTGTCCTTTGACATTGTGTACAGAGCACATTTACAGATGAAACCCTTTATCCTTCTAGACCTTTTCCTAAATATTTTTAGCTTATGCAACAGCATCTGGTTTAAAACAGGAAACAGGCTTATAGCTAAATGACTTTTGCACATAAATATTTAAGACTCTATATACTGAAATGTGACACCACAAGTTATCATTTCCGGTGTGCAACCTCTTACGCTCAGTTTTATTTTGGCAGATATAAAATACCACAGAGACATGATAAATGTAAAGTCCTTCTCAGGAAACAAATTAAGTTCTAATATAATTTGGAGTGCTATAATCTTAGAGCAGTATTTCTGATTTTGTTGAACTGCCATTTTTGTTTGTTTTGGATGTTTTTTTCCAAAGTTGAACTGCCCTTACGTTTACTTAAAATTTTGACCTAGCCTGCTCCCTCTTCAGGTAGTGGGAGTTTTGCTGTGGATTTCAACTGATAATTTGTGTTACAGGAATGCCTAATCAAATAGTGTAAATTCTCTTCATTCATGGGATATCTACAAGTCTTAGGAGGTACCTTAGCCAAAAAGCATAGTTACATTATTCTGGAATTCAGTGTTGGAGAGGGAGAGTTATAGTACAGAAGTAAATGATCACAGTGGCAATTGACATGTTTACTATACTAATTTTTTTTTTTTTTAATGTCTCTTCTCAGCTGTGCGTCCTTATCCCATGCTTATATTTGTAGTTTTCTTCAGGATATGAACTACATATGTCTTCTTCTAACTGGCCCACTTCAGCCAAATATCCTGACCTGTTCTACTGCCTTTCCACTGGTCTCAAATGGACATTCTACTTACTCATAACTTTGCAGTGGGTAGCAGCAGGTCTGGTAGAAAACAGTTTGAAAACATGCAAAATCTCCTACATGTCAGGGCTCCCAGATTGGCTCCTCCAGACTCTGGAATATCTGAAGAGATCACTGGCTAATCGCTTCAGGTTAATCTTAATGAAGGTGTTAGTAATAATGAATAATTTAGTGGCTAATAAGAACTTAATTTTATACTTGCTCAGTACAGGAGGGATTTTTAGTATTACATTCTGTTACAGGGACATTATAAGATGCATAAAGAGCTGTAGGCCTGCCACTGAGGCACTCCTAAGATACAGATATACCTCAGACAAGGAAACGACTGACAACAGTTGCCCAAAAATGGAGTGGGCTGCTTGAATGGAAGCAGAGGAAAAATGAGAGGATAGTCATGGACAGAAAGGAGGTTGGGTGCACAGTGTCTAAGACTGAGAACAGGGGAGGGGCCCACATGCAACAGAGTAGAGTTAGCTCCGATGGAGTAGGGCTCTCAGCTATGAGCAGCTTTACTCAGAGCTGTTTTTCCACTCCAGTTTTCTTAGACCTAGTCCTGCCTGCCTCCCATGGACCTACGAGACATGGAAGTTATAGAAAAAAAATCATTTATTTTTCCTCCACAGCTGGTAGTCATGATCAGAAAAAAGGAGTCTTTTAGAGACAACACAAAAGGATGTTATGGTCAGAAAGGAGGACTCTGATGACGATTCCCTCCCTTTCCAGAGAACTTAGAGCCCTATCAACTTGCTGTTAAAGTTTTGAGTAGTTCAAGCTTAGGTGCAAGTATTTTTAGGAATACTATTTTCTTTATGCTGTTTCTAAAAAGCATCACTTAAAAAATCTAAGGAATGCACATTCTTAGCTTTGTACATCTAAGTATATTGGTAACAGCAAGTAGGGATGGACATACAAGGTTACAAAAGAGTGTCTAGGTACTCTAGTAGTCTGATACAAAAATCTAATAGATTTATTCAAACTACATGAAGAATTCGCTGTCCATCTTGATTTAAAATGATAGCCTTACTTTGAACAATGGTTACATTTTATTAGTATAGGTTTATTTCATAAGGAAAAGGAGTTCTGAAAAGTTTATAACCTCTTATTTTTTTCCTTATTAAAAGCCAATGATAATTGTGATCATACTGATTTGATTTTTAGCATGGTAGCATTTTGAATCAAATTTTGAAAACAAGTAGTAACTTTGTAAAATTATCAATGAAAAAAAAATACTTTCAATTTTTCTGTGGTTTTTATTTAGAGAAAACTTGCATGGAGTAAAAAATGACCAGCTGAGTTTATTTGTGATGAAAACCAAATTTTTTTTAGATACATAAATCATTAAGTAGAATATTTTTAAATTATATTTATTTTTATCCTCCAGGGGAACTTGTATGTCCAGCAACTGAAGACAAGAAAGAAGTTAGTGTCATGGTTAATTGTTTTATACCTTTCCACTAAATTTCAGCAGATCTGAGCTTGAGCACTGCCCTTTTCTTGCTCCACATTGGTCAGATGATAAGGATTAATTTGCTGTGACCTATTTGTTTTGACCTTGCTATGACTTTTAAGCTTTTTTATCCCTTTTCCTGACACTGTCTGTCATCTACCTTGGGCAGCCAAGTATAACTTCAAAGCAGTGTTCTGTAGGACTCATAGTTTTATAGCACAGTCATTCCTTCCAGCACATAAAAGATCATTTGCCTATAAACATTGTTGGTGAAAATAAGGGTAAAATGGGTCTGTTTTAAGCTTCCCAGATTGTGCCTCTGGGTGAATGTTACAAAAGGACTGAAAGAGGTGGTACACACTCTTTCAACTGTTTGAGTCCATTATTAAATTAATTCCTGTAGGGATATTTGCAGATACATAAGAACCTCTGTATATATGATATAAAAAAATGTCCATTGTGGTATGTTTCAACAGACTGGGCTTCATACACTTCCTATTGTGTTTAAAGACATTTTACTGCTAAGTTTTCACTCTTTTGTTGGAATTTTTTAATCCATCTCTAATTATTACATATGAGCCATATGTATATGTTCATATTATAGAGTTCACACCTGGCTTGGACCCCTATATGTATTCCAGACTGGTTTTGACCTGTAATTTTTTTCTCTTCTCATCTCTAATGATCCTACTTGCACTTTATAGGGCAACTCTGACTACTCTGCTTTTACCTCCTAATTATAGCTGGAACTGAGCATTTTCCAGTGGACATCATTTGATTTTTCTTTCCTTTTACCATGACAGGTGATAGTTGTAACTTCTCCAGGTTCCATATTGCCTGTTTACTATTCAAGAGGAGCAGAAATCAGAACCTCATGTTTCTGGTGAGGGAGACTCTTAACTGTCAAGTGAGATGCAGTATCATAACACCCCAAACTGTTGATCTCAAGAATGTCATACTTTATGGAGAGAAGAGCTATGTTGTAAGAATAACGAGAAAATGGCAGGGCCCTAACAACTAAATTACTTATTTTCTTCTAAACCAAAGTCACAATGATATAATACAGCAACTCTGAGTAAAGCATCTTGGGACCATGATTAATGCAGTTGTCCCAGATTCATGCAGATAAGGTTTATGGACAGACATACACAAAGTATGCCCACATGCTCCCCCATGCTCCCTCATAAAATCCCTTACCTCACCACAAAACCTTATCAACTTGTTCTACTCATCTCTTTGCTGAGCTATAGATTAGAGGTCTTAGTCTAAAATTCCCATTTGTTTCACAAGATGTCCTGGCTGTACCATGAATATAGGAACATCCTCTTGGGTCCCAGTGCAGCAGAATATTTAAGCATATGCTTAGCTGTAAGCACATATTTTAAGTTCCAGAAAAGTAAGAATCTAATCATGTATTGAATCTGAGCCAGAAAATACAGCACAAGGCATGTGTAAGTAAGTGCAAACAGTTTGCTCAGGTTTTAGGGGTATGTTGAATTATTTTTTTTTATCGGAAATGCCGTATAAACAGAGCCAGACTAAGTTTTGGGCATGGATAATCAGAACAATCTGCAACGGCTTCCCGTCTGTGGCTAATGGGATGTTTCTCCAAGCTTTGTCACCATGGCAAATACTTTTTAATACACAAACATTTGCTGCATTGAAAATCCACCCACTCTTGTTGAAAGATGGCCAGGTTTTGTAAAATTGCATTCCAACTACCCTGCTGATTTTTAAGATAAGCCCTTTCAGTTAACATTCCATGTGTCTAACAAAAGATGTGTGAAAAGCACAGTTTATAAGAACACACATGGAATCTTTACAGTTTCACTGTTCTCTACTTTAATGAGAAAATGAAGTTAAAAAGTCTTCTCATATGTACATGCATGCAAGCATGCAAATACGGTTTTATTCACTGGTTTTTTCTTTTTCTTTCCTTCCCAACCCTCAAAGGGACAAGCCAGTAACTCCATGCCAAGTTTCCATCTAAACTTAACTTCCCGGTTCTGGCAGGCATTCTGTGAACATCTCGTGTATTAGTGAGAAATTAGTCTTTGAGGTTTCTTAGTCTTCACCAAGTGAAATGCATATGCTAGGTAATGAGGGATGTATTTAGTTCTTCAAAATAATTGCTCTTAACTTTTCTTCTTGATTAAATATGAATATCTAGTAGAGTAATGATGAATCTGTGATGTTGTTTAGCACAACACAAATAAAATCTAGATGTTTTCACTTGTACTACGGCTCTAGGAAGAATAATCTGTCCAGCTTTCATTTTCAGTATCATATGGGTCTTTAATACCAGCAGGAAAGGTCCAAGCATTTACACGAAAGAGTTATATCTGAGAAGAGATTTCAGAGGACATTCGCAGGAAGGTATGAGCCATAACAGTCCCAAGAAAAAGACAACTTTTTGGGAACTTTTGTGAAGCCTTCCAAGCCTTTAACTTGGTCACAAAAAAAAAAAAAAAAAAAAAAAGGGGGGGGGAAAGAAGAGGCAAGAGGGAAGTGAAAAATGTGAAAAAGGGAGGAAAGCAAAAGACATTCCACTAATTCAAAACCTTCCGTTTTGTTCTTCAGTTCTACATAGGGAATATTTTTCTGAACTGTTGTGGGTTTTTTTTGGCTAACTTTGACCCTTTTACACTTCTTAGCAAAATCCCTAGGCAGTTTCTTACTGAGTATGTTATTCTTCTGCCCTTTTAAAAAGTATTTACTTCAGATCTGACTAAAGGGTAAGTCTCCCTTAATGTTATCTTGCTAAACACAAGGGATAATCTGGTGCAGGCCTATTCACATTCAAATGTTTCATACTTCCTTCACTAAAAAAAATAAATTGCTAAGGCATTACTAGTACACAAAAGGTACTGATCCTTACATGGTAAGCTTCTCCAAATTTCCACAAAAATATTTTCATAAAATTCCTGGAAAATCTCCAGAAGAAGATGCCACGTGAATGTAAACAGAAATCCCCACAGTCCTTGGATACTTGTTGTTATCTTCGTCCTTTTGAAGTATCATCAGAAATTTCTCAAACAGAAAAGATAATAAATTACTCTGTTCACCCTATGAGGTCACTGGATGAGCTCACACTTCATAGAAAATAGAATTTGGAAGTCTGACACAGTTTTTAGCACTAATGCAATTTAAATTTTATGGGAAGAATGGCATCGTATTTTCAAAGCTGTTGTATGGTTTCAGACCGATTGGTTTGAGATTTATACTCACTAAAAGGAAATCAAAATTTCACTTGAAGAGGGAGATGTGTGTATAACTAATATCATGTTCTCAAATTTGACCTGAGTAAAAGCGGACATGGTCTAGCAGTGATTTTAAAGGACTAGCTTTTTCTGCACAGGCTGGTTGTACCACAAAGTATTCTTAGTAAACTTGTAAATTCAATAGCTGAGACCGCTCTGGCAGCATCCTACCTTTTACAAGCATGACAGAGGGAGATGTGGTTAATAAACAAATATTCTCCCCTGGGTGTGCTACTTCTCAGATGCCATCTATAGCACGTCCCTCATGCCCTAGGACTTCTTCTTATTCTCCTGGGCTTCTTGGGGGCCCATTCACTGCCACTTTTGCTGCTACCAGTACAGTGCCTTCAACGGAGTTACTCCATGTGATTTCAGCATCTCTAAATTACTTGCTGCATGGGGGAGAAAAAAGAAAAGTGGAGCTGTGCAAATGAGAAAAATAGCGGATATTCTGAATTAAATACATTCTGGAACAAAAAAATATTTGCTATCCAACCGGGTCACAACACAAAGAATCAAAACCAATTTAAGTCAAAGTAAAGATTCTTGCTAAAGCTGGTGAGCTTTGCTTGAAAACCTAAATCTACTGCAAAGAGATTCTTGCCTTCTGATGTGCACACAAATGATCCAGGAACAGGAAGAAAACCTCTTTGGACTCAATTTTATCCAAAGCTTTAGTGGCAGAAAATATTTCAAATTAAATACTGTGTCTTTGTGGAGCAAAGTTGATGCTCTAAATAACATAATTTCAAATATATTGAACTGATGACTTTACAGGTCATTTTGTGAATGTAGCCTAGATATCATAAGGTGGACTGCAAAGTTTCTGTGTATTAGATGCTGACAGGCTGGCTGTTGTGTCTAAATTCTGTATGAAAGCCCGTAAGACATTTACTTTCCTAATTCAGTATGGAGAGTTCTTTCAAGAGAAAATATAAAAGTGTAACAGGAAGCAAGTCAATGTAAAATATCGGAGTCTTTTAAAATATTTAAGTAATATTAACACTCTGCTGAAATACTCATTTCCTAATTGCTTTGCACACAAAATCTTGGTCTTACTAAGGCTTCCAATAAATTGAAAGCAGACTAAGACAAGCTTTCATACAAGAAACATCTGGTTATTTAAGTTTCCTTCTTTTAATACTAATTTTAACAACTCCCAAACGTGGATAGAAATACTACCTTATACTTTTGTTTAAAGTTCATTTCCTGTCCCTGGGATATTTGCTGACCTTTTAATGCTGGCCATTTTGCTTTTCACTTTCTTATTCCTATTCTCATTGACTTCATTCCATTCTTGACCTCTCTTCCCCTCAAGAAAATTAAATGCAGTCCAAAACATGTTGGACACCAATTAGTTTTACAGCTCGTCTTACCTCCCCTCCTGCTGCATTCTTCAGTTCATTGAGTGCACTCCACTTTTATACTTTCGGTCTTCACAAAACTTGTAGCCCCACTGCAAAATAAACACTGCTGGCATGACATTAAAGCCTTTTTCTCTGCTGTTTTCTTCCTAGTAATCAATATCAACAAAAAGTGATCACTAGACACACAGGGAAAAATCTGATTAGCTTCTACCTCTGGCTTTTGGAAAAAAAAAAGAAAAAGCCTGTTTTCTCTTCCTGTAGCTACAATATGAGAGAGGTCTATGGCACTTCACAACAGTAAACCCTGACTAAACAAAAAGTAAGAATAAAACTTTCTGTATACTTGCAGAGATTAACTTTGTATAGTTAAATTTACTTGTTTGACTTTTAATCATTTAAAAAAAGTCATTAAAATCATAAAACAAGAAGAACATGTTTTTCTTTTGTTATGAGACAGCATAGTCTCTTTTATAGTTTAAAAGAATACTATAAAATATAAACATATGAAATACAAACTTACATTTAAAACAATTATTCAAAAGTTAGACATATTTTGCACTTTTACACGTGTACATATCTGCTGTTTCAGTGTGGTTATCAGTAGGATCTTGCCTAATAAATCTTCTGTTATTGGCCTAACCCATAATTCAGTGAGGCATTTACTAGGCACATACATGGCAAGGTTCAGAATATTGCTGCTTGGGTGGAAATCACTTCTCAGCTCCTGACAAAGCTGTTCCAAAATAGAAGATAGCCAGGCCTTTATTTAAGTATCCTTGAGAAGTACACCTTATGACAATATGGCTGTCAGACAAAATATTGTAGACAAAATCCCTGCAATTTTGTTTTTCTTTATGCAGCCACAGGTCTTACTAGCTGTCTATCAAAATTTTTCTTCAACTTCAGAATTTCAAGACTGGATATGAAGAATGTGTACATGTAAACAGTTTCAAATTTTTAAAGGTATTTTATATTTTATGTTACGTATATTGTTATAAATATGTATCATACATATCTACATCTATACAATAATATTTCTGCCCAGAAATAGCAATGTCATCTTTTAAATCTCAATTCTTAATGATACTTGAGAACACTTCTGCCTCAGAGCTTATAGCTGGCCTAAAACAACCTGCTTTTGGTAAGAAGAAAAAGTAGAACCGCCAATCAATAGTTCTTAAAACTTGTTAAACTGAAAAAGCTAATGATATTCACTTTAAAGTTTTCATTTATTTATGGCTATGTGATAATCATTGCCTGGACTGATCTGAAGAGGAAAAACAAGAGTCCCTTCTTCTCTCTTTAAGAATCATCCTTCCCTTGGCTGTAAATAAATCTTATCAGCGTGAGCCAGAGAACACAGCTTTTATTGATTTATTTTCTTTTTCAGCCATCATGTAATGTCTAAACACCCATATCTAAGCCATAGATTATTCAGGAACTTTCAGTATTGTTCAAAATATAAACTTTTCTTTGTCCACACTTGCAAGAACATTTTATGACTCTTGAAATAGATATTAGATCAGTATGTTTCTGTTTGCTATAAGCTTTGAAATACAAAAACCTCTACTAAAGTAGAAGTGGTCTCTATGCAGTAGTGTTTACAGTTTTAGGGACATTTTATTTTGCTTTCATAATTAATGCTCTTAGTGTCAAAGAGCATGTAACTCACATGATTTTGCAAGTACACCTTTTAATTTTATATGCAAAGTATCAGTTTCAGGAGCGAACTCTTGGTTTTAGAAAACAAAGTGATAAGCATTAGGTGCTGGGGGTATGCATTTCTGACAGAGACTACTCCAACTTTTTTTCTTGTTGTTCTAACTACAAGACGGTATTTTGACTTCATTATTTCCACTTGCTACATATTCTGGTAGATTTAGGACAAATTAGACTGAAATTCATATTAACAGTTAGATATGTGAAATTCAGGAGATATATTTAATTTCGACCTTGAGGCAAAAATAATAATAAATATTAAGAAAAATCTCACTTTCAGTGTAACATGGCTTAGTCTTCTCCTTTCTCAGGAAAAAAACCCCAGAACTAGGATTTTGGCTGTACAGTGCAAAAGTTCTTTCACTCTCAATATGCTGATTTGTGATACCTATGGTTCTGCTCACACATTGTTTAGCAAAATGAAATCTTTTAATCAGATGCAAGCTACAAAGGAAAATTGAAGTGGTGAGAATTATGCACAGAGAAGGAAGAACATGCCTCAAGAAAGTGTCAGTGCACCACATGCAAATGTTATTTACCTTTGGGGCATACAGACGGTTATAACCATATTAACTCACACTATGATCCTAACAGCACTTCTGTACTTTTGAATACAGAATTAATTCGACATAGTTAAATGTGTTCATGTCCTAGTAGAGGGTTATAACCACGTCTTTTTCTAAACGATTGCAAAATCCTTCCAATATTGTGCAGAAGTCTAATGGTGACTTTTGATTCTGCTTAGGCACATTTTTTTGTCAGAATATTATTCACATTGCTCCAAAATTTGTCCTATAGTCATACTATTTGTAACTGCCCAGGGCAGTGGATGGTGGAATAACTTGGTAATGCAATAGAAGAAAATACGAAAATTAAACTGGGAGAAAATACTCTGTGCTGATTTCACTGCTGGGTGAGAAGCACGACACCAAAACGACAGGGAGGAAAGCTCAGCTCTCTGCTACACTTAGTGAGCGGATCATATAGCAGGTTCCCTTTCAGGGTGGCACAGTTAATCCACAACCCAGATAATCCCCTACTGGTAATTGAGAGCTGATTATGTTTGGTGACCTTCTGTACTACCAATGCTATTTCCCGCATCCTGAAATTTAGCTTTCCCATACTGGTAAAATTCATGGGCACATATATCACAAATCAGTCACATGAATGGTAAAGATAAAATCTGCAAAAAAAGTGAATACACTCTCCTGGGACAGCAAAGATTTGAATGAACAGTAGACTCTCTGTATTCTCTGTGTTCACAGAGAAAGAAAGACATTTTCAAAAAATGGGGGTCCAAAAAGTAGTCAGTTGTGGCATCAAATTACAGTTTAATAGAACATCATTTCTATACCCTAACAGTGAGATCATGCTATAAATCCCATCAGATTGTATTTTTTGGGTTAATAATTTTTTTATACGAATAGGTAAAGTGCGATTAAGAGAAATGTATAAAAGAATATATGGATGGGTTGAACTCCTCCACTGTAATTTTTGAAGGATGTGTTACAGTGAAAAAATCAAAGCAGCAATTGTATTAGATAGAGCTCAGTGAAATCACCACAATTTCTTCTGTTGAACTCAGAAAGTGGAGAATGGAGTTCTTGTTGTGCAATCTCTTTTTTACCATTCAAATTTTTTTTTAAAGAGATATAGCAGTTAGAATGAAACTCTCCCTCCTTGACTTCAAAATTAGGATACATTCCAAAAACATAAAATGCAGCCTAAGCTTCAGCATGGGGGTTGCAGTCCAAGATTAGCTGTTTATTTGTATTAGCCCTTTATTTTCATAGTAATTTTCTTTTTTTCATTTGAATGACTCACTTCTATTACTTTACTTTCTGGATGTTTTACTCTTTTCTTCCACAGTACTTTAAATTTTTCTAGAGATTACCTATGCTACATGAATCATTCATGAATCTGGGGTGCAAAGCTATACCTAAACAAATTTAGTCCAATTTAGAAGTCCCAATAGAAAGGGGAGATATATAGAAATATATATATAGATATATAGAAATAGAGAGTTCAATGGAGGACACACTTGCATTGCTGTGCTACTCTCATGTCTTGTTGCATCTTCTCTGTTTACACAGTTAAAGGTTGTACAGTTCTGACCACCTGAGCTGTGATCACACCTGATTCATTCTCTGTAGTCCTAGGGGTTAAGGAATTAATATTCTCTCCGTGACAGCAGCCTCCATTTGTTTCCACAAGGGGTAAACTATGCTATTCCAGCTTCCCTAAGCACTGCCTGTCTTGTGGTTGCAGTGTAATAATATCCTCATATCTCATAATACCCTCACTCTACAGAGAGTTTTCACTTTTTGTTTTTTGTGTCTCACAGTTCTACAGACAGTCTTCCTAGCTCACAAAGCCAAGTTCTGAGGGAAATGAGAGTATAATTTAGTTTTTATGTGGTAATGCAGTTGGAGAAGCAAGAAGAGCAGGAAAGAAGTATTTTGGTATGTGCTTTTTGAGAACCAGAAATTTCACATAGAAGTGTTATCCGTCTCACCTTCCTTCTCAGCAGCACTAAGAATGTTCTGGCAATATTTTAATTGTTGGAAAAATACATTTCTGTTGAAATCAAACTGTTTCACAGGAATATCTCCTTTAAAAAAAAAGTTACCCAAGAAAAATAGAAAATATATTTGAAGTCTAAGTCTGTAGTTGTGTGAGATTTTAATGTCAAACCCAAACTGACAGCATGAAAACAAATGTGTGACCATGCCAGAAACAAATGTTTTTAGCATTCATTTAAAAATAAATCTTATTATCTTGGCTTGAAATTAATTTTTATATCTGTTCAACTAACTTGGTGGATCGGAATTTTGCCTGAGAATGTACAAGAACATGCTCCTGAATGAACTTAATTATATAAAGTAAAAAATACTTAATTTACTATTCATACAGAAGCTCATTTTTACAAGAAACCTGTGCTTGTATTGACACACACCAAACTATCTGTAACAACAGTGAAGGGGACATGAAAGTGACAAATGTGATACTGCATAGAACTGTAGAATTCATGGCTCACACTCTTTGGCACTGATGATAATCACAAACCCCTGAAGAAGCATCACCACATAATATTTCCATATATTTCATGATATTTTTTTCATTTAACTTCCATTTTAAAAGAGTGCTTGATCTGACAAGATAGATCTAATGTTTTCTTCCAGTTAAGGAGAGCTTCATTATCCCATGTACAGATAGGGACAGATAGCAGATTAGGAAAGCCAGAGATGGTTAAATTCTACAAGACTGAGTCTTAGCTGACTGCTAAAGCCCGTATTTTGGATTGGTACTGGTGGAATTCCTTAGTGTTCAGGAAAAGATACCTGAGGTGCACTAGCAAACAACAGTCTACTCTGTGATTAGAAAGTGAGAACAATTGAGTTTCTAATGAGAGGTTCACAGGATTCAGCAAAAGGTATTCTAGCACAGTGATGAAGTTGAGGTTAACACATAATACATTTATACACTTTGATGCATTCAAAACTTCACATGAACTTATGAGCCCTATGAAGCATGATATAGCCAACACATTTGATTCGTATGCCCTTTAATTTAACCACAGGAATCAAGGGAGATATTTTGGTCCTGGAAACTGAGATTTAAAAGATTTTGGGTTTTGGGCCATTCTTCTATTTGGGCCATTTTTCTTTCAGAATGCCCCCCCCTTAGCACTCATCAACTAGGAATAAGACTGCTTAGTGCTTGCAATCCTGAATGAAGTTCAGCAAGGGAAAGTACTGAATTCTGCATCTGGGATGGGGCAACCTCAGATGTACGTACAGACTGGGGAATGAGATGCTGGAAAGAGTGCCATGAAAAGCAACCTGGGGGTCCTGGCTGATGGCAAGCTGAATATGAAGTTGAATAAGAGTCAGCAGTGCCCTGGCAGACAGGAGGGCCAACCATGTCCTGGGGGGCATCAGGCAAAGCATCACCAGCCAGTCGAGAGGGGATTGTCCCACTCTGCTCTGCACTGATGTGGCCTCACCTTGAGTATTGTGTGCAGTTTTGGTCATTGCAATATAAGAAAGATATTAAGCTCTTAGAGAGCATCCAAAGGAGGTCAATAAAGACAGTGAAGGGCCTTGAGGGATGAGGAGCTGCTGAGGTCCTTGGACTGTTCAGCCTGGAGGAGACTGAGGGGAAACATCACTTGCAACTTCCTTGTGAGGGGTAGAGGAGGGGCAGGCACCAGTCTCTTCTCTTTGGTGACCAGTGACAGGACACAAGGGAATGGCCTGAAGTTGTGTCAGTGGAGGCTTGGGTTGGGTGTTACAAGGGTGTTTTTCCCCCAGAGGAAGTTGGGGATGGTCTGTGCAGGGCTAAGGGTTAAACTTGATGATCCCTGTGGGTCCTTTCCAACTTGGCATATTCCGTGATTCTCTGAGTATAATAAGACTGGTCTCCTTCCTTAAGTTCACACATAAATAACTTATTTGATAAATGTGATTTTAAAAAAATCATAGTTATTGAAAAGTCATGAAACTATCTTAGAACTGCACAATCCTTAACTTAACAATACTCCTTAAGAAGACCTAATGGAAAACATTTTGATCATCTAACTAATGATTGTTTTTATTTATGATGAACATCTACCAAATAATACAGGTTTGGGCCTTGGAAGATAGCATTTTGAGGGGGGAAAAAATCCCCATTTCAGATTGAGAGAAAGTAGCCAAAATGAAGCCTGTTATTGAGATAGATAAATAAGAGTTTATAGCATTTGACATACATTTTGTGATTCTGTTGTAACAGCTCCTGAACACTGAGGCAGATTGTCCTAGCATGTTCAACTGTACTGTACAAGTAGAGCACAGATATTTAAAGTATTTCACTATCAGTAAACAGAGGTAAACTTCCATAACCAGATTTTTCAAAACCAGCAGCCTCTACTGACTCCAAGATGCACTTAATACTGGCATTGTGTCTAAGAAAAAATTCAACTAAAACAATCTTACAAGCTAGCATGCCATGTAAAGGAGTTCCACTTTTCTGGAAGAATACTTTTCTCCACTTGAGCAGAGTGTTGCGTGATTATCTCAGGTGAACATGACATTAAAAGAGAAGGTGGGCGAGATCATCTTCTGAAATCTTGGATAAGAGGATGGAAATGTGCTTCATAATAATGAGCATGTCAGAACTGCAGAGTTACCTCAGGTCATTGCCGACACATATGAGCACATCAACTAGTTTTCTTAAGGTGCGAACCCTAAATTTATACCAAAGTTGCTTTACACGTACTGTGCTCACCTGTGCATGTCACTGGGATTTCTGTGAGCATATGCCATATACTCTGGGAAGGATAGTGACCTAAATTTAAAAAAAGTTTTCTACATTTCTGTTGCCAATAAAATTCTTGGATAGGTCTGTATTCCTCTGGGCACGCAGGGTTTAACTAAGGGAAGGTACCACATTGCTGTTCAGGTGGATCAGCCAACATTCTGACTGCACAAGATTGGATCAAATGAAACCTTCTCCAAGGAACTGTCCAACTTGGGGTTAAGTAACCTCACTGCAAATCATAGTTTTTGGCTAGGTAGAAGCCACACCAAAATAAGGATATGGACTTATTTTGAAATGAAAACGTTCTAAATTCTTGCATGAATTGGATTTTGTCTTCAGAAAAATTAGCTATGCTGATTCCGAATGACTCAGTGGTGTACAGAATATCTGCAACATGAGGTTGTGTGTTCATGACTGTTCACTTCAGCATTGATGACAGTGGCAATAGACAAACAGTTTTTAGCATAAAATTATGAGTGTAAAATCACTTCACTTACATTTATGGTACGTAAATTAAAAATCAGAAACTCAGGAGAGAAAAAAAAGCATCATTTTTTCTCTTAGTCTTTAGGTTCTCCACTAGTTAAAAAGTTTCAAAATTTAAAATATTTATACATCTATATTAATAAAGATTTTAGTGTCTCATTAGAATTTTTTATAGTAATATAAAATTTTGCTAAGTATGATCTGAGAAGTATCATGTCATATCTTGACTTTTCAGCCTACAGTGTTTTGTCACTGAGACAGCTTTAGGATAAAGCTAAGGTATCTTTTAATATAAAATACATCTATGCTTATATTTTCAATATTAAAGACTTAAAAGAAATGGGATAGCTGTTTCTTCATACTGCTATTATTTTTTTTCAAGTTTAGAAACTTACAGGGAAGTAAAATGTATGTAAATCAGTAAACTCTTAGATTCACAGAAAGCACATGCTAACTTCTCTATATGTATTTCAAATATCATATCAAAAGCAGAAATTATCAGTTCCTTCTTGCCAGTCTATAGTCTGCTTCTGGACACTGTCTATGTATTCCCTCCCTAAAGCTAAAGCAAATACAAGAAATCCTCATGGTAGAAGTTTCTCTCTTCTTCATGTACCATATCTACCTTGGTCATTTGACATATTACCACTAATATGGGTATTAACCAGGCCTGGATAACTGAGTTAAACTAGATTTAATTTAATTCTGGGGTTATTTATAATCTAAGTTGGAATTAATTTTAGAGTAAGTATAAATGTGTGAATGCGTTTTTTGAAGATTTTCAACATACAAATCTGAGATTTTTTCCAACCATGCAGAACATCTATAAACCATCTTCAAAAATGTGACAATTATTTCCTCCTTGTCATTTTTTTTCCCTCTGGTGGCACAAATTTGTATGTTTAACTGTAACTGCCTGAATACATTCCCGAGATATTTGTTGATAGGGAGAGTCTCCTATGACAAGCATCTGCTGTTGTAAATGTGCACAGTCTAAAACATGAGAACCCCTGAAAGATAATGACTTTTGTCTCATGTAAATCTGGAGGTTACACTGCAAACTCTGCTAGAAGCTTCAGTACTGCAGATTTTTCCGTACTCACTCCCTTTTAGAAAAATGGACCCCAAATATCTAGTCTGAATTCCTTGCTTAATGAACCTACAAGGAAACTTATGGAGCAATGGAATTAAAAGATTAAGCCACAAGCCACTTGTAAGAAATCTTCAAATGACTTACGAAGCATAGAGTTTACATAGTAACTGAGTCTGCAGACTCACTTGTTATTGGAGAATTCTGAGACTTGGGGTTTTTTTCTGCCTGATTTGACTGCTTTGTTGCTGTGTGGCTGTTCACGTCTGGATGTTACAAAAGAACAAGTCAGAATTAAGTAACAACTATTTGTTTGGGGTTTTTTTAACTGCTTCTTAATTAGAGAGAAAATCCCCTTTATTGTTAACCCACAGGGCAAGAATTGAAACAGCAATATCACATGATCAACAGTATTCTTACGTAACTGATTGAAGTTTTTTGCATACTTCAGGCATGCAACGCTACACATGACAATCTTAAAAGACACAGGGATTTGATATCCACACGCATTTAAATGTCTGCAGCAAGGTGGTTTTTAAAGTTTAAATATTAAATATTGACAAGAGTGAAAGCAATTTTTACCATTAACTTCTGTACATGCTTTTATATCCATTGATTTCTATAACATGGGGTAGGGGAAAAAAAAATCTTATTGAAACACTGCAGGAGGCAAGTATTTTTCCCTGGATAACTACGAATTAGTGGTTTGGCTAATGTATGAGGAAACAAGTCATTATTCTGTGGATGATTTTCAGTTTGTCTTCAGAGTGTAAACTATTTAAATTTTAAATTTTGATTCCATAAGCTGTGCCTTAGGCTTGGTCTCCTGTTTTTATTTATTTATTCAGTTCATATGAGGGCGAGAGGGAAGGGAAGCTAACGTTTCCAGCAAGGACTATGGGATTTCCCTCCTCCAATCAGAAACAGGAAGCTGTCTGTCAGAGAGCTGGGATAACACATTTTGCCAGTGAAACAAATAGAAAGAAGAAACAGTTAACAGTGTTAGGATTTTGCAGTTCAACTGATTAGATGTGGGCAAGTTTAGTGCATCTAGAAGATCTAAATATATAATAATGACACCAGTCTTCTGAACCATTCCCATGGCCGGTGTTTGTGGGCAGTGATGATTTGGTATCATTGTGGAGTGGGTAGAAATTATCCCAGGTTTGCTGTGGGATCCAAGTTTGATCCGTTTCCAACAAAGTACCCTTCAAAGCACCAGCATGCCCAGAGTGGACACTAATTTTTATACACTTAAAATTTGCCATGTATACCTAGATGATGATGTATTTTCACACCTGGCCATGTTGCTGAAAAATTAAGCTGGTCAGAACAAAGTACAGAATGAGAACAGGTTGCCAGCACACCTGAGGGATGTCACTGATCACCTGAGAAACTCAAGAAAAAGTGGGGAGTCTCTGGCCTTTGGGGTAATTTTTTGTTTTGTAAACAAGCTCATTACAGGATATAATCAACCCTCCCAGTATTTTATTACCTTTTGTTTCCACATCCTACAAGCAGGACTGTGGGATTTTTTTCTTACCTCATGTGATAACTTAGTCACTGACAGCCTGTCCAGTTGTGATGTATAAAATTTTGTCTGCTTACAGGTCAGCAAAACTTGAGGTGAATTGAAGAATTTATAAATATCTTATATTTAAATTGGATGCTGGCAAATTAACATAAAACTTGGGTGAAACTTCATAAACACAGAGAGCAATGAACCTAGGTACTGTGGGATTTCCAAGACAGAACCTTCATTTTTCATCTGTTTTGGAAAATCTTATTGCTGCCTTGTTTGGTTCTTGCATATAGACGCTTTTCACTTAAGTATTTCTGAGGTGTCAGTAGGAAACACCTGGCTGTAGACTAACCTGCTGCTTAACTAGCAGTGCAGGTAACTGTAGCTCTTTGAATAGCATTTTGTATTAACACTTGCCTTCAATAGGAAAAAAGTCACATTTCACCAGAATGCATTCAGCAACAGGAACAAAGGCTGCAGTGAGAAAGACTGTCTGTAGAGGACTAAGTAATTAATAGAAACACTTTTTTTCCCCAAAATATGCCAAAAAAGTAATTGGAATTTTACAGCTGTTTAATAAATTCCTTCTTGAAGCAGAAGGTTTAGCATTTTCCATTCCTGCAACATTATCTGCTCAACCACTTCATATTAATGGATTGGTCTTACAGAGAAGGTACAATTATTTTTCAGTAATAATTCAAGTATTTCAAATGAAAGAAGGACAGAAACAGAATTCAAACCTACTAGTCAAGCATTTTCCACTTCAGGACAAAAAAAACATCATGTGAAGTGCTCTGCATTTTGTGCCTTAAAGTAAGTAGAAACCCAAAGGTTCTCTTTACAGCAATGTCAGAGCATTTCTTGTTATGTAGGATATCAACACAAAGTGGCTGCAAAACCTGTTAAATCTAAAGTTACTCTTCGTGAAAAACAGACCATGTAAAGCCTTGCAGCTCCAAGTACTTCGTACAGCCATCTGAAAAGCAAAGTGGTCATCACAGATTTTGAACTATGCTAGAACAACTATATGTGAATCAGTTAGCACAGATGTAAGGTAATGCAAAAGACCACTGAACTGCAAAAACACAAGTTGAGAAAGGGGTATTTAGGTAGCAGTTGTATAGAAAAGGGCTAAGGAGTTATTTTGGATTGCTACCAATATTATTCAATATCATCATTTGGGTTTGAAAAAGGCAGACATCATGCTGGGATGTGAAAACAGAATCGTGTCCTGCAAGATGTGAAGGAGTTCTGCTCTGCTCAACAGAAGCTGAAGAAGTTAAATGCAGAAAGCATTAGCAGAAAAGTGGCAGCTGAAATAATGCATCCAGCTGCAGATATCAAGCTTGTAGAAACATGGTGAATAGTCAACATCTAGAGGAAGACAATGAGGTGCTCAGGTTCAAGAAGCATGACCTAAAAGGCAAACCAGAAAAATATGAAGTTATTTGTTCAGAAAACAGAAAGAAAAGACAGTTGGTAACAATGTAACATATACAAATTGCTGCTGTGAAGGAGAAGTAGAATCTGTTCCAACGTTTGTGAAGGGCAGTACAAGAAGTAGTGGTCTTCAGATGATATGTTAGAATTCAATTATTTATTTTAATAATAAAGATAATTAGGACAGGAATAGACAGCTTGGCAATGCAGTGAAATCCCCTTTATTAGGAGTTAGACAAGCATCTGTCAGAAATGATGTAAAGATAGTTCATTCTGACTCTGGGCAGTGCAGTTGCTTTGATGATCTCAATGTCTTACTCAGCCTTTAAATTCTTTGAGGTTCTAAGGTTCTGACTATCTGATAAGTATTTGGGGAATATTAACAAGCACTGAAGTGTGGCTGATGTAAACTATCAGGCAAGAAAAAACAGATACAATAAGGGTAGTATGGGATTGGTCCAGTCTTCTGACTTTAGGAAGAAGTCACAGAAGTGATGATGGGAGCAATGCCAAAATCATACCAGAACTGACATAGCCCACGTCTTACTGCACTTGAATTTTTCAAACAGAATAAAAACTCTGGTCTTAATTATTATACACAATTAAAATTAATCTGATAACTTGAATGGATTTTGATAGCATGCCTGAACTATGTTAAGGATGCAGACTTCTGAGTTACAAATGTCAAATGCTCTTGTCTAAAAAACCTTTGCAATGTAGGTGCCATATATATGATAGTTTGTTTGTATTTTTTTCCAAGAAGACAACTATTCAGCATTAGTTCTGCAGTGGAATTAAATGAAAAGCAAAAAATATCATAATAATATACCTTGAATAGTAATTTTTAAAATTTATATATATAGGTATTTATTCAAAAAACCAAACAGTCAATACATAATCTATAACAAAATTCGGCAGTTGTGCTTTATACAAGAGTTGATATCTTTCATCAAATAGCACCGATGTACTTTGCATGCTTTGTGTGCTTAGAAAACCCTTCTGATCTGTGTTTGCCTTGCTCAGGCATAAAGACTGCACTTTTGATTTTGCTAGCATTAGTATTTGGAAGTATAATCAACAGAGAAATGCTCAGGTTTGACAAGTGCTATAAGATTTCAGTAAACATGTCTTCTCTCAGAGAGATATTGGAAACAGATAATATTAAGGGAAATTTTACTGCTTGGAAGACTGATCTTCAAAGAGAATATTAGTAGAGATTGAAATCAGAATGGACATTTAGGGATATTAAATGCAAATAAGGCTTCAACAGAAGCTCAAAGATACAATTAAATTATGGAAATATGCACAAGTTCAATAAGTGAAAACATAAAATACTTTGAGATAGAACGTTGTATAAACACAAGCTTATTGTTAAATTAATATTTGGAGCTAGGTGAAATATTTTGGTAACATTTAAATTGAAAATTTTGATTTATCAAAAGTAGCATGCTTTGTGAAATCTTTCAAGGACTTTTAAGCTTCTTTATTGAGAAAATACTTCTAAGATTAAAATGAGTTTAATTTCAGCTACTTCAAAACAGAATATTCTGAAAGTGTCTTGCATTAGTTTGTCTACTGGATACAATTTTAAGGTGGTCACATCAAAATGGAGTATTTAGATTAATCCAAAGTATTTTTCTGCATTTTCTTCTGATGAGAAATTTGTGATATTTGGGGTTTTTTAATGTATTTGTATTATGCAATTTGTTTCCATTGTAACCCTTAAAAGAGTTTAGAACTTATGATATTTCCCCCAAAGGAAAAAAGAAAATCAAGTCCCATTTGAGTATTTTAGAGTATTTTTCTTTAATGGTATTAAAAAATAGGTCCCATAATAAGAGTAAATAGTGATTAAGTTTAAATACTTATTCTAAAACAAATAATTAAACAATGAACATGAATTATGAAAAACCTTATCTCTTACAATTTCTAAGGATAAAATACAAATTGGAAACAAATAGAATGAGTTCAACAAGCACATGTACATTTATGAACAAAATGTGAAGGTAGTTTTAAGTATGTCCTTTTCACATATCTTAGAAAATTATTAGGATTCTGCCAGTTGGCATTTTTATATTGTATTGTAAAATGTGTCTGATGACATATATGTTTCACCAGCAGTTAAAGGATAACAGCATCTTTCATTCAGTGACCACCTACAAATCTATTTTTAAAGATACAGGTTAGACTGAGTGCATTAGTAACCTAATCATATATTTAGAAAATGGAAGATTTGGCTAAGCCTTGGCAGGTGAGCTCAGAAAGTGCAGTAGTGTTTTACACTGGAGGATAAAGATATTAGGACCCCTTTACAGAGACAGAAGGACGCAAAGAGTAGGATCAAGGTGAGAAAAAAAAAATCTTAAGTACTCATATATTTCAGTTATTGTAAATACCATGGAAGGAAAATTTCCATTCATGAGCCTCAACTTTTCTTTGCTTTCCCCTCCTGTAGAATGACTCTGCCCTCAAAACATTTCAAAATCCATTTAAGTTCTGATTTCCACCACTCGAGGTACATGGTTTGGGTGAGGAACACAGGAAGTTTAAAGCGTCCTGTACCACTTGATAGCTGCTATAGGGATTAGCTGCAC
The DNA here is from genome assembly GCF_003031625.1 of Empidonax traillii. NCBI lineage: Eukaryota > Metazoa > Chordata > Aves > Passeriformes > Tyrannidae > Empidonax > Empidonax traillii. Next base: position 186,455 of record NW_020955198.1, read on the forward strand.
ATCCGAATGTCAAAGAAAATGCGGAACTGGATGCAAGTTGTGGCAAGAGGAAGTTGATTTTTCTCTCTGTAACATTTTAGTTACTACAAGGAGCGCAAATTAATTCCTCTGGAGTGAAACTAAACTGGAAGATGCACAACATGAACACATCTAATACACTGCAGCTGCAAAGGATGTTCAATTAAAGGGTCTAAACTGTAGATAGTGTGAAGTAAAAAAAAATTAAACCAAACAAAACCAAAAACCAAGCAAAAAAAACCCAAACCCACAAAAAACCTAAACACATAAAATACATAATGTAACTTCAGATCTCCTCAACCCCAGCTATTTGACCCTTCACTGTTTTACCACAGTATTTACTGCTCGAGACATAGTCTGAGAGAAACCTACTCTCTAATTAAATCGTGGTACCCCCTAGTTGAGGTTTGAGGTATAATTTAAAACTGCAGCAAGTATAAGGAAATCATTGTTGAAGGCAAGTAGAATTTTGAAGGATTGACCCAAATCTCATTAAAACTGCTGGATGATTCAAGCAATTTTATGGAGTTTTGCACTAGATCTAGAAGCTCCTGGCCTTGCTGCCTGCTGTTGTCTGATTGCATTCAATAATCTTAGAAAAACAGAAAGAACCCAGTAGAGCCAATTCACTGTATGAATCATCAATGTCAGTAGAGAATGTAGTCATAACTCTTACTCACACAGATTGCTTCATTTAACAAAATGTGAGTGAAGATTAATATATATTCCCTCATATAGGGGAACAAATAGCGTGGAAACATCCGAAAAAGTAAAATAATTCTTAAAAATTCTCAGAAGACTCAATAGACATGACTGACTTTGACTTAAATTCTTTTTTAGATAAAACCAATTATTTTGGAACTCCTATATCTGATATACCAAATATTTACTTATTATGAGTCTCATAAGGGATGCTTTGATAGCATCTTCACAGCATATTCTCTAGGAGGTCTCTGTTGCCATGCTTTGGATAAGTTTCTGAGAAGAAGATGAAAAAAAAAAAAAGAGTAAAAAACCCTACCAATAGCTATGTACCTTGTTTCATCTTATTTAGGAAGAGCAGGACTTCCCAGACTTTCTACCAAATCAGTGCAGACACAGTTTAAAATCTGAGTTTTTCACTCTCTTTGCTGAGGAGGGATACAGCTTTGTCTACTTGGGTCTCCAAGCAAACAATAAAATTCCCATCTTCCTTGGATTAAAAAGACAAATGAGCAGTAAACATAACTAAAGAACTAATTCTGTTGTCTGCTCCCATAAAGTCTCAACAGAGACTTATTTGTCTGTCTTTGGAAGATGGCACCCTCAAGCCAAATGAGTCCTCTTCATTTTTTTCCCCACGTTTAGCTCCCTTCCCTCTTGTAACATATCTCCATCTTGTTCCTTAACTAAAGAGCATCCCTTTTAACAGCTCTTTTTCCTGATCCCTGCTGTCTGCAGGGATTTAGCTTGGGTTTTGCTTACTCCCCTGCCCAGTCTCCTAATCCCACCCTAAGAGCAGAACAGAAATTGTACTCATTTTGGAGAAATTTTTGCCCTCTGTGGTTCCATCTTGAGACTCTTCTGCTTACATCACTCACAGGGAACAACCTTCCTTTCCTGGGAACCATTGTCACTTAGGGTAACCATTATGGTAACAGTTTTAGTGCTTCTTTTCTCCACTCTGCCTCTGAAATGGCATTTCTAGCAACTGAAACCTATGTAGTTGAGTGGGTAACTATATTGCTCTCACCTCCTGCTGGGCTCAAAATTCTTCTTGGGGGAACATTGGTGAAATCTCTCCAGAGCACTAAGCTCTATGGTCAATTAGGATAAGCCATAAATCCATTCTTGCCAGTTCTACATTTTCAAGCTTTTTGTAGACTCCTGTAAGGATTGTTACATTGATTAACCTTAACCTTTGGGTTAAATATTGTCATTGCAAACTTTGGCCAGGAACTTAAAAAAATGAGGTCAATTTAATCAGTTAATTTAGCAGGTGTGAGCTAAAGACCTCAAGTGCCTTAATCTAACCACAGTTTCCTCTGAGTACTTCTTCTCAGGGGCAAAAACTGATTTTATCCTTTGTCTTGATTTTTCCAGCATTCCTAACTTTCCAGTCAGTGTTTAAGCAGTGCTCTTAGCTAAAAGTCCCAGGTATGTTGTCTTAAGAATCAGGTAGCATCAGAAAACAGTCATGCCTTGTATGTTATGTTAAATATGTCCTTTTTATTTGCCAAGTATAGCCCTTCCTTTTATTTGCATTCTTTACCAAAAGATGTTTCTCTGAACCCTCTGGTTCACCTTGTTTTGCTGAAGGTGGGAGTGTCAACCTTTTACATTTGTTTAAATGCTCTGATGGAATAGATGATACTCAAACTGGTTTCTGTGGTGTCACTGTTAGTACAAGGCAGGTAGGTGTTGCCCAAGTTTATATAAGAAATTTATATGTACCAGACAGTTCTCTTTGCGATAATGAGGTCATATTTAGTCAGCCATTTACTAAAAGCATAACCTTTCTGGGTCAATGCCAAGCTGCCATGTTTCCTAGTTATTTCTATAATGTTGTTTCTCTACTTTCAAATTACACAGGTCTACTCTTTTTAACAGACTCCTCTTACTCTTCAGTAAGTAGTGGATGCACCACGTAGCTAAGAATTGTTTATAATGAATTAGAAACTGTCCCTGTATCTCCTTTTCTTTATCTCCTTTTCTTTTTCCCCATGCACTGCTGTATTCCACAATTTTTGATTCCACCAGTTGTGCCTCCACAGTCAATAGATATATTATATTGCTCAGGAAAAGAACCACAATTAGAATCTGGATATTTTCCCTCAAATTTCTAGGGTATTTGATAGTTATTTGTATTATCATGAAGTAGGAAATAAGTACAATTGAGATACTTTATCATTTAGGACTGAAACCTGATTTCTTTTAAACCAGTGGTGGAAGTTCGACTGCTTTCAGTGAAATGATGTTCAGGACACCTTACATGTGGTGTAAGGGCTTGAATTTGTGGGTTTTTTTCTGAATTTTGTATGCATTTTTGTTCTTTCCAGTAGAGCAATATATTGCTCCTTCTCTTGTTGCTATTGGCACATCTTGGAAGTAAAGAAATGGAATCTAGTAACTTCTTTTCATCCAAATAATCTACTGCACCTCTTTAACAAGATTCTTTTACTATTTCTAAGAAATAGTCCCAAAATCCTAAAGTACTCAGCAGACTCTGAAGATAAGAAGGCAGAAAATACTTTGCTTTAGAGGAATACTAGTGCATTTCAGTATCTTAATGATCTGTACAAATTAGATTTAACTATCTGTGACAATAAAGGAGACCTCTCTTGCAATTAATGAGTAGTTAATTCTTCTAAAATATTTCCAGCAAACCTTTGTCATATAAATATGTTTTATGTGTAGAAAATGTTAATGATAAGGTTTCAGTAATGTCTGAATTATGTAAAAGTGTAAATACATTTCAAAAAAGTGGTTAAGACATATTTAAAGCATAAGCACCAACAGTTTGCAGAAAACATAAAAGAATGTTCAGCCTACTGGACTAAGGCTCCTAATTTCATCCAGTTTGATTGTCTGGCCAGCGTTCTCATGCTTCCTATATAATTAATGGAGAGAAATAGCTTTCTTTCTGGGCTGATCCACAGCAAGAACCTAATTTAACTGCTTGAATTGCCTGGTGGAAGAACCCTTTTCTTTCCACTGACTCTAAAGAAACTGAGCCAGATAAGCTAGGTTCATCAGGTTTGATTAAAAACACTCTCTTTCCCTTTCCTAAGAGTTCTTTTGGAACAAATGAGCTTATTGAACAGAAAGATATACCTATTTTGTGAACCTTCCTTTGAAGTCATCTTATATTGTTATCAATGGCACTGGTAAGACAACTACTGGTGTTAGCAGCTAGTAGGAATTCTAGAAGGGATTCTTATGGAACTGAAACACATAAGCTGAAAATGTCTTCTTTTTCTCCTTCTTTGTTATTGTTGTTATTAATTCCCATGAAGCAAGTGAAGCAGAATGATCCTGCCTTCTCTTTATATCTTTATGATTTTTTTGCTACAAAATCCTTCTCAGTGCTTCTTTATTTTTATAGTGTAGTGATTAGTGTAAGGAAGAGTTTGTTTACCTTTTGATTCTGTTATAAGACCTCCTTTTGGAGAAGAGAGAGGGAAGGTATAATGAGGAGGGAAGGAAAGCAGACAGCAAAGGATGAAAATTCTCTCAGAACCCACTTTTTGTATCTAACGGTGTGAGGGTGGTTATGAAGCAGAACACAGCACACTGGCACTTCAGATGTCATGCCAAAAGTTACATTAAGTTACAACATTACTGACTGAAAACACATCTGCTTTGTTTCAGTGCACTTGGCTAAATGCTTCTGTCTCCTCTCTAGCTCCCTCTGATGGAAGTATCTCAGTACGTGGATCTCCGGATGTGACCGTAACACATTGTATTTTCTGAAAGTCACGTCAGATCAAACATTGTACTCAAAATATGTGCGCTAAAGTTTAAGTGTTAGGGAAACCTTGTAACTGTAAATAACGCCACGGGCAAACGACCAAAGTATTATTACATCTCTTTTTCAGTAGTTTTAAGAATAAGTAGTAAATGCAGTAGAAAGCTTCACTGGGATGAGAAACACAGCTACAGAGTGTCAGCAATCTGTCTTTACTCTCATGAAGTTGTTAAGCACTGCAGAACAATATACATTCTCTTCTTATCTTCTTTTTATTGTTGTTGTTGTCAAATAGTTTGATTTGTCACTCAAGAAGAGAAAGAGGATGTTTTGGAAGAATGCTAAACATAATTTTAAAAAATTTAAAAAAAGAAAAAAAAGAAAAGAAAAGAAAAGAAACTAAAAAATAGTCAAGTGTCCAGCTATTAAGTTCTTCCTTTCTGTTCTGAGTCTAGGATTTGGAGACTTTTTTTTTGTTTCAAGATTAGTTTGTTCTTTGCTACAGACTTTGTTCTTCTGTTTTTATTTCCTGCATGGAACTGGCTCCTTCTTGTATCAGTCAAAAGACCTACAAAAATTTCATGCCTGTGTTTATCCTATAAATTATGCAACAATACTGTAGGAAAAAAACGAATCAAACCCTGTAAAAACTCTGCTCTTTCTTTTGTTGCGGAATATCCTGTTCCCTCTGACTTAAGAAAAAAAAACCCAAGTGCCTAAGACCTCAGTGTGACGTGCCTCATGTCTGACACCAAAAAGTGTTAGTTTTTTGATTTGTTGGATTCAGAAGAGGACAGTAAAATTTCCTGAAGACAGCTTCTCTTTACACAGATTCTAGGTCTCTCATATTTAACATGTGTCCTAAATGAATATCAGCAGATATTTAGCTGGAGATTATGAAAGGAATGACCAGCTGGCTTATTGTTGGTGGACTTATCCAGGTTGGCTGTGCAAGTGAAGGCCCAAACAGGCCAGATGTTTTCCATCATAGCACACTCTCAAACTGCTGTTCTTATTCCTGAACAAACCCCACACATCAAGCAGTAATCATGCCCTGATTTCTGTTCTAATGCACACTGCAGCATGAAATAAGTTACATTCCATCTTGTTGACACAGCATGCTTCAGCTGCTGGTGTGGCAAGTTGTTTCTTCACTGAAGCTGAACTAAGAAATGTCTGGCTTTGTTAGACAGATTATATTATTACTGTTTTCTTGGCAGTTCCTCACAATGGCACTTGTACGGCACCATGAGAAAGTGAAAATCCAGAGCACTGAAAGAACGTTAATGAAACAAATCTCAAACACTTCCAAAAAGTTATTCTGGAACAGAAGTCATCCGTTCAGTAACAAACAGAGGGTTAACTTCGTGTGACTACATTCAACTTCCCCAGTGTTGGAAGAAACACAGAGAACTGCCATAGGTCAGCTACATTCCCTGGACTGTGAAAAAAGGACATTCTATAGACATCCTCCTCAAGCATAACTCCTTATCCCTGCTTTTACCTATGTGTACTTTTTAGTCTAACTTTGCTTCCTCAACACCATGTAGCTTAAACACATGGGAGCAATCAACGCACTTGGCTAGTTTGTCTACCTATCTTTTTCTGCCTTTGACCCCAAAATTCACTGTTCCTTTTTATATATCAACTCAGCTCCAAGAGGAGGTCCACAAAACATTCTATATCAGCGTAACATATGTAACCTAAGTTTAGGCACTCACAGAAGATAGAAACTTTAATTTAGCTTACCTAGGCCAAAGAGGCACTGACATTTTTACTTTCTGGCCACATTCTCTAACTGTTCTCTACACTACATTGTAAAAAATGTCTCCTTTCTGCTTCTGCTTTTAGAATAAGTGGGTGGTACTTTGTGTAAAGTGAAATACATCCTGTGTATTATGTGTCTGAAGTACTGTTAGGTTGGGTCACTGAGGAACTTGGATCGACAGCTCAGGCCCAGGAATGCTTTATGAGTCCCAAAAAGAGCAGACAAGAGATAGATACCAAAAAATCATTCCCTTTAGCCAAGTTATGGCCAAGTGTTGGTAACATATAATAGTAGCATTTTAAAAAAAACTGATGAAAAACCATGGTGTTCTCTTGCCCTCTATTCTTCTAGTTATGCTGGGTATTTATGAACTGGTCACTTGGTATTGTTAGCTTTCATCTGTATTTTCGTGATTGTAATTTATTGGAGAGGAGAAGTGTTTGGGGTAACCATTTGACCTTTTTGAGATTCATCAATGTCTAATGCACTACTGCAAGGTACTGGTAAAGTGGAGATAAAGAATCTTTACACTTGTTTATCAGTTGTCTTGTACAAGTTTATGTAGTTGTCTTCTGCAAAGTACATTGAAGTTGAGGCTCCAAATCTTGGAGTCCTGTAAAAATCATGTACTACAAGTCACTCTTTCCTAGACTGTGTGAGAGAGCTGCAAAATCACTCAGACATGAAGGGGAAATTTATGAGTATTGGTTTCCTCCTCTTGGTGATGGTTAGAACTGAATCTTTACAGTGGTAACATTCTAAGAAACCGAACATACTTCTGAGGACTTAGTTTTTCTGACTGTAAGGACAAAATGTATTGCTAATAAGGCTAGAAATAGCGGATACTTTCATTGAAGTAATTAGAAACAGACTGTGGCACCTGAGACTCCTTGCTTTACCAGTACCTGGAGAAATAGTCTCCATTTTCTATTTGCATAGCCCTTCTTTCACTGCTGCTGGTATTAGTGTAAAAAAACTGTAACTGGAGGTGGTCTTTCCTTCTGCAGTTATTGGAGGAGCAGAAAGTCCGCCTTTACAGAGCTCTCTTCCTTTTTGTTCTTCTTTCTTTTCAGTGAGGATAGCAGTAGGTCAAGGTCCAATAAAGCCCCTTCAGAGGAAGATATAAAATTTTAAAAAATTAAGGAAAGCAAAGTTTGCTGCAGGGATGGAGAGTAGGACTACATGGCTTAATAAGTAGAGAACCTGGAAAACCAGAGGGGATCCCAGTTCAGGGTAGAGGGAGAACGTGAAAGAATCCCTTACGGAGCCCTTAGCCTCTATTGAAACATTTTAACCCATCTGCTATGCAATCTCCTTAACGCTCATCACTCTCTGAAAGTACCTTTCCTCTCTCATTCCCCCACCCACATTCCACCACCTGCTTCCATGGCTTCTCTTAAAGGGTGCAGAAGTCTGATGCAATTGAATCCAACTCGAGTAGAAGTTCCAGCCTGAGTAATGTACGCACATGGATCAGATTTCTGGATCACAGCCTAAGGCTGAAACTGTAGCCAAATATTTCCTGCTTTACGTGAGACCCCACAGCACACGGCTGTGCCCTGGAACAGTGCATTAACTTGGCAATGTTGCAAGTCATGTTTCCCTTTAAAACTAATTTTCTCCTTTGAAATGTCCATTGAAAATGGTATTACCTTTTGATTGATTGATTGATTGATTGATTGTGGTAGAGAGTACTGGTGGAAACCCTGTTTGGCTTTGTGTTCTTCATTTTACTTTGAGAAAAGTGTAAGAGAGACTCCACAGTTTCCATTACCAGGGTTTTTCAGCTGGCATTTCTGTGTTGGTGAACTCTGAACATTCACTGCAATCCAGAAACAGTTTATTCCATATCACTATTTACAGCAAATGCACTGCTCACACTGGGATTCAGGCAAATTTCCTGAATTTGTACAAAACAACTCAAGAAATCTGGACTTTTAAGAACACTGAAGGAATCCTTACTGCATTCAAGAACTGCCAGTAGTTGCTGTTTTACTGGTCTTTGTTTTGTTTCATTTTCCAGTGTGCTTGAACATCTCCAGCCTCGGATTTAATCAAAGAGCCTGTGTCTCTAACATTCTGAGAACTGATGAAATAGAGCCTGGAAAGAGCACATTATTTAATCTTTGAGAACAGATTTACTGTAGATTTTTTTTTGTTTTGTTTTTTTCAAAGTGAAGCACTAAAATGAAGTAATCCACACTGAGAGTTGTTCTGGTATTGGTTCTAACAGAGAAGTCATATTACATCTATTTATAAACTAAAGTAAATTTTCTGATTTACTATCTGCTTTCATTGAAATGAAAAAGATTTGAGGAAGAAAAACAGGGATTTTAGGAATGATTAAACAAAAAAAGTTACTTTACATGCTAATTACCTTTAAATCTGGAGATACATTTATGAAGGACAATTATGTTTTTGCATACTTCAAATTGTTAAGTAATATAAACAGCTAATATAAAAACTTAATCTTTGATTGTCAGGATCAGCCAAACTGAGACTCATCACACTTACAATTCTAGTGGCTAGGAGATTTGGTCTATCATATTATTGAAATGATTTAACTGCAGAAAAGTTGCAAAAGTAAATTTTGGGGGTTTTAAAATATTATTTATAGGATAATATAATAAAAATTAGTTATCAAGGTAGCTCGGAATACATTACAACTGTTTGACTAGAATTAAAACTAAGGGCATTTCAGCATTTTTAGTACAAGTGTTTTAGGGTTATCAGCCCAAGCTTACGAGTTGAGATTGTTCACAAAGAGAAGCTAACTTTCCTGATCTTTTCCCGTATGAAAAAGGCGAAAAGGAAACAGCCTGGAGACTTGAAAGGAGGGCTGTAACTGTGAGGATTTTTACCTAAAGTTCCAGTCTGACCTCTAGGCAAATCCAAAGCAAATTTAATTCCAGGAACAGCAAATAACTAACAAACTCTTTATGAATCAAAAGCTACAAAATTAGTACATTTATACTGTCAAACAAATCACTTTGTTTGTCCCACCATAGCAGGTACTAATGCTCAATTTGTTTATGGAATCTAAAACTCTGTGGTTTTAGACACCAGTAAAGTCAAACTTGAAATTTTTCTTGAGTTATAATCAATTTTGGATCACTATCCTCTCATGAATGTACATCTTTAAATAGATTTCAGATTCCTGTGGCTAGATTCCCTAGACTAAATGAGCTGCTTTTGGCAAGGAACTTGTAATAGATGAGGAAGTGAAAGCTTTAAAGCACTTGTGGTTCCCTCCTCTCCAAGCTGGCTGAAGTTACTCCAGTTCCAACTCAGTGTGCTCAGATGCCCCTGACCTCCAGGAGCTATTCTGGCAGTCAGCAACTGATGCAGGCAAAAAGGCAAGAGCTACTTGCTTTTCCATGTGAGAAAAGGGCACGAGGGGGAGACCTGGGCTAAGATCTTGGCCTTCTCCCTAAAAGTTATCTTTTTTTAGAAAATAAAAGACCATTAATAATCTTCTTGTACACAGAGAGTGGATTAATACTACAATAAACTGAACACAATTTTGCATCAGTTTTATGAAGAAATTTGAAGGGTGAGAGGATCAGCAGGAGGATTTACAAAGGAACAGATCAGATGTTAGAATGATGTTAATGGTGTAAGAGGCTGGTCTAGTTTACAATAATATACGTTGCTTTTAACTTGCTGTGCAGATACCTACAGCTCATGTTTGACAAATGAATGCTGACTATAATATACTTGATTTTGAATGCCTTGGCTTCTAGGAGCATCTAAGAGGACAGATGCTTAAACGTACTGAACACAACGACTCCGTAAGTTAAAGAAATCTTTCCTTGTGTGAACTTATGAACAGCAAGGTCCCAGGGTCTAAAGTCTGAAATGAAGCATCACATCGAGAAATCTCACTCTACCTGCTTTGGTGTCTCTGTTTAAATAGTAAATATTTTTATATAGTTATATACTTCCATTTAGGTTGTATATACTTTCAGTTGTACTTGAAGATACTTCAGATATGTGCAGAAAAGGACTAAAAATATGTGCTAAGTATGTGACAGCTGCATACAGTTGTTCTTAACTCCATCTGCTAAGCTGACAAAAATTGTGTAGTCTATTGTGTACAAACTGTAACCAACACATTAGTGCAGTGTTTGTTGTCCAAATTTAGGTGCAGAATCTTGCAATGAATCCTAAACCCTTTTTGTCTGAAGAGAGAAAAAGGAATTAGAGACAGCCTAATAGACTACCTGATGATTTAAAGAGACTGGAACAAACCATGCAAAAACTTTTCAGTGGAAATCAGTATATGCATTGATGCAGAAGTTTCTCAATATTTTGGAACATATATCTCTAAGGAGGGGAAAATTAAAAAAAAGGTAAGTAAGTAATAATGTTAGAATTTAAAGAAACAAACAAACAAAAAAAGCTTTTCAGAGACACAACCATTTCTCTATCCTTCACAGGCAGAATATAGATAGAGAAAAACAATCTTGAAGCAAAAGAGTAGCTTCAGTTAGATTCATAGTCTCCCTCACATTTTTTTCCTTTAAATTTGATTTACCCTTGTGTTTATCTTTCTAAGGGCTTTTAAAATATTTGAACCATGATTTGAAAACACGGAAGGGTCAATAATAAGTAAATGTCTTCTTGTGGTGGATATAACTTTTCTTGAAGGTTAAAGCCCAAAGCAGTATGATATGTAAGCTAAATTCTTTGCTATTTTTGATATGCTTCTTATTTATTAGCTGGATTATCAACAGCAATGACTGAGGGATTAAATGCAGTTAAAAACACACAAAGCCAGAAATAAAACACAACCTCTCTTGAAAAAAAACCCTTAAAAATATATTTTTTTCTAAATTTAGTGTATCAGTTTTCTACATTTTATGAAATAAAAGAGCAGAAGGGTCAATGAAATGTTGCAGACAGGGCATTAAAATATGTTTTCCTCTCTCCACAAGGATGATTTTTTGCACCATGAAGCTCATTGTGCAATGTTCCATTGCAATGAAAACTGTAGATTTCTGTGGCTATAGGGTCTCAAGTTGAGTGAGAGATCGTCAAAATTCTGCTTTGCTCTCTGATGATTTTGTCAAGCAGGATCTGTTCTGCCAAAAGTGAAATGGCCCCTGCTCAAGCTTTTCCACAAATCTAAAAGCATGTAGACTCTTTTTTACATACTTTGGTGGTATAGTAAGATATATTTCTTCTGAATTCTGCCCTTTCTTCCTCTTTGGTGATTATGCATTTCAGCTCACATCCTTCTCTACAGTGATCTCAGTTTATTTCAATTCAACTACCATTTGCAACATGCTTAGCATTTACATGCATCTTTTTCCATTGTGGTGGTAGGAACACATGAACATAGAGAGGGAACTACAGGCTTTGGGACTCTGCCCAGAGAAACTTCAGTGGTAGATTCATCACATAGTGTAGATAAAGAGGGGTGAGTGCATGGAGTGGCTGTTACTTCATAGCTTTCAGTGAGAGCTGATCCACCCTTAAATGGCATACAAGGCAGGGACATACCTGTATGAATAACTGCTTACTGTTACTTCCAAAACATGCTTAGGTCCCATTAACATTCTCTGAACTCTCATTTATTAAAACTAAGTTGATTTTATCAGGAAAAGGAACACAAAGCCTCTCAAACCCCAACTTTTTACATTCTCCTTTGACATTGAGTCTACTAAAGTCATTTTACCAAATGAGACTTCTAAAATAGACTTGTCAACTGTTTATGCAAACATTGAATCTAAAATTAATTTTCATAGTTGAATCTCACATCTCAAAAGAAATTAGAAATTATGGAAACAGTACTACAAAAGCAGCAGGCTTTGCAAGTCTAATTTAACTATATATTATATAAATTAATTCTCTCCATGTTCAAATCCCTCAGTGGAGCTTGAGTTCCACCAGAATAAATCAACATTGCTCTGCTGGTTTCATCAGAACTACATTGGCTTATTCCCATTCAATCTCAAATCCGAGAAAGTTTAGATGATTAGCTAATGTAAGTCGCTTAGGTCATTTAAGAGTTTTGTTGTAAGCTTTTTTACAAGTCCCATCCCTAGTTGTTAGCTGCATTTTATAGAGATGCATGCCTACAGTATTCCTGTCCAGATCTAGGTACCTACTTTACTTCCTATATCATGAAAGATCATGAAAGCCCTTCACTAAGAGAAGAAAGATATTGCATTTATTTCATGACTTGTATCTTTAGTGCAGACCTCGAAGACTCAATAGCAGAAATTAATTTGTTAGCTGTGAAAAGTTTTCTTGTCATTTCAGTCAGATTAGACAAGAGTCTAGCATCAAAGTAGGTCTACGAATATGTGTTTTTCCAAGAGTTCTGTAACAATTTAGAAACAGTTTTAGAAGGATATCTCATATAAACTCCAGCTTGTAATTCGACTTGGTAGTGATTTCCAATTATATTAAATACTTTGAGCATAAACACAAATGTTTCACTCCATTCAGGTTATTTTAAATTTTTTAGTCTGATCAGGTTATTTTAAATTTTTTAGTCTGATTAGATGTTTATTGGTTTCCATAAATTAATGACTACTTTATTTGCTGAAATAAATGCAAACAAAGAAACAGTTCAGGCTTCTCATATATTAGATTTAAAAGTCACCATCACTGCAGTTCGCAAAATCATGTGAGAATAGTATTGAGTTTATGGGATAAAGTAGTTGAAATTTTAGTAGACAGTAGAAAATTTTCTATTTTGGATGAGTTTAGGTAGTCCCTCTTAGACAATTGTCAGTGGTGCTACTGTGCTACACTGTTATGTTCCTACAAACAGCAAGTAAAAACCTCAGATGCTGAGTGTCATACTTCTCAATGGTTTTATCCTTATCAAAGGTAATAGCGTATGTAACTTTCCTAGGTGCTAATCCTAAGAACATGAAACAAGAATCCATTCCTCTCCTTGGTTTTGTGATGAGTTGTCAAAATCATATATTTGAAGTTCTTAAACAGAGAGGACATATAAAAATGTACACATGCTTTGAAAACCTGGCCCAAGCTATTTTACTTTTGTGTCTTTGCCAAAGAATGCTAACTATTTTCAAAGGCTATTTACAAGCCAGAGGAAGTTCCCACCAGATTAGAACTGTTTTAAGAAAAGTTTAAATCGAGCCCAAACCATTCCATAGCACAATCTTTTTAATCCACACATACAGTTCTTGCAATTATAAAAGGAGGTTTTTTTTGATAAGAAAACCAAACTCATTGAACCTATGTAGTAACATGTCTTTGTCAGAGGCAGTTGTTACAGTCCCTGGGGTTGGTAATGTAAACAAAGTGCTGTAGGTCTGTTTTGATGAAAAATTGGTCAAACAACTATCCTTTTGCTGGATAGTGGGAAATGCTTTGGAGACTAGTTGTAAAGATTCTGATATCATTTTACTGTGACCTGAGAAATGAAACTGGCTAAATAAACCGTGAGTAAATTTGACCTACCTTTAGTCAACTGTTATATAGCGTAACTTTATTAATCTGGCTATAACTTTAATTCTTTGTCCTCTGCTATTTTTTCCCCTATGGTAAAGTAACAAAATCTCTGTGATTCTTGAAACAAGTTGAAAAAAATAAACTGGAGACCTGCTTTTGTAACCTAATGAGCACCTGAAACTCTATTATTTTAGAAGAAGATACAGTCCTTGTTCCCATAGGACAATTTATAGTAAGGATGTTGAATATATCTTGAGTGCATGACATATGAGCAGGAAGAGGAATTATTCTGCTTGTATCTGATAAAAAAATTTTAAGAATAGGAAGTATAAACACAAGCTATGTATGTATATATGTATATATGTATCTATCTAAATACCACATTGGAAAGTGCAAAAAAATCACATTCTTTGACAAAGTGAATAAATTCAAGAAACATAAATTCTTGGGAGATCCATGGAGACCAAGAGCATAAGCTACTCAGAGTCTGAGGTTGTCTTCTGAAGCATCCTAATTTTAACACCTTGAAATCAAAGTATTCACATCTACTATCCATGCTATCTGAGCCCAACTCATGTTTCATCCTTTGGTTTGATATTAAAAAGGACACAAAATGTCAAAATTCTGTGATAAGAAGAAGTGTATAAAAGTGTTCAAAGGGACTTTTTGCCAAAGCCATCATTTAATGGAGTCTGACTGTTGCAAAATTGTTATGTCACAAGACTTTCTAAAAACTAAAACTCTGAAATGGTTGGTAAGAAAATTCTGTTCTTTCTTTCACCACTCTCATTAATGAACTCACCATCTCACAGCTAGAAGGATACACTGAATATTTATCAATTACTTTATTCAGCTTCTTGCTTTTATCTAATAGTTCAATTGCCATCGCTTAATGTAAATGGCAAAGAGCTTCCTCTCCTTTTTAAAATTTTTCAAATAATAATTTTATCCCATTGGGATTCTGTGTTCAGCACTGATCTTAACTGAAGGAAAATGTTGAATTCCAAACCAATGAACATTCAAGCTTGCAAATCAGTGATTAAGAAGTGGAAATATATTTATAATATATACAAGATCACTGGGAAAAGTTCTGTTTCAGGACAGTACACTTTTCTGAGAAAGCTCTCTAACACAATAATTTTTGTAATTACACATTGCATAAGTAACATGCATTATATATATTTATATTAAAAAGTAATAACTTTTTAATTAAAATTGAGCTGAGATACTTATAACCTAGCACTGTTATTTTGTTAATTTCTCAGGTTGTGCAAAATTCACAGAAGACTTTTGATATAATCCTTCAAGTTTAAAATATAAAATATGTTATCTTACAAACAGGTACATTGATGTGAGTCCCATGGTTCATATTTTTAATGTTTTTTTAGGCCAAATTCAGATTTGCAATTCTGTTTGCATTAGTGCATTTTCACTACTCTGAGTTGGTACCCAAGCTCTTTGGGCTGTGCTGTTTCTACTGGGCTTAGAACAAAACTTAGGAGCTCAAACAGGGCAATCCCTGCTGTCTGCTCTCTAGAAACTACCTGAAGGTCTTTAACATCTCTTTATCTCTTTGGCAATCCAAAGAAGGCCTGTTCTCTGACACCAGTCTAATAGGCTCATTCTCCATCACAAATCAAGATAAGTCTTCAATCTGAAGAAAAAGCCAACACTTGCAATGAGTTAATGGCAACATCTAAAAAGATTGTGTCAGCTCATTAACTGTATTTATCTGGGCAGTTATTCCAGTATGAATCATCTGCATACAGGAGTACCAGTATATCTCTGTGTCCGTATCTGTAAGGAAATCATTCCATTACTGATATTTACATTGGTGGAATCTTTGTATTTTTCATATCCTACCTTATTTTACCTAAATCTGTGGTAAAGCTAAATTGAAGTAAAGCACTTGTCATGTTGCCACCAAGACTCACTGTCTAGCTCATCTCTGTGAAAGTTCCACAGTCACAAGCAATTGTTATGCAAGATCTGATTCCTGCACTTGCAGTTCTCACCTTGCAGTGAGATAATGTTCTCAGACTGTCAGTATTCACACACAGTCACCTCAGGGCCACTTTCCCTCCCTTCTTATAGCATATAATGGAGATTACTTACTGCAAGTTGCTCTGTCTCAGAACTCATTATTCTTTCTCAACACTAAAGAAAGCATTTGTTTAAAAGACGTTTTCCCCACTCAAAACATCTTCCACTGAAGTGGAGAGTAACAAGCACAGAAAATCACTTGAACCACAACAACTGCTGAAAATGACAATCTAGAACACCAGGAATGACAAGCGTTGTCTTACTTTCTTATACTAACTTATTCTTCCAGGCATTAGAAAAGTTGCCTAAAAGTATAACTGGGAGTCTTATGTGGCCATTTGCAAAATGAACTATACCTGCCTCTGTCTGATTCTAGGAATTATGGAGGGTATTCTTAATAAACTGTAGGTATTATGCAAATACTGAGCTATCATCAGTGGGAATGAAATTCAAGGATGCTTTTTGAAAAAAAAAAAAAGCCCTCTATTATAGCAGAAATTCTTTTTAGGCTCAGAAAGTCCATTTTCTGAAAAGGATCAGAGAGGAGAAAGACTCCACAGATTTACGAGTCTTCATCTTTAAATACAATTTTCCAATGTAACATCACATGGAATAGCTGCAGCATAAATCCAATTCCAATTTTAAGTGTATTTTCTATCTCCAAGTTAATACATTTTGTGCAGATGCTCAGGAGTTTATATGGTTATATTCTTATGTCTTCCTCAAGAGGCAGACACTAAGACCAGGTCAAACTCCAGTATTTTAACTAAGACTCTAAGTAACATTTGGGTTTTGTGTCTATTCCTTGGTAAGCAAAGAGAGGTTTAACTGAATAGCATTGTGTACTCCTATCCCATTACAGCTTGAATCCCTGTAAGCCGCAAATTCCACGTATAAGGAATATTTGGAACTACACTCAAAAGGCAAGAAAACCGGACTACAATAAGCAATATGCAGACTGCATTAAGGGAGCCATTTTCAAAATATGAAAACTCCAATAAATATCAGAACACTCCCAGCTACCAGGAAGATCACTATTAAATTTAGATTAAAGAATCCCATCTTTTTCGAGAATCATTAGACATACCAACAACAACCATAACATCAACCCCATCCTATCGCCTTGTTGGATTAATTCTTGGAATATCCCCAAGCAGTAGGAGAAAACAGGCATAGTGATGCTTCAACAATTTTATATTTGCAACAATTTTTCTTACAGTATCATCTGAAAGGTACATTTCCAAATTCAAAGATACAAATTTTTTACTCTTTGTATCCTTATGACACTTATCATGAGCAGAAAGCATGGAGAATAATTGTCTTCTATTTACCCAAAGTTGCCATGCAGCAATTCTTGCCAATTGAGCAACTGTTAGTGTAGCATCACCTTGTGTTTTAAAAACATTCACTTCTGGATTCTTACATGAAGATCCTATTTTATCTGTGTTGATCTATTTTCTCTGCTTGCTACCAAGATGATGAATATCTTGAGCTGGGATTTTATCTAATTTCTTTTTCTCAAAATAATAAATAAAAAAACTATAGAAAATAGTATGCTAGACTTCTCATTATAAACTATAGTTGCTGAAGCATGAAGGGATTTTATTTGTAAAGTTCAATCATATACTTTTATCAAATACAAACTATAATAATGGAATGTTCCTATAAATGTCAGCACTTTATCATCTTTAACACTCAAATCCTTTAAAGAAAAAAGAAAATGAAGAACACAAAGACAAATGTTGAGATTAGCCAGATGATCCATTTTATGGACCAAATACCATTTAAACAGAACGGTAGATAAAACATTTTAAAATATTTTTATTTAAACTAAATAAAATATTTATGCAGGCAAACTTCTGTTGAATACCAGAGCAAGCATTCATCAAGTCCCACTGCCTGTTTTCCTCAGCTCAGTATTATGGTAAGCAAAACTGTGAGTCATAGACCAGGAGCTTTATACATGTTTAGTTATGTGGGTGGATCCTGACACTGATGTTGACTTGTCACAGCCAGCTGTCTTTGTAACCTATGGAGTAATCACTGATAAACTCAAAACACAATATCCCTTATGTGCTTTCGTAGGCAGAACCTTCTTAAAGGTCCCTTCTTAAAGAGATAGGAAGTTTTCTAGAAATAATCTCATAGTACTGAAGAACTGCAGTTTAAAGTAAAATAAAAAGTAAAGAAAACTGATTACAGGTATAGTTTTTTCCCTGTAGCAAAGGTCAGGTATCCAATCTACCTCTTCTAGACCCTCTCAGATTTTGATAAGAGCTTATCTGTATTTGCTATTTACAAAAACATGAATGAAAACCAGATTTTGTGGTGGTCTGAATGCAAGCTGGGGTATTACTAAGTCAAAACTCTGTTTAGATACTGTTTGCACTGCAGAAGAATACCAGTTGCCTTAGTCTGGGTGGGTCTTTACTAACTGAAAAGGTAGTCCATGGAAATGAAACTGCATTTTTAGACTTGAGTCAGCCTGGGTCAGGCAATACTAGATTCTATTAAGTTACAGAGGTTTTCCTCATATTATTTACTAATGTATTGCTAAATATATTCTCAGATCCTTCCTGTTTGTTTTGCTGTATTGTTCTCCTTCAGTTCTTCTTTTTCTGTGTTATCTTCATCATTAAAAAAAATTTCCTATATTTTCTCTTATCTGCTACTCATGCAAATCTCTTTACCTCTTACCCACCCAGTATTTCCTTTTCTATTTTCCCTTTTCTTAGATTTCAAGGTTCTTTCTTCTCTCTTCTTCTATTTTCCTTTTTCAAAGTTTCTTTGTCCACTTTCTCCATATCTCTGATATGAACCTCTTCTGCAACTTGGAAGGGGTAGTGTGATTATTGCAACTGTTGAGACACCTTTTCTGCCCATTCTTGCACATTTTACCCTTTATTTAGTGTGAGTAGGTGTCACTTACTCAGTAAACCATAGGAGAGGAGAATCTGTAAAATGGTTGTCAGGGTGCACACAGAAAATGTTGTCAGTTCTTGGCAGTGTGCTGAATATATATGCAGTTAAAAGGAAACAATACAAGGATAAATGTTTCAAAAAAACCCTCCACCCCAAAATCGCAAAGGTAAGTAAGGCAGTGTTCTTGGGTTCCGATCCTGTTGTTAACTATCATAACTTCACTTTCAGTAATGAATCCCAGGCTAACACCAGCTTTGGATCTGACCTGAGGTTTGTTCCACCGAGATTTTGTCAACTGCTCCTTTCCTCCATGCCCAGAGTATGGTGAGCACAGCTTCCCTTCACAACCCTCAACAGTTGCTACACAGACAGGTTCTGGCTGTGTAGGAGTTCCAACCAGAAGAGTGCCTCTCAGAAGGGCAACAAACTTGCACAAAGCTCCATATTTTTCCACTTCCAGGTAGCAAACTATCTAGTTCCCAGTCAGCCAGAGTAGAAAGAGCTTAGGTTTTTCTACTTGACAGCACTGCATCTGTATAAATCAGGGAAGCCAAGGCACACTTCACATTCTCCACTGCTACCTGGTTCATGCCCTGGATTCCAGGGATGGACATAAAGGCACTTTAGCCAGAGAGTATTCAGAGCAAAGTAACAGTTGCTCTCATCCATGGTCTCTGAGCACTGAGGGAGGGCTGCAGGTTCTTCAGCGTTCATAGTACTGACATTAGTCCTCAGAGTAAACAACCTCTTTCTGTTACTCAGACACTGATCTCCAAAGTACTATTTCTGCCTTTAAAGGTATTAAGAGCCATCATCTGTTTTAAAGGAATATTGTCAAGATTTTTTTTACCCACTCAAATAGCTTACGTTGAGTGTTTTTGGTTATTGCTTTGGCAGAAAGTTTCGTTTAACAACGAATACATGCAAAGACCCAAACATCGTAACAGTAACTCCAGTGGCACCCCTAAAACAAATTGTATGTGCATATTCTTTCTAACACAAACTTTCACTCAAAGCACTGTTTAGTGTAGGGCACAAGGTATGTTGGTTTTGCATTTTTTGACAACTTAAATTTGCATGTTATTTAAATCAGGGAAAGAGAAATTTCCCAGTGTCCTTGGTTTTTGAAGAGGTAGCAAAAATTATTGTTAAAAGAACTGGTTTTTTTGCAGGAAAAAGCAGTCCTCCAAACTGTTTTAATAATAATTTTTAAAAAATTAAAAAAGGGTGATTGGACACTCAGCAGGACCCATATGTAATAGACTTCTCATGTGTGCATTTGTGACCCCCAGGGCTGATTGTTGTAATTTATTGTACCTAGCAATGTTGTCAGGTTCTAGGAGGGAAAAACAAAACAAAATAAAACAAACCACCAACACAGCTAGTAAAAAAATAGCAGCTTGTTTCCTCAGCAAAACAGATCAAAAGGAACTAATCACCTCAATCCTGTTCTGCCTATGCAGGCTACTTGGGGATAGATATTGTTGTGTGTCTCTTCCCTCAGAATGGAAGACGCATCTAAGAAACCTCCTCTCCAGCAATAACTAGGGATTCTCACAGCAACTCTGTTTCTGTAATAGGTAAATTATGGACAACGATGCAGGGAGGTTTGTGGATGTGAAAGACAGCTGCTGTACAACATGGTCTCTCCTGTTTCTTAGTATATTAGTATATTTACTACCCTGACAACACACACTCTGGAAAAATATAAACAAATGTAGAAATTATAGTAATGAGCAAGTACTTGGTAATCATACTAAGCCTCTTGCTGTAATCAGAGATATGAGTGTAAGATTTTGCTGTTGGCATTTGACAGTGACTGCAGTCAAACAACGTTTTCTTTCTGTGCACTTGTGTCCTATAAGAAGGATGTTCTAGTAACAGTAACTGAGTAACAGAGTTGGTACTCAGCATATGACAGTTTAAGATGGAATTTATTCTTGCAGTTTCTTGAGTGCATAGCAATGAAAATTCATTAGCCTCATGTAAACTAGTGCCATTTTATCTATTTTAATACATTTAGATACTGAGGGTATAGTTTGTCAATTTAGTCTAGGCAGAATTATTTCACTTCTCATAACCTAATAATGATTTCTGTACTAGCAACTGTATTTTATTAGCATGAGACATCTTTTTAAGGATCAAGGCCAAAATCAGAATCATTCTGGTTATTATTATTCTGTTATTCTTCTTATCAACATTCAGCTTTCACAGGCAATTACAGCTTATGCATATTTTATATCAAGTATTTGGAGCACATGCTGATTGTGTAGTACTTGCTCAATGCCTTGTAATACCCAGGAATGTGTATGGCAGGATACAGTATTGTGAGTCTTACAGTATGAAAGAACCTTTTTCTCTTTAATAGCTTTCATAAACCAGCATTTTTTTGCTCAATGACCATGTTGTATCTTGTTTGTTTAAATTATTAAAGATGAAAAAACAGACAGAATATTCCTGTTTGCATTTCTTATCTGTCCTTAACAGGTCCTTAACAGCCTGCCTCTGTTAAGGACCAGTTCCAGGTGTATCAGTAAAACAAGAAGGAAAAAGAAAGTCTTCACCTTGACCCTCAACAACAAACTAACAGACAGCTTTTATTTTGTAACATGAATGCTTATATATCTTGCAACAGTATGGTCCCATTAAATTTATCCCACCTAATGCTCAAAATTTATCCCACCTAATGCTCATTTTTTATATGTATATTAAAACGTAACTTTTTTTCACCAGTGCTCAGGATGCTCTCAAACTCTGAGAATAGAAGTATGTCCGCAAGGTGTGCCATGTGAGACACAGCGTCTGAAACAGCTGAGGATCACGTGGTACCAGCTGCTCTGCCATCTTTTGATTATGACTCATCCCTTAAAAAGAAAAACTAGGGTTGGGTGGCATTATTCTAATCTCCAACTTTACCACAGCCAAAGATTTGTCGGTGTAAGGGAATCCACATCTGCCCCTTTAAGACTTCTTTCTATCTTCTTTGTGCTGTCTCAGCAATGTTCAACAGAAAGAATTGGAGCCAAGAACTTGGATCAAGACGTGTGATCATGTTTTGAATTCTACTACGCTTTTGGCTTTAGTAGTAACTCATGGTTGAGGGTTCCCCAGCTTAATCATAGAATTTCATTGTCAGTCATCATGAAGATCAGTAACTTAATGAGATTCTAGCCAAGCCCAGGAAACATTTTAAAAGTGTCAGTGATTTTTGGGAAGGTTTTATTTAAGAAGCAACAGCTTTTCAAGGAAACCTTTTCAGAGCTTTCATTTATCTTTATCCGAATTCAGTTTACTGTTCTAATTTCTTCTTATGAATCTCCAGCTTAATATTAATATAATTAAATGGGGAAAGTCAGAATACAAATGAAGATGTTTTTATCATTACCTGGGCACGAAGTGATTGTTTGCATGTTCTTTCCTGCTACTTTCGGGGGGGCAGGGATGAAAACCTGAAGCCTCAAAAATGACAGCAAAGCTTTCAGGGACTTTAATGGAAGTTTCCCAAGACTTAATTTACTTGACAGAGCTATACATGAGTGACAAAAATGTTAGAGATGAGTAAATGAAGCCATTCATCTGAACACCTATGTGTGTGCAGAAATGCCATAAAACTTCATTTTTTGACACATGGCTTTCAAATTCAGTTACTCCACAGAAGTTTATGGCAATATATTTCAGCTCATCATGTGTTCTGTAGGAGTTTTCCTATGCAGTATTTTAGGACTTTTAATGTTCACAGTGTCCTATGAAAATGCTTCTTTGAAGACTGAAGTTTACTCTCCAATCAAGGAAAGCAAGAAGTGTAGCAGACAAAATCTCCTAAATTCCTTTTTAACTCCACAGAAATCTCCAAATACATGGGCAACAGCTTCAAAATTTAAGCAGAAAATTTGTCTTGTCAATTAAGTTGCAATCTGCTGACTTTAACTTTTAAGGACACATCTTGAAGGAAATCAGTAACATATACCAAATCATAGTTTTGGTTTCAAACTATAACTTTGTACTTCTTTCACACTGCACAATGGTGTTAGCACTTTATATAGGAGAGAGCTCCTGTATTAAAAAACTTCCAAAGGGCAAAGTTTTTGTATTCCAGTTATGCTGGTGTTCCCCTGACACATGTGGGTAATTTCACAATGAGATTACAAATTGTGGCACTTTTTTCTAAATTATATTGTGGCATCTGTGATACAATTGAATCAACTTCCCTATGAAAGCCAGCCATTGGAATTACAATGTGTTTGTTACTTGCAAGGTTGTGTGAATGCAGTCACAATCATTCCATTTTATCATGACAACTCAGAGCTCTGGTGCAGCACACCAACAATATGCTTCAGAAACAACTTTTCTCCTCTGAAGTTCTCACCATTGAAAAGCACATATGTATCTATTAATTCATTTTCTAAGCAGACTTAGAATCAATCAAAATTAAAGCATAACTTACAGTCTCTTGTGAATAACTGAATAACTTGGTTCAGTGTTAGGTCACAGTGGAACATAGACTGTAAAGGAATATATAAAAGCTCTGAAGGGAGCAAAGAGACTTTATTCTGGAATGGTGAACATCGTTGCCAGAGTAACATAAACCTTGTGTGTTTTCACAAGGAAATGAGTCACTTGTTTCTGTTGGCTGGAACTCTGTTTTCTTTTAATTTCATATTTTAGCTGCCTAATATAGTTTGAAAGAACCCTAGGATTGCAGTCTTCAGACTAAGATACCCTGTTAATTAAAGCAAAGAAGGGCAGCATGCTAATTGCACAGAATCAAGAAGAAGTGATAGTAAATAGGACATTCTCACATGTGTGAAGGAAGCCTTTATCCTTTCCTAGGCCAGTTCTGTGAACTATTTACACGGCTGTGAAAAGAAGACTCTTTTTCACATATGTATACCTGTATGTGTACTTAGATCTGTGACTTGGGCTCTTTGTGAAACTGATTTGCAATTTCCCTCCTTGCAGCTGTGAGTCTTGTACTTAACTTAAGGACATGAGCCCTACTTGTTATCAATGAACAGACTATATTAATGTTAAAGCTGTTGGGCCAGATACATATGAGTTGTGAGGCAATATTTCCTTTCTTTGGACCAGCAACTCATAACCAGCAAGATTCTTCTCCATTTTAAGTGTTAAGGCAGCACCGAGCGTTCTCATGGAGAATTCTCACACAGTGTCACCCTTTCGTGCTGAGGCGTCCTCACGAGACTTAAGATCAGCACAGCTCATTCCTAAAACATTTTCTATTTTCTCCCCTTGCAGCTCCAGGCTATGGAGATTGTGCCAAGCAAAATAAGTAATACAGACTGTTTGAGCAGTTCTCAGCTACAGTGGATTCTCTGAAGGAACATGGCTGGTACAACATAGACTACTTTATCCTGCATGTAATTTGGGCAGAAACTCCATATACATCTCTTCACTACTACAGCCTTAAATGGAAGTAGCAGAGAAGGGTGGCCAAATACATTAAGTAGAGAATTATAGTATACATTATGAACTTTTTTGGATGGCATAAATCTTTATGCATAAACGTTGTACACCTATGCATGTATATGTGATGGTTGCTACATATGAGCAATTTTAATTCCATGTTGCACATGTGCATAGGGGTAGCAGATAATAATGCATTTATTGCATCACAAATTCCAACAGAACTGTCTCCAGTTCCTATTGGTAAAGATCACTCAGAATACAATGATTTATGCTTGGATAGAAACACTTGGAGACACTGAAGAGATGCTTTATCTGTCCTATCCCAAAACCAGTGTTTCCATGCATATTCTAACTCACCTGAGAATCTCAAACCCAATGTTTATTAATTAAATATCAAGTATCTTTTTTACAACCTAACAAAAACATAAACAAATATTTTTAAATAATTTCAGTGAGGAGCAAAGGAGAAATGGAGAAGCTAACTGATACTTTAAGGTCATCAATTCAGGATGACTGATTCAAGAGAAAAAAAAAGTCCTGGCCTAAACTAGGATATTACATCAACAGTATAGACATGGGGAGCTTGTTAGGATTTTCTGGGCATGTTCAAAGTGCTCTAAATCCCCAAAAGCACAGCAGATGATATTCAGATATGTAAAAGTGTAACTGAAGTAGATTGATGACTGCATCACTAAAACTCTTGTTAATTCTGAAATGCATTATGCAGAGTAATTAGGGTTGGGTTAAAAAGAAAATGTAGAAAGGCAACTTATAATTTTGGAATATATCAAACTCCTCTCTGGTAGACTGTTTTCCTCACCAAAAAGTGGTTTAGTGTAAAAAAATTGGTGGAGAAACAAAACAAGGAAATAAACACTTTATGTGCAAGTGCTGGAGATTCACCTTCTCTAATAAAAGGTGACTACTGATAGATGTGAATGTTTAAGAGCAACATTAGCTTGCAGTCTTTGTGAAACATGTAGCTATTAATTTTGTTTGTCTTCCATTCAATGGATCTGATTGACCTGATCAGTGGATACAACTAAGCATTTTGACAGCTGCAGATGTTATAAAGCTTTTGAGTACCTTAAAAAGAAGATAGTTGTGCTATAAATTTTAATCAGGGTTTTTATTTTTTTGTTCTCCCATTCTCTTCTGTTCAGAAGGGTGGAGGAATATGGAAAGTGCATTGCAATTGTATATTTACTAATCCTACTAATGACTATTGTTGTGCTGCTGTTGTTATATGCCCAACATTTTTTATTTTTTGTCTTCTAGCCACAGATTTTCACATTTGTAATTAATCTTTTCCTGTTTCTGACAGAAACTTCTTCTATGGCCATCCACAGAAATATGGAATCCATTCTTACAACATAGTCAAATAGTTCCTTTCACCATTTCAAAATAACTACTCCAGAGGTCTTCAGATGTTAAGACCAGAATCTTGAATTCAGCAGGGATTCAGTGCAGGAGTATTTTGCCAGATGGGTTTGTAGATTTTGAAAACGTTAAACAAAAATAAATTAGAATAGTTGCCATTATTGGTAATTACATTTAGGATCAAATACAATTTGGAAGTCTTGGTTTTTTGAAGTGAAAACCCTAAAAAAGAAATCTTACAGATCTCCTTTAAAATGTCCAGTGAAGATCATTTACCTCAGGTCACAGCTGTCTTACCTACATCTATTCAGTGTTCCTTATATGTTTACATGAGTGATGACTCATGAGCACTGGGAAGAGAAATCTGTAAGAAATGATGGTTTATCTCTTTCCACATGGCTTATATCTTTTCACAGGTACTCATTTTGAGGATTATGAAGATATAAGGATTTTTTTTTCAGTATTTTTTGTGGGGTTTTGTGTTGGTTTTATTGGATTGGTTTTTGTTTGGGGTAGAGTTGTTTATTTGTTTGTTTCTTTTTTTTTTTTTTTTTTTTATTTAGTAACTGCAGTCCTAAAACAGGCGGGTCATTCTAAATAGTATCTATCTTCTGATTTGCTAGCCACTAGAAAAATAAATTAAGAAATTAACCAAACATCAGCCCACTGCTGGTCCCTATACAGAGCACCATGTAATCTGAATGCATTTTAGTAGAACATACTGCGCTAAAATAATACAGAGGATGTTAGAAGCATTTACCTGCATCCACACATCTATTTATCTAATTATTTTATTATTAATGTCATAATACCTTTGCTATTTAATCACAGACTGGGCATCCCCTTAGTAATTTCACTTTGTTTATAACATCATTTTTTTAACATCTCAGTACAATATTATCTGCTCTAGAAAGCTCATTATGCAAGTGAAAGGTAGAATCATGAACAGATACAGAAAAATGTAGCAGGAAGAACTGTAATTGAGATGACAGAGGCTCCAGCACTGCCACTTATAGGTGTTTCTGATGGTGCAGGACTGGGCTTGGAGCAAGCAGACCCAGAGCATATCAGTTAAGTCAGTTTAGAGTATTACAGTTCATCAGCTTCAGTTTTGGGAAATAAAATTCAGGCACTCTCGGATTCTTTCCCATCCTGCTCTCAGTCATATTTTCATGGGATACTATTTCAGATGTGTGTTGTTAGTCCTACTATCAGTAGGACAAACAATCCTACTGTTGATAGTCTTACTATTGGCCTGTAAAACCTCAAGCTAGAACTTGCGTTTGCAAGCTGGTCCCTGAAAAACACTGCCAGCCTTGAAATACTCCACAGAATGAAATTCTAAGTAGCCCTGCAAAAGAAATTGATAAAACCTCGCCAGATTTTAGATACTATTGCCAGTGTCTTCTTTTCCTATTAGAAATTTGAGCTTACACTGTGCAATGACTTCTGCATTGAAGTTCTTTATGGTTTATACTGAGAATTAGCTTTATTCTGGTTAGTAGTACAGCTACATCAGACGTTGCCATCTTGCAACATCATGCCTTGCCCTCCACAGCTTGTCCTTACTAAAAAGCTGAGTAAACTCTCCAAGTACAAATTATTGTTTGAATCACCTAAACTAGGAGTTTTCAATGATAAAATGATCCAGCTGACAAATAGCGGGAAAATCCACAACCTTAACTGAAGTAGTCTTTAAAAAAGTCAAAAAGTCCATTTAGAGAGATTCACTTTTTCACAGCAGGAAACAGTTTTCTAGTTTCTAAATCATATTTTTCAAGGATAGATGTCAAAAATAGGTAAATACAGCTTCCAGAAGGAGCCTGGATTAAATAAGCTGTCAAAAACATGATATATCTTCATGATATGAAGAACCATAGTATGTTCCATGAAATCAGTCCTCTGAGAAGAAAAAGTAGTGCTTCCTGTATGTCTCCATGTCACTTTTGCACAGAGCTAAGCAATTAGTCTTAATCAACTTAGAGGTTAGTATGTGTTTGTAGAATATATTTTTGTGATGATTAGTCTTTTATGAGAATGAATGATGACTTGAAGAAAATCAAGGATGTGTTAAATTAAGGATCTCCCTTCTATGCTGCCATAAGAATTTTCTTCTATGTTTATAACTGTGGAGTTGGTACATATAATATTTCTGATTTCTGAGAAAATCTGAAGTTTGATGGCCAAATGGCAATGATCAGCATGCATACCTTTCTTTTTTCTTTCAGTGATAGTTAGATTTCTGTCTTTGTGGCATGGAATGCAATGTAAAAGTAGCTATCAATCAGCATTGGAATATGAAGCCAGTATAAAGTACATGCTTTCAATTTCCACTCAGGATAAGCTACTGGATAAATTGCATCAGCTCTTAAACCCAGCCTGGATTTAGTCTGTTGTTTACATGCTTAGGTCTGCAGTATTAAGTAAAGGGTTCCAGTGAAAATCAGGACAGAATATATATTTATCCTTTTTACTCTGTCATATTTTAATTTGATAGTTTTGAAAAGAAGGGAAGAAAGGATATTGTTGGAATTTTTTCAGTAAAATTAACTTATGTGAGGATGAAATGTTTCCTTTTCAGCCCCTGAGAATAGACATGGAGTAAACATGAACAAAAGCAAAGCCTGGTCTATGCTTAGAGGACTGGAAAGAAGTTTCTTATCTTTGTCATATGGTAGACCTTTCATATGATTCCAAGTTAGTCTTTAGTCTGATGTCTAAGACAAAAGAATGCTGTGAATGAGTTTCCTAAGTCATGAATTCAGATGTTGCACTCAGTGAAGTAACATGTTGAATTATTTTAAAAGAATAGCATTCAATCAGAATTTAATTCCTCATTTATGCACAGTACACTTTGTTTTCTTGGAATTACACAAATATCAACCTACTAACCACTACACTTTACACCATTAACCACATAACAGTCTTAAAGAGAAAATTAGCTCAAGATACACAGAACACTGAAGTCCTTGGCCAAACTTTGATACAGTAAAAATGGATACAAATCTTAGAGAAGCTGTAACCCTTTCCAAGGCATATTAATTTCATATAATAGCATTTACGTTGGCTTATAAGGGTATTTCAAAAGAGAGTATTGAAACAAAAAGAAAAAAAGAGAACTAGTAGAAGCAACTATTTGTGTAGTATATTGCAAGACTTTAATGTTACTGTAGTTTCTATTACCTGTAGTTGTAAAGCTAAAGCTAGTTTTTCACATTCTTTTACACAGCTGTTTGAAGTGCCCTCAGGATTTATGAATCATTCAGACCTTGAATTTTAGTCTTAATTTGGAAATTCTGTGAGTGAGATGAGATGAAATTAATTGGATGCTTTACACCTCTCTGGCTGTGTATTTCTTCTTTGCCAAACTAAAAATAATTAAGCCAGCTCAGTCCAGGAAGCAGGATGACAGGTGGTTCTGTGTCCCCTCTGGTGAGCTGTCCTGCTTTTTAATTGTATCAGTTACGGGAGAATAGCTAATATCACTTCATGCTAATTTTGCTGTCCTGTCTAGATAAACCAGCTTATATTCAGAAAGAATATAGCTAGGTTTTTTTGCTTGCTACTTCATTGCATGACGTGGATGAATCTTTCTTGTCTTTCTATGCAGTATAAATGTTAGGCATTTTTTTTCTAATCTCCTTATCCTTTTCATTTTCAATCTCTGTAGGAATTTATGAGATGCTTCAAACCCTGAGCTTTTTAACTTTCTGCTGGTCCCTTATACAGAATCTTTCTGCTGACTAAGGGAGAGTTATTGGGATTTTTTTCTCATGTTGAAGTCCACAATTGTTCATTTCGAGGTTCTTCATCAGATAATGAAGTATTAACTACTGTCTAGGATGGGATAGCTGAAGCACTGGACCGTCAATCTTACATGGTGTGGCAAACCTTACATTCCACATCTGTATATTTTTCAATGTGGAAATTGTTTGGTACAATGTTCCTTCCTCATGCATATACTTACTGGTTAAAAAGCTGATTTCCACTAATTAGTGGGTAAGATGAAAAGATGTTTTTACTGATTAGTTCAGCTAATGAAACTGTCATATCACATTTTGAATGTTTGTTCCAGTTCTTGGATGGGACTGGAATATAAGTTTCTAGTCTTCTAGAAAACGACAGTTATAATGCTCCAAACAGACCTGGAGCTGCCTGCCTTCCTCAGTGATTTATCACTTGTAGGCTGTCAGGAATAAAAGAGAGCAAGAACTCCAGGCGAGAGCACTCTGATATAGCTTACTGGTTGGGTAAATTTGCTCAGGAGGGAATGGTTCCACAAAGAGGCTGGGCTTAAATGGGACTGAATATTTACTTCGTGGAGATGTCAAAAAAGCTAAAGAGTAGGTACTGAGAGCTCCTACCCTTGCTAAGGCTTTCAGATGGAAATAGTTTTCATAAAGAGGGAAGGTATTCCCTTTTCAAACAGCCTGTAATATGCAGCTTGGTTTTATGCCAAAAAATAATTTTTCTTTTTATACAAAATGTTTCAGAAATAAGCGTAAGGCAGCTTCTAATTAGATGTGTCTGAATGTGCTGCATAGTTTTGTGCTATTAGAATGCTTTCTTTTATTTTTCAAGAAGAAAGCACTAATGAAAATAAGCAGCTATAGTAGCCCTTGTGTGCTTCATAATTTCAGGAACAGTCAGAGCAATGCTGCAGTAATTTATACTGAAGTTTGTCAAGAACTACAGTTCTTGGGATGCCTGTAGGCCAGGCCTGCAAGGATTTCCTGCAGGGAGGGATATTTTGAGCGTTTCCGAGTCCCAGTCTGCCCCTGTGCTGGAGGGAATACTGTCCATTGGAACAAAAAAGCCAAAAGCAAATACCTGTTGGGTGTCAGCCTGCAAGTCTTTGCCTTCACTGATGGCATGTTATTTTAACCCAAGAGGAATGACAGCTGATGATAATACTTCTGGTTGTGAACCCTGGGGATGAAGATTCAGAATATAGTTTTTACTGAGCCTAATCTTGATGCTAACCCTGGGCAGTGGAGGAGGGGAGGAAGGTAGGCAAACTGCTGAGAACACCCCACGCTGGTGTCTGCTATCATCCCAAAGGATCACCAGAGTTTTATGAAAGGACTCTTTTGTTGTCCTATTAGCAGCAACACAAACAATTTCAGAAGCAAAACATAAGTCAGTGGTGCAATTTCTAACCAAGATTTACATAAGTATAACTATTGATCCCAGGGTACCTTATCTGACTCTGCATCAGCTAAACAGAATTAATTTACTACGCTTGTTTTTCATGGAACATATTTCACATGTTATTTATAGAACACACTGCCTTTTAATTGCTTGTAGTTTTTAGAATACATCTTCTTTTCATACGTGCATAAAATGTTTCACTGCCAGTGCTGTGGACTTCGTTGGGAAAACCCATATCACAAAAATCAAAGGAGACATTTAATAACTCCTCTGATATTAGACCCAGAGAGAAATATTTTTTTGTTCCCCCAATACGGCCAGATTTCTTTAATGGTCTGTCCACATTCCAAAACTTGCATTTATGTGAGAGATTATGTCATAAAAAATGTATGCAACAGCTCTGTTCTAGGAGTGTGAATTCTAAATAGCAAACTGCAGTAGCTACAGTACCAGAAAGCATTTTCTTAAGAAAACATTTTGTTCATTTCATGCAAGAAGCTTTCACAAGTGTTCAGAAAAGAGGTCATCTACCAGGTATTTTTCTCCATCCTTTTCAAGCAACTGTTCAAGTGTAAGTGTTAAACATTGCTGGGTTCCTGCACTTGAAGAGCCCCCTAGGGTTAGATTCTAAAGCCCTTTCATGGCCTTTGTACTCATAAATAAGGGATTTGCTGCATTTTAAAGCATATCAGATCACAGTGAAAGTTTAAATTAGCATTCACTACAAGGAGAACACATTCCCCAAACCCTTGTTAATGTACACCTCTTGGGTACATGCAAAGATTGAAACGAGAGGCTTTCTGGACACTGGGCATTTTCCTCCTCTTCTCTGTCCCATTTTGCTCCTTCTGAACTGCTAAACAGCAAGACAAATGCTGGAGGGAATCTGCTATATCACTAAAAAAAGAGTTTTATATTACTGCAGATGTACCACACAGGTGTATTTTGTCAATTTGTGTAATAACTCGATGGCAACCAATAGCAAAGCTACTCAAGTGTTCAGATCCTGTTCCCAATTACCATTGTAACAATAATCCATCCTAAAAACTATTACCAGAGTCAACAATAGGATATACTTTTACAACCTGAGACTAAAGAAGTTATAGTTATCTCTGAATCTCCTGCTTTGAAAAATGTAGTGGTCTGGTCTCATTCTTTCAGTTTTCCTTCTGAGGATTTTATTGGTATGCATTTGCAATAAAGTATGCAGTAGGGTGTATCTGACAAGGATATTTGGGGCTGGAATTTTCAGTGGCTGCACAGTGAGGCACACAATGTTAGACTTAGATTTGTAAATGTTTTCATCCAAACCAAATTTTCAGAATGCAATTGAAGTGACTAATGCAGCTGAGAAGATTTGCCAGCCTATGCATTTATGACTGTACAATTCAGATATTGTTTTGGAAATATTTACATTAGCGGATAAAGTCCAACGAGAGTAAGAAGATAAAAAAGCCTTTGCAGCCTTTGCAGCCTCTGCAATCTGCGCTCCTCTGAGTACAAGCCCACCCAGACTGCAGCCAGGGGGACGCTGTGTAGGCAACTAACACAAGGCTGAGCTGCAGAGCATTAACTTAGCTGATGGTTTCTTTTTGGTGGAACATTCTGGGGTTTTGTGTGTGGATGTTTCTCAAAGCGAGAGAGTAAATCTCTTTCTCCATAGTACCTTCGAATTACTCTTCTAGGCTCTAAACACATTCACTTCTACTCATAGGCAAGAAAATGGATGAAAGAGAAATCCATTGCAATATCTGCATTTCTCCTGGTGGTAGAGGAAGGGCAGGATAGAAATAGGTGGTGTTACTGGTAAACACTTGAAGGGGACTCGTTTATTATGATACAGAGATATACAAGAACCTTAACAGATCGGGTCTTGCAGATACTGATTTCTAATTTTGTTAATGATATTCCTGTATCTAAATACTAGCAAAGGTTTATTGGCTTTTACAGTATGTTTGCTATAAAAAAGCTACCCCTTGTAGCTGGAATTTGGAAAAGCCAAGTTGTGATATGAAGTAGATATTCATGTATCTGTCAGTGACTGGTATTTTTTTTTGTGGCTCTCAAAAAAGTTCAGGCTTATCCCTTTTCAAACACTGTAAAGCTAAGGGCTTTGGGCATGACTTTCCACCTCCAGAAGTGAAAACTGCTTCTTTTGCCCCAAAATGGTAAAGTTAGAGAAAGAGGGGAATTAGAAAATAATTATTCCATTTATTCACTGAAAAAGTAACCTCCTTCTGCCACTCTGAGTTTTGTTGTTGCTTTGCTTTCCTCAGTGATAAGTTTCAAATAATCCAACCTGAGTTCTCTCCTGCCATGAAACAAATATTACAAGCAGTCCTGATTCATTGTTGTGATAACAGAAAAATCCTATTCCTACTTAAGCTGCTGCAGTGCAGCTTCTTAATGCAGTGTTACGAAGAAATCTTAACGCTGATTTTTGTCCATAAAGGAGAGAAATTACCATTCCTTTGTGACAAAAAAAAAAAAAAAAAAAAAGTGGAAAGTGCTTCTGTATGATGGTTCCTCTTCTAAGGTGTAGAACAGTAATTTGAATGATGAACTGCGTCAAAAGACATATTGTAACTGCAACAAATGTTGAATTAAATAGAAAGTGCTTGAGGGCTGCAAGTTGGAGTTTAGTCTTGGAATATTAATTAAAATGATAAAAGTAGGAGGCATTCCTAAGAAACAGCTAAGTCTATTGGAACAGACTAATTCCCATTATAAACCTGCTGAAGACACATGAGTCATCCAGGGTAAATTTGGCTCCCTGAGTAAAATGCTGTATCACTACTTTGGGAGACAGAGCTGTACCTATTGCACCAGGTGAAACTAAGGAACTCACAAGATGCCTAGTCTTACCATAATAATGAATTTTCTTTCAACACTTAAAAATATGGAGATAGGACTGGAGAAAAAAAGGCTTGCTTTTATATGGTATTTTGTTTTTCCATTGCAGCAGGGAAAAAAGTGTGTGAAATGGTAGTTTCCTTTTAAGGCAAATTTTACAGATTATTGGTTCAGATTGTTCATTCTTTGTCCAGTCTTTTGAAGATAATTTCAAATATAATAAATTGCACTCTTTTCATTTTGATTTTGTCGTTATTTTTACAAAACCCACAAATCATCCGCAGAAAGGACTTTGCCATCTTGAATGGCTCAGTGTTGATGCTAACACATCTCCATAGTAATCAGTCTGTCATAATTAACAATCTATTCTTTTTTGCTTTTCTCTTACAATTGCCTCAAGATAAGAAGGACAAAGGAGCAAAAGTGTGGAGAGAAGCACAGTCAGAATAGTTTATTAGTAGGAAACAGTCTCAGGTAAGGATTTGCATACATTTTCACAAATCGAAAAGTATTTGGCACTGTGCGGTGAATGTGCAAGGAGGACAAAACTGTGTTCTCTGACTACTATAAAGTTAATTTCAAACGCTTTCTTGGAAAACTGCTCATAATATCATTCTATCTCATCATAGGATATTTGCCACTTCATATGTCAAAAGTGTGTATTCAGTGGTCCCTCCCTCTGGCACATACCCAAAAATTCTATCCAGAGCCCTACTCATGGTTAACGTAGTGTAAAATGGGTCAATTTAATAGACTTTAATTGGATCAGTTTTCAACCATGAGTAGCAAATATGGGTCTCTTCTTTTTTCACTTAACTCTAATTGCTATTTGCCATATAAAACATGCCTGCATCAACTTGAATGCTGAAAAACAAAGCTGTTGCTGTAAACTGAGCACCTCATTCCGAAAAGGGAAGTCTAACTGGTTTTTCAGTAGAAAGCATAGAAAAGCATTCAACAGTGAGTTACTTAGCCCATAAAAAGATTAGTTTCTACTTACATTGACCTCTATAAAAACAGAATTCTCTTCTCTCAGCTACTTTTTAAAACCTCTTGTTAATTCAAGCCTACATAGTCCTTGGTGGTGGGAAGGGGAAATGGCTGGAAGATTGCTGATTATCTACTTTCGGATGACTCATTCAATATGAGCAACTATGAATCATGAACAAACCATCTACAGGCAGTACCCAAAGGACTTAATATCTTCCATGTTACTAGATGTTTCTAATGTTTTGCATTAGTGTTGCTTTCTTCTTAAAAGCCCAAATGCTCACAATACTGCATTGAAAGATTGCAAGTTTAAAAATCGCACAGAAATATTTATGACACTAATTCTCTACCAGTTACCATTTCATGGGCTTTAGCCAATCTTTTGAGATTTTTGTGAATGTAACTTTCAAAGTTTTTAATATTAAAAAGAGCCCTGGGCAACATACTGTTATTCCTTGTGCAGATAGGTCATTACAAGATTGCAACTTACAATGCATCACCGAGCTACTTCACCTGGCATAGGTGGTAGCAGGGTGATCCACCAGATGGCAAAGGGACAGCGGCAGAGTAGGAGAGTAGCTCAACAGGATTTATGGATGTTGCTAATAAGCGAGGAACGGTGAGATTTTAAAATCTTCAGGTTCATACTGACTTCAGCACAGAGCATCCAGTAATGCATAACAGTCAGAACAGAGCACACATATGCTTGATTTCTATTGGTATTCCAATCTCTTTGGTGTACTTTGACATCCGAGCAATCTACCTAATTTCTTATCCTAGGCTTCACCTTTTCCTTTAGACAGTCTTGTTTTTCCTGATGTTACTTTCTGGCACTAATCCCATAGTTTCCTAGCCCTTCTGGTACTCCAGGCTTTTTTGCCTCACCTCTCCCCCTCTTTTCAATTTCTTCATTCATAATTTTATTCTGGTTTCTTCTGCCTCTTCCTTCACATTTTTACTTGTTCTGGCTCACCATCTCCTGCCTTCAGGTCTCTTTTTCAGCCTTCACCTGACATTCAGCCTAGTTCACTAATGATCTCAGTCTACTTGTCCAGTCACTCTTATCTCAATATTCTGACTGTATACACAGGCTGAGTGGCCTGTAATCTGTGCTGTCGCCAAATACGCCTGAGCTGTTCTATTGCTTTTCTCTTATCTTTCTTTCGTCATTTTACCTACTGAAGCAATCCTATTTTGGTTGGTTCTACCTTGAGGTCATTCTCCCCCAGTCAACTGATTGCCAGGTTTTCTCTGTTCTTCTTAACAACTTTTTGTCTCTGGCTCAACCAGTCTTCCTACGCATGAATTCCTACTTCCATTTACTCACTCAGTCTTGGTATCACCAGACTCCTTCCTACAGATTTTCTTCCCTCTTTACCTCCATACGCTGCTTGATATTCTGTCTGCACTTGGATCCTGCAACTTCTTGTGCACATTGTGAATGCCAACAGGACAGTCTCAGAGAAGGTAGCTCACCTTACAAAGACGCCATTCCCCAAGGATCCCTCTCCTGCTGTACATGCAGCTCAATTCATACAATTCTCAGCCCATCCCCTGAGTGCACGTGAGTTACCTTAAATGAAGAGGACAACCAGGAGTTGGCTCTGTGAATTTCTTTGGTGACCTTTTCTCAGACAACCCTGCAGCACATGGGATTAAACTTTGGTGGAAGAGTTTGCAATGCACATGCAACAAATCTGGTATTTGTACTCTGAACATAGGGCACACAGTAAGAGTGTCAGCAATGCTTGATGGCTTGTGTGGTAGTGGCTGCTCAGCACAGGTCCCCAGTACCCACAGAAAGGTTGCCATAGCACTTCTGAAATACTCTATATTATTTTAGCTAATGACTACTTTATCTTAGGGAAACTTTAATTATGTTAAGAAATATAAATTGAAGTTTCCTCTTATGTACCTGTTTATTTAATTAGTGAAATGATTCATTTTAAATACCCTCATCTGTGGTTACATAGTAAACACTTTTATTAGTAGAAGTGTGTATAGAACATGAGAAGCGAGAGAGAACATAGAGCAGACCATTAGGAAAAAAATAACATCCTACAACATGCCAGAGAACCTATGCTCTACTTCTGAAGAAAATTAATTTCCCTTAGTCTACTAAGGCTTCCTGTATTCTGTATTCTGAACATATATTCCCTGAATATCCTAAGTTGCCATAAGACTTTTATGCAAGCATCCCTAGATTAATCCTAAACGCTGTTCATGTGTAGCCAAGCACTACATGATAACTAAACATTTTGTTTCTGATAGTGCCCTTTTAATGAGTTGCAGGTGCCACAAACTTCATGTTCCTTTTAGTGCTTTATTGCTTACTAGATGCAGTAAAACAGTTGGCACGCTGTAAATTATCAAGTGATAATTATATTCATGGCCTCAATACAAGAAGAAAATCCTCTGTTAAGAACATATTTCTTCCAAAATGTGGTAATGAGATGTGTTGCACCTCCTAAGAAGAGCTTGCAGGGTGACTCTCTATTTAGAATACTGCAATCACAGTTCTATTTTCGGCCGGCATCTCTATGGTCAGAACGAAGAGTGACTCTGTACTCCCAGACGTGTATTTCTCATTCACTATACTCTTTAATTTTTACTCCTCCATTAATAGAAGGTGGTTCTGTGGTTAAAACTGCAAATATGTGATTTTTTTTTTCTTTAACAGAAAGGTATCCATGTGAATTTTTCATATGATTTGATTTTTAAAGGTTGAGCTGTGAGCTACAATAACCTGATGGCTTAGCCAGGCTATTCTAGTAGTTTTCCACTGTTCCAAATATCTCCTATATGTAAAGACTCCATGACAGCCACATCTCAAATGGTAATAATGTCTCTGAATAGCATAGGATGCTTCCTATCTCTAATAAGCTGCTTTAATACACCAGTCATATAATGATGCTCATCAGTACAAATTACTACTGCAAGGTCAATGAATGTTATATGTTTCCTTCAACAGAACCTTGAAAAATAATATAATCCCCTCCTCCTCTCTAACTAAGATAATTCCAGGCTGAGTACTGTCCTGCAGCAAAATAAATTAAGGAATACTGGAGTGTGTGGTTATGCTATGAAAATCTCAGAATTCCCATCAACTATTATAATAATTATTAGTTTTTAATGGTTTGTATTAATCTGTGAAAATTCTGTGATAAGTGTAAACAACTCGAATAATTAGGGAGCAATATTCACAGAAGATTTAATTTAAATAATTTCAGTTTTAATGTTTGGAATCTTCCTCCAGGATGAAAAGCTCTACCTAAATAAACAAGTACATAGGGGATATGTAATATTACTCACCAAGAGTCGCAATAAATTCTGGCTCAATCATTAAAGAAATTGGTGGTTTAATACATTTTATTAATGTATTTTGGTGAAGCTACTGTCTATTTTACCATTTTAAAAAAAATTATCTGATTTCCTGTTATTTCTTAGGTATTTTTTGTTGCTTTTTTGAAAAATATAGATGTACACTGAAACTGCATGTTAGCCATTCCATATGCAGGCACTAAGTCATGAAAATTTTAAAGCTGTATTTGGGAGCATTCCTATTTAGGACAATATGTAAAAAATAAGAATAAGTTCTGAACAGGAGCCCCAACACAGTTGTTTTTTGTGTATGAAACTTTAATTCAATATTGTCACCAAAAGTTGTTTTGCAAAGAAAAAAGGTTTTCTGAATATTCTGTTCTGTTTTCTTTCACAGCTAACTTAGCCACCTGTCATATTTTTAGCAGATAATTAATTTCAGAGCATACAATTAGTCTAGCTAAGAATAGTCTTTGCAGCATACTACCTTCTTATTATTTCTTTATCGTGCTTCCCAGCCCATTGACTCATTGCTTCTCAGCTACTACATTTACATTTTACTCTTGGGTGAATCCACAAAATAATAAAATGATAAGATAACAGACTGACACTGCTCATTATGTATTGTAATAACCATAATAAGAGAGATAATCATATCACGCTTATATTTCATGCACACTTCATTGCCTTAAACTCTGGTCCATACTCACTGATGATTTGTTGGGGTTTTTTTCTTGGTGTTTACTAGAAAAATTTAATGTTAAAGAAAAAATACATTAAACAGTAATGAACAATTTATTTGAAAATAAACCCAAGATAAATAGCTATTTGAAAAACACTTCTAAAAATAATGTCTTTACTTAAAATTATATTTTATCATTAAGATGATAGACAAATTAATAAAAATCTGGTTTACTTCATAGCATATATTACAGATACAAAGAGACTCTCATGAGAACAAAAATGCATAAACCATAGTGTACTGCTTTTTGCCCAATACATAATTCATACATGCAAATGTTCTGCAGATATTTCACTATAAATATAATTAATTGCTGCAGATTCACAGATGAGGCTGTGTGACTGTGCATGTACACAGTGCCAGCCACACTCATTTATGCTGATTTCAGACTAGAGACTCCTGTGACAAGCGTAATAGGTAAAGAGGGGGAAAAAATCAGTGTTTAGAGGCACATAGAGTCATGTAATATCTCTGTAGACAATTCCTTACAGAAATGACAGCATCCATCAAGAAAATGATGAAAGTGGCCTGAGGTAAATAAGGAAAGGTCTCCCATACTAATAAATGCATGTTACTATGTAATATTGCATAACATTAGCATACTGCAGTTTAAGTTGAATTTATTCCATTGTCACTCAGCAATTATCTCTTTATGCTGCTGCCGATTATAACCATTGGGAAAACACTGAAAATGGGGGAAAAAAGTTTTAGTGATGATATTTGCTAATGGATTTGCAAGGCAGAAACTCTGTTGCTTTTCTTATGGAAGCTTTTGTTATCAAAAGCTACAGAAAATTTTAATGACAGTCTTGCAAAACGGGGAATTCAGTTTGATAAACATAAACATAAGGGCTGTTTGGAAAATTCCAAGCAGGGAGGAGCTATTTGGCTTTGGAGGAGGGAAGCTAACACATAAGATGATCTAATAGGCCTCTCCTTCTCTATAATATGTGATTTCATCACAGATAAAACAAAGCAGCTGTCAGCACCAAGTAAAATAAATTATGTAGTAAATAGATTTTACAGTTATTTCATAATCTTAATACCAACACTGTAAATACTTAATCATATTTTTGCTAAAAAGTGAGCAAGAGCAGGCACCAAGAAAAAGATTCTTCATTTCTATCTGGATTTTCAAATTACTATCTAACATTGAGTCAAAAAAAAAAAAAAGGATATTGCATTTAGTGATTTATTTCCTATGGCATAATCAGGTGTAAGGGATATGCTCTGAAATTTCATTACAATTCCATCATCAATTTATGTATCTGATTAAACTCTGAGCAAGCTCTTGAGTTCCTAGTCCTTAAAATCAAAATAAACACCATGATTTTTAAAAGTCTGACCACCAAAAATTTCTGATGCCTTCAGCAGGAAATCAGTTAATCCCTTCTGAATACTAATGCGTTCTCATAAATATTTAGAGATCATATGTTACTACCCAGTTTCTAACAAAACTCCAAATTTATGGCAGTGTCTAAAAATTGATGCCCTAATAGATTCCTAGAGTGCAACTTTTTTGAATTTTTATGATTGCTGTTCTCTGTCTTGTCTATTTCTGTGACATAAAATTTACAAGAATTCTCAGACTTCTATCTGCACAAGTCTTCTACAGTGTTTGGATAATACCTTCAGCTTTGCTTTCTATACCTTTTCTAATTAACTTAATGGCTATATTTAATTTGTTAAGATTATCTTATTCATTATACTTGGAGATAAGTTTGATAGACCAGTATAAGCTTCAGTTCCTTCTATTTTGGTATGACCCAGTAAATATTTGTTCAGAACTCTTTTAATTTTTCATGGTTTATGTTTTGTTCAACTTCATATATATATGTTTTATATATTCAAGCACTTAGGTTTCTAAATGTCGGGGTTCCCAGACATTAGGCAAAATCTGTCACTTCTGAAAATCCAGTTGATTTTCACATCAAATCAAGAGGATACTGGAAAAGGTAAATTCATTATGTTTACAGACAAGTTTGGAGGGGTCTCCATGCCTAATGTGTTGCGCAGAAGAATGCATAAATATTTGTACATAAATAGAAATTCTGATAAATTAGAAAAGCCAGAAAGCAACTGAAGAAGAAAGAGATAATTTAGTAAAGGTTTTTTTCAAATGTTTATGAGTATCAGTCAACTCTCATTTTTTTGTGATGTGACTTAGTCATTGCTTATGGCTATTATTCATCTGGGTTACCTTTGATAGGAAGAAAGAAAGCTTCTCATGTGTTTGTTCGCTTTTTGTCTTTTCTTCTTCCTGCTTTTATTTAGCCATTTTTTAAATTCTAAGATTTTGACAGTGTCAGTGAACCAACAGAGAGAAGAAACAAATGAAATTAGGTGAAGTTGCTCCATATGAATAAGAAAATAAGTGGCCAAGACAAAAAGTTCACAGGTTAAAATTTCCCTTCAAATGTAGTAACTTGCTTTTAGCAGAGAATGGTGATTGACACAAGTTGATATATGATGAAAGAGGGAAACAAAGAACAGAAAATAAGTATGCACCCACCTCAACCTAAGTTGGTCACAAATTGTTTTCAGTAATGAATCTGTTTTCTTTCTCCCTACAGAATTTGAATAGCCACTATTTTCTTTAGAGAATTCTCTGAGCATGGAAGTTAAACACCAGAAATGCACTGATTTTTATTGTTTTCTATGCAATATTTGTTCTACTTGTGTTATCTTACTGGATTGTTTCTCTGGTTTATCAGGCTATTGATGCTGTCTCCATCTTTAGTAGCTTAAGCAAAATTTCCCAAAATTAAACAGGATTCAGTGAATCTGCTCTGCTTACACTGATATTTCTGATACAGTATGTTTTAGAAGAAAACTGGTTTTTTGTGAATTGTTACTTAGAGACAAAAAAAAAAATTAATCATTTCCTGATATACATCAGAAATGGTATAAAAAACATTCAAAACAAATCGCAATTTTTGCTGAGAAATGAATGTAAAACTTTTGCCAGGTTCTCTTTTTCAGTCTGATTCCCTGAAGAAAATGGAAAAATTCTCAAATTTCCCTTGGAATAAAATCCTACCCACTATTCTTCAACACTCAAAAGCTTATTGCAAGTGAAGATGTGTGGGAACATTTTTTGTTCATCAACATCTCTGTTCTTGCTATAAAAAGTTGCTTACTACCATCTTTCTCTACAAACTGACATCCCACAGGCTCTTCATGTATATCCTCTGAAAAGCTGCAGTACTTGCTCTTCTACCTTTACCAAGCTCACAGAATTTGTAGACTAGTATCCTACTCATTATCTCAAAAGATTTCTTAAGAACTGCTTAATTACTCTCATCTTGTTATCTATTTTTTTCAGCTCTTCAAAAAAAAAAAATCCATCAGAAATGTAAGTTAGAATGACCTGTCACTTGAAGAAACGCTAGTGTTAGAAAATAATCATAACTCCACCCTGCCTTTGATTATCGTTTATTCTTCTTCGGACACTGCACATCTCATTAAGATTCTAAGAGCTCACTTGTTCTTTATAAACACCATAACTAAGATACTTAGTTATGATGTTTATACTAAGCCAGGAATCTTAGCAAAGAGTTGAGGAGTGAATGGACAGAAAGATAGATCTGGATTTTTTTTGAAAATAGATCTTTTTCTAATTTGGGGTTCATCAGTTTGCTCTATCAGAGTTACTGCAGAGCAACCAACAGAGATATGAAAGATTTTCCTCAGGAGTCACAAATGCTTGCTGAACCCACAGAAAACAGAAGACCAAATAGCAGATTTAGCAAAGTTTCACTGATCTAAATCCTATGCAGAGAGATGCTAGAACTAACTGGCTCAGTAAGTGCAAATTTTTTCAGTTTGACTTCATCAACTGAGTTTATTGCTGGACCATGCTGAAGCTGAGCTATTCCACTGAAGTAAAATTGAGTGTGGTAACTAGCAACAGAGGTTCATTGGTGTAAGATTGCTCTGTGGAAGAGCTGTCTTTGAATATATAAAAATAATTCATAGTATCACTATTCATGTATGAGAATTTATCATGGTCTATATCTTAGGTAGGTTCAGTACAATTACACTGCTATTGTTTTATAATATACCT
Source organism: Empidonax traillii (assembly GCF_003031625.1). NCBI lineage: Eukaryota > Metazoa > Chordata > Aves > Passeriformes > Tyrannidae > Empidonax > Empidonax traillii. Next base: position 229,017 of record NW_020955198.1, read on the forward strand.
GATTTATCATAGACCTATCACAAATTCAAAGGACAATTGAGAGGATCAGCACTGATCTCATCATTCTTGGTGTTTGGTACCAAAGCTGATGAGCAACATTTTCTCTGAAGAGCCCCTGCATGCCTTGGGTGTCATCAGGAAACAAAGTTCTGAAGTTGTACCACATGTGCATCCCCTAGTAATTCTTGGTGCTGGGGCTGAAATTGTGGAAGATTACTTGAAATTAAGCAGAAAGGCAGAAATCTCACCCGTCAAATTCCAAGAGGTTTTATGAAAATCAAATTAGTAGAAAGAGGAGAAGGAAAGAGACAGTAAGAAGTGCCCCCAGGCAGGGAGAGGCTGCATGATGAGCTCAGCAGTGATCAGTCCTGTTTAGCCTGTCACTAGTCAGTCAGCACGCCAATGCTGCCTGGCCAGTAAGCACTTTCTTGACTCGAAACCAGTGGCTGGATATGCTGCCTCTGGCCAAAGCAGCAGATGGAGGCAGAGGAGTGCTCTGGAGATACTCTCTGGGAATGAGTGGCTGGGAACACAGTAGGAACTGGCTTTATCACAGAACTTGTGTCCCATAAGGAACATGGAGCTGGGTAGCTGGTGATGAGGTATTTCCAGTGCTCAAACACACAGGTAATCAAGCACTGGTAGGTGTGCTTTTGATGGAATACTTTGAATTTTATTAGGATTTTGTTCAAACATATGCAATAATAAATTGCTTTGAAAAATTTCTGGTTTGTCCTCTTTCTTCCTACCTCATCATTCTCAAATTCTTCCACTTCGCAGAAAGACATAAATTCCGTTGGTTTTCTATTCTAGTCTATCTATGTAGAGATCTCTGTGTTGAAATTGATCCGGACTTCATGGCTTCAATTCTTCCTACATTAATGGATTTACATTTGGATCTCTCCCATATATGAAAGCATGTGTACCTACTTTCATAGTGTGGTGCATAGCTTAATCTGCTCCAGGGCCTTTGGGAAGTACTTTACAAAGGAAACTATCACTGCATAGTTTCTGAGTGCTGTAAGCTGTTAGTAAGACATGTCTTTTTCAGCTTGAATGAAGAGATAGAGGAGCTGTAATAGATTTACACCTTCTGTGTCACTCATTCTCATTTATCTCACATGTTCTGATGTGGACACAGTAGCTTTGAGTTATTCTGGATTTTGCCTTCAATCAAAGTGAAGTCAAGTACTTTGCAGCCCTGAATGCTCACATGCTCTTGAAAGAGCCCTCTACAGCTCTGAAAAGAGGTCCACACCACATAACTATAAGGTTTTTCATCCCTGAAGAGCTTTTGCAAGATAAAAAGTAAGTAAAGTACCTCAGGTTTTCGCAGAAAGTTCTCTTTATCCTTGAGAGCGTAGATGCCTGTTCAGAAAGATTCTCATTGTGGTGGATGAATCACTATACTTAATTCCTATACTTTATCATTGAATTATGCTCAAAATTTCTAGTGGGCTGGTCAGGATAATGCTATGGATAATGACTGACATTTCATCCTATTCCCTCTTCACCTGTTTCTGCTCCTAGGAGGATGCAAGGGAACATTTTTTTGTTGAAAGAAAGCAGACCACAGAGTCAGCATTTCTCCCTTCCATTTCTCCTTCTCTCATGATCAGGTGGAGATTTAATTTTTGTCTCTAACAAGATGTGATGAAAGCATTAATTTTAAATAGATATCAGATGTAATATATGTAGATTTGGGTTTGTCTATTGTTCTCTACTTTTACCTTCCCTGCTTATCCCATCTGTTCTGTGTCTGTGTTAGATTGTAATCCTTCTGAAGGCAGAAATAAAGCCTCTTATAAAAAGTGTCATCAATATGTAGTCAATAATAATGATGACGTAGCTGGGGAGATCTTCCTTACTGTTATCATTCCCTATGTGTTTCTATTGATGTTTGCCTTGTAATGTACATAATTTGGGGGGTTTTTCCACTATGTTCATTTATTTAAGCAAGTTTTCTGCTAAAATATTTACAAGGCAAGTATTTCTCTTCTGTTTAACAGTTTAATGCATGACACTATTGAAATTAAGGAGAAACTACTAATTCAGGATAGATTTGTGTTTGTTTAAATTGTTAAAAATCATTGTAAGTTTATGCTTTCTTTATATTCAGTCTTCCACTTTTTTTTTCTTTTTTTTTCCTTCTGTTTGCGTGTATAATTGCCTGAGAATTCTTGGATTTTGCTGGCACTGGAACTGGCAGCACCAAAATACCCTGATAAGGGCGTTTGTGCAGTACTTCCTGCCTTGCCAAAGTCAGGAAGTGTTAACACCCCTGTAGAAATTTCACAAGCTTCATGGTCCAAAGCTGTTTAACAAAGCCACGAGATTTCTGGATGCTAAATGCTAACTGACATGGTGGGTTTTTTATATTTGCCTACCATTAGCACTGTGCCTAAAATGATGCCAGTTTGTGCTCTTGAACTGTTGGCTGCCCTTGAAGACTAAAACTCTTATTTTATTCTTTCAGTAGCACAACTACAGCTCATCAGCTTCCTTGCACTTCTTATTCAGTGTATCCCAATCCATTTCATGGTAAACCATAAAATAAGCATCTCAGGAAGTCACACTTAGTTTAGGCTGAGCTTGCTAACTCTTTATGCTGTGACCAAGGTAGGTCATGGCAAGACAGTTAGGATGAGGCACTGTTTAAAATCTTCCATAAGTGTAAAACAGAACTGTCAAACATGATGGTTTGGAAAGGAAAATATCTCTGTGCAGCTCTCTTTTCCCTCTGAGTGCACAGCTACTGAGAAAGGGCAGACAGCCCAAGGAACGTTTATTACGGAAGAAATGGGTTGTGAGAATTCAGAAGTCCATAGCAAATTATTACTTTGAACACTAGTGCTGATTATAAATGTTTATCAATAAGACTTACAGTACTCTTATTCTGAAAGAGGTTTGATGGAGTTATAGGCTATGCAAAATGCAGGACAACCCAGTATTTTAGAGCACTGATTTTTACCTTTGCATGTAAGACAAGACTTGATAGTGAGATCATTATACCATCTATCTGAGAGTACATGTTGCAGCCTCTTTTTTTAAACCAACAAATTAGTGTTTTGTCTCTCCACTTGAGAGAGAATAAGGTCCAATTGAAGTGTCTGTGTGTTTGTGAGCATGTTTAAGTGAAAAGGGAAAGAGAACATTCTTAGGTGACAAACTTGCAAGGGAAAATAGTTCTTTCTTGATAAGCTCTGCCCCCATCCCCACCTTTTTCATCTATAACTATCAGAAACCAAACTCCAGATCCAAGAGCAAAAGAGCCTGATGATATTCTCCTGGAGGAGGGAGTCATTACAGCAACACATGAGACTATAACATCAAAGTGACTGACACAGAGGAAAGAAAATAGTTTTTTCCATCCTGTTTGAGCTTAGGTGCATAAAGCAAAAGCTTTCTGGGATCCTGTGCTCCATCTTCATGGTAGTCAATATATTCCCAGAGGGATGAAGTCCAAAGTCTATTACATCAGCTTCCTCTTTTTGAGTAAGCTCCTTGTAAGTTGTCTGCTCAAGCAGATTTTCTTTATGAAAGTGGTACCTTTTTCCCTCACTTTTTTTATATATTGCAAGCATCTACGTTTTTAAAACCTAAAGAACCTTAGCATAGGTGGTCCCACAGATATCTCTGATCCTGCAGCCATTTAAACTAACCTAATAGGAATGGAGTCAAAGCAAAGGATCTGAGATGGGGAGATAAACAGAGGCAGGGACAGCAGCACGGACATAGCTGTGGAAGTAAAAGTAACTGGGCAACTATCACACCCATGAAAAGGACTGTTCATAAGAATTGGATCATCAGGCACAAGGTAAATGACTAATGTCAAAAGATGCGTAATGCTTACATTTTAACAATAAAATAAATGTTGCTCATGAGAAGATATGATCCTAAGCCATATTCTCAGCTTCCTGAATGTAAAAGGGGAAGGAAAAACTGAGACATAAAAATTGACTTCTGGATTTGAACCATGCCATGATCAAATGGCAGACTGAAGAAAGGTCATTATGAAGGTCTTGTCTCTGAGCAGCTTTATGAGCAACTGTGAATGAAGCCATGTCTTATCTTGTCCTTTGATAAACTGAAGAGGCTAAGCTTCAAACGTGAAGTCAAATATCAGCTTTCTTCATGTAAACATGTAATTCCTTGTAATTTTATCTTCCCTGTTTTGAAAGAAGTCTCCTCCCTGTTTGGAGGCCTTTTGAATTCACGGTCTTCAGCCAGACTCCTCCTTTCACTTGAAGATGTCCATGTTCATTTATGCCAAATAGAATGTCTACATACTTATGCAAATCTGCTAACATGCTCTCAGTTGAGTTGGTTCATAGATATATTTTGCAAAAGGACTCTGCTTTTTTAGGAATATCTTCTCCTCTAGTATCCTACTGAGAAACTGGTTTAAATCTCTGTCTTACTATGTCTTGCTAAGAATTTAGTAAAACTGGAAAGAAAGAAAAAATGGTGTTTAGAAATAAAAAAGAAGAAGTCAAAAGAACAAAGCAACCTATCCACTGAATTTAGAACCTGTATTTTAATTAAAAATTTTTCCCTAATTTTTAAATTTTTTGTTTGAATTTTTGACTGGTAACAAGAATCTGTGCATTGTACTAAAAACTTAGAGCCCTGGTTAAAACCTTGTATAAATATATGAAAAGATATATGATGAGTTTTCTTAGTTCTGTTAAATACTTATGTAAATATATTATTAACAATTACTAATTTCAGTTATTTTAATTCATTTTTTCAGTTCTCTCAGATTAATTTTTTTTCCTTTGTGGGTATTTTGAATACTTAATTGAATTCTGAGATAGAGAGTATATTCAGAGCTGGTCAGAAAACACACAGTTGATAGTTAAAGAAAATTCTAAAATGTATGATATGCAGCACCAGTGATTAAAACAAATAATATGAAAGAAAAATATGAAAAGGTAGAAGGTATGAATAGGAATCAAATGTGTCAGTTGCTTTTCAACATGGTCTGCTGCCTCTTTAAATACGAACAAGAAATAAGGAACAAACTTTATTTAGAAGGCAGAGATGATATCCCTGCCCGTGACAGGGGCGTTGAAACTGGAAGAGGTTTAAGGTCCCTTCCAGCCTGAACCATTCTGTGATTCTGTCATCATGGTGGTATGTGGAAAGACCAAAGTCTGGAAGGCCAAAATCTGGAAGGTTTATAGAAAACAGTAACTAATGGAGCTGATAAAAAGGCAGGCAGTGTGCAGTGCCGTGAGATCTACTGAATGCTCCGTACCTCCAGTGGGAGACGGAGCATGACACCTCGGGACACCTCGGGAGCGAGGAGCACCTGGCATTTGGCTGCACCGAAAGTTTCAGACACCAGAATTGGAATAAAAAACGGTTGAAATGGTGTTTCTCCGAGTACTTCGGTGACGGCACCACCTGGGAGAGGGCTTTTGCCGCTAACACGTTCCTGTGTTCCCCGCATGGAACGGGCGGACCCTTCGGCCCGGGATCGCGTCCCGCGGCCGAGCGGCAGGGGGCGCCCCCGCGGCGGCGGCGGCGGCCATGGCGGGCCCGTGTGCTGCGGGCCCGGCGCTGTGGCAGGGCCGGGAGCACCCCCGGCGCCACCCCTGAGGAGCAGCCTTGCAGCTCCCTCAGTGCTTTTCCCCAGCGCACCCGCATGTACGGGGAGCCGGGGGTGTCGCTGGCGCTGCGACCCCCCCGTCAGGGGTTGGTCCCCACTGTCCCACCCGGCCAGAGGCAGCGCCTGAGGGAGGCTCTTCTTGAGGCGTCGGGAACACTCGCGCAGAACCGTGTGCGACTTTCCGAAAATTCTGCACTACGACTGCTGTGACACGTATTGGTGCTCCTTGGGTTATGTAGGCAGTCCAAGGTTGTAAATAATGTAGAAATCATAATAAACTAAAACTATAAAACCTTTGAGAATTCCTACCATATATGATCAGCCAGTACTAAAGCATGAAAATACAAAACTATAAATCCTAAAGGTGATGGCAAGGTTTAGCAAACACTTGCTAGTCTCTAAGTCCTCTGAGAAAAAATGATTAACAGTCTTCTTTGCTAGAGATGTGTTGATTACAGCTCAGACTTTGGCTTATTTATTTACAGTTTTTAGGTCCCCTAGGAATACATGTTTGGAGGTTTGATATCTTTGAGTCTCCCCTAGTGAAAACGGAAACAGAAGTGCTTTATAAACATCAAATTATACAAAAAAAAGAGTCAAAATTCATAAAATAATGCAATAAATACTGCTAGCATCTGACAGAAATATTATCCCACAATCAGTGAGTACTTCCTTAAGTTTCTTGGTGAATTAAAGCCCCAGAGACCAGAACTGCAAATGCAATATTTTTATTTGGATAACATTCCACCAAAATAAATACAGATTGGTTTATAAAGAGTTGTTGTGAAACACAAGATCTGGAAAGGATTTTAAATGCTAAGCACATTTTGCTGTCTGTCTGAAAGGCTTTTCTGATACAACAATGTTTCTAACAGGCATGAAATCCTAAGAAAGGGAGGAGTTATATTAAAATGAGACTCTGATAGTTTTGAACAAGAAAGATACAAAACATTTAAATCTACATGTGAGAATTCAAAGCTTTTATTGGTGTAATCTCTTATTAATCTAAGGAACAACAAAATCATCAAGCTGGTCCTAACCTGAAGAACTAGCCTTGGAAACACAAAATCCAAAATTATTTATGTTTTATTTTCTAATATATATTGATATTTTATTTCTATTATTTGCAACAGAATTTAAGTCCTTTATAATCTTGTAACAGTCACATAGACCCTCCACATCTCAGTTTCATGTTTGTGAACACACTAAAAAAATTGGGTTCAGAAAAGTGTTGTGACATCACAGTACAGTAGAAGGATGGGATATAAACATCCTAAATGTTTATAATTAAATGAAAAAGGGGTTGTCTTCTCTGTCACATTAACATGTAAACTGGTATGTCTTGAAACAGCACAAAATGGACCAAGAAGAATCTCAGTTTATCAGATTGACACTTTTCCTCTATTGATTCTCAGAAATAAGAAAAAACTTTTTAATCATCTAAGAAATACACCATAACTGGGACATCTAGATGGGCCGTGCTCTTAGTTTCACAAATTCCCATCAGCATTACCATTACTGTCTCTGCCAAAAAGAGAAAAATAAATGAAGTTGCTTAACTTTGCTTTGTCAGTGTTGCATGACTTGAGGACTATTTCAGCAGGGCTTCCACAGCAGGGTCATCAGCTAATATGAATCACCCCAGCTGAACTGAGGAGTTGACATTTCATCTAGACCAAAGAGATGGATTCAAAGCCAAGGAGAAAGCTTCCATTTTTACAGTAGATCAAGGGTGATGACACTTTAATGGTTTTTTGAATTATGCAGTAGAAACAGTCATCTATTAGCTCTGATGATGTATTGCACTGTAAGGGTCAATTTGCATGCACCGGAGGCTGAGCGTCCAGCTTTTACAAATAGTTTGTGATAAACATGATAAATAGTGAGTGAAGCTCAAACACATGAACTAATTCAAAATGGCAATGTGTTTTGGTCCTTTTGTGACCAAAATGTTTTTTCTGTGTACAGAAAATCAAATGAAAAGACCACTGAAAGAAATGTGTTGAGATACATACTTTAAGTGTTTGGCTCACATGGCAAAGGATTTTTTAAAGTTTATGAAAGTGCCCTATTCTCTAGTTCCACTAAATTACAAACTTAGTACATCAAAAATGTAGAATCTAATATTGTATATTTCATTAAAGGTAAATTGCCTATGCTCTTGGACTTAGTCATGTGCTTTCTTAAGGAAATTAGGCTCATGTAATTGTTTTGCCTACTCATCTCCTCCTTAAGCTTCCCTTACACCTTCACCCTCGTGATTGTTGAAGCCTTCAGGCACTTTCAGTGAAAGGTGATGGTGGAGCAGAGATGTCACAGATAGGATGGCCCTGAATGCTGCATGAAAATCAGTAGCTCGAAAAAGGTGAGAAAGCTGGTGTCCTGCTTGAGAGCCCCGCAGGTGGTGTTCAGCATGGCCATCTGGCCAGCCAGCACAGGAATTATATCAGCTACCTTGTACCTGGGACTGCACAAGGGTGTGAGGCAGCTGAAGGTGTTGCTGTGGGTGATGGAAAGAGTAGGAGGAGTTTGAAACATTGGAAAGACTTGTTAGACACTATATAAGCTGCAGAACTTGTCTAAAATAAAACCGTGTTTGTATTGGAAGGTAAACATTTCATGATTTGGAATAATTTTATTCAAAAAATCTAAAATGGTATTTTAGAATAGAAACCTGAGGGATGTATCCTTCACTTGTCTAAGATGTGCCTAAAGACAGTAGAAATAAGATGTGCCTAAAGTCTGTAGAAATAAGATGTCTGTTCTCTAAGTTTATTAAATTTTTTATTTTTGTTGGCATGGCAGGAAAAAAAAAGAGTTTGTTTCAAATTATCTACAAATATTTAAAACCAATGGTTTGAGTTCTATCAGGACCAACTGCGGCTGGTTGGTCAAGATGGCAAAAAGACACCCAAAATTGTTCTTATTATGCTGCAGCCAAAGGAGGCTGGGCTTGGTGTTTGGGAAGAAAGGAAGGAATGACAAATACTGCCCTGAAACGGAGATGAGAAAATGAAAAGGAATGTCCTAATGAAAGAATTGTTGCTGATCAATATTTCATAGAGGTACAATTATTCTGCTCCTTCCAAGACTGTATTACTAGAGGCACTCCAGGGTAGTTAGAAACTGCATGGGATGGAAGTTTCTGATAAATAATGTATGAAAAGAGGTGGGATTCTTAACTACCTCCACTCTAGAGTGAACACACTCCTATAAAACACCTAATTTTTGCCATCAGTGAGAAGACTATTTACATAAAATGTACATATACTAAATAGATCTGTAGAGCTGGACCAACAAGAGGTGCCTCACAGGTTTCACAGTGAAGGCTGGAAAAAACCCAATAGCTTTCAGTATGCAAACATCTCTATCAGCTGGGCATCCTAAGGTAGAGTAAGCCAAAATATAGAAAACATAGAAAATAGAGTGCTTATGTGAGAAAAAAATTCTCCCAGACCTATCTAAACACAAGGCAAAGGTTATTGCTGTCAATCAGTGTACCCAAATTCATGGTGATGTGTGTAGCTGCAAACACAAACTCTTCATGAGCAATCCAGTGACATCTTTTGTGAATGTCCATTGCCAATAGTGAGAGCATTGCCTGGTGCACGTGAAACCATGAAAGGGGAAGCCCAAATGCAGAAGCATGTTAAATGCCTGTATGTTAGTGCCAGTTAAATACTTCAGTTGGACAATCTTAGAATAGTTTATAGCCCTGTAGATTTTACAAAAGTGAACTACAGGGACTGCAGCTGTCAGGAGCAGCTGAGCTGGTGCAGTGCCTGGCTCAGCTGTAAGGATAAACAAGGGCACACTACATTCAGCAATGTTCCAGGGAACTGTTGCTACACCAGGAAAGCCACTGTAAAAATACAGAATTATAGTCGCTCTGTTGAAATAAATATTTAAGAATTTGCTGAAAGAGTTAATAGCCACTAAAGGCAGAGAGTTGATTTAACTGATGACAACAATCAAGTGCTTTTCATCTTGGTGGCCCATTAACAATGGCCGTTTATTTAGCCTTTGTGCTTGAGTGTGGCCTAGTGCGACCTGAATTGAAGAGTCTTTCATTTGTGTTGCAAAGCAGTCAAGGCCGTATGATGGGGCTAAGGGTGGCATTACAACAAGGAGGTTTTGCAAGTAATTGGAACAATGTGTGTTAGGGGCGTGGGGAAGAGCAAAGAAGTTACTGGTGGAGCACTTAAACCTAGCTGCATTTCTGTAGGTCTAATATGCAGTTTGAGGATGTAAAATAGATCCTTGGCTTGTTAGCATTTGTATGTGGATTAGGACAAAGTACCTGGTTTCTCCGCATCCACAAGTGCTGCATTGCCGCTGCTTCTGTTTGTTTTAGTCCTCTTACGTGAATTGCACTAGACAGATTCCTAGCAAGTGATTGTGGTGCCCTGTGCTGCCTACAGATCAAACGCACAAGGCAGGCAAAAACCGGAGTGAGTGTTTGACACAGTTTGCTAATGGGAAGTAAGGCACAGGGTAGTTCAGCGACTTGCTCACCCTCTCACCCATATGCTGTGGTACATCTGGTTTTGAAGATATCCCAAGACTCAGTCAGTATCTTAACCAGGGAAAAAAAAAACAAAAAACAAAAAACAAAACAAAGCAAACAAAAAAAAACAAACAAACAAACAAAACACCACACCACCAAACTTGTTCAAATAAATATTCCTGACTGTGTCAAAATAATAACGATTTCAGCATGAACATGTCTGTCTCTTTCAGCTTACCCAGTGCAAAGACCCCAGATGCTGCAGAGTACAGCAGTCCACTAGGTTCCTGAAGTGAGATAGTTTAAATAGATTTCCCTCCTACTCTGCATTGCATTTGACTTTTTCTGCCTTAGGGTAGAACTCCTAAAGTCTAAGTTAATCTGTAAAGCATAAATGAGCTTTCTCTTCCAACACTCTTAGAGTCAGTGCATAACTACTGATTGGGCTCAACTGAGTTGCCCTAAAATTTCTCTGACATGGCAGCACATAAAGTGTTTCTCAGGCTTTTGCAGCAACAACCCAACTGCATTTTCATCATATTTTAATCACTCCTGACCAATTAGAGAATATTTATGATGAAGAAGTAATGTAAAAAAAAATGTAGAATTTAATATTGTTCCATCAATAGTCAGTGAACTCTGGCCATGGGCAAAATTGTGGATTTCTGGTTTCCCTAACATTCACAAAGCCACAGTATCCACATTTGTCCTGGTGCAGTTTGTAGGAAGTCAGCTTTTTACTCTGTTTAGTATCTACACGCTTTCAGGACACAGTTCAGTGTATACCTTCCTTCTTAATCCTATACTTTGTGTGCTGCATAAATGCGGGAAGCATTTTTAACTTTGTATCTACTTATGAAGGCAAGAGTTAGTACCACCAGATGGCACAAATAGTTTCAGTTTATAAGTGTTTATTTGCCCTTGCAATGAACATAGAAAAAGCAATTAAAAGCCAACATTTTCATTAGTGTGAAATGTTAAGAAATTAATTTGGTTTAAAGTTTCTTCTGCAATGCCATCCTGTCTGTATTGCACAACTTGCATTCATATTACTAAGTTGGCTGAATAATCAACATATTAAAAAGACAGAAGCAGAGATTGCCTTGAGTGATGCTAAATTTGATTTTTTTGGCCCAAGAATTCCTCACTGATTCCTTCTTAATACAGTAAACACCTTAAATATAATTTTAAAAAATGAAAAATACCGTAACCAAGGGTCATGAAAATGATTCCAATAAAATAATTACATTTTCTAACCTCATTTTAATAAAAACTGAGTATTATTTGCAAATTCTCATTAATCATCAGTGGGATCACTACACTGTAAAAGTTTTCAGCATTAAATTGCAGGCTTAATTTTAAATTCAATGATAAATATTGATATATATCAATATTGATATATATGATAAATATACATTTTGAACTTCTGTGACATCAGCTTTGCAGATATTCCAATGGAAATAGATCTTTAATTAGAAAATATTCTGTTTGAAAATGGAACCAAATTGGTGTCATCATTATGTTAACAGTGAAACAGGTTTGGTGATGAGATTAAGCTTAAGAGCAAAAGACCGCGTTTGAGAAAGTTCTAAGTCTCCTCAAGGAGAGATTGGGAAGGAACTTGGAGATCAGCTTTAGCTGTTGCAGTTGAAATCAAATACTCTCTTAGCCAGATTTCTTCTTTCATCACTTTCAGGAGCCGTTGTGGCAGAGTATATTGCTGCTCCTCTTGCTGGCAGCCATCAGCCATTCTCAGTAACTTGACACAACTAAGCTGGAGACTGTTGCAGTTGTAAAGGCTGGAACGACATAGGCTGCATTTTTCCTCATTTCCTAAAGATTTTTTTTTTCTTCTGGATGCTTCTCTCCTCATTCAGGATTGCACAACATACTTGTGACAACCACAGTTGCTGTTTACATGAAGACGGATTCTAGAAAAACACTCTTCTATTTCCAGATGGCTTCAGTATAATATGTTTTCTTCCAGATCTCATTCTTTCCTTCTCCTCAGGAAAATCCCCAGAAAACGCATTCATCATTTACCCGTCTTTATTTCTTCTTCTTGCTTATTCTGTTTTTCTCAGAAGAAAACTAAGTGTACTGGCACCCAAAACCTGTCAGTTTATGAGAGGCCAGCACCACATTCTTTGTAGTTCAACCAAGAACTTCAGACCACAATTTGGCAGTTCTCAAAGCAGTCTATAACAGTATCCTCACGTATCTGGGCTGTAGCAACACATTTCCCCATGAAGCTCTGAAACTTCATTTCTGCTATCCTCTGACCATACACTACCTTGGAGCCATATCACCATATTACCTTGCATGCTTCAGAGATAATTGCAGCCTGTATGCTTTTTTCACTGCATAAATGCCAGTAAACAGAGGACAGCTGACTTTGACCAAGGCCATTTCAGCTTCTCCAGATACACATTCTTAACCCCCTCAAATACCTGGTATTTCTGTTCTGCACAACTTTTCTCTAAGTTTAATCTTTGTCCCTCCCACAGAAAATTACCATTGTGGGCACAAAAATGTTACCAATCTGCATGCTTTCTGTGTTCATCCTTCTTTTCAAAGTCATTCAAAGTTTTCAAAAAACCCCAAAACACTTATTTTAAAAAACTTATTATCATAAAACTTCTTTTCAAAGTAATTCAAAGTTATCAAAAACCATAACAAAGCAAAGAACCAAACCAAACTGGCCAAACCTAACCAAAATCCAAAAGCTCCCATGTATTTCCTAAAGAAAAAGCCTTTTCCTAAAAATGCAACTAGTTTCTTAATCTGTGTGGATCATAAAGTGCTTACGACTTCCTTCCATGGAAAAAACTTTTAAAGCGGTCTTAATGGCTGGCCAGGAGAGCTGCGATGTCTTTTGCATAATTGTCCTCTGCTCAGGTGGAATTTGGAAGAATATCTACAGTTACCTCTCATTGCTCAGTCTGCACTAGGGATTCATGGCTGCACAAAAGCTGCCTTTGCTATCGCTCTGGCATGCCTGTACATCCTTGAGGTTTTTAACCTTTTTTTTTTTTTTCACTATTACCACATTTAGTTTGGCTGATGCTAATAGACTCGGGAGTTTTTGTGGACCTTACATACATGTTTTATTAATCAAACAATGCTGCAAGACAAAAATGATGGTGATTAGTGTGACAAAGAAACGGCATCTGCCTAATGCTCTGAGGATCAGTTTATCATTGGTTGAAAAGAGATGGATTTGTTAGAAGTAAACCACTGGACTAAGTGGGGTTTTTACAAACAACAGTGGACTATAGTGTGCTGCCAGTCCCTACTTCTGTTTGGAAATTAGCTTTCAGACAGAAAAATATTCAAGTGAAAAAATATAACTATTATTGACTAGAACAGGGATGTTTCCCGTGTCAGAATGAAGAGTACTCAGCACCGCTGGCTAAAGTACAAATTTAGGAATGTGCAGTGGGCCAAACAGAGAATTTGGTCTGGTTTTGTGGTTGCTGCTCTGTAAACTGATTTTAGCACTGCAGTCCCTTTTGCTCCCGGCAGATAAATGGACCCTGTACCGCCAGGCAGAACTGAAGCCAAATTTGGTTTCCCAAAATCGTACTCCCTTCCAGATTGCGTCCTGCACCACTGCTCGGCAGCGAGATGCACAAAGAGCGAGGGCGATAACAAAGCACAACCGGGCTAATTAGGTCAGAGCTGAGCCGGGCGCGATGCGGCCACTGCAACCCTCCTCCTCCTCCTTCTCCAGACCGTGGAAAGCCCCCGCTTCGCTCCTGCCGGGCACCGCAGCTCTCGCCGCTGCTGGAGCGGCCCTTGAGCCAAGCAGCAACCGGCACCCTGGGTACCTGACCCGCTGCCGGATCGGGGCTGGGGCTCGCCCCGGGCTCCTAGAGGGGCTAAGCGCCTCCCCTCGGCCCCTCTCCCCCCGCCCCTCCGCCAGCCCTGCCCCGCCGCCTGGCACCGCCACCGCCGCCGCGCCGGCCCCGAGCGCTCCCCGCGCCGCTGCCGCTGCTGCTCCTGCTCGGCCCGGCCGGGCGGGGACTTGGCAGGAACTCCCGGGGAGAGAGCGAGAGTGCCTGCCCCCGCCACCGCTCCGCTGTGGCTTTTGGGTGGAGGAGGAGGAAGGTCTGGGCTCGGCCGAGGAGCAGGAGCCGCCGCCGCCGCCGCCGGAGAGGAAGAAGCAGGAGTGAGGGAGAGAGACGGAGAGGCGGCTGGAGCCCCCCAAAGTACCCCCCCATCCCTGCACTGCAGGCTACATTTCCAGCTTCATGGGCAAAGTGTGGAAACAGCAGATGTACCCCCAGTACACCACCTACTACTACCCCCAGTATCTGCAGGCGAAGGTAGGGTCCGGCACGCCGGGCGGCGCGGCGGGTCTGGGGCTGGCCCCCCTCCGGGCGGCCGGCCAGGGCCGAGCCCGGGCGGGGGCTCCGCGGCTGGGGCACGGCCCGGGGGAAGCGGTCAGGTTGCACCAGGGGGATGGAGACAGGAAAGAGCCGGCAGCCCCTTCCTGCCGCCCGCCGCGGCCCCGGGAGAGCCTCCGGGAGCCCCCGCCGGGCTCCCACCCCTTCCCCTTGCTCCCGACCGTGCCGTCTCCGACCTGACTCCTTCCCTCTCGCCTTCCCCCTCCAGCCGGCAGTCCCTCCTCTTCCCCGGGGCTCTCGGCGTGTCTCCTCCTTCCCAACCACGTCCTTGGCCACCTCGGCACAGAGCGGAGCGCTGCGGGCCCCGCTCCCGCTGCCTTCGCCCAGTGCAGCCCCTGGAACGCAGGGAGAGGACCCGAAGTTCAGGCGGCAGGGCCCGGCTGGGGCTGCCATGGCCGTCCTTCAGCCACCCTGCGGCGGGGGTGCCGTGACATCCCCAGGGGTGGCAGGGCGTGCTTGCTGCTGAGATGGGGATGGCTGTAATTCCAGATAAATACGGGCACTGGGGAAGCTGCTGAACTCGGGTGGATACTCATTGTCTGTGGAGTTGGACCTTTGTAAGCTGCCACCTCGCAGTTTTCAAACTGGATTAAAAAACGCATTAAGAGTCCAGCTCCTGATGGTTAATGTTGTACACGGGTAGTTGCTGTTTGCAGGAATATTGATGTTAGCAGTTCTTGTGGTGGTGGATCTCCACCTTTTTTTCCCTTTCTCCTTCAAGTCCGTAAGGGCAGCCAGCCCCACTGCTCTAGAAGCATCATGCTGCAAACTGGCAGATGCAGAGGTGGTTGCATCAGCTGTCTGGAACATTTAGCATAAGCCTTTCCAACCACCAGTGTCACTCCTCACAAATCAAAACAGACCCATATGAGGCTTCAATGTGTGAACTTTTTTTAGAGGTTATAACCGTGGTGTGGGGTTTGGTTGTGATTTTTTTTTTTCCTATTGAAGCGTCTTGCCTTTTTGGCAATGACAGGACAAGAATTCCCTTCCCTTTATCTGCACACTTGATAGGCTCTTCTTTTTATTGTGTTTGTGTTACTGTATTGTGAAATGTATTTTATACTGCTTGTCTGAAAAATAAATTCAGTTTGACAGTCATGAGACGTTTTAGAAGGCAGCAGTGAGGAGGCTTTGAAATGTGCTTTCACATACACAGAAATTGATAGAAATGTAATGAAGGTCTTTAGGTGATTTGAAATTACTAATCTCTTAAATGTCTAATCAACATCAAGCTAAATAGAACAGACTATAGCCATTTAAAGATTGTGCTACAGAGTAATCACTTCAGTACTGTTTACATATATCTTGAATGCATTATTTTGAAGAAAGGTAGAATGCCTAAAGGACAGCCTTTTGCATCACTTGGCTGTATGACTACATAAATATTCTCAAATGAAACAAATGTTTTTATTCAGCGACTTTTACCTTCACGGTTTTGTGTGGCAATAGTAAGTTACAAACCAAGTACCTAACGTGGAATATATACAAAACAATGTTGTTTGGCTGTTGTGACCCATAAATAATTGAAGAGCGAGTTAAACTGTAGTAGCTTACAGTAGTTAGTAGAGAATGATCCTAGAAATCCATGATCCTGTGAGAAAGCATGGTGGACCATCTTTTGAAAATGTTTCCTGTACAGATAATTTAATATTGATTTGTAATACAGTCAATGATATCTTCAAAGCCTCTTGTAGTCTTTGCTATAAAATGATAAAGCCTGAAATTACATTGCTCTGTTTCAGCAGAGAGAACACACAGCCATTTGATGTACACACATGAAATGAAATATGTGGGATCCAGTGAAAGTTTCCTGTTTTCATAGATCTTGATTTTATAAAAGAAATAAACGAAGAAAGGTGTCTTCTTGGTGTAGATAAAAGGACCTGTAAGTTTTGATATTCAAGTATGCAGAATCCAGTAATACAAGGATTCTTCTCACTTTGGATCCTCTCTGAACATGTAGAAATATTAATATAATTCATAGTTTTCAGGTATTCCATTCTTTGGGCCCTAAAACAGCCTCTTGTTCACTACATGAACTGTTTCAGTAATTCTGGAGAAATCTTTGTTTTTTATTAAAGATGAATGATAATAGAATTGAATAGCCTTTACCTAATGAATGATAGGTAATGTTACATGATTACCGTGGGGGAGGTAGGAGGTTCTGAAACTAGAAGTTTTGCTTCTTATTTAAAAAACTATGGAAAATCTGCTGACTAATAAACTGCAAATCAGTAATTAGGAGGTGACAGGAATTGCTTGAAGATGGAGTTTTTTCTGTGGAGAGCTCAAAAATACTCATTAGAAATTGCATACATTCCTAATGGATCTTTAGGTTAAAATGTTAATGTGGTCAGCTATTTTAATTGCTACAAATATGTTATAGATTATAAAAACAGATTTTGTGTTTGACTGTTATGATCTTTACAGTCATATTCATGAAGTATTCAAGCTGGTTCAGTGATATATTCTGGGAGGAAATATAAACATTTGCTGTGATTCAGCACCTCCCTCCCCCTAGTCTTAAGATGCTCAGCATCAAAAGGGATTAGTGAAACCATGGACTTAAATTAAATGAACAAAATTACCACTGGAAGAAGGCTTTTAATACGAAAATCATTCTGAAAATAAAAATAGTTTGAAATGGCTTTAAGTTGAAGCTTGTAAAACCTTTATTTTTGGGACTTTATTTTTGGTACTGCCACAATTTTTATTCTGGCAAATTATATGTTTGACATATCTGTAAAATTTTTGTGTGTCCTCTAATGAATGTATGTTTTATTACAGTTCCTATATTGTAGCATTTTATGGCTTGTCAGAGAGCACCAAAAATATTTTCCAATTTCAATGGATGATTCTAATGCTTTAGGTACTTTTTAAATAATGTTTCTGTAACATTTGCTTTTCGAATTTCAACTTAGTTGTATTTCATTTCTGTACTTAATGTTTTACTTGTATTTGAGAGATTCTATATTTCAACATTTTGGAAAATGATGTTCATTAAGACTGTATGTGTTTTACTAATGCTTAAAGGCCTGTCTGCCCAGGAGTAAACCCTGACTGTGCCAGGCAGAGTATTTTAAAGTTTAACAAGACAAAGTATGCATAAACAAATACAAATGTATATAGACATCTCTAGGCCACAATTTGTTTGCTTTGGTCAAATAAGAAATAAGAGTGACTCCATGCTTTGTTTCCCTTTACCAAAATATCAAATGGAATTCAGGGTCACGATGCACACAACAGTTTACAAATAAATGGTGATAACTGGCCATTTTACTGTTTTTTTCCCTTGGAGAATAATGTGACAATATGACTAATTTCACTAACAGGCTTCTGTATCATAAAGAAAAGTTCTTTGTATAAAAGAGAGTTAGTAGAAGATGGCAACGCTTCCTATAGATAGCATGGTTTATCTTATATGCAAGCTTTTAATAGTCATAGATAATACTTATATGATACCTGAATTGTATTTATTTTCTATGGTATTAGGTAGCAGCAACACAGAAGAAATGAAATCCTGGAATCTTGCTAAATTACCTTAGAGTGGGCTTTGAGCTTTATAATTTAGTAGCTACAAAACTGGTGCCCTGGCAGCTCTGAGAAGAGCTAATATTTCTAGAAGTTTGTGTAGGTTTGCAGGCAAGACTGTAGATTGATATAAACTGTAGTGAGCAGGCAGATTCTACCATGTCAAAAACTGTTTTTCAGGCTGTTGAGAGCAAACTTTAAAATGGGAACACTTAATTTTTATCCAAACTTGTTGATGGTAGAGTAAGAACAAAACAGATACGAAATTTTATTATTAGGAGACACCGGATAATCTGTAGTTGTGTCAATGTATGAAGTTAATAGACTGATATAGAACCTTCTGCTTTAGATGCTTCTAAAGCAAAGGAGGTTGGACCTGCTAATTGTTTGCTGCTAATGTATACCTTGGCACTGCATTCTGTACCAAGCACAAGTCTGTCACCCTTTAAAAAGTTTTACTATCTTATGGGCTGATTTTAATCAGCATAAATGATTACTAATCAGTTTAGTTAGATTTGTTCTGTATGCACTATGACTGCAAAATCTGTACATAGTAGAAGACAAGTTTACAGTAAAACAGTGCATATTTATAAGGTTGGATAGAAATAATTTGCACACTCTGTATTCTTGGAATTTCTATTAATTGCCCATAATTGTGATCTCTCTGGTTCTTGACTGGAGTTAGAAATCCATTTGAAAAAAAAGGCAAAAAAAAAAAAAAAAAAAAAGCACAGATTAGCTGCAAGCAAACTTTTTGTCTCCACACAGTTACTTGATCCTGTAAACCTCCTCAACCTCTTCAATGTGTTCTCTCCCATTTCAGCCAGGCTGGGATTTTATTGTGCAACTACCTGAAAAATTCTTTCCAAAAAATATACTATATTGTGGAAAGAAAAGAATTGTAAAATTTATCCATTTTAAGAAAAACTTGAGAGGCCTGGTGGTAAAGTAATTCCTCCAGCTCTACAAAATGTACAACCGAGGGGATATAAAATAGGGAGATATGAATAATATTACCTAGAAAGAGCATTTTCTCTTCTTCCAACATCCCAGTCCAAAACTGGGAGTGTCTGTTTACATCCATCCATCGGAAAGACCACTGGTCACAATGATTGTTCTATGTAGTTGTTCCAGCTGGCTTGTTTTGTGAGGGGTATCTCTATCCTTGTCCCAGTTATAGCTGCTTTTAAAGTTTGGTTCAGGTGGCTTGCTATGAACTAGAAATATGCCCTTCAGAAAGTATTTCTAGAAACTCTTACTAGAATAATTCTTAAATATGCAAAAGCCTTTCTGGAAATGGGTTGAGCAAAGTTCATGCAAAGCTCTGCAAATGTCTGTCCTCCTTGTGTGGAATTACTCCAGTTTTGAACTGTTCTGTTTCAGAGCCTTCATAATAATTAGCGTCAGATTAGCCACCTGGGCAAATATGCGCTAGAAGCAGGATGTAACCAGATGTATTGTTAATGGCAGTGACTTCAGGAAGGCTTAAACCGAGATATTCCATGCTGGGAGAACTGTGCTGTTTGGTGGTGTCAAGAAGGATGTGTTTTAATGTATCATGTACTTTAATGTGCATCATTGTAACTATTTAAATAACTCTGATAAAGAAACATGAAATTTAGACACTTCACAGCATCATCATCTTGAAGACTGGCTTCACTGAAGTCAACATGAGTTTTGCCTTTGTTTTCAGATGAGCAACATTTCCCATAATGTTGATTTATGCTTGGGTTTTGCTGACCATGCCTAATTTGGGGGTGATCTGAAATGACATGATGGTCGTAATCTTCAATTTAGAGGAGCAAAAGTTAGGGAGTGCTAATAGATTGTGTGATCAGGGCTTAAATCAAGGAGAAGTAGCAATGGCATCCCTGATGTGCTTATTTTGTATTTTTTTCCTAGGTAATCTTTTAAAAAGAGTTATAAAAATGCCTCAATTTTCCTCCCTTAATGCAACCTCTGTTGAGAGAGGAATGGTATAAATATACATGCACTAGAGACTGATTTTGCAAATGACAGAGTAAAAAATATTTCCTCCACTGAATTAATGGTAAAAATTACAGGTTCTTACTAACTTTGTAATTTTTAGAAGTTTAAAACTAAACTCATCCCTAGAGTTCACTGTGCTTGACACTTAATTTGATACTGTGTGATTGGCGTCATTTTAGAAATGTCAGCAAAATCTTGGTCTCTCTCCTTGATTCTTTAGTAACTTTACTGCAGACGTATGAGCAAGTCCTGAGTGTGGTGGTCTTAAGGGACTGACTTTTACAAAAAAGAGATACACCAGTATACAACTTGAAATAGAACATTTATTCAGTGCTTTTTTCTTTTGTGTTTGATTGTTAACACCCACCCCCCCTCAGGCACCGGGTTTATTCCAAAAGCATGTCTGTGAAATTTATATCCAATAGGTAGACAACAGCTGTAAGAGACCAGAATTACACAATCTGTCTGATTTGTACTAGTGTATTTTCTAGCTTTACCTTCAACACACAGTCCCAAGGCACTCATGAAAGGTGTGCAATGTTTGTAGAGGGAGAAGTTAATTTTCTTTGAATAAAATAGTTCTTTAAAGTATGTTTGTTTTTTTTCAAAACTCAGGTGAAACTCTTTATAATGACTGTAGTTTTTTCTTATTCTTTTTAAACCACAGTTGAGCATGCTGTTTAGATTCATAAACTTATTTGTAAAGAGAACCCTGTACTTCAAAATACTTGGCTTCTAATTAGAATATAAATCTTTAGATCTCAAGGATGAAATTTCATGAGAGCAAATCTCTAAGCTTCCACCTAGTGTGGAAGGAACAAAGAAAAGGTCGGCAAAATTATTGACATTTGTCAATGAAGAATAATACAGTGTAGTAAAGCATTGTTTTCCGTATCTATTATTCTATAAAACAATATCTTTAAGAAACATATCTATTCAGGATATGCATCAAAAAAAAACAACTTGGACTTGATTTTTCAGTTGCTGTGAAGTCCTAGCAACAGTATGAGCTATGAATGTTGATAGTAGATGCATCACTCTTACTCAGAAAGGTAATTGATGCTGGTAATCCTAATGAAGGACACTTGATTGTGGTAGTAGTAAAGAAGTTGGAACAAAGGTGTAGTAATAAGTAGGAAATTATAGCTTGGTACAGATACATATTTCAATTTCAGTCTTCCATAATCAAGAGTGAATACCAATGGTTATTGTTACGGTTATCTAAGCATATTATCTAAATCTAAGGTTATATAAATGTAAGCATATTAATGGTTATATGCTTAGATTTAGCTAAAATTATATACTTCTTTTCATTGTATTGTGTAGGCCTTTTGTGGCCTGTGCGAAGTAGTGATCACAACTATTTCTACTGGAAAAACACCTGCTTTCTAAAATAGTGAAAAGTATTGGGAAAGCATGCTGACAAAATCTCTCTTGAGTTTAATTCATTTCAATCAAAACAGACACTCAACAGATTAAGGTCATATTTACTGTGGCTAATAGGTGATAATTATTATCTGACTTCATGCATCTTCTTAGTCTTCCTCAGCTGAAAATACTGAGATCTGCATTTAAATGTAATTTCAGTAAGTTCTAAACTGAATTATGTTATCACAAAATTGAGGAAGAAAAAGAGCTTGGACCTGAGTATAACCAGGTACCATGACTCACTTGTTTCATGGTGGCTTTTAAGCACTGTGCTCTTGTTCATGGTCTGAGGTCATAAGAGCACATTTAGTCTCAATTGCTCTGACTTGATGAAAACATTTCAAAATACATTTAAGCTAAGTTTCTGAAATCTCAGTATGCACGTAAGGCCTATGAAAAGTACTTCAGAATCATTCCAGGTAGATAAGCAGAGCTTACTGGTACAAAATGGAAATCAAAATGTTTGGTATGACTCTTGTGCGTGGAGAGGGAAGTATTGATCTTTTGTAGGGAGATAGAGTGAATGGGCTTCACTTTGTGGATTTTCCAACAGGTTAAGAACTGAATTCCCTTGCTTGTCTCTTGGCAACACACACTGACACAATTTCTACAGCAGTTTATAGGCCGTGGTAGTATCTGTGACCTCTTCTATCCCTCAGGCCATAGCTACATAATCACTTTAATTTTACATAACTATGCACAGCAGCCAAAAAGGACAATCTTGTCTTCCCCCATTGCTCCCAGCAAACTATTCCTCTCCCTTCCCCTGTGCTGGCACAAGCATTCGTATGATCAGTCAGTGAGCTGAATCAAGAAACCAGTCTGGCTGAAAACTAACCCCAAAACCCCCACCTGTGATACATTTTTACAGTAGAGCAACTAATGTGATACTTAAGGAGTTGGAGATTTGCATTGCTATGGCTGAAGTTGTCTCTGAGAAAAGAACATCTTCAGAGGCCTCACTTTTGTCCAACAAAGTGGTGTTGTGTAGCTTTTCTAAATAAAAGGTTTTCTGGGGCCTTGGCCCACTGACCTCTTAGGTTACCAAAATCTGTTGATTTCACATATATGCTGATAACTGTTAACATAAGTTTTCTATGACTTTATCTTTTGTTGTTTTAATGTGTGTTAGATGTTGGTTCGCTAAGTGTGTGCTAAGGGGCAGACCCTTTTGAGTCTGTCTTTCATTCTTAGGACCAATGATGTGGAAGTAAGTGTGAAGTAATTTGCTGAGAGGGCTTAAGTTAGGCATAGGCCTGGGAGGAGAGAAATAATAAAAAGTAAATGGAACTTCCAGAGGCCTTGTAGCATAGTGTTACATCTAACTTTCCATTTTCAACACAGTGCAACATCGGTATTTTATTTCATTCTGGGGAAAGAGGGGAGAAGGCTGGCACTTCAAATTAGCAGCAGTTGCAGAATTAAGGGTGTTAGTGACTCACTCATTTGGAAAAGTACTAGCTAAAACATTCTGTCTCCTAGAAAAAACATTAAAGAAGGGTTTATGATACAAACTTTGAATTTCCTGAATAGTGTCAGTGACCCTCTGGTTTCCCCTGGGTAGCTTTCCTGGTTAGTGACCATTTCCATTTGACAATGGCACATTAAAGCGAGGAGAATAAACAGGCACATTTTGGAGGGAGAAACATCTCTCTTAACAGGGTCAAAGACTTCAGAATGCCTCCTTCTTCTTTTGACCCAGTCAGTTAGCCAAAAATTCAGATTCTTATTGTTTCAGGTAGGTAGAAAAAAGGGTTATACTTTGTAGTTTCTTTGGTGCATCTCAATTATTGACAAAGAGTAGTCAAATTCCAGTTTCTCTGAACAGGGATCCTGAACAGGGATCCTCAATCATAGAAGCAGTTTCTTTGTTCTCAGTCCCAAATTCCTTTCCCCAATTTACTATTCTCACTGCTCAGGCCTTTTACTGCATTGTATACTCATGTTTAGGTTGTACTCTACTCTTTCCACATCTGTATTTCAGTGAGTTTTTTTCCTTTTCTGAGAAATATGTATATTTCCTGTTTTATGCCCAGGACCTGCAAACAGCTTTATTCAGCTTTAAGAAAGGAAGCCTAAGGGGAGATCTAATTGCTCTCTAAATGTATCAAATGAGAGTGTATAGACAAGGTGGAGCCAGACACTTACTGAAGATGCACAGGGATAGGATCACAGGATAACTCAGGTTGGGAGGATTGTCAGGAGCTCTCTAATTCAGTTTTCTGCTCAAATCGGGGTCATCTAGAAGATCTGACCAGGTTGCTTAGGCCATTATTCAGTCTGGTCTTGAAACTCTCCAAGGATGGAGATGCACAGCCTCTCTGCACTGTTCCAATACTAGCTATTTCTAATAGTGATTTTCTTTTTTCCCCTTATGTCCAGTCTTAACCTCTCTTGTTTTGACTTAGGCTCATTGACGTAGCATCATGCCATGCACCACTGTAAGAACCTGGCCCCTTCTCCTTGATAACCTCCTCAGAATTTTCCATTCTATAAATGGAAAGCTGCTATTAACTCCCACCAAAGCCTTCTCTTCTCCAGCCTGAACAAACCCAGCTTTTCAGAGAGCATGTGATCCAGCCCCCAGCCCCACCCTCCACTGAACTCACTCTGGCTTATCAGTGTCATTTACTGGGGGCCCAAAGCTGCATGTGGTATTCTAGATGGAGCCCTTCAAATAGTGGGAAAATCACTTCCCTCACCTGAATGCAGCCCAGGAGGAACACTTTACTGCCAGAGAGTGCTTATGCTTGGCTTGCTGTCTGCCACAGCCCCCAGGTCTGTTCCAGCAGAGCTGCTCCTCAGCCAGTGAGTTCTCAGCTGATATCATATCAAGGGACTCCTCCTTCATAAGTGCAGCATCCACTTCTCTCTTCTTGTCTTGTTGTTTTATTATAGAAGGGAATAGGCAATAGGATGCAACACAATGGACGCAAGTTGTGACATGAGAAATTTGTAATTAGAAATGAAGACATATTTTTTTCACCATAAGAGTGGCCAAGAACCTGAATAGGTGCTGAGAGATGTTCTGGAATCTCTTGGAGAGAGTAAAAAAAACTCAACTGGACAAGGTCCCAATCAACTTGCTCTATTTGAACCTGCTCTTGGAGGGGAGCTGGACTGGATGACCTCCAGTAATTCTTTCCAAACTAGTGTCTAATTCTGTAAGTTAGGGCCTAGTATCTGTCCATCAGCATAAGAGGCTCTGAAGAAACTGTGACTGTTCCTTCCATGTTCCATCATTGTACGCTATGCTATGGAATTTGGAAAGGAAAGGTATAGAAGGAAATCCCTTTTTCTGTTTAACAGAACATTATTGTATAATGCATGTTATATATGCAAATTCCCTTATCCCATTTTAGCAAATATCTTGTTTAAGCTGCTTAAAATTTAAGATTTTAGGTTTGTCTTATTTGTTTGTTTTTCTCCCGGCAGAACATTATAGCGCTACAAAATTAGGCTGTAAATTGTAACAGACTTGTATACGTTCTCATACCAAACCACCTCTTTAGCCTGACATTTCTTGTTCCTGCATCAAATCTGAATGTGTTGATAAGTTTTTGTCTTGAACGTGGATTAAAAATTAAATAAAACAATAATTAACCCCAAAATTAATCTTTCTTTCTAAGCAGACATTATTTGGAGGAACAGCAGAGTATTGAGGAAGGCAGTGTTCTGACTTTCTAGGAGAAAAAATGGGAAGAATTAGCATGTTCCTCTTGCTTTTCACCGACAGTTTTGCTATATCTCACATGACTTTTCTTCCAAATTACAGTAAGTTCATCAACTGCAGAAGCTATGGATACATGAAAGGCTTCCAAACCCACCCACCCAGCTTCTTTAGCCCGCTCTGCTTTTATTAGCACTTCTTTCCAGTGTCTTTTTTATACTTACTCCCCCAGATTTTCTAAGGATTTTCAATGGCACGTATAATAATAGGAACTCACATGTTCCCAAATCCCGAAGTTAATCTTAAAGATGCTGCTTCTACTAGATCTTAAAAAAAAATAAAATCACAGCTATGGTTGTCAGCCAGATGAGAAAAACATGTAAAACCCACCAAATGTCTGTTCATTTTTACGCTGCTAACTAAATAATCTGATCATGGTTGTCCATTAATTCTGAAAATCACGTTTCTTGTTAGATGCCAAGATATATATTTAGGGACACAGCACTGGATTAAGCTGGCCTTAAGATGACTTTCGTGGCCAGAGAGTTGCAGAGACAGCAGTGTTGTCACTCCAAGTTATTTTCACAGAAAAGAAATTACCCAGCTGAATATGTCTTTATTTTCTCCTTTATCCTGGAGTGTTTTCCTTGATGATGACTGGGCTATCTGAACATTAAAAAAAAGTGCAGATACATTTGTGCACTGGGGATGTTTTTGCTCTTAGGGATTTTAAATGCTATTCTTGAAGTTTTGTTTAGTTGAGAGCCTGGGAGTAGGGGGGAGTGTTACCAAGCTTCTAACACTTACATGCTAAGTAGCCATGCTACTTTCTGGGAGAAGTAGCAAAATATCATGGTAAAAATGAAAGGAGAATAACAGAAGTTTACTTTGCCATGTTGCCCCCAAAAGAGACAGAAAAGCAACTATGCATATTTTATATTTGTTACCCATTTCCTTCTTTTAAAATTGAAAGTGTAATTCTTTGTCAGATGAACAACTGAATAATGAACAAATAAGTTATAGATACCTTTTTTTACTCACATGAAATATAGTGGGTCGTTTTCCATGCTTACTTACACTCTATTCAGCTCTGTCAAGGTTAGTATAAATGAGTCCTCTTTACTGATATTTATATGAAATTTAGAATCATTTATATGCTGAACAACAGAACTCCTGGCATTTCCATGACACACCTTTTTCAGAGTAGGAATTTATCTGAGTGTTGTCTTCCAAAATGTATTCCATCTTTCTCACAAATGGAAATCGTGCTGGTTTTGTCATCCAAGGGAGGATGCTGCACATCCCAGTACACTGGGGGTGATTGTATACACATACTTTTAAAAAGTGTTGGGTATATAGTCTAGTTTAGATTTACCCACCAGTTGTAAGAAAATATCCACAGTTGATTCAATTTTCTTGACTGAGTAGTTAGTGTTATTCTTTGGTCTTTGAAAGTGTGTTGCCTACTCTGCAAGACAGCCTGTGCTTCAAGTAATTTGGATATTGGGCAATCTAATGAAATATGGATGTGTGTGTATTATTTATAAAATATTCTGGCTTGCTGTCTATATAATGAAGGCATTCATGTGTAAAATGGGCCCTAGTTGTGATTTTTTAATAAATTAAGACCTTAGTCCTTCTCTTGACACTGTTACTGAGCTCCATGTGTTCTCTAATTTACATGTCCACAGAATCTAGTCTTTGCAGAAAAATCATACACCAGAATCTTTTATGTCAAGCACTAATAAACATTATAGTGTTTACTATTTGTTTCATTACAGCCTCCCATTTTTCAGTTTAAATGATCTGCAAAATCTCCAGACCATACCAGACAGCATACAGCTTTAAAGCAGAATTCTGGAGCCTTTAGATGCCTTGGAGACAGTGGAAAGAAGCTTTGCTGGTATCCAGGGTTGTATGCGAGTCAGAGCAACTCTGGCTTGCCTAATTACTGGAGGATGTCAGGAGATTGAGCTGGGATTTCTGGGAGTAGGAAGCTGAGAGCCATGTCTGGAAGTGAAAAAACATTTCACAGTTCCAGTGAGAATCTTTTGATAATTGATACTTATAGGAGAAGCACCTGGAAAAGAGGAAAGTCGTGTCCGGATGCCATTGAGATAACAACAGAGAAGTAGTCTGGGTTCTGTAATTTTATATAATATTGGCTTCACTGAAGCAACAGGCACCTTTAGAAGAACTACCTGCTGTTAGTCCTTACTCCCACACTGAGACCCAGAGCACCTGGTCTTGAGAGGGGTGGGTTTGAACAGAATGGAAATGGTTCCATGGGGCTGATCCAGTTTGCTTTCTCTGCCCGCAGGCATTGAACGTATCTCTGAAAGTAGGTTAAATAGGCTCTTAAAAGCTGGCTATAGACCTGTCTCTTGAGCCTTCTGTTGTCATTTGAGATAGGAAAAGAGGAAAACGTAACTGAAAAGTACAAAGCCAGATGGAGGGAAAACTAATTTTGAAAGAGGCAAATTGCTGTAGAGAACAGATAAGGAAAAAGAATAAGTGAAAAGAGCAGAGAAGAGCAAAAGCCCAATTCAGTGGAGAGGCTGTGGCATGTGTGCCAGAACATGGCAAAAGAGGACACCTCCATCTGCCAAGCCATCCATAGGGAGTTGCATCTCCAACAAAAGGAGATTGAAGGCAGTATTCTGCAAGAACGCAGTTTGGTGACTGCTAAAGTTCAGCAAGAATGAAAGGTTATTTTTACAAAAACAATGGACAATTTCGGGGAACAGACGGGACCTCTGGGAAAGGCCTTGTTTTATACAGATTGTGAGAGGAGAAAAGATGCTCGTGGGGCAATTGTGGCAGTCATCTCTGCCTCTTAGCTACTGCAGCCCTGCTATGATAATGTAGATAAAGTTACAGAGGTAAACTCCTCAGAACTGAAAAGTTTGCCATTTATTTTTACTTCTTTTAGATTATACATATGTTTTCTTATTACACTGATACTGGAGTAAATGCAAGAACTTCCTGAACAGACTCTCAAGTGATGTGGTGATGTTGCAATTCTTTTTGGTATTTTGTATGTTAAAGAATTCTCTTATCCTGATAGGAGTGGCATGAGTCTGAATCGAAGAAAATATACAATATAACAAAGACTAAATGGAGTTAGTATCCACTTAGGAGTCAGAATATCACTATGCTGTGTCACGCACTGCTCCTAGCAAAAGTGGCTAAACAGAAAAGAAACCCGGAAGGCACCCATCTCGATATGAAAAATCGGAAGAGTATGCTTGGGAAATAGAGCTCAGTTGAAATTATACAGTATGTCAGCTAGAATGAAACTTAGAATTTATAGTGACGTATTTTCATGTCTTTAAACTTCACACATAGAAACCCATGCTTTCTTACATTACAGTTTTCATTGTTCATTTGTGCTGTTTGTACTATGCCAGAATCCTTATGTTTCTGGTCATATATCAGCTCAGAGGCTAAGGTCCATCCTACCAGCCTTGAGTGGATTCTGTGTTAGGACTAGAAATAAGATTCCAGACTAATTTGTTGAGCAGAGAAGTGAGCTTCAAGATCATTTTTAGGGAAAAGCAGGACCAAGAGCAGGTTAGAAGTGCTCAAGTCATCACCACAGAATAGTGTTTGCAGTTCTATAACTGAGATAGGATGATCTGTGTGTTTTAATTCATATTGTTTGTGAAATGGCCAGAATCATTCTCAGCTGTGCTATGGCCTTTGGAGATGGTGGAGATCATGATATTCCAAAGGAGTAGCACAGAGTTTGTATTTTTTTTCATCACAGTCTACCTCTGTGGAGCAACACAGCCCAAGAAAGGGCTTCAGTTTTATGGAGAAGGAGTCACAAATAAGTCACAGTCATTTTGCGCTTATGTTGTCCTGAAGCCATAACTACATCCAAATAAGAGAAGATCCTTTATATTTTGTTCATGTTAATATCTCAGTTTTGTAGCTTTTGGTTTTATTTCTTTTTGTTGTTGGTGGGGCTTTTTAAATCATGGGCTATATTGGTGATGTTAGTTCTCAAAAATTACATAATCCCAGAGTTTTGCGCATATAGCTTCATCCTGCATTTCTCTTGTGTGCAGTGATCCTCTTGAGAATGGTGTTGGCATCTAATTCCTTTATTCTGACAGCAGGGATCCTTGAGAGGTAACTGCAGTGCAAGCACTGGGCACAATACTAGCACAGCAAGCATTGGTGGAAGGCCAGGTATAAGGATTTATTAGGTATTCTGGAACAATTATCCCCAAATAGTTTCAAGCGAGCAGAGCTTTCTTCTTGAAAAAGAGTACCCTTGTCCAAAACAGCTTAATGCACTTTCAAAGCCAGCTAAGCAAGAAAAGGCATTCTTATTCTGCAAGGTGATTGCCTTGTCATGGCGTTACTTGTAGATGTTGTTACATTTAAATCTGTCAATGGATGCAGGAGGCTTCTGTTCCTGCTTCTTTCCAGGGTGAAGCTTTAAAGGTTTGATGATACTGAAGTAAACACATTGGAGTGTTACAGAGTAAAAGCTGTCAACGGTGCACAATATTGATGCTAACAAGATTTAGAACTTGTCCGCACTTAAAAATATAATGGAATTTATAAGGAAATACTTTTCTGGAATTACTGAGCATAATAAATTCCCATATAGATGTTCACATATCTACATATCCTTGTCTGGGGTTATTTCATAGTGGTTCCGGTAATTTTCCAAACATAGACAAGACTTAATTAAGCTGACTCAATGTGCTAAACTCATGTAATCTAAAACTCTTTTAACTGTATTGTCCTCTAATTAATAATTTTAATAGTTTTAATTATATTACTAAATCCAGTAATAGCAGAAGTAAATAAATGCACAATGAATATTTATTCACTTCACAAAGTGAGCATTTTGCCTGCCTGCAGTATGCAGAACTGGGCTGCAGAGCACTTGGTAAAACACAGATGAGACTTCTCTGCATACTTTTTGCAAAGTCTCCTTTCTTGAGAATTATAAGTATGGAAATTACACTGATATCTTGGATTTAATTTTAAATTGAAAGGTTTCTAGAATGTGAAGTAATGCAAAACACAAGCACATAAATGTATCATAATTATATTAACATATTTAATTAAATAGTAGGAGTATTATAAGTAAAAAGTTTTGTTACACGGAAGAATGAGGTTGCTTAGCTTTATAAAAACCACGTTTACAATGATGTATGCATAGACTTATATTTAATTTAATTACTTTAAGTGTTGGCATGAGAGACCAATTCAGCTCAGTTGTAGCCCTCCAATTAAAATTGGAAGGGAATAGAATTAAATAAGTAACGCCGAGTAGAACTTGACGCTAAATACAGAAAAAACTCAGCTGTAGTGTGCAGCATGTTCTACTTTTGTGACTCTTACAGACTTCAAAGAGAATTGTGCATTTGCATCCTAGGGCAGAAATTTGCCATGTGCTTGGAAGCATGAAATCTCTCAAGGTAATACTTCATAACTATGGAATGTATCCCAGGACTGATATGTAGCTAAGAATGAGGATCAAATTACACTTTAGAAATACTTGAAATTAAATATTTTTCTAGTTAAAGAGAGCACTATGCTGGATAAGCAATATATGTTTTCTTTCTCAAGAGGTGCATTGGAGCATAAATATATGAAGCATTTAAATATCTGTGTTTGTATTTCCTGGTCTTTATTGGGTTTTAGTAAAATTTCTTCGGGGAAAAAAGTTTTTTTTTTTTTTTTCTTGACTTCATTTATTAGTGTTTTATGTTTGTATCTATTATTAATTTCTTTTTACATTATTCTTTTTTTCACTCCAATCAAGTTTGAAACTTCTGATTTTAAGCAATAATTTCCAAATATACAGACTTGATTCAGCAAGGAAAGGAGCAAATATCACTAATAGTGGCATCTGCACAGACGCTCTCAGTGGTCTTTTATTAAAAAAAAGCTACAGTGAACAAAAACTAAATTGGTGATCTTTGTTGGTGGTGCATCTGACAATAATTTCCTGACTATTCATCCTCACAGTGGCCCAGACCCTTGCAGGTGCAAACGAGCTGTTTTGTCCTCAAGTGGACATACCTTCTGTAGTATCAACTCCACTCCCTTTTTCTGAATCCATTCCCAGTGCAAGCCAAAGCTCCATACTGGTCAGGTTTAGTGAGGGGTATTGGACTCCATCTGTCTTGTTTTCTTCCTGTGATACTACTGCCTACCTAGAACACTGTTGTGCCAGGGAAGGTGATGATCATGATTTCAGCTAAACAGCTGTCATATTTGGGGAGACCCTTCTCTCTTGACATTGACTGTTGTAAGGAATTACTTAAGGATCCCGGTAAACCTGCAGAGAGCAAATTCTTGTGGGAAACAGAAAAAGATATTTATTTGAAATCAAATAAAGAGTAAAGAAAAAGCAGATTTTCTTATATTTGTTCTTTTACTTGATGTTCTGTTCATATGAGCCCTGGTGGTCAGGAGGATTGTCTCTGGAAGATGGGTTTGCGGCAGACTGGAAGGTACTTGTCAATTGATACAGTTTATTTGTTATTACTCTTTATATCCTTGAAGCACTCTCGATGTCCTCCACACAGATCAGGCATCCGTTGAGATAATCCTTGGGTTTAAGATACGTTACTACTTTTTTTAAAATTTTGTTGCATTCTGTGCGTTCGATATCCTGTGACTAATGGGTACTATTAGGGAAATCTCAAATGTTAGGGAGATAATGTCAAGCTCATTGGACACCTGATAAAGAACAAAGCAACACATTAATCTCAATGTTGAAAGACCTATATATACACCTCAGCTGCAACAGAGATGTTATTTTTTACCAATACTTTATTTCTGTCAGTTTTAACAATCTTCAGCTCTACGTCACAATTCTTAAAATGCTTAATCATGGAAATATCATTTGGACCTATTAATGTAGTTGAGAGTATTCACATGATTAAAAATTTGAAGTTCTATCTGACCTCTGCAGATCAAGTCTGAAGTTTTCCGTCTTTACATAGCTCTGAATTGTCTAGATTCTGACAAGCACATCAATAAAAATTAAGATGTGCTTTACTTCACATAAATTTTTAGACATATATAGTGGGGGGTTGGAGAAATACTATACTGTGATTTGCATTATGTTGCAAACTAGAAGCCATTTACAAAAAAGCACATCTTGCAGTACTCATCCCCAAAAAGGGATTTCACATGAAGACCATGCATTTGTATGAAATCTAATGGCCATTTCTTCAGTGAAGTCTCACTGTCCAGCTGAAAATAAAATACAGCAGCACTTATATAATAGAAACCTGGAACACTGTAAATTATGTCCTTTGAGCAATAAATGAACTTTCTTCCTAAACTGAACTAAAGTTTAGGAATGCAGTGTTCTTTGTCTCATAATTGTCTGCCTACACACACCCAGTCTGCACTTCTTAAAACAACTCACCACTGAAGAAGCACACATGTCCTATATTTTTGTTCTCAGATGTGTATTTTTGTAGTGGAAGATGTCTTTACATTAACAAAAATAACTTCATAACGATTATACATTAGAGTTAGTGGTGCCAGTTTCATATTATTATGTGCATACATACTTGTTAGAACATGAATAATATTTTCAGAGTAACCATACATTTTGTAGAACTTTTAAATGGTTTTGGCTCCATTAAAATATTCAACAACATATTTGTTGCATATGCACTTTTTTTCTTACTAATCTAGTATTGCCATTTGTTAGGCTGTGATGAATATGTTCTCCAGACAAACTAACAAAAGACAATAGATCAGTTCTCCATCCAGGAAAACAACACGATGTAAACAGAATATTAGACAAGGGCTTTAGGGGACAACCATCAGTCTGCAAAAGAAAAAGGTCTCTGATGTACTTCAGAACAGGTAAATATAAAACTATAAAGAAAAGCAATTGTCATTTAAAGCTAAGCGTAAAAAGCACAAGCTTCATTATCGTGGTGATCTGGATGAACCTTAAACAATGTTTACTGTAAGGTTTGGAGAGTTGCCTAGCACTGGAGTATACACAATTAAACAACATAGCTGAACTTTTCTTTCATGTCAGCATACTGCTAAAAAGACCTTCATTGTACTCATATGATAATCATTCTTGGAACTTACAACGTAAACAGGAGGAGAGAACATTGACTTGTAATTCTATCCCATGGTAGCTGAGTGCATCAAGGGGCATGACTGCATTTTCACCTGTACAGCTTGAGAAGTAAATTAGATATACAAAATAATGGTAAGGGCATAGCAAAACCTGAACTCAGTTCTGACATGTGAATGTGTACCTGAATTTGGGAATTGCAAGTAAGGACTAATAGTTATTTAACATATTGCAAAATTAATTTTGATTAGTTTTGTGCAGCCTTATTTCTGTGACTAATCAGCATCTATATACTCATCCTTGCTTTGGTATAGTAGCCCACAAAAGGCAAACACAAATTACTGAAGGAATAAAGGAAAATTAAAGCAATAAGCCAGTTGATAGACTTTGTAAGAGGATAACCTGAATTGTAACTGCAGTTTGGCATGTCCTTAGTCCCAGAAATACTTGTGTTTCCCATTATAACACTAGGAGTTTCCAGAATCACCAATATGATTTTATATTTTTTCTAGTTATTTTTAGTTTTATTTTAAAAGAAATTATATTGGATGCCACTTTTGTATGGGTATACATCATCATAGTTCTTGTAGTGTTTGTAACTCATGTTCACTAACTGGCCACCCTCAGTTCCTATTAAGCTGTTAATATTTATTTAATATTTATGTAGAGACTATATCTGAATGAACATTTTAATGAAAAGCTGTTAATATTAATGGCTGTTTGTAAAGATGGAAGTTAGTGTAGGATATGAATTTAAATGTGTAGTATATGACTTGTTTAAAGTAAGTAAAGAAGTTCTTTGTCATATTCAGGTGGAACTTCCTTTGCATCAGTTCCTGCCCATTGCTTCCTGTCGTATTGCTTGGCTCCACCCATTAGAGCCTGGCTCCATCCTCTTGACACCCTCCTTTCAGATACTTATACACATTGGCGAGGTCACCTCTTAGTTGTCTCTGCTGGAGGTTCAACAGGCCCAGCTCTCTCAGCCTTTCCTCGTAAGAGAGATGCTCTAATCTTTTAATAATCTTTATAGCTCCCTAGTGGACCTGCTCCAGGAGCTCCACATCTCTCTGGCACTGAGGAGCCCAGAACTGGACAGACCTTCCAACTGAGGCCTTACCAGGTCTGAATAAAAGGACAGAATCGCCTCCCTTGACCTGCTGGCAATGCTTTTCCTAATGCACCCTGGGATACCATTGGCCTTCTTGGCCACAAGGAAACACTGCTGGCCCATAGAGAGATTGTTGTCCACCAGAACCCCAGGTCCTTCTCCACACAACTGCTTTCCAGCAGGTCAGCCCCCAGCCTGCGCATGGAGTTATTCCTCCCCAGGTGAAGGAGCCTGCATTTGCTTCAAATAGACAATGTTTTCTTTCAAATGTTCTTTTTCTTAATCAGGACCTCTTGACCTTTGCTTTTTGTAGGAATAGTACTAGTCCTGTGCAATTCAGATAATCACAACACTCACTCATCAGACGTGAAAACAGATTTTTGTAGTATTTGTAGACTTGAAATTAAAATGTTTACCTATACAGTCTTTTCACTTTCACTGAGCCATTTTTATTGCATATAGACCAAAAATTATTCACACTATTGTCTGGAATTACAGTTTATTACAGTTATGATAGAATAATTATATTCTACTCTATACTAGAGCTGATAATAAGAGAAAAAAAATAATCATTTTATGTTGTCAAGACTCTCAATCCCTCAGTGTTGAATAATTTTTTCAGTTTAAAAAGAAAGCATCTCATTTGTTTGGACAGATACTCAGCTGGAGATCAGTGACACGCCAGT
The DNA here is from genome assembly GCF_003031625.1 of Empidonax traillii. Taxonomy (NCBI): domain Eukaryota; kingdom Metazoa; phylum Chordata; class Aves; order Passeriformes; family Tyrannidae; genus Empidonax; species Empidonax traillii. The sequence goes on from NW_020955198.1 coordinate 264,051, forward strand.
ATTTTTGCTTTAAAATTTCAGAATTTGGGAATAGTGCATGGACTCTTGTGTGAGTAGTAGATAAACAATTTCATTAGCAATCTTGTGGCATGTTTGCTAACAGCATTAGAAAGTGCTTCTCGAAGGAGCCCCATCAAGAAGGTTTTTTTGTTTGTGAATGTACGTGAAATTTATTACCTTTGAAATATATTTTCTCAAAATACTGTCCTTTGAATTAGGCCTTTCTGCCAGATGCAATTGATATTATATTGCCAACTGCTGCCAATTTATATTATATTGCCAGCATTTCCCTCATATTTTTAATACAAGAAAATTCTTTCAATATCTAATGAGATCTTGCTTTTTAAATTAGATGGGGTTTGTATATCCTGGGAATCCAAAGAAAGGTCCTGGCTTGTAAAGTCCAATGAATATTTTGGTGTTGTGGGATGAATAGCCACTGGGTAGACCAAGAGAAGAATTCACCATTTGCTAAATGCACCTGGTACACAGCTTTGTGCCTGTAGGCTGGAAACAAGCACCCTGTGGGGACACCCTGGGTTTAGATGGCAACTGGTATTTAGGTGTGCAAGAGCTGTAGTCTGAGCAGAGTAAAAGGAAACGCTAAACCTAAGGGCACATGGCTGCTGCACATCAGTAAAGTCAAATCTGTGTTCATTCTGGACTGGAGAGTTTCCCCTGTTAGCTTCAGTGGGAAAATTACTTTGTTGCTATCTCTGGGTAACTTCACCCATATTTCCACTAATTTGAATGGGCTTATGCCCAGAGAAGGAGAGAGAAACTCTGAAAGCCATTACATTTAGTTCACTTTCAATTGCAACTGCCACGTTTTCTTTAAGACTAAGAATACTGTGCTACCCTGAATGTCCTGTGGCTGTAAAGAATTCTCTCTTAATAAAATTTTGATGTTTGCTAATATAAATCTACCTCCTCACTGGCAGTACAGTTTTCTTCTAATAATACATAATGACCTGCATTTGTAGCTACTCCCTCTGTGTACTGGTGCCAGCCATCCTGGTGCAGATAAAGGCTTGTCACTGCTTCTGTGATAAACTTGTATTAACTAGGGTTAGAGCTAGAGCATATTTCATTTGTTATGTTAACTCATAAACTGGGACTTTGCTCAAAGTGAGTTTATAGAAAATAATTTGTACAAAATATGTTTCTCTGTTTTTTTTTTTTTTTTTAATTGTGAAAGAAGCTACCAGCTTATTTGAGTGTTACTTGTCTTTCAACAGTGACTTAAACTAGCTTTTTAAAGTAAATGAGAGGATGTTACCTGATATTTCAAAATGTGGACCAAATGTCTTTATGCTATAATGATAATATGGCTGGATTAAATTTCTAAGGCATTCACTCAAACATTAGTGAAGTAAGTGCTGAAATCAAAAGATAAAATATAAATAAAATACATCTTCTGGTAGATATTTTCTGATATATATGTGGATCTAACTCATGTTGTTTTAAGGTGCAACAGAATTACGAGGTCCTATTTATGTACCAAAGTAGGCCTAAAATGATACATGAGAAATACCCAAACATTGCATTAGTTTTCTGCCCAGATCCATGAACCAGTTTCCCAACTGTTGTGATTATCTTAGTAGACCCGAAACATCCAATTGCTATACAATCACATCAAGCTCACTTCAAGCTCATTTCAGCTATGCAAATCATTGTTTCAGTGGAATTAATAGTCCTGTGTTGTACCCCAGAAATTCAATTACATATGTTCACTCAGTCTTACTCACTGTTTCCAGGGAAAACTGAAATGCATTTGTAGAACTTTCTGTCCAACGCACCCAGACATGCAGGTTTAATTTTGTGCAAGTATTCTTTATTTGCATAGTCCCTAACCACTGATGTGATTGGTATTAGATAAATGAGGAATCCAGATACAAATCATACAATAGGCTTCCCTTCTAGTCATCCTCATAAAATCTTGATGCTGAACCTATAAATTGTTTGAATAGTTTTGGGTTTTCTTTTCAGATAAATATTAAGTACAAATTGCCAGAATGTCATAAAGTCTTACTGAAATTTACTGAATTTACAATTCTTTCAGAAAGTTGTTGTTGTTTATTTTTTCATGGCACAAAAAAGCATGACAAGAAAGTCATGAGCCAGTTCAACTTGTAGACATAAAAAACCCAACAATCCACCATTAACCCATTAAGCTTGTTTTGGTATTAAAAATTGACATCTGCAGACTCCATGCTTCTGTTTTTAACTTCTGCACAAGGACAAAAATGATTGTGGCGTGCATGTGAAGCGACATGAATTTGTAGTCAGAAAAAAGAAATATTAACAATAAACCTCCATGGTTGCAGTCCTGAAGGACTTTCTTTCCAAATGTGTCTTGTTGTAAAGCACTGAGATTACTCATAGTAGTAAGGATTTGTTCTGGGACTTTTACAGGGTTGCCACCCAACCATTTTGTGACTCCCAAGATATGCAGACCTTTTATAAAACACAGAGGAGCCGAAGAGTAAAAGGAAAGTACTTCTTTATATGTAGCATTACCCCTTCGGAGACACCAGGACACTCAGGCCTTATGGTGTCATCACATTTTAAGCAGAACTCTCCAATGCTTTCACAAGCAAGTTGTACTTGAGAATTGATGGCAAGAATATGACCCCAGTGTGCTGTGTGCTTGCAGGCTGAGTGGTGGTGGGAGGCCAGCTGTGGAATGTGGGAAAGCGGCTGAACTGCTGAAGTCATGCAGGGAATGTTAAATGTGTCTCCAGCTGGCAGGGAGCTGTGGCTTAAACACAAGCTCCAGGTCCTGGGTATTGCGGAGTGTTCCCAGCACCCTCAGCTCCTGCTGCCCTCAGCATGGCGCTGATGCAAGTCACAAATGGATCGAGAAGAAAATTAAATGCTTGTCGACTTTTAGGGGAGTGTTAATGGCAAATAAAGCAAGGCAGTGAGGGCTTAAACTTTCTTACTATGAACTAAATGTTATGGTAGCCCAATCAGTGAGAAGTTTGTCCAGAAAAGTTAATGCCACAAAGAAAAAGGGTTCTCATATTTTTCTCTCTTATATCCTTGCAGTATGGTCCTCTTAGAGAAAATACAATTCATCCTTCTATAACAACCCTCTAAATTAGGGGGGTGTTCTCCCACAGCTTAGCCAACACATTTAGTTTCATGGTAAAAGCACCAGAGGCAGGGATTGACACCTACCTGGCATGGCAAAGGGAAGAGGGGGAGTCAGTGGGAGATGTGATGCAACTCTTTTTCTGGGTAGGCAGTTAGAATTTCCTCGTGTCCTCAGTGTTCCTCGATTAGCAGAGCAGCTGCTGAGAATCCCCCTAAGGGATAGCTGCATGCATTTTCAGATGATTTTTTATCATGCTGATATCACTTTGTCTCAGCCCAAAGGGATATCATTCTCGGGCAAATTCTGCTGAGGTGTCAGCGAGGTAACTGCTGGTCCAAGGGCATAGGCTGTGTAATTCCAGGTCTACAGAAAGAAGATATACCCTATCTGTAGATACACCCTATGTTGTCTAAAGGTATACAGAGTGACAGTATGAAGTAAAGCTGAGAGGTGGCAACCTTATTACGAATAACATAGAAGTTCAGAGAGTACCGTCTCTTAAATATGATTAAATCAACAGTAGCAATTGGCTTATTACAAACAGCAGCATTTTACTGCCAAGCCATGTAAGTCCCTAGCAACAGTCCTCATCTGGAAACTCCTTGTTGCCTTCCTAACGTTAATTTTCATAATAAGATTACAGTTTCAAAGCATCAAGAGAAAGCACTGATGGGCTGTTTTTCAGCTTTAGCTTAGCTAAAGGCTCCACCAAAGTAACTCTGGTCATAAGACATTTTCTTCTGTGAGAGTCATAACTCGGGATGTGTCACGAATGCCATTAACGTAGAAACAGACATGGGCTGAGCCTCTGTATTTGTAATCCTGACCACAAACCTCTTGACTGTGGATCAGTAACAGAATGTAGAAACATGAGAAAAATGCATTCTTAAACTTTTCCTATGCAAGCAATAATTTTAGAGGGTTTAGAAGTTACCTCTGATGAATCTTGCACAAATGTCAAACATTACTTTCCCCAGCTAACCACACTCCCTCCTTGCCTAGCCTCTCTGTACTCATACACCTTCTCAGCAAAGGCAGCAAGGGGACACCTGCCCATGCCTCTGCTGTTCTTTTGCAGAGTTTGCACTACCACTCAAGTTTGCTTTGCTTGATCATACATCAGCAGCAGCACTGCTTCTTGGAGGATGGTGTCCCACCTTGGTAACTACAGGACACTACCTGGGAGTAGTGAAGAAAGTTTGCTCTAGGCACTAGGTGAGAAAGGATATATATCTGGGACAGACATGGAGCTTCATTGAAGAGAACCTAGTTGGGAAAGGGGATGAGGACACGGCAGCCAAGGAAATGCAGAAGAGCAGCTACAGAAAGAGTACTTTGCAAGCACATGAAAGCTCATCTTCCAGCCTCCTCCTCAGTCTATCCTGCAGGAATAAAATTCTTCTCATAGTAACGAGGTGGAGTGCCTCGAAAGTAAATGTAGTGGTGCAGGAGTGTGGGGAGATGTGGGGGAAAAGGGTTGCTGAGCTGAGATACTACACGCAGTACTTGGAGCAGCTGAGGCCCAAGCATTCCCTTCTGCTCACTCTGCCATTTTTGGCAGAAGAGCAAAAAGGACACCTGGAGGCAGCAATACCTCAAATTACTAGAGGCAGGCTTGCAAATGTTCATCTGCCAAAGCCTAACTTGTAGTAAGAACATTCACTGCTCTCCAGTAGTCAACAAACAAAGTCGTTGCTGTATGGTATCAATAGAAGCAGCTGGTGCAAGTAGTGGGTCTAAAGGAGATGAACGGGGAGACAAACATTAAGTACTTGTAATTTGTGCTCCAAGGTCTGCAGCTCAGTCCAGATCAGTATCCTATAATACAGAAGATGCATTGTAAAAGTAAAGCTGTGTTTTCAGATGTATTCTTTTGTAGCAGTACCAACTTTAAGCATCCCTCTTTGTCTCCAGCCATTCTTTCTCCCCATATTACCCCATCAACAATGCCAGCATAGCTGTTAGTAGGGCCATACAATGAAATAGATCTGGGAATGGGTCCAGGTTAAAAATAAACAGCAAAAATGAACACCAGGAAAGCAGGATAAGGGGGGAAATGTTTATGCTAGCACTGTTACTGAAAGAAATGTAAGAACTTTTGCACTACTGAATTCTCATTCACTGCTGGGAGAAAACAACCAATGATGTGCAAAGTAAAACATGAGATCTATGTCCTGGCAGTCTGAGAAAAGCAATCACAATTATTATTTACCTTTATATCTTATGAAAGGGATTATATTAATGTGAGCTACTATTAATTTATTACACAAATGTTATTGCCATGTAGAACATGGCCTAGTCAGGCCCTTCTGTAATCTATAAGTAAAAAATGGGTTTCAGAAGTTAAAAATTACTTTTGTGCTACAGTAGAGGAAAAAGCAATTGTGAGACTCAAACTAAAATTAGAGAGTTTCGGAGAAAATCCTATGCTATAGCATACAATAGTAGAATTTGTAGTCTTCAGTATAAAATAATGAAATGTATAAAAAATGGATATTTATTTTAATAATTACAAATTGAATGAGGAAATTAATGTTAAAGTATGGAAATAGGAGGGCAATGAGCTACCTTTTCTGAGTAAACATTAATGACCAGTGTTGTGTACACCATAAGAAAATAATCCAGTCAGTCTGTCCTTACTGGTGAAATCATCATACCACAGGACATGAAATAAGTTAATAAAGTAAAAATGGAATGAGAAAAGCATCTTATATTTGGGAAGAAATCAGATTTGCCAAGGCTAAGACAGTCTATCTGATGTATTTGTAAATGGGTCTTTTGATTCATGTAAATAGGGCATGGAACATGGTAGTTCATATCTGCAGTTAGTTAAAAACAAACAAGAAAAGCACAGCAGCGAATGACCAGGTGTACAGATGCTGAGATACCAGCATTCCTCAGGTACACAGTGAATCAGGGTGCCACAGGCAGAGGTCTTTTCACACCCAAAGACCTTTGCCAACCTCTTCTAACATCCCAAAACCTTGAAGAAACCTATTTTGCCTTAAAGCTTGGATCAGTTAATTAGTTCAAACAGAGACATATCTTATCTGTCTGGGGTTTATGCTTTATAAAGTTTGGAGGACTATCATTTATCTGGTAAGACAAGAACTATCTAAAGAAATTATTTTTTGAGTTCATTACATTTGAAAACTGGGAGTGGAAAGCAATGCATTTTGCAGTCCACCTGCAATGGAAAATTTTTAATCCACCTGAAATGGATAATTTTTAGACTTCAGTGAAACAACAATTTGAGAGCATTCTGCTTCAGCCTGAGTTAAGTGTTTCTTTGCCCCAGTTAATTTTCAAGATTTTTGAAGCTCACTTAAAAGGAAGTAAAGATATTTTGAAATGTTATATTTAAAAATTTAATAAGAAAAAGGTCAGAATGAAATAAAGGGGCGTACTGGCATATTGTCAGTAACTGTTGTGAGGTTTGTTTTTGTTGCTGCATGGTGCTTATCCCTGATACCGATGGAGAGATTAGTTCAGATTTGTTGTGTTTTGTCTCTGGACACTCCTTGTGTATCCATGTTCCAGATCAAACACCTTCTTGTATATTCAAAACTCTGTCCTTATTTGCATGCCTTGATTTAGGGAAGATAGGGGTATAGCTTTTATCTTCCTGGCTAATAAAAGGGTTGATTGAACTACATCACTGTAAGACAAATAATTCTTAATGAAGTGCTGCCTCTGCGGCCTGCTCTCGTTACTCTTGCTTTTCATAGATTTTCAAGTAACTTCAGCAAAAGTGATATGGTTTCTGAGAGTTCAGTTTTCACTTATTTTACATCTGGCAAATTGTCATTTATATTGTTCAAGATTTTAGAATGTAGTTAATTTATAAAGGCATGAATGATGTTGACAAGACTTTATTCCAATTGATTTGAAAATTACTTATTTCTCCCAAACATACCTAATTTCCAAGCTGATGTTATTGTCTAAAGTCATAAGAGCTAGTAGGAAGGCAACAAAGTTGTCAGTGTTCAATGGCTGTTTGTTGGTGATGTGAAATGAGATGCTGGTCTCAGCCTGTGTTTGTTGTACTTACAGAGGCCACTGTCTCACTTGTCACCCTTCCTTTAACACTCAGCAGAGAGTTAAAAAAAAGAACTGCATACTCTTTGAAGCCAAACCTCCAAAAGCAGGTTTGAAGTAAATCCACAGGGAAGATGGGGAAGCTTCCTTTCCCACTGCCCACATTGTACCTCCTTTTGTGGAAATTGCAGTCTTGTCATTTCCAGAGGTAATGACAACCAGCTTTGAGGTAGAGAAGGAAGGGATTTGAAATTTAACTTCAAGATGAACTTAAGTTTTAACTTTGTTTTTTAGCAGTTAAGGACTTGCTTAAATTTGGATTAAATCTTTTGAGATTTAATGTGAAAATCATGCAGTGCTGTGGCACAATAACTGAGGGCCCAGGCCAGATGCAGAACATGTTTTCTGTAATTGTCTTGCCACCAGTGCCTAAGATTTCAAAGGCAATAAATCAGATCGCATTCAATGGAAAAAAAAAAAATTAAAATTGTGTCATCAGGCAGGTTCTAAGGTCACAAAGAGGTTGGAAATAACAGTAGCAGACTTCTTCAATACTACTTGTGCCCTAGAACGATTCACTACAGCTAACTTGGGAGCTGTTATTTATTCCCTATTTAGTCAAGGAAGTTTAAGACTAAATTACATTTATCTTCTGGCCCTTGTCAGTGAGGTCAAACATGGCATAGATGAGCAAAAGATTTTATTGTTAAGGTATTAAGACACGGACTACACAACTTGATGCTGTGTTAGTAAACAGGCTTTTAAAAACCAATCCACAAATGGGGAAAAGTCTTTAAAGCTTGCTGTCTTCTGTTCACTCATGAGGATAGCTCCCTAAAATGGTTACAGATGTTCCACCATCTGTATATGAAGAATTTAGTAATACTAGTAAACAATAATAATATATATGAATAGTAATGATAGTGTTGAGAAGATTCATTATTTGTGGAGTTCTTCAAGAATGAAAAATGTTAAATAAATCTAATTATCAATAAAAGTTCGTGCATGTAATAAAAAAATATGCCAAACAACTTAGTCTGGAAAACAATTATCCAAAACTTGCCTCTTTAGTCCATCTTTTGTGGAAAGATTGTTATTTTGTACACTGTGAAAACTGAGTAAGAATTAATGAGTATTTTATAATGCAATGACAACACGTCATGTTCGTTAGCATGTAGTTAATGGAACTATGATATTCCTACATTTGACTGTAATATATTTTAATTTTTTAAAACATTCATGTACTTATATACTTGAATGCTGCATTCAAGCACAACTTCTGTAAAGCACAACTTTTAGTTGCATGGTGAGATCTGACATTTCAAATACTTAGAAAACAAAGTGCTATCTGACAGAGCAGACAACAGGCTTGCAGAACTTTGTACTTGAAAATAATGAATTCAGGAAATACCTTGTGCCTGACCCCAGCAACAATCTCTTCCTCCCTAAGAGTGATCTGTGCTCTGTGCTCCACAGTAATGGCAAACACTTAGTCTAGGGCAGGGGGGGCATGGAAAAAGAATCTATAGCTAATGTGAATGTCTCCTTTTTGTATGGATCCATATGACCATTTTTGCTTACACGAGGCAAAGTTCTTTACTTCTCTCAGGAAAGCTCTACATTCTGCAACTGAAGGCACCATTTTCTTTTCAAAGAACAGCCAAATACATCCTAAAGCTACCTAGGATAGCAGCCATGACAGGATAACATTTTAAATCCAATCTGTCTCTGCTGTTCACCCACTATTTTCAAATCAGTATTATGCATTATTTCCATAATTCTCCTCACCTCTGACCTGAGTTCTGCGCTTTATGACTGAGCAAGGAATCTATACTTAGAGAGTCAGCATTATTTTATGTTGTGAACTTATCTGTGAATTCAGAAGATACTGTGGGGTTGTTTGTTTTATCTCTAGGATTGGTTATATCTATTGATATACCTCTGAAAGAAAAAAAGAAAATAATATATAAACATATGTTAAAGAAACCCCAATGATTTGTTTTGGTGGACCTTTTCCCTCTCCTTGTGAGGGCTGAACCAAGTATACAAGAAAAAAAAGAATGCCCTTATTATTGCTTGCTGATGATTGTGATTTTTCTGTGTATTCCTAATCAGGAGACCCAGGGATTGTGACTCTTCATTGCCTTGCCCTCAAGAAAGTCTTTATAGCAAAACAAAGTGGGCATAATGTGTCTGTTATCCAGAACCTTCAAATAAATCTAAATCAAATCTTCAGTAGTCTTCTAACTCTAGACTAAATGACTTCCAAGATCATGGCGAATTCATGAGTCAGGTCCCACATCTCCCCCATCCCAGAGTACCTGCTTGACATCTTCTTTCTAGTAATGGATAGCTTGGGTAGTCTGAAAATAATCAGGACAAAAGGTTGTTCCAATAATAACGAAGACATTATGAAGTCTAGCAGCAGTCTAGAACACTGCAATTCCTAAGTTGTTGCTTTAGTTAAAACATTTTCGTACCTTCAAAGAAATAAATCCTGACTCTGCATCTAAAGAATGATACTGCAACTGTGTAATTCCCTATTACAGGCAAAGAAAGTTCTAATTTGCTTTCCTTTTGCAAGATTGGCCTGTCAACACAATGTCTGGTTCTCTTATCTAAACTAAAAATCCGGATTGGTCCAGCAGTATATATATTTTTTTTTGTCAATCAGATGCTTAGATCAAATCTAGTCGCCATTATGATTTTTTTTAGGCTAGAAATGCAGAGCTTTCTGTCTGGCAACTGCCTCCATGTTTCCATTTTTCATATAGCCATTATCTATTTCATAATATTTAGCCATTATCTATTTCATAATATTTGCAGTAGCCTGCCAGATCACTTCAGCAAAGTAGATGGAAAAATGTCACTTTCCCCTATGCGCCCCTCACAGTTTCTGTTCTCTCTTGTTATTTTTCCCAGTTAAAACCAGCAGCAGTTAAACACAAATAAGATAAGAGATTACTAGTATTTATATTTGCTTGTGTATTAGCTCTATATTTTTTTAGATTCTTCTGTTTACTCTTAAGTTGTATTTAATTATCCAAATTTATCAGCATATCAAAGTAGAACAGTAATCAGTATGAAGGGAACAGTACTGGCTCCAGTTCTCAACTCAGCACTGCAGTGCAAGGAATTTTTCACTGTCCCACTTGAATATATCATTTGTCTCCCATGTTGACTACAAAGGTTTTAAGACACTACAGTAATGAGTTGGGGTGCTGTGCATTCTGCCATAATCACCAGAAGAATAGTATTGACCTGCTTTATAGTGTTTATACCTGTTTTATCCACTGTTTTGATGTTCTGCAATGATACTGATATTCAGACCTGAGGTCAAAAAAATAATTGAAACATTATTCCACCTAGTGTCTTTTTTGCCCCTGCATAAACCAGTGCTTGTCAAACAACTATTGATTGCGTGTTTCAGTAATATTTTATTTAGATGTTATTTCTTCATAGTAAGTGTTCTTCTGAAGTACTGTAAATATTCTACTCTCTCTTCTATGTTATGAGGAGATCAAAAGAAGTACTAGGTTGAGAAGAAGACTGAATTGGATCTCTCAAATACTGTATGAGTCAACTACGTTAAAAAAGATTGGCACAAACATCAACATTCCAAGCAGGTAACATGAAACACAGATAAAACTATCAGATAGTATACTATTTGGGTCATGCTACAAGTGTAGAAGCAGCACTGCTTTAAAGTCAATATTAATAACCAATATTGGATCAAATAAAAGGTCAAAGTATAGCAAATCTTATTTAAATTCCAAGGGTAAAAAAAATGTTGCTAGAAGTGTATGCAATAACAGTTTTTTTATAAATGTTCTAATATGAATGGAAAACTAACAGTAGATAAAGAGCAACTGTAGCTCTAACATCATAGTATTAATGCCTCCTTTTTCATTGATAGGATCAAAATAGCTTTAAAGTATGATCCCAGGATTATCAGTGTATTTTGCTGCAGAGAGGAATGAATTCACAGTGGAGGAATCATGCAGGGGCAGAAGCAGAACAGAACCTATATAGCTCTCTTGCATCCTATTATGGTATGTTAAACACTAGACCCCTTTACCTAGGGGGCTCAAAAGCACAAACTTTAAACTATTTCTGTTTTCATGTCCCTTTTAAATTGTCTTTGGAAACCTGGATATTTGTACAGTAGTCCTTTTGTTGAGAGAAAATAATTTCAAAATTAGTGTACAGTTTAGAATCTGAGGAGTAGTAAGATGTGATCATGGGGTAACTGATACACAATTAAATGATAAAAGGTATTCCAAAATTAGCATTCTGTTACTGAAGTTTTAAGCAAATTGGTAATAATATGGATTTCAGTGAATGCTACAATAAAAGCGTGTATTGTCAAACTCGATATGAATAGACTTCAGTCTGTTGCCACAAATAGGGCCTTTTACTGCTCAAATCTATGTCTCAAGCTTTTGTGCAAAGTGGTTTTCTCCTCCTTTCCTTTCCTGTAGCAGCTGTATTTCCTAAGGAGAAATGTTGAATGGGCAAAGCAGAAACCTCTAGTTATGCTGTTAGTTCATTTGATAAAGGCAAAACACATCTCTTCTGCACAAACTCGGTTTTGTGAAGGGGCTGTAGAACATTTTGGAGGGATGGAAATAAACTGACAAATACATCCCAGGACTGTACCCAGTTCTCTAGCTTTTTTTAGCTGATGTCCTGGCCCAACAGCTGCCTCATTCCTGCAAATTGGGTGGAACCCTGGAGCTGTAATGTGGAGAAGCATGGAGAGACTCCTCTAGTTTGGTGCATCTAGAGCTAACTTTGCCCCCACTCGATTCATAGGCAAAACCAGAATTTAGTCTCTATTCCAGTGCATCTGCCAGGGAAGCCTCTCTAGGGTAGGGTTTGTGATCTGCATTCCGCATGCATGCGTGCACGTGGATCTTCGTTTCAGACTGAGCGTATGAATATAGAAAACATTTTAGGGGGAGTTTTGACTTCCACGCTAATTTTTATTGCATTATGAACCGGTGAGTTTATATAAATACTGTGTAACAGTGATAGCCTCAAAACTTCAAGGTTGCTTTATATACTGCGATGAGTCAGTGACGCTGTTGGCAACGGAGCAGCCGCCCTGCAGCACTGGTGGCTGTGGGCGGGCGGTGGAGTGTTCTAAATACATCACATACAAACTTTCCGAATAAGTAAAAATGCAATTTCCCTAATTGAATATACTTTTATTCTTCCTATCGCGGGGAGTTTCGGGCTCCCTCTAGCGGGTAATTTTAGCGTGAGGAGCTTCTCTCACGGGCTTGTGCGCGGGGAGTTTCACAGCTGAGAAACAAGATGGCTGCAAGAGGCTCCAGAGTTAAAACTCCTCCCGCTTTTGGCGCCGGGTGGCTGCGATGAAGTCAAGGGGAAAGTTAAGGGGAAAGTTAACAACCGCTCTGCCCGAAGGCCGAGGCTTCGGCAGGGCTCGCTCCTTAGGAGCTGCCTTTGCTTCAGCCAGTACTTGCGAGGGCACTGCCGGGCTGCCCCCGCGCCCCCGCCGGGCGGGTTTGCCGCCGCGTCCCGCGGGCGGAGCGGCCGCCCCACTTCCCGCTTTCCACTCCCGACTCCCTCACGCCCCGGGCCCGTGGAACCCAGGGGTGTTCTCCCGAGGCGGTCGGAAGCGCCGCACACGGACGATAAGGAGGCGGCCCGGGCCCGAGGCCGAGCCCGCCCCAGTCGGGGGTGCCGCGCCCCGCGATCAGCCGCCCGCGGAGGGCGGCTAAGGCCGCCTATTAGCGACATATTGTAAAAGTCTTAAGTCGTACGATGATGAAAGCCATTTGTTATTAAAATGGGGAGCGTTTTAGGGACCTCGCTTACTCTTGATTGCTTCAGAGAGTACGTTTTGTTGTAGAAAAGACAGTAATTGGTTTCACTTTCCGCCCCCCCCCCCCGCCCCCCCGTTTTTTAGTCTTTTTTACTTCCTGGTTCTCTTGTCTCAAAGCAGGAGAGTCAGGAATAAAAGTGGATTGTTACCGGGTATCCGTACTAGTCTTCAATTTTTGTTTCCTTCGTAATATTTTTTTAAGGTTCGATATTTTTTTTTTTTTTTTTTGAGGCTGCTTTAGTACTGTTTTTAATTATGCGTTTGGGGCTTATTTGACCAGACAGTGCCCTGCTAAAGCTCGCATTGCACGGAGAGGGTATGCTTGTCATCTGACATGTGTATAAAACACCCGGGGAGTTCCTGCAAGGAGAAATGGACGTCTGAGCTGCTGAATGCTGAATCCTGCAGTTATCTTAGCTGCAAAAGTAATTAAATTTGATTATTTTTCTTCTCATTATACAGGCACAAAATAAGAGTGGGAAAATATCACTGAAATAATTAAAAATGGCAGTGAAAAATAAGAGGGTTTTTTTTTCTTTCCCATACCTCCAGCATAGTTACATTTATAACTATGTGTCTCTTGTGGTCTCGATTACATCCTGTGTTTTTAGCTGGCAGCGTTTCCTTTGCAGAGGCCCTGTTCTGTATGCCAGCATACATTTCTGTGTATATTCAAAGAACAGAATCAAGATGAAATAGTAAATGAAACTGCATTCCTTTCCCCCTCCTCCCCCCCCCCAAAAAAAAAAAAGTGAGTTTTTGATAGTAATGCTTGGCACAAAATAAGAAGAGGTATATCTACCACTGTATTTCCTTTTGTAAAAGCAATGAGTCTGTTAGCTTTGTGTTGTCAAAGAAGATTGAGCAATTTGTTTAAGTCATCAAATGTGTTAAACAGACTTCTCTCCATTCTTTAATATTTAAATATTTGAAGACTGTATTTCTTTAGTAACATTTTCTGGAAATGGAGCTTGACTGTGAATCGTCACCTACAGAAACATCACTTTTTTTTCAGTTTGCATAGAAGCATTTTTGGAACAGTGAGCTCTGCTAACAGCTGTATTCAATCTTGAGTAAAATCACTTCCTGAAAAAAAGTGAAATTAAACTTAATATACAAGCTTGCTTGGAATATAATACCATGGAGTTAGGGAACTTTGTGATTATGAAACCGAATCCATTCACCCTGCTGAGGTAATTTCTTGTAAATTGTACACTATGGAAATCTTTAATCAATGTCAATGTTTTTAAAGCTAGAATTCATATGATTCAAATGTGCTTTTTATTTCCCCTCACACAGAGAGTTTGGTGTTGTTTTTGAGGGGCGGAGGGGGGTTTGTTTGTTTGGGTGTTTTGTTTTTTAAATTTTCTGCATGGTTTTGTGGGGCAGGAGAGGAGAGGAGTTAAAGCACATAGAATGGCACTCTTACCTGCCCCAAATGTTTGGCATCATAAGTTAGGTCACGAAAACCATGGGACTGATTAAAAAAAGACAAGTATTTTAAAGCTACATTTGATTTTGTAAAAAGAAAAATTGATTAGAAAATCAGACTGTTCTTCAGTTTAACACCACAGTGTTACACAGAAGGGATGGGAGAATCTGAGCTTATTTGCATACTGGTAAGTGTCACTCCTGCAGTTATAGACTGAAACCATGGAATAATGCTCAGCTCACAGCCAGACTTATGCCATTGAAACTGAAGCCCACCTTGTGGAGACTACACTGACCAGGGTTCAGGAGCTTCAAAAGGCAAAACAGAACCAAAAGCATCCATGAACTGAACTGGCATGTTAGAATTGTTGATGTAAGTCTATTGCTCATCTGACTTCGTGATCCAAGGCCTTAAGACAAGACCCAAGAGAACAAGACACTAAACCCAACATTCTCAGTTGTATTTAATTTTAATTAGAGAAACAGAATGTTTGAATCCTTATAGAGGCTGAGCAGCTGAGTCAGTCATTGGGGCACTCCAATAAAGCCCTGCCTTAGCTGGTACCTAGTTCTGTGGGTACCTAAGGGTCTAAATATACTCTGCGTGTATTTCTGCATTCAGTAGCTTGGAAGCAGAATTTAAGGGTAAAGATTCAAATGTGGTTTTCTTATATTTGGGATGAGTGCCATAGCACAGGTTAGAGTCTTCTTCCTTATTAGCATTTCATTATTTTACATAAAACTATGAGCATGTTGATAACAGGAATTGAGACGCATCCATGCCTGAATGCTCTAAGCAACAGGCACTAGGGTGGTGTGCAAGTGCTGGCTCCAAGTTGAATTTGGGGTTCCTGTTTTTCCACCGAGATGTTCCAAATGTGTGTTTCTTTTGCAGCTCCTCGCATGTATGGCTTTCTTCTGAAGCATATGTGGTTTCTCTTCTCTTTCCCTTTACTCATGGCATGAGTAACCCAAGGGCCTACCTTGGAGCAGGAAATTCCAGAAGGGGGAAGGCCACCTACTATGTGCTACAATAGCCAAGTGACTGACAAGCTGCCATTTAACTTCTCATGCTGTCAGCTTTAAAGAGAAACCCTCCTTTCAGCAGAGTTTTGCTTTAAAATCAAATTTCCTTTCCTGATTTACCAGGAGACAACAGGAAAAAACATAATCTGAAATATTGTAGAATACTCAAAATTCTAAGAAAAATAAAATTTTTTGTGAGCTCTGACCTTTTTACTCTATTTAGCCAACAGAACATGCAAAATTTCTCCTATGTGTCTTATTGTTGATTCTGGAAAGTAAAAAAGGTAAATGTTTTAACTCTTAACCGAAGTGCTCATATGCACAACATTTCCCTGATGTTAAATCCAGTTTTTAGTAATATTTGCTAATTTTATGATTCATCAGTCTAGAGAACTTTCATAGCAAGTTAATTATCTAGTGTGAAGTGGTGGGGTTCCCTTAGTGCTTTATATGTTTTTTTCTCTATAGTTGGATTATCTGATTTTTTTCTGTGAATAATATAGATGTGAATTGCAGTACAAGCATTTTTGTACAAAAAAATACCCATTGAAATTTTTCTTTTAATGCAATTAAAAATAATTGCTTTCACCCCAACTGAGCTTGGTTATGGCAATTAGGGAAGCAGAGTATATCTTAGGGCTTTGGCTGCTGTATGGTTGGAACACCGTATTTGTGTTGGCTTACTTATAAAATGTAGCTCTCATGCTCATCTGCTCGATGATAGAGCCCTCTTGGGAACAAAATTCTTTTTTTTCTTAGCATGATTCCTCTTTGTTTTATCCAAATTCGTATAACTAAAATTAAAATTCAGACCTCCCCGACCAGTTGGTTTTTTTTCGTTTTGCCACCAACAAAAGAACTGAGCATTTTTTCCATTCCTAGTCTAAATTGTTAAGATCCCCTGAGGACCTTTGTTTACAGTGTCTTCTCATTCTTTTTTTCCTTGACATTCTCCCCTCCCTCCAGCAGTGAGATACTAATTAAAGAGAGGACACAGTGACCCTGGGTTGTTTAGAAGTCACAGGGGAGTGGTGGTGGCACAATGACAAAACCATCCCTGCAGGAAGTAATCAGGCTGGAGACCCAGCACAATACTTACTTCCATCACCTGAAAAACCCTTTCAGTTTGGAGATCCAGCCCAGAAGCAGATTCATTTTCCCTTTAATAAAGTATCTTCGTCACAAACAAAGCCTCCACATCTCTGTGTGTCAGTCTGTTTAACAGGGTTATTATACAAGTACTGGGTTTTCTTAAATGTTTACTGAAAAGTATTTCTCTTAACAGTTTGTAAAGTAAAAGCAATATTCATAATAGCATGTTAGCAAGCATTATCACATTTATCTCTAATTTCAAGGAAAAAGTACTTGGTTATCATTATATCATCCAGCAGGATTATGGTCTTATCTAGTATATAGGAATTTTGAAATTTTATGATAGCTATTATTACTTAATTACTAGCTCATTGAGACTTGTGGTGCTTTACAAGCACCTAGCAACAGGGAAATCCAGGATCCATTCCAAACTGGATTTTGTAAACTGGACTAAAAAGTCACTTTGGGTTTACACCTGTGAAAATAACATTTCTGTTTGTCCAGAACTCTCCACTGCAGGGCATTTCCAGCATAAGGTGAAGGCTGGGTCCTGCTCCCGTGCAGCATTCCACTGGCAAAGCCAGGGAGACTCTGTTGGTATGTTAGTGCAGCCAATTAGATAAATCAGCAGGCTCTAGCCCTAGCACTCAATCTTCAGCGTTATCTATACAGTTTTATCTTGTACCATAGAAGAATCCAGCCGATTTCAGTAGCTCTCCACTTGGGCTGGCCTGTGTAAATCAGATTGCAGCGTTGAAGCTAAGCAACATGATACCTGTCATTCCTGTTGAATACAGGGGGGGAAAAAATCCCACTGTCTGGGAGCTGGATCAGACTGCAGTCAACATGCACTTTAAAATACATAATTAGGGATTTTTTGATTTTTATCTTTATGGATTTTTTTTTTAGCAGTTAAGAATAAAATTAGCTAGGATAAACATTTAGAATTGATAGCATTTGTTCTGTTTGTTTTTTTTTTTTTCATTCTTATTTTTTAATGACCTTCTGATCCCTCAAAACTAAGGTGCTGTCTGTTTAGACTGGCTAGTGGCCTTGCATTTTCAGGAAGGCACTATGCCCCATCACACTGAACTGTCCTGGAAAACAGATTATGTCCTTCCCTGCAGTGACTCTGTGACCCTTCACACTTACCCAGAGTGTGAACTGTCTCTGTAACTAGAGACCCACAAAGTTACTACTGTCTGAGCAAGAGAAGAGAGCTAATAGTATCCAATACTATGAAAACCTAATACTGTGGCCAGATCTGTGCCCTGTGGGATTGTTTGGCTTCACATATGTGGTCCAGGGGTCAGGTACGAGCACACAGGAGCTGCATTGCTGCTGCTGAGTCAGAGTACACAGTGCAGGGCTTATGACTGTAGAAGCAGAGCAGTACCTGGAGCCCACCTGGAACTCCTTGCAGCTTCCTGTGCCAGTGCCCTTTTCATTGCTAAACGCAGGCAGTGCATCACAGCTCTGGAACTGGGTGGGATTTCTGGCACTACTAAAGGAACAGACTTACTGTCGCTGATGCAACACTGCCCTGGGTAGAGCTGTGGCAGACCAGCATCCTCCCAGGTGTTGGCTTTTTGAGTGTTTGGACCATTTTTGGGAGGCAAAGGTAGGAGTGAATGCAGTGACTGTCCAAAGCAAGAACCTGCTTAAAATGCGAGCGCCGACCTTTAGAGCACCACTAGGGACTGTGAGGTTGGAAGAGAAAGTAGTTGAAAAGGGACTAAAAAATGCCTCCATCTGGGTAGTCTTCAGGTTCAGAGCAGTACAGATGTTTGAGATGCCTATGATGAGGCATACCTGTTGCGGGACTAAAATTGTCACTTTGAAAAATTTGGAAAAATGATGACATACAGTTTTGTTTGTAAACAACTTTTACCAAGGAGAGTCCATTAGTGCCAAGTTTTCACTGCATCGCATGGTGCAGCTTTGATTAAGCATGGAGTTTCCTTGAACTTGATTTAGTATCTCAGGGAATCACAGCATCATTGATTCCAAGTAAAAAGTGTCAGCCAGTGTTCTTATTGCACTGCCCATTTGACTGGATTGTTATTGTTCAGATTCCTTTCTGGTTTTGTAATGGCTGCATTTCACATTAAAGTTCAATGGTTTAATTAAGGAAATGACTGAATAGGAAGTTACTGTAACCATGATTTCAGCTATTGAAGAAAGATTTGCCCTACACGTGAGGAAATTTGTGAACCTAAGGTTTTTGTTAAACGTGCAACATCTCCACTTTGTTTTTTAAACCACTGATATCCAGATGAATAAATCATATCATTTTCCATCTCTTTGTGGAACTGTGTAAGTTTGTTTCCAAGCACATAGTATATTGCAGTGTCTTTCCCTAAATTGTGGTTTCAAACAGAGATTATTTCTTTTGCAAGTGTAATTGAAATCTGAAGACAAAATTAAGGACAGTCTGTGTTTGCAAATGTCTCTTGAAATTAAAACATTTTATGTGCTGCTACGTAAAACCCTGAGTAGCTGCTTGCTTTCAGTTTTGAGGCTGGTCAGGGCTCTGCAGTCAGACTGCATCTTGATATTGCTGTTCCCTCAGCAGTTGGGTGGGATGTAGAAGTTCTGCCTCCATTCCCAGGTCTAGCCAAGCCTGTTATGTGTTACAGCTGCTCTCTACATCAGAACAGTAGGAAAAAAAAAGATATGTATATCTATAGATTTAAATTGTTTCAGTTTTCTTTTCCACTTCGTAGCATACCTGCATAAACAGTTTATTTAGACCAGCTAAGGAGTGTGATAATGTCTGCTTTGAAGGGTGGAATAAGTGTCTGGCATGAATGTAGAGAGGGAATGCTATGGCATGGAGAGACATCTTTTAAATCAGATCTGATACAAAAAAAGTAGCAAAGTCTCAGCACAGAAAAGGAGCTCACATCTACTCAAGTAGTCCCGAGTCCTCACTCTGCCAAATGGTGTGTTTATTAGTTTGATCAGCTACCAAATAATTACAGTGATACAGTAAATAGCATTAAGTACTATCTGTCCTCTGAAGCCTGAAGTTTCTCAGCCTGAAAAGGCAGGGCTTCCCCCCACCCCTCCCAGAATTTTTACTTTCTAGTTTACAGTTCATGAAAGGAACAAGGAGCAGTCTAGTAGTACAGCACAAACTAAGATCTGTAGGTAGGTATCATAAAATAATTTCCATTGTAGAGTGAGCTGCCTGCAGGCAATTGACACTGTCAGTCAAGAACTAGCTGGTGGCTAACAAGAGGCACATTTCTTGGCTGTTTTAGCATTTTAACAAATGGGTTCTAGCACAGTTTTGATTCAACTCTTAAATTTTATCAGGCAAACATAACAGAAAATCAGTAATTAGACAATTTTAAGCATTTAAACCAACTGTAGCTGAGGAATCTAAAATATATAATACAAGAGAATGTACTATTTGAAATGGAAGTGCTATGATAACACATTCTAGAATCAAATTTTTAGTTAATTTTAAAATGCCTTTTGTTTTATTAAAAAATTAAAGGTTGTCTACATTGGTGACATTTCAAAGACTTAACCTGATTTTTTTAGGGGAAATAAACAGATTTTTTCTGTATTCTAAATGGCATTAGTAAAAACTACAGCAAGAAAGCTCAACACAAGTTACTTGTTTTGTATGATTCTGCTTAAGTTGACTTGTGACCAGATATTACATATTTTGATACAAAATACGTATTTTATTGTTTATTTTTTTTAATGGGGATGCAAGTTGGACTTTATTTTGCAGTTTAAGTAGTTTATATCTCAAAGACTTTACTTCTCCTATTTTTCTCTTCCCTTCTGTGAGAATGAAGAAAGAACAATTCAGTGAAATCTGCCAGTGAAGCCAATGTATAGCCCACTGAATATAGTCATCAAGGGATTAATGCAGCTCTCTGTCTTTTTTTTGACTCTGAGCTAGTTCCTGCAAAATCATGTGCCTACATGATTTACTCCCATGAACCATCATATTATATGTTGTCACTAGGAAAAGGAAGTTTATTCTTTCTCAAGTTACTGAATACTGAATTAGTTTTAAGAAAGCCAAAGACCTAGTAGTGTCAAAAAAAGTGAACAGTTTACTTACTGGTGTCAGGAACTGTTAAAATTAGTATTAAAACATAAAGATTTTTATTTACTCATATCTCTTGTCAGTACACTTCTAGTTGACTTAAGAACACTCCTTTTTCTCTGGGTAATGTCACTTGACTGCATACATGCAAGTGCAAAAGTTAATGATATGCTTACATAGTCTGAGGCACTGTTGGGAAAAACCCCTCTGTGGATTGAAGTAGCAACTATAGTGGAAATATAATGAATGAGGGGATTAAAATGGAAGCATTTAGGCATGTTTAGATTTTCACATTTCTTTTCATGTCTTTGAAATGATGTCTGTAATTCTGATAAAAATTCTTCTTGAGTTGTGAAACAGTGGGCCCTACTCAGAAAACGATCTGAAATTTCTTGGATGCAAAATGTATTTTTTCACTTAGTGCAGAATGTGATTTATATAACATCTCAGCTGACATGATCTGACACGTTTTTATGAATTCCTTTGCAAGGCAAAAGTGCCTCTAGTTGCAATTTATAGTAATGAGACTGTCTGCTGTAAAGTAACTGATTACAATGATGGTATAAGAAGTAAGCATGTTTGTCTTTCCAAGCCATTACCCTTTCCTTGCTTCTGGAGTAGCTGTGTTCTGCAGCAATGGTATCCATAGGTGTCCAAAAGCATTCTGTTTGTCCAAACACAATTTTGTGTACTTCACCAAATATAGCTGGATGGTATTTTAGACTGAAGTTCAGTTAATTTGGTTAAATACTGTATCTGAGAGATAATTTTGAAAAATACAACAAAGCTGTATCTATAATTATGCAAACAAATATTCACATGAAAACTTTTCCATGATCTTTCAAATAATGAAGGGTATATTGTGTCTTAGGGTCAAAATATGAAAATACCAAGTTGTCTTCATTATGTACTTCTGGATTACATTAGGGGACAACTGGTCCAGGTCCTGAAGTGGAGAGTTGTTTACTTGGAAGTTTTGTCGAATAAGTAACAAAAACCTGACGTGTGTGCATGGGCACATGTTCACATAGATTCATGTTAAAATACTATTGCGAAAATCATCCAAATTTGCTTCCTGCTAGAAGATCATCTGTTTCCTCCTAGTAAGTATTCATAGAAAGTTCCTGTAGCCATTTGCTGAAATAATTTTTGTCTCATTCAGCAAACACAGCTGGGAGTTTTGCTCTTCTCAGAAATGAGTGTAGCAAGTTGTACTTGCAAGGACGGAAACATTGTGAGGATCTGGTCCCTGGGGAGCTTAGTGCAAAATTCTTTTTGAAGATCCCAGAATGGAGAAAATCCTCTCTATGCAGAGCTTCTGACAGAAGCTGCAATGGTGAGAGATAGGGGAAGGAGTTGCCAAGGCACTGAAAAACTTCAAAGAACACTGGAACAAGGGGCGAAAGTTCAGCCTAATTCTTGTGTTATCTGAACTCACTCACCCAACTCTGTTGCAGTGCATCTGCATAAAATGGCTTGGGTCTGACTCTTGCAATAACCTCACTTTTCTGGAATATGACTGGAAATGTGTTGTTAAAAAATTGGTTGCCGGTGAAAATGTTTTGAGTAAAATTCCATGAGGGAGAGAAGCCACCCAGCCTCCTCCCATGGTGGACACACACCTTCCCCACCTTGCCTTCTCCCAGCTGTGTGCTCCTGCCACTTAACTTGTGATGGTCTTGTTAGACACCTTGGTGACCCAGCAGAACTCCTTACAGTGGCAGAAAGAAAAGCTGCTGGGTTAGTGATTTGAATCAGCAAGCAACAGAAACAGGAGTAAGTTCGAAACAATGAAGCTCAGAGCAGGAAGGGGGAAAGGAGCAGAAGCTTTCCTCCTTTTCAGCATCCCTCAGCATTAAATGTTTTGAGGAATAAACTCAGTAATCACAAAAGCACAGTGTAAGTGCTTTCATTCTGGGTGAAACCTGGGGTCTGCTGGTAAAGCTCCTATTGATCAGACCAGGGTTTGATTCTAGGTTTTATCTTTGATTTATGTGCATTGATACTGGTGAACAAACTGGTTGTGCAGTATCTGATAGATACTTTGAATCCAACTCAAGAGAATGTGTTGAAAACAACTCTAAGAATCTATTTACTTAAATAAATGTAAAACTTAATTATGATGCAATGAAATATTTTCCCACCATGATTTGTGCTGCTGCCAGCCCATGACACTTAGTATGGCACATTAGTAAATCACTCTGTGAGTTACTCCCTGAAATAAATTGTACTAGCCATCTTGATTAATTTGCTGATTACTGAATATAAATATTCAGATCATATCTGAATTTAAAATTGCAGGAACTGAAATGATGACAGTGAAGACACAGACTTGGGGTAGCAATGCAGTTGGTTGCTAGTTGAGCTCAGAGTGGAAGTGGCAAAAAAGCCCTGTTTGCAGCTGATGGATACACAGTGTGTCAGAAGATGGCTTTGGTGTTCAGCTCCTGCTTTTCACCTGTCTGTAGTGCATCAGCCATATACTGTACCTTCAGGTATAAGATCCTATAGCACTTCAGGGGAGGGCTGCATCAGCAGGAGCTGCCACCCTTCTTTCACCTCAGAGAGTGGGCTCTGCAAGTTACTGAGACATGACCTTCCTCTGCTGATGCCAAGTGCTTTACTGGTGGAGGTCTTTACCATGACCATGGGACAGATAACCTTTGTGAGTGATGAATTTATGTGGGAGCAAGAATTTTCTTATTCTGAAGATATATCTGTTGATCACTTTGTTCTGTGTTTTATTGATGTTGAGATGTGGCAAACATTGCAAGTACACAATTTCAAAACTCAGAGGGGCAGAGCCTGTATTTCTAGAGGAAAAGTACAGTTTACAGCTTCCTTGGCAGACTGAAATCCATGATGGCTGTCAGAGATATAAGCTGTACCAGGTACTTCAGGAACAATTCTATCAAGGTTTATGTGTATACTTTTATTTTAAAGATATTGAAAATGAGATAAGATTCAGACTCATTATTGAATGTTTGCTTAACTTCTGACACACGATCTTGTTTCTTCATTTTGTACTCTAAATTAGGTCATTAAAATCAGATTGTGTGTTATAAACAAGCATCTTTCTGTTTATATGTGATTATAAAACAAACTTGGAGGGTAAAGGCTGTAATTTTGAAACAGATAAAATATATATGCCCCTTTGAAATATATATGGAAATTAGTTTCTCACACTCCAACCAAGATGATGTAAATTGACCCCAGAGAGCTGGTACAGTGTTGTCCATGTACTCAGGGGAGTTGGAGCAGTGTAAAGACTTTTGGAGGTCAGAAATGAGGTTAATTGACAGGGAAGTGTGTGTGGACAGGAAAAATTTGCACAGTGCATGTCCGTGGGTAGAGCTGTCAGTTCTTCACTTTACTAGTATTTGCCGAACAAACATGACAAGACTTCGGTCCAGGGAAAGGAAAAAAAACAAAACAAAACAAGAAGAGTCATCTTAGGACAACAATATTGTTTGGAAAGAGTGGTGTTTTGTGGATTTGTTCCAAGATACCCACATGTATACACCTACTCTACACAATCTCCAGTCCTGGCTTGTCGCTCCTGATGGTGTGACTGCTGTCTGCAGCAGAGGTTTGCGGAGCAGTACCTGCTCTGGCTTTTTCTCAAGTATTCTTCAAGCCCATAGCTTGAGTGTGCAAGCCTGATTTTGCACTAGTGGCAACAACAACATCTTTTTTGATGTAGCATATCATAAGTGACTTTTTCTGTCTTCTTCCTCTTTTTCCATAAAGAGACATTTTTGATTTAGTGTATGTTGTGATTCCAGCCTGCTCCTTGTGGCATTAGTACAAAATTTGCTTATAATGCAAATAGTGCATGTTTCAGTTGAGGCTTCAAAGTATACGTTTAATTTTTTATATCTGTAAAGACCAGGTAAGAGTCTGGTTGGTTTTTTTTTTTTCTATAACACCAGAGCACTGAAAAATCTGAAACTTTCATTGCCTTAGATAACAAGAAAACAACACACAAAGGAATAAGATTTATGTCTGGCTGATTTTTGGTCATACCTTCCACTCTAACTATTGTGCAGTGATTTATTTTGTTATTGTCATTAACTGTTCTCAATCTTTAAACGTATTTTAATTGTAGGCGTCTTTTAATTTCTTTTTTTCCCTATTTCTAAAATTCTTATAAAATAGTAACCATTCAAGCTTGATCCACATGATGAATAATTTCATCCAAAAAACCCAGCACACCAAAATTGAACATTTTTTCTTTATTTCAATATTGTAGCTATAAAGAACCTCTTTTCTGTTTAAAAATCAGCAGATATAACCCTACTTTAGAAACCCAGTAACTGAAGTCTTAGAAAAAATGTTTTCGTATTTCCAGACTTTGCTTTACCTTTTATTAATATTTGTATTAAAATTTAAATATGTAAAAATATAAAAAAAATCAAATAGCTGCATAGAAGCATTGTTTCCTGACTTTGCAAATATTTTTGCTTTCTTCTTCTATTGTTCCCTAAATTTATTGTGCACAAAATGTGAAAATACACAGTCAAGAAAGCATGTCAAAAGAGTGAGCTCTTCTTCGTAGTCTCGCTTAAAAAATAAATATGGTTTAATACAGTGTTGAACTACTTCCTACATAGTTAGTAACAAAGCAGAAAAAGCAATATGCTTTGTCATTTTGGACAGACTTGATTATTTTATTCTACAATAAGTTTGGCAACTGTTTACAGGCTTTGACTGCTTTATAGTTTCAAACAAGTGTCTGGCAACATTATCAAGCTAATGGCAGAATTGAGATCTTGAGGAGTCATTTCAGTTCATTCCACAAATGAGGATTGGATTTTATCCTGTGTTTTAATTACTGATTATGAGCAGCCTCCTTAAATTTCTGTTACATAGTAATCCTTTACAGTAATTACATTTCATACTTGTGCTTCCCAGAATATACAAGGTATGTTTAGGAAGGGGATTTGTTACACAGTGGAAATGCTTCTATAAGGAAGTACCTTGTCGTGGCTTTCAAATAATAAATAATGCATTCCATAACATAAAATGCTGACATGGCATTAACAAGAGATTGTGTTGCTCTCTATATTCATATTCTTAACAGTAGTCATCAGTGAAGGAATGGCAATAATTACTTATAATTGTGCAATTTATATTAAGTTTCTTTCCAAGAACATTTAAGGAAGCATGGAAGGAATGAACTGCAAAGCTAAAATGAATAGGAGGAGTCAAAGCGTGTCATCGGAGACGCAACCCCAGTGGCCACAGCAGAGGCATTCTGTGAGTGCTGCAGGGAGCAGAGAGTTGCTCTTTTTTTCAAAGAGAGCTGTTGTATTTAAAGAAAAAAAACTGCAGCAGAGGTGATGGGAAAATCAGAGACAGGTTGGAGGATTCCCAAAGAGAATGAGCTGATGAGTTCAAATAAAAAAAATCTGTTACAGTGATTGTGCACAGGTATTTTATAATGAGTGATAACATGGTGTTTTTGTTTGGTTGGTTGATTTTTTTTCAATATTCTAATGTAGAGTATAAGTAATTTGGTACTTCAGTACCAGTGTTTAAAATGGTACAGCTGGAAAAGATTATTTGTCTTCCCCTTTTGGTTGTGATCATCATGGAGAGTAATTTCTTATTGTTGGATATATTCATGCGATTATTTTGAGGACTGCATTCTTAAACAACAGCTTCTCATTATATATGCAATACCTCACTCTTAGCAGATCATATGCTTCTGCAGAAGTCATTGTTTCTTAATACTTTTATTTTTCTAATAAAAAAGAAAATTTACAGAAGATTTTATATGGAAAGTGTTTGGCTTTTCACAGCATTACTATGTCCCATTTCTACCCACCTTTCCTCCTCATCCTCACTTAGCAAGATACAGATTTTTTTTTCATTGCCTGTGTACTAGGAATACTTGAATAATAATAAAAACAATTAATCATGAGATTACTTATCTCTGAAGGGGCTTCCCATGTAATAAAGTTTACTTTTTTCCTTTGGCTATTAAAAATGTTTTTCATGCTTTCAGTTCTGAATCAATGAATTTAAGCTTAAAATTAAAAGTCTGCTTCTGTACAATGCTCAGCTTTCCATACTTCTTTGTTAACACTTCAGCCCGAGTTTGATTCCCAGTCAGGGAAAGTCACTTTTTCTGACCTTAAAACAATAATATTTTAAATTTTTAGCTACAGGAAATGCTTAGTATCTCCCGAAGTTCAGCCCTGCACACTGTTTCTTTGGCTTGCATAGGGTATTTAAAGTATTTTTGCATAGTTATGGCTCAGCTTCCTGCCCACTCTGGTTTCTGTCTTTCTCTGTATGACTGGGTGTGATGAGAGGATGGATGCTCAAGAAGTGAGCACTGTGGTGGAATCCTCTGGGTTTCCTAGGTATCCTCAAGGTGGGGAAAAGAGTGCCTGCAGTCACTTTTCTACATGTGGGTCTTCAGAAGGCCCTGAAGGGGACAGGAGAGCAGAGTCCTAAGGACATTCAGGAGATCCGGTCTGGACTCACAGGGTTTTGCAATAGACTGTAAGTTTCCCTTTTAAAGCAGATCCAGCGCTGAGGGACCATCTGTCCTACAGAGGCACTGAATGCCTTAAGGGGAAATAGCTACTTTGTTTGAATTTTGAGACAAATAAGAGAAGCCATGAATTTGATCTAGAAACAGAAATGGTAAAGTAGCAGCTTAAATGTGTAGAACTGTTTTTAAAATAATGGCTTCATTTTGCCAGTCTACTATTTGTTAAGATTGATAAACGTTACTGGAAAGATTCTTGAGTACTTTCAGTTGCCTTCAAGTTTTCAGACAAATTCTTTCTTTCTGTATTTACCTAGTCTCTCTGCAAATATAAATTTCTGAACTGTACATTAACACAAACAAACAAATAAACTAAACAGAATATGTCATTGCAACATTGTAGTTCAAAAATGCACAGAGCTGCTCACAAGTTTTCCTTTTTTTTCTGAATAAGCAACTCTGGGTAATTTAAAGAAGCTCTGAATGATTTATAGAGGCACTCAGACCCCATGGTCACCTTTTTTCCTTAGGATCAAAATGAATTGCTCATTTATAATTGCAAGATGTAAGATGCCTGGCTGCGTGCAAGTCTATTTACACCTGTTGTACACAGTTAATAACAAAGTCCTTGAAAATTGATTTAAATGATCATGTATGTATACATTTTACCAGTTGGGTGTCTCAATTTTGGGATTGCTAAGTGAGTAAGACTGAGAATGTTCTTTGCAAACAAGACATGCTTCTTGCATCCCAGAAAATATGTAGGGGAATTATTATCAGTACTTGAACTGATACATCACTGCACAATTACTGAAAAGTCCCAGCAATTATCTTGAGCTTTATCACCTTAATCTCAAATACAGGGTTGTTGTACACAGAAATCGTTTTGCCTATATTCTGGAGTAAGAACAAAGCAGCTTTCTCATATGAGCATGGGTTCAGATCGGAAGGGACTCTCTAGTCCAACCTCCATCCCAAAGCAGCATCAGCAAAAAGATCAGGTAGGGGTGCTTAGGGCTATCTATGTGCAGCCTGGTCTTGAAAATGTTCAAGGATGGAGAGTGTACAGCCTCTCAGAGCAATGTCTGGCTGTCCTGATGTCCAGTCAGAAATGCTCTTGTTTCAGTTTAGGTCTGCTGTGCCCTTCTCTCTAGATACACTGCTGTAAGGAGTCTCTATATTCTTCATAACTTCATCATAGCTATTGGAAGGCAGCTATTTCCCTGTTTGAGACAAAAATGGACACAGATTGCTCAAGCCTTTTAAAAAGAACAGAAAATGTTGATAGCCATATTAGCACTTAGGAAAGGACATCAAGTTTTCTTCACAGAAAATTCTGTAATTAGTCTTTCTATAACAAAAAAAATATTCAGATACCATTTGATTATGATCTAGTAGATGTTTACATGATTATATTTGTTGGTGTGTGTTTTCCTAATATGTTAGGAAAGGAAGTACTGGTAAGCAAGAGAGATGTGTCAGATACTGAATCTAAAAGAGGGAAATCCATGACCAATTCACGGGAAGCTGTGGGACATGTGACAGCAGAGAGGGCAAGACAGCAGCATTTCAGATACTGCTTTGGAATATTCTTGAGAGCCTTCCCTGGCATGATAGTGACTGAGAAAAAGCCCAATCGAGTATATAGTGTTTACATCCCTCCAGCCTCTTCCCTGGGGGATGGGGCAGGAAGAGGAGAGGGAAGGAAGCAAGGGATGATTGATGGGTTTTGAAAAGCTTTTCCCCTCGAGGAGAAGGTGTGGTCACTGTACGCATCTCCAGCTAACAAAGCCCTCCCGTAGGTGGAGCAGATGTAAGCTTTGTCACTCCTTTGGGGTGACTACAACACTGCCCAGAATAATATTGTTCTTATTTTTCGTTTGGAATAGAGATTTTAGCAGGGGAAGTAGCCTGTCACCGTTACAGTTTGTACTGCTTTAAGACGGCGCTTCAGCACCGAGTCTGACTGTGACATCTGTGACCAAGGGGCTGTAATAAGTAAGACCAGAGCGCAGATTGCCTACTGTGTGTGGTACATCTTGAGAAGGCATGAGCATACAGCTACATTTCTGTCAAATTAAGCTACAGGTACATGAAGATATTAAGCCAATATAATCTGATATTGCTGCCATCCTGTTCATCCTCTCGCCCCTGCCTATTTTTGCTCACATGCTACCTCTTCCATTACACTGGCACAAGCAGCAGCACAGCCACATGCTGAACCAGACAAAGGAAATGATCTGGAAGAAAATTAACCTGATCAGAGAAAAGAAAAAAAAAGGTTTCACCCAGAATTGGTTGCTGAACTGTTGCTTTTTCAGTAGTGATGCCAACTGATGTTGTTGTAAAGCAGGCATGAGGCCTTAACCAGATCAGGGAGTATGAATTTATCTTAGCATGAAGTCCCTGTGCTAGCATTATGCCAGCAGTGGGAATAAAAATGTTCCATGACCCAGCAAGAAGTTAGGGTAGTACAGACAGAACGGTACCTATCTGGCATAAAGTATGCGGGTACAAACTTATTCTGTCAAACATTTTGAAGTGCCAGTGATCCCCATGTGCCGTCAGCGCTTTTCATTCAATACTAGCAACCCTTAAACCTGTATTATCAAATCAAGGCCAAACTGAATGAGATCCATTTTAGGACTTGAAAGCGGGAAAAAAAAGAAAGTTATGCAGAATGTAGTTCTGCCAAGTGGCGATGCTTTCTTACCATAAGCTGTACTCAGATGGGCTCTGATTTGTGGTGGCAATATATTAGGATACCAAAATACTTAAGAGATTATTTCTAGGGAAGCGAATAACTGAAGACTGTGGTTTTGTAAGTACTAACGTTGTCAGATGTTATTCAGCCTTTCAGTAATGAAGTACCTGGCAATTTTCTGTTTTTTTTTCACAGCTGTTTCCCCTGGTCATGTTGCAATGTGTGAGATCTGGGACACAGTAATATCAGAAAGAGGAAGAGAAACCAAAAGGTGCCTGATGATGCATGTCTGTGACAGAAGGCCTTCTGGAGAATCAATGATCAGAGAGTCAGTGGCTTGACAGAGCTGTAGCTCTGGACTTTCTTAGAAATTAGATCACCAACATTGCTAGGCAGTGTAAATGTGGTACTCTAAACAGTGCAGAGCATTAGTGAGTGAAGTTGGAAACTCCTTCTCTCTGAGTGTCCCAGTCTTGCTGACTGAGAACTGTAACGTGTCCTAGGCCCAAATTTTGAGAAGAAACTTAAGAATTTCCTCCGTCTTCCCAAACGCTGCTTTGAGGCACTGGAGAGGGCTATGACCGGATGTTCCTCCCTCCTCCCCATTCCTAGTCAAGAAAAACTTCAGAGTTAAAGCCTGCGGTATTTATCGTCCTCGGAGCCACCAGCCCCGCCGTTCGGCCGTTCGGGGGGTACAGAACACCCGGCTCTCCCCGCACCGGCCGGGGCTCTGCAGGGCGTCCGGCGGCACCTCGAGGGTCGGGACCACGCCGGGCGCGCCCCGCGGCGGAATGCGCGGCACGCGGGCCCGCCGCCCCCCCGCGCTCTGCTCAGGCGCGACCATTGCGCGGCACGGGGGGGGTTTGGGAGCGGGACGCGCCCTCCGCCCCGCTCCGCGCCTTCCCTGGCTCCGCGCCCCGCTCCGCGTCCCTCCGCCCCACGCAGGGCGGGGCGGGGCGCGGGCACCGCGCCCGCTGCGCGCACCCCTGGCGGGCCCGGCCTGCGCCCGCGCGCTCCCTCCCGCGTTCGGGGCGGTGGTTGAGGCCGTCGGGAGGTGGGGCTGGCGGGGTCGGGCCGGGCTGGGCTGGGCTGGGGCAGCCGGCGGCGGTCAGCGGGGCCCGTGGATGGCAGGCGGGGCGGCTGCCGCGGGGTAGGGTCGGTGCGGAGCGGGGCCGGGCCGGGCGGGGCGCGGGCCGAGCGCGGAGCCGCAGCCGGCGGAGAAGGCACGGAGGCGGAGAGCGCCCTGCAGCCCCGCCGCGCCGCAGCCCGGCGGCCGCCAAAGTTGCTCCCCATCCCGAAGGGGAGCGGGGGATCAGGCGGGGCGATGATCTTCCCCAGCAGCAACAGCAGCGCGGCGGGCGGCGGCCGGACACCGTATCGGAAGCAGGTAAGGGAGGGGTGTGTGTGGGTTTGTAGCTCCCCCACCTTCGCGTTCCCCCCGCAGCCCGGAGGTGCTGGGGGAGGAGTGGGGGAGAGGGGTGGCGACTGGCGTAAGTTGCAGCTCGCAGCCTTTTCGCTTCTCGATTTACAGAAAGAAACTCTTTTCTCCTTTTTTTTTTTTTTTTTTTTTTTTTTTTTTTTTTTTTTTTTTTTTTTTTTTTTTTTTTTTTAATATTTCTTTTTTCACCCCCTCTCACAAGGCGCACCGTGACCTTGCCGAGTGCCCGGGCGGCCGCCGCCGGGTCACCTTAGCGGGCGTCGCGGGGCGGTGCGGGGCGGCCGCGGCCCCGCTGGGCTCGGCAACAGGTTAGGAAGGACCCGGTGTCGCAACAGCGAAACTTTGGGCTGGATGTTTTTCTCTCGGCGTGAAATGAGTGAAGGGGTCTAGGCGCGTTCTTTCTTTCAAACAACCCTCCAGAAAACCGCCACCGCCCCTCGGGCGCGCCTCTGCTCCCCCTGGGGAGGGCACCCGGGGACCCTGTGACATTTTATGGGCAGAGAGATCGCTCTGATAAAGCTCGGAGCATTCGCATCTATGGAGCAGTACTGAAAGAGGTATTTCTTTGTTTGTTTGTTTAGTCGCTGGAAATAAAATATTTGAAATAGTTGGATTACAACCTTGCTGGGCCGTTTGTCTTTGGCTTCGCTTTTTACACAGACACACACAGACACGCACGCAGTGTTGGTATTAACATTATTACATTATTTTCTGCTTAGCGTGTTATTTTTTCATTGACTCTTTGATAAAAAAAATTAAAGAAATCTTACTTTTCAAGTTAATGGGAAAGCGGTGCTGTATGTGTGTGCCAGAGGGTAAATGGAGTATAGGTCACTGACAAGCTCCCGGCTTAACAAAGCATGCCAAAAATACTATGGCAGACTTCTTTACAGGTGAGGAAAAAATCCTTCTGTGTCTGCTGCTCTTAGTAGTTGAAACAAATAATTTGACAGATTCAGTCAGCAATACTGGGGAAGTTTGCCCAATTTTTTTTGGGGGGGGGTTGGGTTACATTAAGGGCAGAAATAGCAAATTGGATATCACTGCTGTGCACAGTGAACTGTTTCATATAAATAATGAGGAAATGGGCTTGGAAATTTTGAATTCTTGGTGCGTTGTTGGGACGGCACACGATCTATGGCAGTGAAAGTTAGACTCTCATATTTTCTTGAAACTTAAACAAAAATTGTTTCCTTTCTCCTCCCTATTATCTTGTAGAAATATCTTTTTTAAAAGAATCACTTGTGTGTTATCTCAGCAGTGCTCTGCAGATGCTGCCCAGCAGTGGGTGGAGTTATCTTCGTATCTTGTTCTCGAAGTGTTCAAGTCCATACATAACAAAACATGCTTATTGTGTGTGCTGGTTTTGGTTTGTTGTTAATTAATGTCCTGGATACACCCATGCTGATGATCTTGTCTGGTGCTCCTGCAAACTTTATAAATGAAGCTAATTTATCAGATAGTATTTTGTGCGCTCCCTTCAAGGACCATTAATCGATGACGGCCCCTTAAGTGGCTGTGCAGTGTGTTGGGCACCGGGCAGGGTACTGGCAGGAGTGGAGGGCAGTGGGGCCAGGCCTCGTGCTGGCAGGGCTGTGTTTTGTGTGCGGATGTGAGTTTGCCTGCTGGTCTGGAGCAGGCTGATAAGATGCTCTTCTTTTCACAGTGCACTCCTTAGATTCAAAGAGCTAAAAGGGCTGACTGAATCAGAAAAACAAACAGACCCTTTTTTCCCAATAGGCAGAGAAAGAAATGAATGCAGGGGTATTATGTGGGCTTAAGACCCTGGGTACCAAAGGTTTCTTTTGTTAGTATGTAGCTATTCTCTGCTCAAACACTTCCTACATAAGGAGCCAGAGTCTGTGCCTTTCTCCAGCTAAGTACAGGGAAAACTCCTATTAACTTCCTTCATGTAGACTAAAGTCATTTAAAGATTGGCTTTCTGATCTCCCTTTCACTCAGACTTCACCTGCAGGGGTGAGCTGGTATCAAACAGTGCTGAAGAGTGTTGCAAGCCAAATTTTTCAACTCTTCATAGTTAAAAAAGTTCAGATTAAGTCTCTGTGTGCTCTGTGTAACCCATATTGAGACAATTGCATTGTAGTTGTGCTTTAGCCTGAGACACTAGGTTCTGTTAGGGTAGCAAAAGTTGTCAGCATGAATTTCCAATGCTAACATCATGTAGTATGTGAAGCTCAAACTGTTTTAATTTAAAAATGAATTTAAAATCTTTTGAGTTGCTTGTGTGTCTCTCTTGTTATTGTAGTATATTTATATGATATCAGAATAATATAAGAGCACTTCATGTTTAGCACTGTTCTGTTTAATTTTTAAGCTTCTATAGCAGATTCTGGTGAAAAGATGAGTGATTAATTGATAAAATGCAAGGTGACACTATCTTATTTTTAAGGCACTGTAATGTAATATGGATTTCTACTTTAATTTAAAATATTGACAAAATACCGTATAGCTACAGTACGTCCAGAGCTTTACCCATACTCTTTTTGTTTTCCCAAATAACTATGTTTTGTTTTATAAACAAATCTGTGCTTATAGTATTACTCTTGTTACCTGCTGTGTCTACATTGTTGTAACTCAGGCATGTGGGAGCCAGTCAACATTCTCAATTTCATGTCAGATTTGATTGGACGGTGCCTGGTCATCTTCCCTCTTTTAGAGTACTCGTAAGAGTACTAAAATATGGTCTCTGAAGTTGTGTTTTCAGAAGGATTTCCTGTGTTATGGGCGACAGGCATGTTAAAAATATTCCTACCAGGCTTAAAAGTTAGACATTGCTTAAATGAGTGGCAGCTCATCTGAGAATTGACTTGAAATGCAGATGCAGGCCTAGTTAAAGAATGAAAGCCACACAGTATCTGCAGTAATAACCTGTCACAACACTCATGGCTATACATCCTGTCTGAAAAAGGTGGGTGTAAGGTAATATTTTTACTAACAAGGTTACTTGAGCTATGCAAAGAATGCACGTCTGCATCCATAATGCGAAGGAAACAAAATGACATACAATATCCTGCTTAATACAGGCTTTTTTAGCTCTTGGTTTTTTGAGAACAAGATGATTCTCTGTCCCTCCTCCCTCTTTTATTATTCTCATGTAAATCAGGAGGCGCTCCTCCGGAGTAAATATTTCTATATTCTGTAAAATTATCATAAATGGAAAATTAGGCTTTCTCCTGCCATCTGCTCCTTGAATCTACAGAGCTACTGCAGCTATTTGATTAGGGATTTTAAATCGCTCACTGCGGGGAGGTTTCTCTGCTCTCAGGTTTCTCGGAGAGGAAGGCAAAAGCAGCTCTAGAAGCCTGGGATGGAGGCGAGCATGGGGTCCTGCCACCACAGCCTGGTTGCTCTGTGCCTTTTAACAGCTTTGCCCAGTAACAGTGGTTCTTGTTACATTTTGATGACTGTAATGTTTATCTCACCAGGATAAGGAGATTTACATAGTTTGCTGCTTTCCAGAAGATTAACTGGGCGTAGCTGCACGTGAGGAATTTAACACTGATTTGATGTTTGGCCTGTGTAAGGAGAGACAGACAAAGGTTTTGATCAGTCTTTTCATGCAGCTGTGTTATCATCAAGTGTCATGTCGCAGGTTGGGTTTTATTAAAAGTTGAAGATTAAGGTGATTTCTAATGACGGTTAAATGAAGAAAACTTTTGCCAGACTCAGGTTAGAAATGTAGATTAGCCTTTCGCTCTGTCTATAGGTTTAACCTATCAAGAAGCTACACCTGTAATTCTTATTCTCAGTTGACACTGTGTGTGGTGTCTGGGTGTGTGAGAAGGAGCCTCGTTAAACTTACAAGAGCTGGGCACGGTCATAACTCAAAATATGCAGCTCCGTGGAGCAGTGTCAGCCCAGAGCGATTTGATGTGATACCTCCTGTGTGTATGGATGGTGCTGGGGGGAGGAGGGAGAGGTGAGGAGTCTAAGATTGAACGTGTATCTTTGCTTACACAAATAAATGGGATTAACGTCTTTTTGTTTCTTTCTTTCAGAACTATAGTTATTGTAATTTTGTACCACTGGCTTGCTGTGATAGACTTTATTTCCCTTTACATTGTATACAATGTTAAAGGATCTACCTGGGTTTCATAAGACTGAACTCCTGTATAAAGTACCATCTGTTTTAGTTTTTTAAGTGCATCTGTAAGATTATTTGGGAAATTCTGCTTTATTGTCAAGGGAACAAAACTCCTCAGTCAGTGGATTTCTATACTTATAACAAAATGTGAATGAAAGAAATAAAAGGAAGCACGTTATCTTGTCAGGCATGATGTTATAGATTATGAAAAGTGATATGATTGTCTTATCTCTAGCAATTTGAAGATTTTGTTTAGTATTTCTAACAGAGTGAAGAATATATTTTTATCTCTTTGTAAGTGTTATTGTTCAAAGTATGTGTCTTTGCCATTAAAATTCACATTGAAGGAAGATAAAAGTCTGTGTCTTGGACATCTGCTGTTTTGTTTTGGGTTCATTTTTTTTCCCCCAAAATTTCCAACTGTTAAAAAAAATTGCTTAAGTTAACACATTTCTGAAGGGTTAGATCCTTTAAACTAGGACTGCTGACAGGGAGGAAAGGGGAAGGAAGGAAGGGGGGGGAATCCTTTCCTGAGGGCTTGAGATGGCTCCTAAAACATCCGCACAGTACTGCAACCAAGTAAATAAAAATAATGATCATTTGACATTATAACTGTTTTGGTCAGGCTTTTTTTTTTTTTCTTCCCCTCGTGATTAAAATTGACCTTTGCTTGTTGCACAAGATGGTGTGTAACAGAAGAATAGGAAGAATATTCCTCCTAATATTGTCAGTGGAGAATAGGAACCCTTTTCACTGGCTTTCCCTCATGGATCTGTTTCCAGCTTCTTATGAATGCTTTTCTCCTTTTCAACACCCGACTGTTTTAAAAACATCTTCCTTGCTGGACAGTGTGAAGGCTTATAAATCTGTAGTACTAATGAAGAGTGCATGGAGGTTGTTTGGATCTTGGATGAAGTGTGTTGGTCAGAAATTTTCTAAAGCCAACAGAAGCACATTTAAAAGTTCTCAAACCTCGTTGAAGTAATTGTTATTTTGCATATGTTTCAGAATTGCAGTGTACTGTGGTAATTGTAACAGCCCTGCAGAAGTCACTGTATTTGCAGCTTCCTGATGCAACAGGAAAGGGAAGGGATGAGTTAGAAATAAAGGAGAAATGTGGAGGGGAACTATGGATTAGATAAGCACAAACCTCCTAACCCAGCAACTTGGAAACATACATACAACAACAACAACAAAAAAAATGCTATAGGGGCTGGTTACTGTGATTAGCACAGCTTTAGCTCTGTTTTCCTCAAGAGACTGCCGTTAAGGCAGCATAGCTGCAGCTGTGTATTGACACAAAGTAGTTTTAATCTGCAGTTGAAGTAATTGAATGCTGGTGAGGGATTGCTTTAAACAGATTCAAGATGAACTGGGTTCATGTCTTTTGAGTTAGCTTATTTCTAGCAGTTTAAATGTAGTAACTTTTGTTACTGTTTGTAGAAAATGATTTTTAACAATACAACTTTATATCAATTTGAGGACCTAACCTGTGCACTTAAATGCACTGGCATAAAAAATACCTAGCAAATATTTTAAAGTCTCATAAGCTCTTCAAAACAGAAATACAATTGCAATGCTTCAAAAATGTCTTTTTTGGAATTTGTGATAAAGTATAAAGATATATCAGCTTCATGGTAGGTTGCAAAATAAATGCTGATTATTACAGATATGTACAAATATATATTAGTATAATATATAATAATACCTTTTTGTTCATGTGTCCTCATAAAAACTGTGTTGGTTGCTTACCTATAATTGTTTAGGAAATCACTGGTATATGTCTTATTTGTTTAAAGTAGTCTACTCTAGAAAAATGGTGTGTCAAATAGAGAGAAGGTGTTTAGAATTTACTTATTTAGTTGATAGAACTTTGTGAGGTTGCAGTGGAAACAAATAATTTTGCTCTGGGGAGCCTCATTTGGGCTTCGTTTTCCGTGGTTGAAAAAAACACGGCAAAAAAAACACGGCAAGGTAAGCATCAAACGTAGTCTAGCTTAGGCCTTACTGCTTGTGAAATTACATACTTCTTTACAGCAGCTAAATGTATGTAACTTTTCATTGTTGATTTTTGACAGTCGCACTTTCACACCTTATTCTGTTTTGTTTTTTTTTTTTTTCCTGTTTCTCTTCTTAGATGAGGATTTATTTCTTTCCTTACTGTCTATTGTTTTCTGTTCATTTATATCTGAGTCTCCTCTACCATATGGTGCTTCACTTCAAGAAAATGGAAACATGACTGCTTAGGTTAACTACAGCTCATATATTCTGTCATTTGGGTACCACAGCATAACAATGTTAGAATTCAGTCCTTTAGGATATTCAAGGTATGTGTGTGGCACTTCCATTTTTAGTGTGCTTGAGGAGTGAAATCTCAGGATTCAGGTGTGAGTTTGGATGAGCTACAGGGAGTTTTTCTCAGAATCGTTAGTCACTTCAGGCCACTTTTTAAGCCTGTGGTGTTACCAGCTCCCAGGAAGGCTGCTGCAACTTAGTGGAGGAGTATCCAGTCACCTTTGACAATCTGAAGCAGTGTTCATAGGTGTTTGACTCCTTTGAGGTGATTCACAATCCTGTTTAGGATTCACTTGACCCACAGAAACTTTATCAGGTTGTGCCACTGCAACAGTCTGAAATCACTCAAAACACCAGGCAGGCAAGGGTAAAATCAAATGTAGATCCTTTTTTACAAACCCACAAACAAAAATATGTAATTCTTAAAACCAAGGAATGGAAAAAACCCAAACAAAATAGTGGTACAAGAACTGAAAGTGTCCTTTACCTTGTATGCAGCCCTGCGGTACATAACTTCCAGTCTTCCCAGGGAGACTCTGGTTATTGCCAAAGCTGTTGCCTCGAGTTGTGTTCAGAGAAGAGACTCTGATTTAAGGCTCTGTATTTCCTTTTATACTTAGCCCACTCAAAGATAAGGGGCAGAGATTTCGTTTTATTTTTTTAAGTAGCTGATGTTTCTCACTCTGTTCTTTCATCAGACCATAGGTTGTTTTTATCTGCTTTGGAAGTAGTGATGTCTGTTGGGCATTGCCATGTACAAGGCTGCGTGCCCACGCTTTGGAGTTCTCTTCAGCTAAGCACTGAAGAGATGGTTGGTGTGTTGCAAAGGAGATTTCGTGCTATGAAATGATAAATGAACTTCAAGTCTTGTGGTGTTTTTCTTTCTTTTCTACCTATAATTTGCTAATAATGCTTTTAACAGAGGTGCGATAGGTTTTTCAGTGGGCTACTATGGGATTGGAGTAAGACTCTGTTACTCCAGCCTCTGCAGGTGACTGGCAGCTGTGTGTCTCCTGTGTGCCCACCTTTGAGCACGGCCATGGTGACCCATTTGGAACTGTTTGTATTGCTACACACATGTGTGTGTTGTTCTGGCTTGGCTTACCTTAGGTAATCATTTAGCTAAGGCTTTAAATAACCTATTACAACATAAAAATCTTTGAAGTATGTAATGTAGAAGTAACATACAATACAACTCTGTGTTAACTGCATCTGTGCTGTGGGAGCAGAGGTACGGAGTGGGTGTGCCACGCATCTGGGAATACATGGCATGACCAGGAACATGCCTCCTGCCAGTCCAGGAAAGCAGCACCTACACTGGATAAACCTCAGCTTTTGCTGAGCAGGGCACACAGATCCACTGATTTCTGTCCGGTATGAAAGCAACCACCAGCGGGACAAGATCCTTTGAAGTGTTTAGTGGTCTGTCTTTTCAGAGTTCGAGAAGAGTTCTGAAAATATGGATCTGAATTTTAAGACTCTTGCTTATGCTAGTGCATATTTACATACCCAGTGGTGCCACTGCATGGAGTGAGACTGCTGACATAAATAACTGCTTATTGAGACAGAGAACCAGAAGACCTCTGAATTTCCCCAATGAGAAACCCAAGTTGAATAGTTGGGTATGAAAGTGTATGCTTGGGTTGGGGTTAAACTTATATTCAACAGAATCAAATGGTATTTTGCTTTAATATTATTCCACCCAATCTATTTGGCTTGCATGATCCTCATTATGATAGTACCTGTGCTTAGGCTACTTAGG
The DNA here is from genome assembly GCF_003031625.1 of Empidonax traillii. Lineage (NCBI taxonomy): Eukaryota > Metazoa > Chordata > Aves > Passeriformes > Tyrannidae > Empidonax > Empidonax traillii. Next base: position 303,467 of record NW_020955198.1, read on the forward strand.
CTACTAACTTTTGAAACAGGGACAGTTTTTGGCTTTTATTCAGTATTCCATAACTCTGAAGGCTACTTGTGAGAAAGACTTATCAAAACTGGGTTTTAGAAAAAGTATTTCTGCAGTGTTTAGCTTAAACAAAAATATAAATGATAAAGCTTCCAATACACATGTATATGTGTAAATATTCCAGAATTAGGGACAATTTTTGAAATAAGAAAACCACAAGTATCCTGTAGTACTGAGGAGCTATAAAGTACGTTTGGAGGCTTCAGTAACTTTACTGTTTAAGAATATCAAGATGCAATTCACTATGTAGGATTTCAGTTGGTTAAAGGTGCTAGTTAAACTTAGGGCACACTACAACACCAATAGAAGAATGCAGGGGCTTTTTGGTTGTTTGAAGTGCCCTGAGAGCTGCCTCCATTCCCAGTTACAATATTCTACAATCCTTTGGAGGCTAATGCAAGATGAAAATGGTTAAGGAATTTATTGTTTCAGCATTATGTCAATATTTTAATTGCTGTAGCGACAAAATCACGTTAACTTTGGAACCAGACTTTGTCAGATTGCCAGCAAACATAGAACTGTCAGGTGTGGATGTCACGGTCTCGGAAAGTCACTAAGGACTAAATACTGTCTTAGTCATTAGAAAAGTCACTCTGGCTTTTCGCTTTCTGATGTATTCAGAGGTATGATTCCTCTGCTGAATTCTTGTACTAAGAACAAGAACATGACTAATAAAGTTGTGGATGAGCTGGGCTCTGTGCCCAAATGAACTGGTTTATTCCTGACTGGTGTTTGACACAGTGTTTGTTATCTCTAGCCATACATAGCACTAGACGTGGTTAAAGTGACATGTTCCTTGACCGTCCAGAAGTGGAGGCTGTCTCACACAAGGGCTGCAGTTGTCTGCGCCAGCTGTGCTGATGCACGGCCTGCTGACCACACGGGCTTCTAATTACATTGGTGACTGTAGCTGTAAGCACTACTTGTGTCGCCTCTGATTTTAGCTATAACCACTTATACACCTAGTTGGACGATTATCTGTGTTGCCAGGGCCAGTTCTTCTTGGCAGTTAATTTCTCATATATTTAAAATGTTGTATTAGCAGTACATCTGGAAGCTTTCCTAGGCGTTACTTAATTCTTGTATTTTTTCATTTCAGAATTGACAGTGATTCATTGTGGAGTCAGACATTTATCCCAGCAGCTATTTGAATGCATCAAGGAATGGCATCCTGCATTTGCTCAGCATGCAGCTGCTAAATCTTTGTAGCTGAACTTCAGAACTAAGTTTTTCGATGTAAAAGGAATCGTTCGTTATCGTGCACTCTGAAGTCTCCAAAATTTTAATTTTAGAATAAGTCATATGGATTGAGATTCAGACATCTGAATGATATTCTTAACCACTTAAAACCACTCTTCTCAGAATTCAGAATCTGTCAGAGTTAAAAAGTAACTGTATGAGTTAAAACAGCAGTTCACACACACACACAAAAGTTTATCTCTTGGTTCAAACCAAGAGTGACATTTCAAATTAGAAGGCAATATGTGAGGAAAATTGATGAGGGCTAAGGAATTGAGTAAAAACAACTCTTCTGCTTGCATGATTCAAGTATAAATTACAACTATCAAAAAGAACAGGAAATTATAAGTAAAAATCTTAACATGAGGTTTTTTTTTAATTGCATGCACAAGGATTTTGGACAAGATCATCATTTGTAAAGAGAAAATAGGATGTTTTCAGCAGTCAGAAAATATTGGTTTTAATAAGTGATAAGTATCTACCAAAACATCATCCTTTAAAGAATGAGAAAAGACTGACTTGGGTTTGTTTCAGATAAGGTTATAAGGAAAATCTGACCCTAAGGCCAGAGCAGCATTGCTGCATGTGATGTCAGAATTTTACTGACTTATAGGAGACAGGTTTGTGCATGCTGTTTGTTGCCTTACTTGTAAGGCTCATTTACAACCAGAGGTACCATGTGTGCTTGCTACAGTTGCTTTATTTTGTGTATGAAAAAGCAATGTTGGTTTAATTCCTGATTGTTTGACAGCCTAATGGTATTTTGTTACCTTTCATGAGTCAGCACCATTGGTAAAAGAAGCAGTCTGAACTTCCTTTTTCTTTTTTTTTTCTTTTTTTCTCTTTGTTCTTTTCATTAACGAGAGGTAGACACCAAAAAGGAGAAAGAGCAGCAGTGGGGTCAAGGCTGCTGCTTTTTGGCAGTAGTGTCTGGTTAAGTTATTCCTTGAACTGCCATCTTGGTTTGTGAGTCCACAGTTGCCTCCATCGCACTTTGTTCTTCTCAGCCAAACTGTGGGAGAGGTTGGCTTGAAAGCAGAGCTGCCAGCAGGACCAGCAAAGTCATCTTTGTTCTTTATTTGGTACTACACCAAAGCTAGTTTATCAGACCAGCAAATCTAACCACCAGTGCTAAAGCTTTTTGACTTCCTTATACCACCCTTTTCCTTTTCACTATCTGTACATCCTCGATCTCTCAGAAAGTGCTGTTTCTACTTCACAACTTTTATCAGGAGTTGAATCTCCATGTAAAAACACCCTATCGGTAATGTTGGAAAGATTTCAGGTTTCTGTGCTGTTCTTAGTTGACCTGATGCTATGTTGAGGCCATCAAAGGTCAGTGTAGGCAAATCATTCCAAATGTGCAGCTTGACATCTACTGGGGAGTTCCATCAAAAGTTATCTGCCTTTGGAAATCTTGCTCTCATTTTTGTGGATGAATCTTTGGTTTTAATCTTGCCTACCTTTGTAACTTCAGGAATTTCATCCTACTGAAGGAATACCAGTTTCCTTATTTATAAGGAGAAGCAGACTACTATTTATAAAAGTAGGCTCATGTGCTGGATTTCGCTATGCTGATTTTAGCAAACTCCTTGCTGTGTTTTATCAAGTCCCCAGATTTGTTGTATTCACCATATTGTAGTGAATTGCCTTAATGTATGACACAGCTCCTCATCTGTGCACCCTTAATCCCTTGTTCTTAGGAAAATATTTGCATTTTTAATATCTTTGCATCAAGATAATTAGATTTACTAATTAGTTAGATTCTCTTACTACTGCTATTTTGAATTTAAATATATTGTACTCCTATTTGTAATGGCTTAAAATTCAAGAGTTTACCCACAGATTGTCTTAAATTGGTGTTCAGCAACTCTGTGCTTTAAACAGAACTAAAGTCAAGCTCTCTGAGCCATGGCTGTAGATGTGCTGCCCAGACTGGCTTTCATTAAACAATGGAATGGTTTTGCTAGAAATAGCCTGGATCTGTTGAGACTGATGTTGAGCAAATGCTAACAAGCCTGTTTAATCCAAACTGAATGGGATTAAATAGTATTTGTACTACACTAAGAACTGTGTTCTGGAGTATCCTAGTCCCAGTTTCCTGAAATGATGCTGGAAAAATGATCTCTCCATTAAGCCTTCTGGTAATGAAACAAATCACTGGTGTATTAGTGTAACATCTGAAACTCTCCTTAAAGAAATAAAGTAATGCTCCTTTTTAATTCTTGTGCATAAAAACTGTCTACCTGGAGAGAGAAAAAGGTGTCGGAGGACATAATCACTCTGTATGGTGAGATGCAAAGGATGTACTGGCGGGAAACGTGGGAGGAAAATGCTTCCCTCTAACTTCTAGGAAGTTAAACAAAGCTACAATTGCAGGTTAGGATTTTGGAGATATCTAGAGACAAAAAATTATTACTTTCTTGTCTTTTCCAGGAGAAAATTGTCTAAATGTCAACATTTTGCTACTACTCGTCATAGCACATGGTTTCAGGATAAAGACTTGTAGAAGAAAGAAATAAAAAGCGTGTGATACTATCTTATTACTCAGTGTTCAAATAGCCTATAGGTTAATTCAAGATTTGAATAGATTGGCTACACAGATCCAAAATAATGTAGATAAAACTGCTTTATTTGTGTATACTTGCACAAACACACTTTCAAGGGCAAAGGGGCAAGATGATAACAAATGAGAGAAACTATGAATATTTCTTGCTGCTTGTCAAGCTACATTCTGTGCTGCTAGTGTTTCCTGATCAATTGGGGGTGTCTAGAGTTGTCTGTACCATCTTAGCAGCATTTTCTGTAGCGATGGCAGCCACAGGATAAGTGGTGTTCGATATCTGTTTGAACCATTCATTGGCTGAATGAGCTTGTTTCCTTTTTTCCCAGGACTTAAACACAGCTGCTTTTGTAACACTAAACTGATTGTAATTTGTGCTGTGGTGCCTGTGCATGGGTAAATCTCTGTGTGCTACATTAGGAGAAAGTTGTGCAAATTGTTCTGGGCACGACAGACCACTCCTTTTTTCCTGAAGAGCATAGGGTATCCTGTGTGTGACTGCATATTACATCATACATCTGTAGAAGATGGGCCTTTAATGTCAGCTATGCTGAGTATGCTGTAGTAAACATTTGGCCAAAACTGTTGGATATTGTGGGCTTTAAGTATGGCTGTCTGATAGTACAGTAATCTGTGAAAAATGTCAAAAGTAGCATGGTGCCCACTGGCCCCAAACATTTAGAAACAGTTGTCCTTAGTGCTAGTGTCAGGTCTGCCTTCACATAGCTTTTTCTCAGCTCTTGCTTTAAATCACTTTTGCTGGGTATAAGGCAAACTTTAAACATTGCAGTATTCATCACCTTCATGTCTGTCCTCAATGCATGTAACTGCACTGAGGCAGTTGAATGAATGAAAATCATTGGTAAGTCCTACAGCTGTGTCACACCTTCACTGCGAGTGGTGTAGCCAGGCACCAGTACCAAGGTTGACTCGTGGGGTTTGCTACACTCCACTCCTGAATGGGAAAAGATGCGGGAAGCAAACATCTTAAAAGCGATGCAGTTCAACTCCAGTTATTTTCTAATGAGATTTCAGTTTCTAGGTTTTATTCTAGGAAGCCACGTAGAGTAATTTAGAAGACTTTTGGAATGTCATTTGCAGTCTTATACATGCTACTCGCAGTCTCGTTAAAATCCAAAGGAAGTTGGTATGCATGTTGCAGCATGCAAACCAAGCAGAGTTTGCTCCCTGGTGCTCTGTAGAAAAGCCCAATGTTGAAAAGTTTTGCCAACATTATACACTTTTGTCTCCTGGTCTGTCAATTCTATGCAATGTTGAAATGTATAAAACTTTTGGACAGACGTTTCAGCTTGTGTAAATGAATGCAGAACCACTTAGGGAGAGTGGAACTAGGCTGATATTTGCAAGTGCAGAAAACTGTCACCTCCGTGCATAAGGAGACTGGTGATTTTAAAACTTTATACTGATCTTGCTCTTGTTCTAAAACTGGCTGTATTGCTAATTTAATAATACTTAGCTGCTTCTGTTCAGTTTGGTGTTTCTGCCATGGAGGAGAATCACATTTATGGACGTATGGTCACCCTGCCATAGAGAAATACAAGATCAGTGTCAGACCATATACATGTGTATGTATATATATGTATATATATATAACAGTGTGTGTTTGTATGTATATAATGTATACACACACCATTTGCAGCAACGTTGTCTGAACCGTGGATTCCTCAAATGTCAAAATACTATGACAAATTTAGCACAAACTCTTTGTTGAAATTTAGTTGATAGTCACTTCAACCTTTGCTAAAATAATCATAAAAGTATCTTGTGCTTCCCTATTTTGTGACTGTAGTGTGTAGAAGGCAGTGGGGTATGAAATGATGTTGTATTTATTGCACAATATTAAAACCTTCTTTTTCAAGGTCACTTTCTGAAGTGAGTAGCAAAAAGATGAATGGAATTTTCAGCTCAGCACAGACCATGCTGACCTCACTTCTATGGCAAATAATATGAAGGACTATGGAAATAATTACAGTGGATTGACTAGGAAGGACAGTGGTGCTTGGAGTATGCTTTTCTGTTGTTCGGCTCATGGAGGAGTCATTCATTCCCATGGAAAGTGATGTAAGATGGAACTGTGCTCACTGAAATTGATTCAACTGCAACTTGACATAGGCACATAACAAGCTGTTGAACAACAGAATTGGACCTTCTTGATATTAGAATTACAGTTACCTTTGTGGTGCACTTGGGCAGTATATCCAGTGTCTTCTTGTTTGCTGATACTTCTACATTAGTTAGGCCTGGAGACACAGAAATCAATTAGACACTTAAAGAAGGTAAAACATTTGCAAACTGAGTAGGAGGGATAAAATATCTAAACTGATCTGTCCTGTGAATTATCAATTGTGCAGATCAAAGAAGCCTGTTCATGGGGTCATCTAGCTTCAGTCTTGATGATGAAGTCTTACAAAACTGGCTTTTTTACACTTTTTTTTTTCTGACATGCCACCTTTCCTCAAAATGGAGATGTCAGCTGTGGTGAAGAGGGTGTGGTCTGTCAGAGAGGGAATGAGATTGAGGAATGTAGAAGAAAGGACCAGAGCCAGCTACCTGAACTGTTCTATCAGTGTTGTCAAAGAATAAAGCAGAAATAGACTGGGCTACCTATTAAAACTGGCATAACAGAAAAACGGCCTTGCCAGAAAGAATGTATGTTCTCTTCTTTAAAATAGAAAGAGGGAATCACAGTAGCAATGCTGCTATGCTGGGTGCAGTATGCTGCCCATAAGGAATCAGCAATCATAGACAAAGGGATTTGATAGGAATTGACTCCCTCATGCATGGTCGGGCACAAGTTCTTCAATTTATTTAACTTGAATAAACATAAAATGACATAGCAGATCCCATGTCAGCCAAAAGAGCCATCTGTGGTCTAACCCTGCGACAAACAGTATAGCAATAATTCCAATGCCACCGACAGTGTGGAGTTTGCCAGAAAAGCAGATGCTTCTTTTGACATGCATCTTCAATGTGGTGCTGTTTCTATCCTATAATTGCTGTCTATGGAGTGAGGGTGGATAGGAGTAGCCAGATGAGCGGAATGATGACATTGTAGTTTTTGGGGAAAAAGCCAAGAGTTTGGAAAATAATAAAAAATAAATTAAAAAAAAAAAAAAAAAGCTAAAATAAAAACCTGCAGAATTCTCCTGTGTGCATCATGAAGCCTGTGACACTTTCTAGTAAGAGACAGTACTTGCAAGAGTATATCAGAAATCTAAGGTCCAGTGCAATATGAAAGAAGAGTAAATAATACTTCAGAAACTTCTGTGTGGAGTTTTTAACTTTTCAAAGGAAAGATTTCCTTCTCTATTATTTTAAAAAACTAAAGATTAAGCAAACATACTTTTTTTTTTTTTCTGTACTACCAGTCTTTTTAATACAGATATTCAAGCATTTCTCTGAATAAGCCAAGGTTAGTATCTGTACTGTGCTAGTTTTTAACTTAGACTCAGCAGCAGCAGCTTTATGAGACATAGAGACTTAGCTGGACTAACCACCAAAATACAGTAATGGATGACATCCTTAATAGTTAGGAGATGGCATATTTACTACTTTATGAAATTAAAAATGTAACTACCTACAAACCATAAAAAATATGCATTTTAACATCACAAATAGAAGTTTTTGAAAGCAGCAGTTTTCATTCACATTGAGTATTGTCTGTGGCACCGATTGCGGAGGTAAAGGTTCACAACAGGTAGTGACAAAAAAGTTGAACAAATGGCAGTAGATCTGGAGATCAGAATTCTTCTCATTAAAAATCTGTCCTCTGAACAGAAGTAACTGCCTTGTGTGATGCAGGAACATCTTGCTGCCAGAACTTAGTCTTGTGGGATTTACTTAGAGAAGTGGTTACCTGGTGTCTCATATTTTCCTACAAGGGACCCAAAAAATATGCAGGATAAAGCCATGTCTCTCATTTTCCATACATTTAAGTCCCACTTCTTCCCATTACCCTATAAATGGATTAAGAGGATAATGAGTATTATTTTTTTCAGATCTCAGTACTTTTGTTTCTGGGTTCCATAAATAAGAAAAAAAAAGAAGTGCCATTTTTCCCTTACTTTTTATTTATTTATTTATTTATTATGGGAGATGTCTGATTGTTTTTAGTTTTATTTTCTAAAGAAAAAAATTGTAGGAACTTTGTTATCCTAATCAGAGCAGTATCTTTTACTTTGAGATATTAGTGCACCTTCTGGTCTTCAGTTTGGTTTAGGGTAACTTCACTTCTTAAGAGGGGGTTAAAAACACAAAGGTTCAGAAGCACGGTGAATTTGAGGACCGAAGAGGAGGAGTAAGCAACAGGATCGATAATGCCTTTCAGTGTGCCTTTTGCTCTTCTTCCGTCCCTCCCCTGACAGGGCACACTGAGAAGCTAATGACTTTATTAGCTTGAACTCCACTCCAGTCCATACTTCTGCTACAGAGTGCCTTAGAAATGGTCTGGGAATATTTCGTTTTTTTGCTGATGGAAATATCATGTGGGATGATGTCAGAAGTCTCAGTCAAGATCTCTAGATATTTACTGCTTCTGCCTTATTCACTAAGCTGGTTGCACTGCCAGGGAAAAAAAAGTTAGACTTTCTTATGTGATCTGTTTATGACAGATCTATTCTGTCTGCTTTTTTTTGGTAATTTTTTTCTCTGTTTCTAGATTCTTGTAAGATGACTGTTCAATAATTTGCTGCAGAATATTTCCGGGTATAGAAGTTGGGCTGGTTGCTGTGAAATTCCCTGAGTCTTCCTCTTCCTCTTTAAAAAAAAATTAAAAAGTGCAAGACGTTTGATGGCTGACAGGGAAGAGAAACTATTTATGGGAATTCTGTATGTGCCAGCTGCAGTTTGACTGGACGGTTTTTTAACATACTGGGAATTTGACAACTTCCATGAAGTAATATAATTTCCTGAATAATCTTTAATTTTTCATGTGTTTTGGGCTGACATCTGCAGAGGTTTTAAATAGAGGTAGTGAGTAGGAGTTTCCTGTTTAATAAATGCTAAAGTAGAATCCTGTATACAGTGAGAAGGGACCGCTATGAACCTCTTAATGCTGTGAGCACTAAAATAGTCATCTGTCTGGAAATGTAAATACTGCAGTTCTCCACTTTTCCCCTTAAGCCTCAAGACTTCCTCCCCTGCTACCTTCAAGACTCTAAGAAACCATCCACTGGCATTTCATGGAGTCTGTTGGAAATATGGTCTATGCCACTTTGTAGGACCTTCCTGCTAGCGTATGACCCAGTGTGACCCATCTCCCATCACACAACCTGGGACATGAAAAGCTTATGGAATAATTTTTAACTTAGATTTTGTAAGTGCTGTCTTCTGAGCTGCCATTGAAGTGCTTGTGAGCTGTGTGTGATTTGCCAGCTCTAATGTGACCATCTGTGGTCTAGGCTTAACTATTGCATGACACAGGAGTTTCTGTGTTAATTGCTGTTTCAGGTGAAGCATTTTTCCTACCATCAATATCGTGAATGTTTCCTGTTGTGGAAAACCTTGTAAGATTTTATACCTTGCTATTAACATATATCAACAGATGTGTAATGCACATTATTATTGTTGTATTATTGTATTCAGTGTCATGTGTTGGACTTGCTACCTTTCAGGGGCTGGCATAAACCATTAGTATACAAGTTAAGACTCTCTAAAAATGGGTGTGTTTTATTTGTAATTTGAATCCTCAGGCTGGAACAAAAACTTTGACGTAGTCTAAATATTCAGTACCCTTTGCTTTCTGGATCCTGAGCAAAAGCCTTGGCTGGTTTCACTGAAGGAAATAGGCCTGTGTATTTACTAGAGTCAAGAAGGAAGTTGGCAGTGAATTCATTTGTGTGTATTGCTCCATGAAGGGCTAACCACAAAAACATGTACATGGTTTTTTTGTCTGTCTGGTAGATCTTAGTACCATATTGGCTTTCTTCAGGTATTTCAGCATCTTTACTTTCTTTTTAGATTCTTTTAATGTGAGCTAGCTGTTGTATTGCTGAAGCTTGTTCAAATTTCAGAAACTAAAACTCAAATGTTTTGCTTTAGATGTGTCTATAATTCAGTCATGGCTAGGGCATGGGACCAATGTATTGTTTCAGGGGATTGTCCAGGAAATCCAGGTATAAAATTGAGAGGGAAGAGGGATGCTCTGATTCACGATGAGCAGCTAGAAGGGAAAAGGATTCATAACTTATGCAAAGTAACAGGACATAGCCCAGTTCAGCACTCCCCTTGCTCTCCTTTGTGATACCTTTTGTGCTGTGGTGTGCCTAGTTTTGTGTATCCAGCACCTTTTATTTGTCTTTGGATTAGGGAAATCAGTTGCACACTTTAAAATCCCTGACATGGGAGTAGGTGAGTTCCTGGGAACTTTGACTCTAGAAGAGCTACCTGAACCAGAAGAAGCTTCTTGTGTTTGTTGCTTGCTCTGCTGTTACCACCTCTTCTGCCATCTCCAAGTTAGAAAGGTTTTTTATTTTAGTAGTAATAATGAAAAAAAACCCTACACCCTATTCTTAGAGAAAAAATCTGTTCAGATTTTGTTTGGGTTTTGTCATATACTTCAATGTGGCCAGGATTATGCTCACACTTTTTCAAGTGGCTTCATAAAAAGAAAATAGATTTTGAGATTCATTTCATTACTAAAAGAAGATTTCTGTTGCATTAAGCTTTAATATGTCTAATTTAAATAACATTGGTTCTGTTTCCTTTAAAATATGAAAACGTGATATTTTATAGCAAGCTGGAAAGGTTTTCTTCTGTACTTTCTGTTGTTAGCAATTGTTGCTTTCTGGTGAGAACCAGTTTAGTCCTGCTATTTCACTGTAGGATCTGAGGAAAGGAATCAAAATAGCTCAGTGGGGAGAGAGCTTGGGTTATAGTCAGAATAGGCTAGAGGGGAAATTGTTGGGAGCATCTGAGCCATGACTAAGGGTTTATGCTAGACTTTGTCTTGTTTCATTACTGATAGAACCACTCCTCTTGAAGGTCTTTTAAAAAGGAAGCTGAGAGAAGCATCTACTCATTCGTGCATTTCTGTATTTCAAGGAAGGGCTTCTTAAATGGCTCAGAGAAAAGGCATTGACTGCTTTCTTGGATTTTGTCAGAAACATTTCTCATCCTTAATGGCAAGTTGGTTCAAATTAGTTGAAACACAATGGGTTTGTGAAGAAAGAGAATGTTAACTAAAAAAAAAAAGAGTGACAATAACTTATTTAAATTTTATTTTCATAGAATCATGGTGATATCCACCTACAGGTTTTATTTTCTTTTGTTTCCTTTTAGTATGGAGAAGACTGTATTTAGAAAAGTAGTTTTCATTGGACTTGGCTGTAACATACAGGCAAGAAAAAGAGCATAACCCTCTATTTTTATCTCACAAAGTTCCTCTTAAAACTTATGCTTTAAGGAATAGAATGCAAAGTGAGGGGGCTTCCCCATTCAGTGTGATTTATTTTTTTAGTACTTAATTTTCCACCTATTTATTGCGGTCCATCATTGTTGTCATTCCAGCTATAGCATTTTGGGTCTAGTTCTTTCATGCCAAGGTATGGAATGTTTAGAAAACTTTTTTGGGAGAAATACAGGGCTGGATCTCTGGGTGTTTCTGGACTGTCTGTGATACTTTGTGACAGGAAGTCTCTGTGCAATGCCAGCCTTCACCCACAGGGTCCTGAATCTTCCTAGAACCTAATTGCTTCTACTCCTTGTGGCTGGAGCACTAAACACCCATCATCACCATCTAAAGGAAGATGGAATAGGGTTGGATCCTGGGTATGCAAATAGCTCTGTATGATCACAAAAGATTTTATCCATAGTTTCAGTCTTGTGCAGTAAACCAGCCCTTGCTGGACCTATTGATTCTTACTGTGTCACTGGGAGATCATATTCTTTACCCATACAAAAAGAACTTAAGGTTGGTATTTTAAAGGAGAAAAAGGGGGCAAAAACTCCTCAAGGTTTTTCCTGCCTGGGGAGATTTTCAACAGGAGTCTGGACCTCCTGAGATACTCTTTATACTGGTATCATCCTGAAAATGCTTAGAAAGCATCTGACTTGCTGAATCTTAGTGTGACAAGTGCTGACAGACTGAAGAACAACAGTTGGAGAACCTACCCTAAGGCAGGAGATGTGAATACAACAGCAGCAGCTATTTCAGTTTCTACTGGTTGACTCACGTCCTCTGAGAATTGGACTTGGAGAGGCCTCCAGAAATTCAGTTTTGCTTGCCATTACATTTCAGGAAAACCATGAAATAGAATAGTGCAAGGCACTCAAAATGGCATCTCTGCCGCAGCCATCGGTTTGCTGGCTTAGATTAGGTGATCAAGGTTTAATGTCTCCTTATTTAAAGAAAGCTGATAAAGCAATTGTATTCATCAGTGAACAGCCATTTCTTTCTGCTAGGGAAATGATGTAATTCCAAACAATTTTCCGTTTCCTGAGCTGTGCACAAAATGTGTCCTTGTCTTGCTCACGAGGTATGGCATCTTCTGTTCTCCTTAGCCCTTGCTTTCATTGTGCATGTAAAGCTCTGTTTTAGGTAATTATTAAATAAATGAAACAAACAACTACCAATTTAATTAAAAAATCCAGATTCATGCAATTTCATACTTTTTGTCACTGTTGCACACACAAAAAATATATGATAATTTTTATGTCACTGCCAGTTACTGAAGGTTCTGTTTCAAAATGCCACTTAGGGAAATCAGGGAGGTTAGGCTAAGCCAGGCAGGGTAAGCAGGTCCTTGTAGCTTAGTCACCTGAACAAAGCTAGGAAAACCCTAGTGACAAGATTGTAATATTATGAGATGATGGCTAAATCTGATAGTTAATGTATGCTGCAATTTATGGTTTGAATTTAGAGTAGATTTGCAAGAACTAACTCTGTTGTCAAAAATCACGATACTTTTCTCATCAGGAATTTTAGCTGAGTGAAGAAACTCATAATTAAATGCCAACATGTTGTATAAACTTCATATACATGCTCTTCATATACAGTCTCTAACACAAAGAGACTTAAATGGATTGCTACTATAGTGATCATGCTCTGTTTTGGGACAGTTGTTATCCGAGCTATCTTCTGCTTGTTGAAATTTCCTCACTTCTTTGATCTGTAGGCAGCAACAGTCAGTAACTCTCAATCCCCAGGTTAAAGGAATTTCTTGGGGTTATTCCATTTTGGTTTGGTGTCTTTTTTTCCCTGTTGACAGCAAAGAGATTCCTCTCCTCTTAGGCAGACAAAATTCTGCTCTGACTCATTTCCAGTCCTTAAGCGTAGAGTGGTTTATAAGAAAGACAAAAATGGTTTGTATGAGTGTATTCTCCAGTTGTTTTTCAGTACTGGCAATTAGTCTCATTTGAGTTTTATATTGAAAAGAAAACTCAGACAGACAATTATTATTCTAAGACACTTTGTGGGGACTGTTCAGCCAGTGAGCTTTTCGTTTTTCTAACAAGTACCTGTGGTTTTCCCACTGCTGCAGGGGCGCTGTGGAGAGGGCTGGAGGGAAGGTCCCTCAGAGATCACGCAAGGGTGTTGGAAGCTCCTCACAGCTGGGTCCAGAATGGGATGGGGTGATCATACAGCACAGAGCAGATGGGATGATTATTCTGTCACTGGCCTTTTTTGCTTAGATGTTTGTTGAAGGTGACAGGAAGGAAACCGCTGTGTAGAAAGAAGAGTCTCTAATTACTTTTGGGAGTGAAAACGAAGGAGGAAATGGCAAACCAGTGTGACAGTAGTATTTCTTGTGAACAGAAATTTTGTCCCAAGAAATAATGGTCTCTTGCTTAGATTTATTTATCCTATCCTTGTGTTCAGTGTTTTAATTTAAGATGCAATGATTAAAAAGAAAAATTAATGAATGTGTTTTTGTGTATGTTACAATATTGCAAATTGTTGTGAGGTCCATATGACAAAAACTTAAGAACAGCTTTTGATGTGGATTTGCAGCAGAGACTACAGTTTGTAAAACAAAACTTTTCAAATTTGATTTCAGGTTTTAGGCAAAGCTTTCAGTTAATGTTTGTGAAAGCTGTTTCTGAACAAACAACCCCAAACTTTGGCCAGGTCTCCACTGCAGAATATCTTGCCAGCGAGCACTGTATCAGCCAGGGGTGTGGAAAAAAGTCATACATCCTCACTGACATCAATATGTTGGCAAAAGCCCAGGTGTGGATGCAGCTGTACCGGCAGAAGAGAGCTTTTATCAGCTAAGCTGGTGTTGTTTGGAGAGGTGGTGCAACTACACCAGCAGAAAAACTCTTCTCTTGGCGTGCGCTGTCAGCGTAGGAGGCTCCGCTGTGACTGCGCTGCCAACCAGCCCTTTGCAGCAATAGCAACTGGAAAAATAAACCCCTTTGAACAACAGAGGGACCTCTATAATTTAGTTTTTACTAGTAGTCGTCGATGAAGAACAGAGCGGAAAGAATGATTCAGATTTTAAAATTAAGTTTTAATGTAAAAAACATGTTTAAGTTGTATGGCTTTAAGCTGTCACTGGCCCTTTAATGGCTGTCTGTCTGTCATTGAGTTGCAGGCTGTGAGAGTTGCAGTATGCCCAGCATCTGTGTTTCGTAAAGCCTTTAAGGCTTGTAAAGGTATGAGTGTCTGTGGAAGCAGTGAAAAACCTTCTGTCTGTAAACTTAGGAAGACAACTGTAGTCCCATTTACATTCTCATCGTGTTTGGATGTGACCACTAGCACTAGAATGTCTTCATGTTTAAATAAAAGCTTAAACTTCTCAGAACATAGTGTTTATATATTACAGGCAGACAGAGTTAGGATTCCTGCTCTCTCTACACACAGGCACACATTTTCCTCTCCTACCTTTGCCCAGCTGGTAACAAGATTTTACAAAACTCCAGTTCTTCATAACATAGAAAAACAAAGATTTTAAGAGAAAAACATTGTAAGAAGTAAAAGCAAAACCAAACCAAAGCTACTGAAAAACTTAACAACTGAAGCTCTTAGCCTTCAGTTGTAATTACGAGTTTAGATGAAGATGGGTACATGTATGTTGAGTTTTCTGCCAGCTGTACATGTGTGCACGAGGCAAGTGTGCATTTCAAAACCGTGAACAGAGTAGTTTTGCATTTGATCACTGTTGGCATTTTGAGAACTCCACCGAAGGCTTTTGAAGAGAATACCGTGCCAGACTAAGTTTGTTCTGTTTGTTGTGAAAAATGTTTTGAAACTAGTTGCTCTGTCATTCTGCATTGCTTGTAACCCTAAAAATAATTGCCTGGCGTTACTGGAAGCAGAGTGGTCTGACAGTCTAACTTGTGCTGCTATAGTTAAAATCCATCAATGTTTCCATTGCAATCTTGGAAGAGAGCGTTTAATCTTTTCCCCTGGAAGAAATTCTAGATCAGTGTTTCAATTCCAAATATAAATATTTTGGAAGAGATTTGATGTTTCTAAAAATCTTTATTAAAACCAAACAAAACACAAAAATCTCTAACCTTATGGCAATGAAATATTGATATTCAGTTTTGAAATATTATATGATCCAGAGTGTATTTAGTTCTTTTTGGTAACTTTCAGTTCAATTAAATTAGACAACAACAATGTTACTACTTATTAATGTTGATTTTATAGCAAGTTTTGCAGTTGGCTGTTCCAGGCCATTATAGCTGCATAATAAACTTTGTAATATACCAAATTGGAAGATTTTGAAACCTTCCTAGGGAAACACAAAAAAGAATCACAAAATTATCATAAAATATCTGATAAAAGGCATGCCTTTGTACTGTTTTCCCCTCACAATTTCATTCCAGTTTCCTGAGGTTATGTCTAAAATAGTTTTGCTTCTCTTGTGTATTAAGAGTTTAGTTTCATGGGTGCTTTAAACAGAGGTGAACTCTAATGCTTTCCTTTCTCTCTCTCTCTTGACATTCCTGCTCCCTGCCTTGTGATAGCCGAAGCCTTTGCGTAGCACAAAGCGACATGTGGTGTACCAGATCAGGGAACATAATTTTTTGGTTCAATCTGAGGCTGTATGACTGTTTGTACTAATCCAAAGAAAAGGGTGGCACCAGGGCGGGAACAAGTGAACCTACACTGACATCTCACTATATATTACGCTTTGAATTTTTCCCCCGTACCGTGCCTTTCCTCTGCAGTTCACAGAGTGGTTCTTTCTATGAGCTGCTTGAGCCATGGAAGCTCAGGCTTTTGCAGGAAAGGGGCCACATGCAACCAGCTCAGCAGTGAAAACCATGTAGTCACAAGACGTTTACCAGCAGCGGTAGTTCTCTAGTGTTTTGTTAAAGTATTCCTTCCTTACAACACCACGGACCTGTTCATAGTACTTTCTGTACAGCATATTGCTATACTGTTGTTAATGCAAATGATTGCTCTACTGCAGCTTTTCTCTAGGATGCTTTTATGTTCCGTTAGGGTCTGATTTTAAGAGCAATAGCATTAGATACCTTGAGGACTAGGTAGAAGTACTTCCGTGGTTTTCTCATATTGAAACTTGAAATATTTACCATTATAATGAATCTTTTTCTTGACAATCTTGAAGTAATCTACAAATATGGAGAATTGGTGGCAGTATGAAAGTTCTGCCAAGGCACTCAATTAACTTAAAAGTCTGGTCCTTAAGCTATCTGTGCCTAAGGACTCTATCTTAAAAAAAAATAAAATAGCAGTATTGCATGAAATACTAAAAGCCAGAAGAGATAGAAAAGACGCTTCTAATTATTTTTGTATTTTTGGGTAGATTAAGGAAAGAGCATGGTAATTGTGTCTGCCACAATTTGACATGCGATACAGTCACAGTGATATAAATTTTATACCTGCTGGAACCATGAGGAACAATATCTCCTATTTCATTTTCACATCAGATGACACAGTGAAGAGTGATAAAATCCTATGAGTAATATTCAGTGGAGGTTATATATAATTTGACCCTGCACCATGCATTGAGAATGCATCAAATGGTGGTTGGGTGTATTAGAATGTGCCTGGGAATCCTGTCCCAAATGTGGTGTGAAAGCAGTTGTATTTAAAATCTGTGAGTAATTACAAACAGATTTAACACATTGCTTCAAATGGTAAACAGGTTACTGTAGGCTGAGCTGATGTGATGTGCATGCTGTGATTGCTATCTATAGTTTACTCTAACGTGCTTTTTCCTTTGCAGCAGTCCATTGTACCAGCCCACCCAATGGCTCCTCCTAGTCCCAGCACCACCAGCAGTAATAACAACAGTAGTAGCAGCAGCAACTCAGGATGGGATCAATTAAGTAAAACTAACCTTTACATCAGAGCACTGCCTCCAAACACCACTGACCAGGACCTGGTAAAATTATGCCAACCGTAAGTACTATGTTTAAATGTAAATTATAATGTCATACCTTTAAAGCTTTTACTAGGTATACAAAATGAGTTTTTTTTGCTTGTGTGAGTTACTGGGTTTATTTTTTAATTTTTACAGCAGCACGTGCCTCTTAGTTACTTTTAAATGTGGGTCATACCTCAACAGACTGTGCAGTTACATTGTTTATACACTTAAAAATTACCTTTCTTAAATGTTTTACTGAACTTTTAAAATTTCTAGCACTTCTGAAATTCATAGTGCACTTTCTGAATTATTTTGAAATCAGAAGTAGTTCACTAAGTTTTCAATAATACATGTAAGAAAAAATCAAAATCTATCTTGAATGAGTGGACAGTAATTAAGATTTGCATATAATGCTAGTGTCTGAGATTCCTAAAATAATTATACATTCCATTGACCAGATAAATAACAAGCAACATACAAGTATACATCCTCAAGAGCACAACACAACTAAGAAAAATTGCTAGGAAAGCCTAGTAAATCTTTGATCCCAGCTTATATGGAGTACCTTTGTTTTTTAATACTGCAAAAAATCTGATACATAATTTATAGAGAAGAATTCTTATTGTATTTTTTAAAAAGAATTTGGACATTCAGGACAGTAGTCACATATAAGTCCTCCTAGTATTATAATAAAAGCTACTTGCTCTCAGGTCTTTAAAGAAAAAAAGTTGTTTTATTTACTCATTTTTCCAACAGCAGATTAAATCCTTGTGTTTTACAGAGGAGAGAACAGATTATCAATCTGTGAAAAGATTTGCTGATAAACTAAATGTTTTTATAGCTTCCCATGTGACAATGACCTCTTGGAACTTGAATTTTAGTTGCAAACGCATATTTTACAGAAGTGGATTTTTCCTTCCCGTTTTTGTCATTTGAACTGATGAAGTAACCTTGGCCTGTGCACTCATGTTATGTTAGGACAGAGCTGGGAGGTTATTTTGTATTGGAGCCGCCCAGTAACTACTATTTGTGCAGTGGTTACTATAGCTCCTTAATCTTTGTGAAGACATTTTGGTTTGCACAGTCTCAGATGTCATCAATGTATGAACAGCCTAGAAGAATGTACGTTCAATTCTTTGCTGTAACTGGTCCTCTTCTTCTTGGATAGCCAAAGATTCTAATTTTGTTATTTCTGTTTAGTATGTAATTGTAGTTGTAACAGTGTGAATTGTATAAATAAAGAACAGACAAGAACTGCAGCCATGAAACTGTTAATTCTGATGTGAACTTACAGTAATGTGGAAGGTTATGGCATTTATTCCTGTGAGATATTTCTCTTCTAAGAATCTCGCTTGAGAGGAAAGGAAACCCTGTCTCAAAATTCTCCATTACTAATGAGGAACTGAGTGAGATGTCCTGTTGGCCAGCATAGTCCCTTAGCACCTAACTTGATGTGGCAGTAAGATAGAAATGACAGCACCCTGTTCACAGAAGCTCAGTAATCCACTTCTATAGATCATGGAAAGTTTCAGATGCAAACTGTTCCCTTCCTACAGATCTGCCTAAACTTTTAGGACATAGAGGGCAAGATATTCTTCAAAGTGAACCTACCATGTTCATTGTTTAAACTGAGACAATACAAAATAAATGACGAATAAAATCTTGGGCACACTAAAGTCAGTAAAGAAACTGCTGATTACTGTAAGTCTCTGAAATATTTTCATTACCTGTTTCCAAATGCCAAATATTTTAGTGGGAGGCTTCAGAGTAATTTTAGCTTCTTTTCCCCATATGGAGTGGATCTTGCTGTCCTTAGAAGGTGTCTGCTGGAGTGCTTGATGCTAAGAATGAGTAGAAAGGCTGCTCTGTGTGTTGTAGAAATGATCTTTCTAGCTGGCAAAAAGGAGCTTTCAGTGGATGTACAGAAAAAGGCCACTGGCTTGTTTTGTATCTTTTGGCTGATGTCAGACAAGACAGAAACACCTGTGGGTTGAGGAAATGATGATTGAAAAACATCATTGTTACTGCAAATACCAGAAACATCCCATCTGCAGACATTTTTCCCTCTGATCATTATGGACTTGTATCATATACAAAAAGTTATTTTCAGTGATGGTTGTTGTAGAGAAATAGTGCTTTTGATAGAATCCCTCAGAATACAAGGTAGAATAATCTATAGAGTTCTTTTGTGGGAGATCATGTTATACTGTGACTTTTATTTGCTTTAGTCAATATTTGCTTTAGTTCTTGCTCATGATAGCTAGCGGTGCTAATTTTGGCCATGTTTTAATTTTGTTTAATTATTTTTGGTGAATCACTAGAGAAACTCTTATTAAGTTATGGAAGTGTTGGGCTTGCTCTCCTGTTTTAGCACAGCTGTGCAGTATTTATGAACACAGCAAATGTTCATCATCTTTGTGGAAAAGTATTTTCCTGGCAAGAGCACAATTTGCCAGTATATGTCTCTACAAATGTCTCCACCTTCATCTGATTGGTTCTTTCTGTTTTTCTATTAGCTGAAGCTTTTTCCCTCTTTTCCAAGATGAAAAGAGCAGATTATGTTTTTGTTGTGAGGGCTTACTTGGGAGCATAACTGTTTTTCAGACAATATTATTGGGTTTTGTGTGGGAAACAAAGCTGCCATATTTCTGAACAATTCATTCAAACCTAATCCTGCTACTCCAGTTATGTGTTGGGAAAACAAATTTCTTCATATCAGTTGTGCCAGAGGCAAAAGTGTGGGGAATAGTAAAGTAGGTATTATGTTTGTCGTAAGGATGTCGTAACAGTCAACCCAGAAGCAGAGGATTGTTGGGGGGGACACAAGGTGAGTCAGTCCTGGCCATAAGAGCTTTCCATCAGGTATGTAGGAGTAGGCAAAGCAATCGATGCAATGACCCACAGACAGTGTCTGTTCTGTGGGAGGCCAGGCAAGAGCGATCAGCTAAACAGAAGGACGAGAGCAGAGGAAAGGAGCCAATGAGCGTGGTTTGGGAAAGCCTGTAGGAAGCTTGCCTGACTGCTGTGTGGTTTCTTTTCACAACAGTATAGCACCATTGCGTGAGATCTGCTACACTGACCAAACCTCTGCCATGAAGAGCTGGTTTGACAGGATTGTTGAAGCAGTGGTAGTCTCAGCCATGCCTAATTGTTCTCCCTTCTCCTGGTGTGAAGGGATATCAGTATCAATACTTGATATGCTTCCTTCAGCTATTACATTGGGTTTATGAATATATTATTTAGGCTTTAATTGTACTTTCTTATTTGATGATTCTTAGATAGTAATTTCTTTTAACTTATTTAATATTTGTATCTGAAGATACAAGAATAAATCCATTCCAGTTATTCACTTATCTGATTAGGGACTTAGGTGATTGGGTCTTAGCAGATTCAGTCAGGAGTTTGTAACTTGCTTTGACATGTTTTTTAGGTGTTTTCCAGACTCTCACTAAGTGCTGTGCTTTGCTAAGGATGACCTTTATGCTGAAGCCACGTGGTTCCAAAGCCCTGTGCTTTCCACCGTCTTGCTTATGATTTACTTGCTAGCCTGCAGCATGGCATCTCTGTAACGCTGAATTTCTTCAGAGACCTCCTTTTGTGACATTTACATCATTAAATGAGGATGATGTAGCAGACCCTTCATCCTTCTGACAATCCCCAGTCCCAGGGTGAGATTTCAAGCTTTGAGGCTTAACCCAGGTCTCCTTTATTCAGTTCAGTATAAATCATCATGCCAAGCCCACCCTTTGGTATTTTCCCTTCCAGGCTGTTTGCTCATACTGTGCTGCTTGTATCAAGCTGTTTGTAATCTATATGATATTTCTGAAATTGCTTTTTGCTCTGCACAGTTTCGCTTTGTCGGTCTTCCTCCTTAAATTATCACTGTATGGTTATACTGTGCATTTTTAATGGGATTACAACCAGGAGAGGAGCTGCTTGTAAGGTAACAAAATACAGAATTACCATGACAGACCACTGTTCAGTGCCAGGAAGGTCAGAAGCCTGCAGTGGTTGCCTTTGCATATATATATTCTGAAATTTTGTCTTGTTTAGGGAGTATTTTAAGGGTTCTTTCCTAAATATTCCGCGTCATGAACACAGGCATAGCTAAAACAACTGCCAGGCTAATGTTTTTTTTGAAAAATTTGAGACAGATGTGCTATACACCTTTGTTTCCACTGCAGAAGAACTTTTGTTTTTGAAAGTTACATACTCTAACGTTTCCCCGTTTTGAAGCAAGATCACCTAAAAATTGCTTCAATTCCCTGCTCTTACTAAAATACATATTTTCATTAAGTCAAGTGATGTCCATTAGCATATTAATGTTTCCATGTTCTTTGCTTGCTGTGTAATTGTGACCTCTCCCCACATTTCCCACTTCCTTCAAACACACTCAGGACTGAAAAGTGGTGAACTGGAGCTCAAACATTTACTGTATCAGGGAGCTGGCAATGCTGCTGTCACTTAAGAGCAAGAAATTTGCTAATTTTACTCAGCATATCTCATTAGAAGAAAAGGCGTGCCTGGACTTCAGGAAATGCTCTGACCATCTCTTGCATTTAACTCTTTGGGAGATTGGTCTGGGCAGGGCAGTGCTGCTTAGTTCTGTCTGTAGTACATGAATTCAACCCCTTTAGATAGATGGTGTGGGTAGGGAAAAGTTGAATCAAAGGTTTCAAAGCTAACTTTTCCAATTTGTTTTAAGTGCTTTCTTTTGTTTCTCCTTTATTCTCCATTTTCTTGCATTTTTCTTTCATGATTTGTCAGCTGCGGTGAGATACTGCATTGATAATTATGTGGAATATGATTTCATGTCATATAGTTAAATGTGATGCATCAGTGTCTCGAAAACTGTTCTCTTTGAGAACAGTGTTAACACTGATTATTTTGGAGCAAGAACCTATCAGTCATTCTTACTTTTTCAGAGTAGAAAGAAACCCTCTGCAAATTTCTTCTTTTAGAGTGTTATGTAGGCATTTTTTAAAATAGTAGTATTGTGTGCATCTAAATAAATATCACCAGGTTTACAGAATGTTGTTTGGTTGTAGGAGGAGATAGATTCTTTAGTAATTGAATAGCATGTGATTTGTAGTGTTCAGTTCTGTATGTTACCAGCATCATATTTTTCTTTATTCCATGTTGAAGGGCTGTGGCATAGTTTGGGGGTTTTATTATCCACAGTAGTTTTTCCTCAACTTCACTTTTCACTCTGTGTTGCTTTTGAGAGCAAACGTACCACCAAGAATGGTGAAGGTGTGCTCCCCAGATGTATTCTCTGATTGTGCCAGTGGTGTTGCCTTTGCAGGCATACAGTGGGGCACAGTGCACCAGTGCAGAGAAACACCCACAGGAGCTTCAGGACCAGAATTTAGTTCTGCCCAGCTGATGTACCCAGTTTCTCAGCTAGACAAACTGTCAGAGGAGGGGTTACATGCCACTGTGGTTTGTAAACCGGCTCTGCTAGCTTTTGTCTTAGCTGACGATCTTTTAAGAGGTTGCTGTCAAAAATAGATAATTCTACAGCTGAAAAGAAATTTTATTCATTTTTGTATGTTCCTTTTGCCAGATGCACTGGAGAGACATAGGCCTGATATGGAGGCTGAAATACTCCTTTTCTTTAGGGTTTGACTTCCACTGTCAATGGCGAGGCATTTGTGTGGTATGCCATGGGAATTGTCATTGGCCTGGAGACAGGGTGTTTGGTTTAAATCGTCATTTCCTTTATTGTTTAGCAGCTCCTTTTGGCAGTCAAGTGTCTAGCCTGGCATGATGCAAAGGAAGACTCTCTCTCTTCCCCTCAGTATTGGTACTTTAATTAATCAGAAATAAAATTCAGACAGCTTTACATTCATGGTCAAATGAAATCCACACTGAAATCTTCTCTGAGAAGTTCTGAGTGTTTTTTTTTTTTTTGCAATAACACCTTCTTAGGGACCCATAGGTATTTTTGGGGAAATTATAATGGAGAGAAAAGTTAAAAGTTGTCTTCTAGAGTCCTATCCTTTGGACACAGATAGTCTCTTGAGATGCCTTGAATTTGAAAAAAATAGTTTTAGTTTTTTGCTTTCCATTTTGTGATTAAGCAAAGATAGAAGTTTTTCAAACTCAGTATTTCCTTTAGCCTAGCAGTAATCAGCAGTTCCCCTCAGTACACTGTTTAAAAAACAAGCAATACAAATGCAGATGCACGAAGGAACTCTGTGTTTGCCCTGTGCTCGCAGATGCAGAGATCCAGTGATTGCACAAGCTCCATCTCCCCTGAGAGTTGAGAGTTCTGTTGCAGTGTGGGGCCAGAGGAATGGTGATCCCATGGAATTTCCTTGAGGAAGTGGGGGCGAGGGAGGAGAAGAGAGTGGAAGGAATGTTTCAGCCGCAGCTGCTTGTAAAAGAAGCACTAGGAAAACAGATTGGTAAAAGTTACCACCATTGAAGATCTCTCTTTGGAAAACAAAAAGCTGATTTGGTAACATGGAGCCTGCAAAATATGTGAGCATTTGCAAGCCTGCAGGTATTTGTTGTATGGAGATGCAGCCACAGAGCTGCAGGAAAGAAATGTCCAGTGGCAACTGTTGGAATGCCTTTGATGAGGGTCCCAGTTCCAGCTTCCCCAATGGCAGGGACCTGACGCAGGTGTGAAGTGATAGCAGCAGTAATTCATTAGAATAACCAGTAATTCAAGAACATTTTGAAGAGGATTGTTTAATTCCAGTGGACTACTAAAAATGTTAAGTACTAATCAGGCTTTTTAGTGGGTTCCATAGTGCCAAAAACTGCCCCTTCTGTCGCAGACTGCTTAGGCAGATGCCTCAGTCATAAACCAGCTCAGAACTGACTCAGCTTAGAGCCCAAGCTGGTTTCTTCCCTAGCATGCTTACACTAAACCTGCCTTTTTCTTCAGAAAACCATTCAGCATAAAAAGCAGGATCAGTATTTGCAAGCAGATTCTTATATCCAATGTCCAGTATCTCATGTGATTTCACATAACTCACAGAAATCTTATGAAATCTTGACTTTGTTTGCTCTGATTTCTGTAATGTTGGCTCCTTGAAATGAAAAAATGAGCCATCTGATGTTGACACATTATAAAGCCAGTAATTTTTTTTTGTAACCTTTCAGCCTTTTTTAACCCACATTATTGCCATACTACATTTAGGGTTGACAAGGAAGACCTCCAAATACTATGCAAACCAGATAGTAAATATTTATGTTTTACCTGCAGCATGAAAGCAGTAGCAAATATAGGTGAACAAGTTAATTAAGACTGTGCTACCTCCATTGAAACTTGTAAATGAGGGAATAGAGAGAAAAAACCCAGTGTTTAAAAAACTCCACAAAATGTTAAGTCTTGATCATCAATTGTTTTCCCACAACTCCTAAAATTTTACCCAGTTTTGGCATTCAACAAATCTCAACTGCCTCAGTTTAGTTTGAGCACTGCCTTACTCAAAGCTCAGACTAACTCTGTAAAAAATTAAATCACTAAAGTGTTGTTGAGAGCAGAATTAACATTTCGTCATTTAAACATCTGATCTTTGCAGACAGATGTGTGGTACTTGTGAAAAAAAAAAAAGTAAAATTTAAATTTGAATGTTGATCATGATACATAGATGTAGGGCGAAAAAACACAAACAAAAACTCAAAAAGAAAAGACTTTGATTTGAGGTCTGTTTTGACACTGTTACTTGTTCAAATATTCTACTTGAAATAACCTGTGAGGGTAGAGTTAATCGTTAACAGAATCATTTTCAGTGGAAGAAATATGCTCTGATTTGTACTCCTATCCTGCCCCTTACATTTCCATTTTTTCTCTTACTTTAATCTCTTATTTTCCCAAAAGAGGAAAATTATCCACCAAGATGTGTGTAACTTCACTTTTGGTTACAAATAATAGCATTTAATTAACTGATCATTTTGGCCATCTTAACTGAAATATGTTAGTCCAAAATGTGTGTTCTTTTTAAATGTTTGTTTTCCGAGTTCTGTGCAGTTGTGTAATTTTACATACTATCTTAAAGGCAGTGTGGATCAGTATCTTTGCATAAGAGAAGATTGTGGACTTAGGTCTCACACATTATTAATATTTCAAATCCTAATGCTGCTTTTTAGTTTACATGTAGTCACTAATAAGTCAATCAAAATATCAACAATTATTCTTTTGCATTAGTGAGGACTATTTCTTTAATGTCTGAGTGAATGCAATAGTGAAATAAGCATTAGGTTAATAAAAGATGTAAAATCAGGAGAAAAAAAGCTTCATGCAGAGTAATACAAATGCATGAGAAATCTCAAATCTTTTATTTGCAAACCCTTAATGTCAGAAAAAAAATTATCTAAAGACCTGAAAAAGAGCCAACTACTTATTTCTGGTTTCAAGGACTCTGTTGAAAGAGTAACTGAAGAACTTTTAAAGCCTGGAGACTAGCACGTTTTATAGTTCAGTACATAATTTTATTTAGTGTATATGTAAAAGCACAAAGGAACTGGTATGTTCAAAAACACCAGTGGTGTAAAAACAGAAATGCTTACCCATGCCCCATAGATGATGGCAGTCTTGACTCAAGCTGTGTGTTTGCAGTGTGCTCACAAAGGCCAGATCCTGGAAAACACAGAGCGATATTGGGACCCCGCCGCTCCTATTGCCAGTGCTGAGATTTAAAACCACTTACTGCTCCATAGTGTGAACTTAGGATTTATTTGATAGTGAGGGCTGAGAATTTCAACCACATAATTGCACACTGCCAGATGAACTCCACAGTCTCTGATTCTTTCTTTTGGCACTGTGTTTTCTTCTTCTTTTCAACCTGTAACTGTGCAGTACCCCAGGCAGAAACCTCCCCTGTGTTAAGTCTGAATGCCTTGGCTGAGTTCTGGAGAAGCCATTTGGCAGAGAGAAGAGAGACTTTTTTCCCTTCAAGGCCTGAGGGTATCAGCATGGCGGGGTATCCAGCAGAGCTGGTGTAGCAGTGTGCATTTGCTTTCCCGCATTGCTGTTTGTAGTACTGTGATCTGGAAAGGAGTGTTTGTAAATCATTTGCCTTCCCCCACCCTGCTCCACCCCTGGATTCAAACCCTTACATTTCCCATACTTGAAGCTACATGTTTTTATTGTGCAGAGGGCTTTGTCTTAGTTTTATTGCTAAGGCTTTCTTATTTGTTGCCAGAAGTCTGTGTGATACATTTTGAAGATCTCAAATACTAGAGGGAAAGTCTTGCTCTATGATCCTTTTTGTCAGTGATGGCTTACAGGGCTTCCACAGTTCAGAACAGAGGTACAGTACTAGGAGTGAAAGACCATTAGCCAGGACTGCTGCTGAAAAGGCCGTCATCATACCAAGGCCTCATCATGAATGTACTTTTTTAATGTAAATTAGGATCAAATTGTTTTTTTAAACATCTTCCAGATATTCAGAGCTATGACATTATAAAAATACACCAGAATCTGTCCCAGTCCTCTGTTCTTCCCAAGTGAATTGCATATTACTTTGTTCCATGAGGAATTCTGAAGATTTTTTCCACACATTTTATTTATTGCTTATTCAGTTAAATATTTGTTAATTCTCTTTGAAGTTTAGGACACTCACTCAGGATTATGCACTTTCGCAGATGTCATTAAATATATTGAAAAGTGTGGACCTCTCAGGAAGAGAGCACAGCCCTGATTGTCACTGATCAATTGTTTCTCAACTAACATTTGAACTGAGATTGAGGTGGTAGTCTGAGGAGCACAGGCTCACTGTTTTGGATGTAGCTGAAAGGTGAGCAGCAGCAAGACTTGACTGTCAAAGTTAACTGGTTATTGAACAAGCATCCTAGTGATGTGGGAATACTGTTAGTTTCTTTATTTTGTGGGATTAAAAAAAAGTTTAATTAGAAACAGAGCAGAATACATCTAAATACGTAACTGTTGAGCTAGATACTTAATTTCTTATAATGTTATTATAATATACTATTAAAGCCCTTCTGGAGAGGGCTTCCACTGCTATTCATATCACCTCAACAAAATTAGGGAAATTACTTTCTGTTTCTTTGTATGAAAATTTTCAAGTTCCTATGATAAAAGACATGTTAGTGCTGTTAGGACATCTTGGCTTTGCTCCTCATTTTCTGGTAGTTACTGTGCCTTTTTCTGTCTTTTCCTTAAGTGAGGGACAGGGAAGCAGCTTGAAGTGCAGAGGAAAGAGGAAATTTTAAAAATTTTATATTGTAGTCAGGAGGGAGTATTTTTGAGACCAGTGTTTTCATCTGCTCATTACTGTCCTTTACAAACTTCTGCATTGTTCAGTGGAAGAGAATTTGCAGAAATTTTAATTTTTCCTCAGGAATTTAACTGGATTTGTGTTTGTTCACTGGTGTTCTGCTTTCTCCAGGATCCTAAAGTTGACTTCTGCTTATGCTTGTACCGAAGATGTTTAACAACTCTTGAGTTCAGTTCCTTCAGTGCTGGAGGAAATGTGAGGCTGTTTCTCTCAAGCTGCTTTCCTCTAGTGGTAGAGGTCAGCATTGGCTGTGGCAGTTCTCCTTTATTTTTTTGGCAGGCAGTTCTCTGACATTCCTGTTACTGAGATCATCTCCATTAGGGCTTTCAGAAGAACATCTGACTGGGGCTCAAATTTTTCACCTTCTGCTGTTCTGATCATATAGTATGTTGTAGGAAAGGGTTTGGTCCTTACCATTAATAATTTGTTTCTAGATACCTTTTGTGAACTCAGAGATCTGTGAATTTGTGGTTTCTTCCTTTCACTGTGATTTGATTTCATGTTGAGGGTGTGGATTCTTTTAATCCCAAAGATAATTTAAGAGAATAAAAGTATCATTAAATTACTGCAGTCTGAGTCATACTTGGTCTGTGAGCTTAGTTCCCTGGCTTTCCCACACAGCATTTCCGATATGAGTGAGCTGAGGGTGTGCAGGAAAGACAGTAGAGTGACCTAGATACTATTTAACTCTTTACTAATGGTGGCTTTCTGACACTGGGTGTAGCTACTGCATTCTTAGGCCTTTTCTATGTGATAATTGTATCCATTATATTTCCCTGCTTCTGAGTGGTTTTCATAAAAAGCATTTTAAGATTTCTATCTAAGTTGTTTTAAGCATCTTGTTTAGTTAAATTGACTGAAAAAAATTAGAAAATGAACTATTCTAAAATCTGAAGTGTATGCATTGAGATTCATTCTCAAATAGAAGTTATGTCTTCTTTCATATAGTACTTTATCACTTCTAAGAGAAAAGTTCATTCTACTGCCCTCTTTTAGGCAAAGAAATAGTCATCTCAGGCTCTTTGAAATAAAAAGGTCTGTAAAACCCAGAAACACTTTGCCCACGTCATACAAGCTTCTTTGCTGGCATATGTTGAATCTGTTCGAGAAAGGTGGTGATACAGGACTGACTTCACTGATTTTGTGCTTGCCTGTCAGCTTTGCTGTCATGCAGTGTTTGATTTTTCTTGACTCTATGTAAGAAGGTGTTTTTTGACTAGTCCCTTCTGTAGGATCTACTGATGCTCTGGGTTTACGGAACTCCTACCGCAACTCATTTTAAGAAACTTTGAATCTGCTTAATGCAGATTCCATCCAGGCTTGCAGTTGACACAACCAACTGGAGGATCCCAATTTTCACTGAGCCCAGTTGACTGAGTCTTGACTCAACCCTTTGCACAAATGCTTATACACTGAGTTTTTCCTGCTAGACCAGGATTAACCTCCATTGTCTGTGTACTTCACTGTGAAGCCCAGTGATCCAAGTGCTTCCTTGGGCACACTGCCAAAGTGAAGTCTGGGACATTGGACTTACCCTTCCATGATGCTGTTTGACCTAATCATTATACAGAAAGTCACTGGAGATGGGGGTCTGGGGATCACGTTGGTTTCAGCCAGTTTGGTCTGTTCTCCTCGGCAGTCTGGAGTGCAGTGTGCTGTGACTGCAGGACTGTCTGCCGTTCAGGGCTGAGTGGGCTGACTGTGTGGTGGTTCTAGAAGGCTTCAGTTGTACTTGGCTAGTTGCTGTAGTGATGAGATCAGAACAGGTTAATGATGTTTTTAAAGAAAATGGTATATTTAAGCTACCAAAAGCAAATTTCCACGTAAGTATCTATTACATACTCTTTGCAAAACTGCAGGAATCAAACTCTGCCTCCTGCTTGGTTCAATCAATATTCAAAAGACCGTCTAAGCAGTGTAAAACTGAGGAAGTGTCACCGAATATGACCCTGACACATCAGCCACAGAGGTTGCACTTTAGATTTTGTGTTACAGCTTATGATTGCTCATCTATCTAAAATTTGGCAACAGATGGGTAGTATTTTTTTTAATGTATAACACTCCTCTGTCCCTATCTCAGCACTTAATACTACTGCAGGCATCTTTTCAACAGAGCCATGCAGTTACAATCAATAATATGTGAACTGATGTTTCTGCTCAATAACATACAGCCGCTTAAATGGCCTTCTGAAGTATATTGACCCCTGGAGAGAACTACTTTAGTACTACCATTTTCCCTGTTGAAATGGAGATCTTTGCTATTCAGCACAGCTGGGACTTCAGACTACAGAAGCAGATTCAAATAGGGATAAAGTCTGCATGCTATGCTATTAGGGGGACAAGGCCTCTGGAAGGTTTAGTAGAGGTTTTGAGTAATTTTTCCATTTAGTGCTGTTCTAATGATTGACATTAAGTTACCAGAAATTAAAGGAGATCATACTCTGTTTATTGTACAGAGTCTTCATTATGAGTTGTTAATTCCAGTATAAAATAGCTATTGAAAGTAGGATGCTACTATGAGTATTTCATAAAAGAACTACTGTTAAAATGCAGTTCGGAAAGACTGGAAGTTATTTAAATGTATTGGGTTTTTTCCCCTCTTCTGCCTTCCAGACAGGAGAGAGGCAGTCAACAGTTTCCAAGATGGGGTGTTTAATTAGTTCAAGATAGAGGTAAGAACAGGTACCTTTATGTATAAGATGTTTTAACGTAGCTGGCCAAGTCTCGAAGTCATCCTGTTGGCTTTGAGTGGTCTTAATATTACAAGACCAGAAGGAGAACATACAAAATACGCTGAAGTATTTTGAAAAAGTTTTCTATTATAGGCGTTATTCCAGCAACCAGACATCTTCAACACAAGAAAAAGCATTATGTATGCATGTACATATAAATGTACGTGATTTTTTGGGTGTATATATGTAATTTGCACAATATGTGAAACAGTTTTTTTTTTAATAGTTCAGAGTTGACAGATGGATCAGGGCTTAGGAAACAGGATGTGGCTGAAAGTGACCTTGTACAATGGCAATCTCCAGTGTCATGGTTTTTAGGACTTTTGTGGCCTATTCCATGGGGTGTCATCTATTTAAACTGTGGGTATAAGACTTGTTTAGCAACTTTGACTAGAAGTGAAGTTAATATTTAAGTATTAATTAAAAAGTAACCTTCTGCAAGTATACAGGCTTGTAATATTAATAGATGTCTGCCTATCTATCCAGAGAGGATGTAATCTCACACTAGCTAAGACTGTAGTCAGAATAACACATTTTGATTTATACATTTCTGACTAAAACAAGGGGAAAAGTATTGGGAAGCGTAGATAAATGATTTTTTTTTTTATATAACATTTCTGCCTTTTCCTCAATTCCCTTCCACAAGAAAAAGAAATATGCTCAGGAACAGACAAAATAACAGACAATCCATCATACGCTGACAAGGACTGACTTTGTCTTCCTTGGATGGAGGAGGAGGAATTGAAAAATAAAAGGACTTCAGGTAGAGAGACTCAATTATGCTCCCAAGCTGATCTCTACTGTTTAACACAGGGGAGAAAAAAGAGCTATGAATAACAAGGACTGCTCTGTTATGTCTTCATAGTTTTATTCTTTCAGGCTGTTAGTGTAGGCTCTACAAAATCCGTGAGGCTGAAATTTGCCAAGATTTATGGTTGGGTGTAGAAATAGTGCCTTACTTTAAGATTAAAACAGCTAGCAGTGGTAAATCAATACATGCCCATCTGTAGACCTGCCATGAGCTTGGCTTATAAATACATATTAGCATTCATCTGGGTTAATTTCTCATCTTCCCAAATCATTGTCTTCAGTAGTGATCATTTTTCAGTAGGAAAAAAAAGGATAAAAAAAAAAAATCACTAGACATTAGAAATAATACTTCAGACTTGTAATTTTAACCTTTTTGGTGCTTTCTTATTTTGCTTGCAAATGAATTATTACTTAAAAATCATCCATGGCTATGTAAAACTCTGTGCTCTCATATTTTTTATATTCTTTCTGGGAGCCACAGAAACTATGATAATTTATTTGCAAATAATACTGTTTGAGGTTTTGCTTTCAGTTGTGTGTTAAATGCAGATTTTTTTCAGTGCTTTGTTCTTAACCTAGGTACAATTTGTGTCCATTCTGTAGCATTATGGTAAGAAAACAACAGGGTGAGACCATTTGCTTTCTTAAAATAACATGGTTTTGTTCTTCCATCTTGTAACAATAGGAAACTTTAACCTCCTCCCATATACCTGAATAACCTTGTCAGTAGTTTTACATGCAAATTGCTGCAGAAAATCTAGATTGTCCTGTGTTTTCTTAAGTAAGAATTATTGTAGTACTAAAGAGTGAATAAGCCAAGAATTCTGAATATCTTTGAAATTTTTTTTTTTTAATAAAATCTAGATTTTCCAGAGTTTGCTGTGCTGAACAGGATGCTGGACAGTACAGATTAGGAAGCACAGCTTACTTTGTGAGGGAGGCGTTGAAAGGCAGACGTCTTGATTTTTTGGATGTTGCAGCATTTACTGGTAACTTCTTGTGGGGATCATCTTAATATGTTAGTTGATTTCATATAATTTGTGATAATTCTGAGATTTATTGTTTGTGACTATCTGAATAACTACAAATGATTTTCATATGAATGATCCTCAGTTCCACATCTTATGGTAAAACTTTCTGAAATGCTTTCAGTGGAAGAACAGTTAATGTAAATTACAATATACTATATTAGCAGTAGAGTAGTAGCAAATCAGTTTCTATACTGTTCAATCTGATTTGCACACATCACTTCATATTTAAAATATTTTTCTCAAAAGAACAATACCATATAATTGATAAGAGAAACACAAAGTGGTCTTTCACTCTTGTTGCTCATCAGACTCAGTAGGCCATTGGCAGGAAACAGCACTTTTAATGTCAACCAGCACTTTTGTCCTGCAAACAGATGTCTGAAAACCCAACTCTACACAGTTTACACATTTTAAAATACTTCACATGTGTGTTTTTAAATACGTAAAGGGAAAAATCTCCTAAAAGTGTAGGCAAAAATTAGAAAAAAAAAAGGGGTTAGCTCTCCTAATCTGTAGATTTCATAAACTTAAAGATTATGATAAACAATTTCTTCTTCTGAAAAAACAGACATTTTGTTTAATGCATTACTTTGATTTTAATTTTCTTTTTCTTTAGTTTAGGAGTAAGCAAGCTATGGTTACTTAGACAATACTTGCATTTCAAAGCGTGTCAAAGAGGCAAATCTGTTTGTGTTTCTGATAGGTTATTTATCCTGCTTAACCGATAAACTGTAAAGTAAGAAGGCTACTGAACTGACAGCCTAGCAGATGGTTCAGAGATTATACTAAATCACCTCAGCTTGTCAGAAGTCAGGTTGGGTTACTGCAGGGGCAGAGGCTTCAAGAAGCATTGAATAGGATCATTTTTCACAATTTGTTACTTGAAATTCCGCTTTTCTTTGTAGCATGTGACATCTTGTGTCTTCACAGTTAAAATGGCTATGTAATCAACAAATTTAGGGCCAGTATGTTAGTACCCTGGCTTTCATAAGAATCATGAGGATGACGAGAGTGTTTAGGAGTCAGAAATATGAAAGCTGTTCTCCTATGCAAGGAAAGATGTCAGCTCTGCCACTTTAGCTGCTATTGCTCTCTCCTTTTACAGTGTCTGGAGCTATTGTGTTGGTCCCTCTCTACCATAAAGTTGAGCGTTATTTTCTTGCTAGCCTATGAAAGATTAAAAGGCAATTAAATGCCATACATTTAGCAGTAAAGATTGTGTTGCAGCTGAGCAAGGATAGGCCAAGATTCAGGGCTTTGACAAAAAACTCTCCTCGAAGAGAGGGTGATTATTAACTATAGCTCTGCCAACTATCTGGATTCACATCCTCGGTGGAGCGACTGAGACTACAGATGCTGATAAACTTTTTGGAGGCTAGAATGGATGTTACAGATTCACCCTTCAGAATTTGCCTTTTTTTTTTTTTTTTTTTTTTTAAAAAAGCCCCCAAACAAACCCTAATGTAAAGATTTTATACTTAAGTTTTTTAAGATCTTTTTAGATCGGTGCTACTGCTGTTGTGTTTCTTCTCAAGGTAACATCAGCTGAATTCTTCTTGACGCCTGACTGGACATCAAGACAGCCTTCTCCTCCAACTCTAAAAGCTCTTTGTGGTGTTTTGTGTCTTGTTTTGTGTTTTGCCTGTCTTAATGGATTATTTTTAAATTTTTTTCCCCGTGATTGTGTCATCATAGGACTGAAGAATAATTCCCTTTTCACATATTGCAACATTCTTAACCATATAAAATAAAACTAAATAAACACGCCCTCACATTTTTGTTGACTTAAGACTGACAGAGAGAACACCTCTGCAGGCAGTTGTTGGAAATGTGTTCATTTACTACACACTAAAAAGCCACGTTAAGAATGCTGCTTTAGTGTCAACTGAAATATGTCTGAAACATTTAAAATGCCTGGAGACACTAGTACCCACAGTCTTCCTTGGTTGTGCTAAATGAAAGGACGTTGTACAGTGCGTCGTGCTTTTAAGATAGTCAATTTGTTGTGCAAAAAGGAGCATACTAATTGAAAAACCTTTGCAAAAATGTCATAACTATAGCCTTAGGATACTAACAGGACTCTTTCCCCTTGAATTTCAGTCAGCTTCTGGGAATGGATAGAGGTTATTCCCATCTCTACAAAGCAAGAACAAGAGGAAGCAAACATTTCCTGATTCTAAAACCATGTTTTTCCTGTCCCCACAACTCATCTTTGTCTGAACCAGGAAATAACAGCTCTTGAGAAAAACAAATTGGGTAGCTGAAAAATAATTATTTCCAAAATAATTTTGTGTGTCTCTTGACTGTCCACCAGGATTTTGAATTCTTGCTTATTTTTAGCTTTAAGGAGTATTTACATTTGTGTAGAACTTGTACACTACAAATCAAATACCTATTCATAAAATACTGCTTTTTATCTGGTAAAATTAATACTGTCAGAGAAACTAAGGCATTTGTTCGCACTTTGCCAAATTGCATGTCTGTTTTACAAAGCCTCTGCTCCTTTAAAGGCAGACAATTGGAAGAGATGAGAGAACATCTGGGTTTGCATCTGGTTTTACTGCTTTTGATAACTTCTCAGGGAAATTTTGAATTGTAACCTACTGAGCCTGAATAAAAAATTATTTGTACCAAAGTAATAGTAGTTTGCACTGGGCTGATGTTGATAATGCCATTGGTAATGATGATGACATACACTCTTATCCCCTGATTCTTATGGAAAACACAAATATACAAAATTTAAATGAAGAACTAAAGGTAGAGTGCTTATGAAGAATGCATTCCTGGCCTTAATGAAGAATTTACAGCAGCATGTAAGACTGTTGGTTTGTCAGTGAAGCCAATGATCTGTAGAGATTTTTTTGGTTGTTGGTTGGTTGGTTGGTTTTGTTTGGGGGATTTTTTTTTTTGCTTTGTTTTTTTGTTTGGGTTTTTGTTTGGTGTTTTTTTAAGCACACGGGTCTCAAAAGTAGTCTTTACCTTAATAGACACAATGTAATTCATAGTTTTGTAAAGACAAAACAATAGTTGGCTTTTAAAGTAATTAATTCTAATTTATTTGGAGGTATTATTTATCTCCCAAGTAAAATAATAAAAATAGACAATGAGAATTACTTGGATATTTTGAAAATATCATCTTTCACTCTGAATTACCAGAGAGAGTCAAAGGGACAATTAGTAAGAAAGGAGGGAACTAGCATTATGTCAAAACCATATGACCATTTAATAGCATGTCATCAAAGCAACTCTTTAATTTAGGTTCATGAGGAAGTTCTGTTTTGCACATCATGAAAAATATGATCTAATGCCTGAAACGGGGCACATCTGGTGGCATTGATTAACCCAGTGCTTGAATATCTGAAGCTAGTCAAGGAGATTTTACTGAACCACATAAATTAGCCAAATCTATAACAATTTCAAAACAACTTATACTAAGATAGACTATGGGTACTCATTAACTGTGAAAATAAAAATATGAAAAGTATAACTTCAACTTTTTATATAATGTTTAATTATGCTTTTCTTGATAGATACTCCTTACGTTCCACTAGCAGACCTTTAGGCCCATGATGGCCATAAACCAACTGAGTTATTCTGAAGAGTTTCTCAAAGAACAGTGTGTCTTCCAACAACAGAAAACAAAATACAGACAAAATGTTCTCAGCAGTGTCTCCTTCTACACTACGGCATAGATGTGGTGAAGAAGAATTTAAAAATGGAAACCATATGTTTTGATTTTGTTCTCCAAATTCTGTATTCTGCTGGATTGAATAAATTTCTTTATCCAGTTCTTGAACGAGAACATTTACCCATAACAAAAGAGCAGGATCAGAGTAGGCTATCACAAGGACTAGTAGTGTTGTATTAACAATTATTTTCTGAAATTCCCCTTACTGGGAAGTCAAAAATTTGATACATAGAGAAACAAAAACTCCCTGTGTTTGTCTAAGCTTAAAAGGGAGCAAGAGTTTAAGGTTCAGTACACCACTTTCCCAAAATGCAACAGAGAGAGGGAGGTATGGGAGCCAGATAAAACCTTTTGTGCTGCTCTGAGCTTGGTTTTTGGATGCAGGGGAAAAAATTGCTAGGACTGATTGTTTCCTTGGCTTTGCTGTTGGCTTAGAAATGCTCTGAACACTGGAAGATCTGTGAGGAACAGGAGACGGCCGTAACACAACTCCCTTGACTCTTTTCCTCAGTTCCAGGGAATTTTCTTTGTTCCTTTTGCACCAGGTGATAACTTGGCTTGGCTAGTAAGACCATCAGTTTCACATAAATGTTTTGAGTTGTAACGTTCAAAATAGAATACTCTGTGTTTGAGGAGGTGAGGATTTATTTTAAAAGTTGCACATCACTGATTTGCAGAACTCAGTGTTTGTTATGTGCATTTATTTAGGGTCATACTGAGTGATAGCATGATTTCCTTTCAAACAGGAATTTACTGCATCTAGAGCATGTGCAAGGTGCCCATTGACCATGTGGTGTGCTGAATAAGACCATCTTGAATAAGAAAGGGGTTTTGTTTGTCTTTTTGTTGTTACCTCTTTTATTTTTAAAGCTAATTTAAAGACTAAGCAGCCTCGCCTGCATGTTCTTTTTAGTGTTACTTCCAAAGCAATTCCTATGTTTTTAATTGTATTTGCTTTGTGCATTTTGTTCTTGTTATTTATCCCTGTGGAAAGTAAGGCTTATTTTGATGTGAATCTACTCAGCAACTGCATTATATTTTAGGATTAACTGATCTGCTCTCCCACATGACCCTCCTTGCTGGATCTGCCTGTTTGTTGTGCTCTCTCTAGTCTTTGAGTCACTTGGTGAGAATATTGGCCCCCTACTGAAATTTTGGTGTTCAACCAAATTCTCTTTCATAATTCCACCTTAAAGTGAGTTCATGTACTCAGAACCACTTACATGTTATGAAATCCATGTCTGGTTTTACCACATGACTCTGACTTTTAAAAGTGAGAGCATTGCATGGAAGGCATTGATAAGATGCTAAGATGTAAAAATTAATCTAGAATAAACACAGAAGATATGCAGCATTGTTTCTGCATAACAGAGGAATTCTGACAGCACTCCAGTAATGCAAACTGGAACACCAGGATCTCTAGGAATGCTCTTTTTATAACTGGATTGGACTTAGGCAAAGAAAGAGCACTGCTCATCTTCAGCACAAAGTTCTGGACAGTTCAGGGTGGAGGATCTGATCAGCAATAAAAGGCAAGGGCTTTCCATGGTAGCAGAGTTCCTTCTGGCATGTTTGTGTCCAAGTCAATGTTAGATGGCAGAGAAACTCTTCACAGCACAAGCTGGAAGATGGTTTGAAAGGAGTCCGAAGAAAAGCATTGTGAGCTTGGTGGCATAAGGTATATTACATTAAGCTGTTGTGGCAAAGATTTGAACAATTCATTCCAGACAAACCTTATCTCGCTACCAGTTCTTACTGTACCTCCCCTAATGCACACACAGATAAGTTCTTTCAACACTCAAAAAAAAGCACTTGGGGCAGAGAGTTCAAACGACTTTGTTCCCCATTCTTTGTCATGCTTATGATGGCATCTTACCACCCTCACATTTGCAAGTGTGTTCATTGTACTACCAGATGTACAAAGGGAAAAATATAAACAGTGGTGAGGTTGCCAAAATTAGGCTTCAGAGATGTTATAAGTGTCAGAAGTATCTCTAGCTATTTGTAATAAATCTGTCAGGGTGATTGTTTGGACTGGTTTTGACCATGTTGCTGAACAATGTGATTTTAAACAAGTATGTGGTGATGCTTTGCTTCAAGTCTTCCACTTTGAAAGTATCTTAAGACAAAGCTATAGTGCTGTGTTTGAGATTCACATTGCTTGGCAGTAGATTTTGGGGCAGCTGAGCAAATGAGGGTTATTCTTTCATTTCTGCACCAAGAGTATGTAATGGGCAGTGGTGTTATCCTTTTAAGCAGCAATACTGCATTTCTTCCTAACTTGGTTTTGAACAAGTTTCTTCATCTCCTATCCAGGTAGATGTTTGTATTGGTGTTCTGTACTATAATAATAGCTTGTACACTGTTCACAGGCTGTTACTGGGCATACCCTTTTTAAACCCATACCCAATGCACCCTGCAAATATTAACCTGCCTCTTACCCAAGCCCTCTCTTTCTCAATATGTGAGTTGACATTTGTCCAAGTGCTGTATAGAAAAGAGATGNAAAAAAAAAAAAAAAAAGAAGAAACTCTTTATTGCTGCTGAACATTAATTTGTTATTATTGGGACATAAATAACACACTTAATAAGAAATACCTAGTTGCTTGTCACTAGCCAGAGTAGCAGGTATTTCTCAAGACTGATACTGAATTTAAAAGAAAGCATATTTAAAAAAATTGCTCCACGGGCAAGGGAACAAGCGATGCCAATCACTGTAGAAGTGATTCTGCCAGCCATGAGAATAGTGCTCTGCTGTAGGTAGGAAGTCTCACCAAGCATGCAGTAGGGCTGTGGAGCTGGAGAGAAGCCTCCAGCAGAGTGCCTTACACAACTAGATCTACCGGAGCTTTGAGAGGAATTTCCATCTTCAGGCATGGCCTAACATCATACACATCTTTGCAATATAAATTTTCTCTTGCTTGCTATAATCCTTTTTTTTTAACCAGGTGATGCATATCAGTTTACATCATGACTTGGATGTATTTTATACCTCATTGATTTCTGCTGGGTCTTGATTGCAGTGGCACCTGACAAATTGAAGACAGGAGACTGTGTTAAAAGCAGAGTATTAGGACTGTAGAATTCAGGGAGAAGATAGTAAGTTTTTGCAATGGTCATTGTTTGAAGGAAGCACTTGGGAGGAACTGCAAGGAGTAATTTCCTCTGGTATCAGATTGCACGTGGGGAACAAGGAGGGGATGCATCCCTCTGGCCAGGGTCAGGGTGGGTAAACTGCATTTCTGTGCCTCATGGTATGAGTGGAAAACTAGCACATGGGAAAATTGCAAGAGAAATCCTGGCGATAGCTGCTATTGTTATACTGGTTCCCAGTTTGTTCCTAGACTCACACTGCTGGAGTTTCTTGGCAGCCTTCCATGGTGGCTGGTTCTTTGCAAGAGCCATGCTATCTAGAACAATGAAATAAATCACTAAACCATTTTGCAAATTGGAAGGTGGTCCACAAATTTGCTGCAAAGAACAGACATACAGGCACCTGTTTATGGGCTGGTGTGTGTCAGCATAGAAGGGCCAGCGCAGTCCACAGCCAGCCCTGACACCCTGACCCAACTGGCTGAGTTACTCTGCTTACATAGATACCCAGGGCTGTAGTTTTTCACCACCACTTTCTATGTTCTTAAGAACTGAAACAGTAGCAGGGACAAGATCATCCTTTGGTTATGTATCTTTTCTCTTTAAGAAGCTTAGGGAAGCTGATAGGATATAAAGAATGCTGGCTGTCAAATGTCATACTGGGTCCAAGAGACCTGAACAGTTCGCTTCTCTCATTTACAGCA
Organism: Empidonax traillii; assembly: GCF_003031625.1. Classification (NCBI taxonomy): domain Eukaryota; kingdom Metazoa; phylum Chordata; class Aves; order Passeriformes; family Tyrannidae; genus Empidonax; species Empidonax traillii. Next base: position 342,950 of record NW_020955198.1, read on the forward strand.
TGTGCTTTTACTCTGGACTGAGAAAAATTCTGGAGAAGTTTTGACTTAGGGATTATAAAGCTTTCTAAATGGAATAACTTATTTGGAAAATAAATGGCACCAATAAGGAAGTGTTCCAATTACTGGGCACAATTTCTATAGCTTTATTACAGCTTCTAAAATGGTATATTTAGGTATGTACTGATTTTCATTGATGTTTGTACATTTTTAGGCTATAGATGGATAATTCTATTTTAAACCAGTGTAGATGCTCACAGTTTCCGATAAAATAAGAAAGCCAACACCTTGTGGCTTGTGCTCCTGGTTTACTCCCTTACAACCATTTGAAGCCATACAGTAGCTCATTGAATAAACAGAAACTGGTGGATTGAAGTTGATCACAAAGATTGATAACTACACTGAAACTTGTATTTAAATGCTCTTTAGGGGGAAAGTACTCTGTAAATAGATTTTGTCTTTGAATAACTATCACTTTGCAAGTGAACAGTTATTTGAGTACTCTTAGTGAACTAAGCTTTATTTATTAGACTTCTTATGTGTATATAGAAGAATTTTATAGAGAGCTACTGCAGAAACTGAGTATGTTGTCTTCTGACATAACGTCTTCTAGAAATGATACTCACTCTGTTGCAATTATATTTAGCAGGTAAGCTGGCAGAACTGTATTCTTCTCCAAATTCCCCTTTCTTATACTGATAACATTTCTTGTAATTTTCAGCTCATTTTGGTTTCTTGTGCAATGATAAAGAGCCTCTTAGTGCACAGTGTGTAGATATGTCTGTTAATGTAATAAGTTACATTATATTCTCATGTGAAAGCAAACTCCTGTTGCATTGTTTCTCTCTTGCGTGCTCACAGCACTGTATCAAGTGTAGTTCACAAGCAAACAGAGGAGGTTGTGGGTGAGGAGCTTGGGAAACCTGTGATCCATTTCCGATTCCGCTGCTGATGCAGGCCAACAGAGTTCCTGCTTTCAAATTGAAATTGGGATTTGTCTTCCAAGGGAAATGGCAAGCTTTTACCAGCAGCAACAAATTCTACTCTAAGTATGGTCAAAATACTCCATTCTGTTAAACATTGCAGAGTACTTCAGGAACAGCAATTGTTCCTATAGCTGGGCTTGCATCTGCAAGTTTAGTTGCTCAGATCTCTGTGTGCTCACCTTTGGGCTGCATAGCCGACTGGTACCTGGGCCCATCAATTATTGAGAAGCTGAGGAACAGGCAGTGAGAAAAAGAAAACTGAAACTTTCCTGAGGGATGTTTTGGTTTCAGTTGAAATTGTTTCTATTTACAGAAATTTACAGAAAATTTTCTGCCACTTTGTTCATCAGCTTTCATAAATGTTGCACTTGTCACTTTCCAAAGCAGAATAATATTAAATTAAATTTAATATTTTTCTGTTTCTCAGTTGAGGTTTTGTTGGGGTTTTTTTGCCCTTTTTTTCCTTCATGTACAGTGTTAGCTAGCAAGCCTAGCGCTGACAAGGCAACTTGTCTGCTTTAATTGGTTTATATACTGAGAGAGTCCAAATTTCTGTGTAAAATGTGGTATCTTATATGTACCATGATTTTAACTGCATTGTATTCTTTTCTATAAAGCACTTTTTTTCTGGCCTGCTTTGTGATTCTGTTGTGCCACTTGGAACATAAAGTGAATAGAAAAGATCTTGCTTGAAACTGTTGATCTTTTTTGTCATTTCCATCTACACATAAGTTTTCATTACTATAGTCTATATATTGTTCAGTTTTGCATAGAGTGAAGGATACTAGGGTATATAATAAGATGATTCGTGTATCTGTTATAATAGGATGTTCTTTTCTCATTTTCCTTATGTATGTGTAATACATTTTAGGTATGGGAAAATTGTATCCACGAAGGCTATTTTGGATAAGACAACAAACAAATGCAAAGGTATGTACACTTGCCTTGATATTCATCTGAAAGTCGTAACTGCTTCTATAAAATACATTAATGTTGTATTTTAAGTGCTTGCTACCTTTTTTTTCCCTCTCTCTGTTCTTATTCCTAAACTAGCCTTATTCCTGCCCATGGTTGGTGTATTCAGTCCATTTGTCTCCAATGGAGCTGGCAGACAGCCTGTGTCAGTGGTGCAGCCAAACTGGAGTGAAGTTGACATGCACAGTGCTGGCTGGCAGTTCGCCTCTATTTTAAAAACAAAATTGGAGTTAAAAGCAGCTTTACCCCTTTTGCCTGGAGAAACTAGGGAAGCTTACAGAAGACCATTCAACTATACTAGGCATCTAAAAAATTATACGTTGTGGAAATAAGCTCCATTGATTAGAGCAGCTTAAAGCAGCACTTAATTACATGTTCCAGTACTCTAATTGTGTTTTGTATATGCTATTGAATGTATTGGAAGCAAAGAGAGGGTTCGTTTTCACCAAAGTAATTGCATCTGGAAAAAAAATTAGAACTCCTTTAAATAAACTGGATCCATCAGTTCACTGAATTTCATTGCTCATTGCATTTGCAGCGAGATCATATCCCAGCAGGTGCATGGTTGGATAAGGAGGGGTAGCAGACACTGAAATACCAGATTTCAGAGTTCCTTTTTTTACAATTAAGAGGATAATTTCTAAGCAAAGTAAATTATTAAGTCAGCTGATTTAGTGATGTTTATAAGCATAACGCCTGTGAATGAGCATAAAGCTGATAGGCAAAGGGAGGAGAGTTCATCATTAATTAAGCCACAGTTTTTGTGCAGAACTTGGAAGCAGTGCAAGGGCATATCTCCTCAGCTCCCCATCTTAAGAACTTAAAGGAGCACTGACATTTCAGAAAATGAAATTTCTAGAAATTTTTCCTAGCTTGTATGCAGGTGTCATTGTGACTAGGAAAGTCAAGATACCCTTTTCAATTATTTTAATTACTTAATGCCTGTGATTGCACTTCATTGATTTAGCCTGTCCATTCCGTCAGTTCCTGGAGTCTTCAGAAGTCCTGTCAGTGATACAGAAATTCTCACATTAATGGTGTAAGAGATTTAAGCTGATTTTTCCAATACAGAATTTAAATGTCATTGATGAAAACCAGTAGCTAACAGCCTGCTTTGACACCATACTGCAAGGTAAGACTCCAGGGAATCTTGCTTCATGTCACTGAAATTGTGATAGGAACATAAGTAGGCAGAATGCAGATATCTTACTGGAATTTAACCAAAAGATTGACAGCATCTCTGGCTTTTGCCAAAAAACACACCATGGCACTTAAAGTAACTGGAACAACAAGCAAGTGAGTTTATGTATCATCTAGAAGGTGGCAAAGCCAGCTTTGATGGCATGCTTGGTGTCAGTAACTTTGTATTACACCCTGCAGTGTGTCAGTGATAACCGAGGCTGCCATGAGTATGGAAAGCTAGTTTGGGGTATGGGAAGTTAGTCTTGCCTTGGCTGCGCAAGGCTTGATATGAACTAATTCACTTTGTTTCATGTCAGGATTTAACGATCCACAACACCACGTGTTACACAAAACAATATGCTGCTTTCTTCAGCTTCTTGGCAGGATAAGTAAACCTCCACTGATGTACAAGGCTGCTTGAGTTGTTTTTCCCAAGTTAAGAACTTTAAAGCTTGTTCAGTTACACAACCTTTTCTCAGTATAAATATATTTCTTCAAAATAGTATTATATTTTGAAGAAATATTTCCATTTTCTACTCCTCTAGAGGTGTTTTGTTGTTGTTGTTGTTGTTTTTTTCTTTTTTTTTTTTTTCTTTTAACCTAACCTGGGCATTGGAAAGGGATTTCATTAATACTTGGGCAGTTCAGTGGTGGAAAGGAAGGAGACTGAAAAATGCACAGTCAGGTTTGCAATAACATCTTGTGGAAGTAGCTTCTGAACTCTCATGGCCTTTTGGTGAGCTTGAGCATCCAATTCTCTGGTTACCTTAAAAATCCCAGCCTGTAAGGTCAGTGTCTGTTAAGGCCAAGGTATATTGCAGTTTGGACATCCTAGAATCCATTAGTTATATATTGTTGTTTAGAATAAGAAAAGAAGTTATTGCAGATGTAATTTGTTTGAAATTTGTTACAATGAACTTGTGGGTTATTTTAATATTTAAAGATTGCATTATATGGCATGGAAAATGCTTTCAGGACAATTTTTCACATTCTTGTTTCAGCAACAATGGGAAAAGTAATTTGTTTTTACTGAACCTGGGTTTTCACTCACTTTTTAAATTTAACTGTCTTTTTTTGTATATACAATGAGGTAACTAATTAACTAAAAATTGGATAGATATGTGTCTTTTAAACTAAATTCATCTCCCAGTTTTGAGAAAATGAAATATGACTTATTCATCATTTATTCAAATTGGATAAGAATTTAGTTTAGAAAAATTAACAGATGATGCTTTATTTAGTGATTTCTGTGAAATAAATTGCTGTTAGAAGATACATACCAGATAGCACAAAGCAAAGCACCATACTGCTTGTTAGCAATTTGGCCAAAATCCTGATAATTAAGTGGGCATGGAAATGGATTTGTTCCACTAGAGTAGATCCTCACCAGTTCAAGGTTCAAGAACTGTGCTAAGCTTGTTCTTTTTTGTTTTGTTTTGTTTTATTTTGGACTACATGAAGAACATAAGAGTTCAAATTGGTTTCCCTCTTGATCAACAAGAAAATTGCATTAAATAATAACTCTGCTAGTAGCACGGTTCTTTGATATGAAGTGTTTGATTATAAACTGGTTGCTCTCGTTAATTAAATGTTTTCTACTTCAGGTTACGGTTTTGTTGACTTTGACAGCCCAGCAGCTGCTCAGAAGGCAGTTTCTGCTCTAAAGGCCAGTGGAGTTCAGGCACAGATGGCAAAGGTGAGTTAAAATAACTGGCTAATTCCTGCAATGGGTTGTGAAGATGGACGTTAGCAGAACATGGGCAATGTGGAGTTTCAAGTTGCAGACCCTTTACAGAGAGCACAGTCCTCAAGCCATGTGGTATATTAAGGTAACAAAATGGAGGCTTTTGACTGCCATGACCCAGATCACATTAAATGATGAAATAAAGAATCATAGTATGTTAAATTCTCCAAACTGATCTGGTTGCATTTATTGATTTATTCATGATAATATTTTCCATCAGCTTAATCAAATGAAAGTTTAGCAATACCTTGTAACAACTACAGCGGGCTTAATGAGTTAGTTTACAGCACAAAGGTATGAAAGGTTTTATACATTGCCTGCTTGTTACTGATGTTAGCAACATTGCAGTTTGGGGATGAATTTTTAAGCACAGCATGGCAAAATTTAACCTTTGGACTTTGTTTCACACCTTCTGGTATTTTTTTTTCTATTAGTGTGAGTAAAATTTAAATCTGACCATTCAAGATAGAGGTCTTGAAATTCCTAACCATCTCTTTGACAATCTATTTCTGCATCAGGGCAAAACCAAGAATTATTAAAAAACAAAGAATTGAGATCTATCTTCTTTTCCTCTGATTTTTAATGATCCTTGTCTCGGAACCAGGTTATTAGAATTATGTGATCTTCAGAGCAGTGCTCTTTTGTCATAAATTTCCCAAATATATAAAATTAGGATGATACATTAGTAATGATTTCGTCATACACTCTTGTTGGGTCTATGGCCTGGTTCCAAAAGAGTGCCATAAACACCTCAACAAATTTATTAACTATAGAAAATATTACCAATATAATCTGTTGATACCTCTTAAAGGAATTTTTTTCATTTTCAAAATTATATTCTAAATAAAAAAAATAAAAATCTAGTAATTAACTAGTAATCTCAGAGGCTTTTTTATTAAAGTAGTCTGCTGCAGATCTAGTAAATCTTTTATAGTTATCCATTAGGTACAGATTTTTTTCAGATGAGATATTTTCCACAGCTTCTCAACTGAAGAGAACAGTTAAGCTAACAACATAAATGTCTTAGGATGGATTCCAGGGTAACAAAATGGAAACCATATGTTTCATACTTAATGCCTGTTTCATTACAGCAATGACACAAACATACATGCTCACGGGAAAACACTTGATTTTTTTTTTTTTCTGTTTATAAGGTTTTATGTACTTAATAAAGGCCTTTTAATTAATCTTTAGGTTTTAGGTAATCACTTTAAAATATATACCAGATTTTTCAAAGCCTTTGGCTACCATCTTATGGATATGATATCTAGGTAGGAGGGGCAAAAAGAGAATGTGAAGTCATGTAAATTCATTTTCCTAATGAGCTTTGATGTCTGATTTAATTGTCTTCTTGAGTAGATCAAGAAGCTGTAGTAATTAATTATAGTAATCTAATGAATAGTTTCTTATTTTTTTTCATGGTATATATTTCTGGCTCAAGTCCTCTGACAGTTGCAATATTGCTTTCTGTTAGCATTAATGAAAAAATGTGCATGAAAATACCCAACAGTTTTGACTGACTTTTCTGACATTGTGTCAAGCATTCTGACCTGTGGGAAGTCTGTAACTATAAAGTTTGAATTCCAGTGAAATTTGTTCTGCTTCTTAACACGGGGAGAGTATTTGAATTACTAAAGAGACCAACTCAAGGAAGAGTACTACAAAACAGTCACTAGGGACTATGAGTTTAGGTACTTTGAATTTTGTCCATTTCGAGCAATTAAATTTTTTTTTCCCTGGGCAGAGTTGCTCTTCATTTGTCTGAAAAATCATATCTCTACTTAGATGCTCCAAACTTGGAGTGGCCAGTCACAGTTGTTTTAACAAGATTAACAAATCAGACTCTTCACATGCAAGACACTATAAAAATTTGTGTTTGTGCATTTAGTATTTTATCCTTTTGCGTGTTACCACCTGTGCCATGAAGTGATGGTCTTGCAGTGAAACTGCTCGGGCTTAAACCTGAGTGTCACAGACAAAGATTTAGAGAACAGTTTCTTGGCTGTCTAGCCAATCAGTGTCCTTAGTGACCACTGCAGCTGCTTCAGTTTCAAAGAGGAAATACATGCCCGTTGGCAGGATTAATCCATGGATTTATCTGATGCTGCGATTACTCTGTGCTCAGGGTGTCAGGCAGCAGCACAGCTCCTCAGTATTCTCACCCACCTCCCAGACATGGTGGTGGTTCCTGACCCGCAGCAGCTGACAGGGGAGGAAAATGTTGTTGCTGAAGCCGCATTGTGACTCTGGCTGCCGTAAAACCTTCTTTACGGTGTCCTGCCATAGCTATATGTCAGAAGTTCATCTACAAATCCTAGTTTGGTGGAAGTGGTTCAGATTTGTATGTATTAAAATTTTTGTTGTTTGTTTTATAGAGATGACTTTGAATTGTAATTACATTATTTTTATTTTAAGTATAATAAATAATTAAATTACTACTGTTACTATTATAATTGCTGTTTGTGAGCTTTTCCTATCTGTGGCGTAAGATCATGCTGTACTTGGCAGTCTGCTTCCAAGATGATTTGGCATTAGAAAAATCTAATCCTACCTGATATGATTTTGCTACTGCTGAGCAGATCAGGAGGGCCTGGAGCCTGAAATATGGCTTGAGGCCAAATCCTGCCAAATATGTTCAACAAGAGTTGCTGTTGGTGGAGAAGTGGCCACCTCTCAGGAAATGTAGCAATGATGATGTTGGCAATGGAACCCCGTGTCAGTCCATGACTTATGAAACTTTGTGTCTTTAACTATTCTGCTCTTTCGGAGACCTGAATTTGGAATGCTTGACTAAGACAAAGCAGCCTGGGATGTGTTTTGCTTTGTGCTTGTTAACAGTATCTTCTGGTCACTGCTGAGACAGAAATGCCTCCTACAATTCCTTTTGGTCAGAAAATGTGGCTAAGAGCTTACATAAGATGATACTGCGTGGCCAGGGGATGGGAGTAGCTTTTGGATGGAAATTTAAAATTGGGTTAACAAGCTATTGTCCCTCTGCTCTCTTCTACTTGAGGATTGCTAGTGTTAAGTCCATCTTTTTCAGGGTACAAAACCAGTAGCTTCTCTCTTACTCAAGAGATAAGGTATGGAAAGAGCAGATACCTGTCTTGCAAGAGTACTGTTATTTCTAAGCTAGTCAGTAAGTGGTGTCTAATTTTTATTTTCATTAATTTTAATTTATTGAAATATCTTTTATTAGTTTATTGTTCTTGCTCCTAGAGGAGTACTTTCATTGTAAACCAGTAATAGTAAGTTCAAAAGCTGTGATTTTGCAGAGCTGTGCAGTCTTAGATAAGATTAATAGTAGTATTAGAAAGCTCTGACCATTTTTTTTTTAGAAAAGTTATGGTTGCTCTCAGTGATTTTTCTGAGAATTCTCTTCCCAGCACCCCACAGGTGAAAGTGAGATAACTCTAGCTTGCTACACTGTTCAGAGCAGACAGAACGTGACTTTGTACAGGAAAATAGATGCACAGAGAAAATCTACTGTATACTGGCATTTTGAATAGATATTTAAAAAACTGAGAATCTGTAAAGGATGTTTTAGAAATGATGAGATCCAAATACTAAGTAGATATGAGACACCTAAATTCTTATAGGCTTCTGACCTTGAGTTTAACATAAAGCATTTGAATAACTGCCCAGACCAAGTTCTGTCCCTTCAAATGTTATTAACTGAGTTTACCTGTAGTTAAGTGAAGCAACTATGTTTCAAACTGAAAGCTGACTTTATTTCTGATTCTTCTGGATGTAAACTGATGTGTAGATATAAAAGGTAAAAAAGAACTACTGAATAAGAATGGTTAATAAAACCCACAGTTCTTATCTTTCTATCTAGTAAACTTTAGCCAGTAAGAGAATCATTGTGTTTGCAGCCCCAGATAAAGTCAGCAAGAGAACATCTGTGTTATACTGACAGCAATGTAGAGCTGCACAAGCCAGCCAGAATAGCAATCTGGCTCTGGCAGCTCAGAGTTCATTGAGTGTTAAAAAACTCCCTTCCTCGTGTAACAGTGACAGTTGTACAACTACAACCATATTGTCCAGCTCATGGTAGGTTAACAGATTTCTGAGATAATATAGTGAAATCTATATCTACTTGTATCTACTAAAACTGTTCTACATATGGAATTACCACATTTTGCAAAGAGCTTGCAATGTACTTTAGGCATCACAAGAAAGATTAACGTACGTACCAGCATTCTCACAATTGAATTTCAACCATATGTTTAAAATTAGCATAGTGTCCTCTCTTTAAGATGATTTAGCTTTCCAAGTCCAACACAACTGCTGTAGACTCTGTGATCCTTTTCTTCCAGACTTTGTTGCTGGAGACTTTTTCTTGTTGTCTCCTCTATTCTCTCTATCCTCATGAGATTTTCTTCTGTATGTACAACTTTGCTATAAGATTGTCAATATAATTCATAACTTTAACAATTAATATTCATTATTTTCCAGCTTGTGTTTTCCTGATTTTTCTTTTTACTATGGAAGCACTTACCTTTAGTAACCATATACTACTTATAGAAACCATAAAAGTAGTCCGTGGACATGTAAGATTTCTGTGGTCAGTGAGACTTGTTAATTTGTGCCAAGGAATGTTGTTCCATGTACTAACATGCATTTCTGGGGGAAGACTCATTGCTTATCCATTCAGAGATTTCCCCAGAGTCAGACATTTTTAGGGCTTAGGACTTCATATTCCTAATGTTACAATTTCCTCCTTAAGATCTCCAATTCTGCTGACAATTAAGTGTGATCCTCCTTATATTGTATTAGCTCTCACATTTACAAATCACTAAATGTGTTCAGATATTTTAAGCTTGTGCAAGAAATTAAGACCATCTTAAGAATTTTTTCTTATTCAAATTTTGTCTGAAGGATTTCTGTGCTAACAATGTCAAGTATGTTGTCCCATCACACACTGAGTTCCACCATTCTTAAGATACAATTTCTGTTTTAGTTTGTGATGAACATGAGCCCGTCGTCTGAGTTCATGTTAATCCTCCAGAACCCAGAGATGACCTGAATTTGTAATCTTTATATTTTTTACTGATGGTTATAAAGGCAGAACTGTGATGTACTCTCCATGTGCTGGTAGCTTTGTCTTTCCTATGTTTTTATACTTTAAACTTACTTTAGGTGAATTTTTTCCAAGCATATTTGGAAAAGATGACCTATCACACTATATAAAAGTGTGAACCTGGTGAGGGAAAAGCTGCTTAGCTGCTTGTCCTCATCTCTGTAAGAGAAATCAAGGCTTTTCCACAGCTATTAAGCATAATGTATTAAAGACAGTCTTTCTTTATATTGCTGAAAAAGAATGTGGGTTTGGGTTAGCAAAAATGAGAAACACCTAACTTTTCTGATTTTTTTTTTTTGTATTTGTCTTCACTGTGAAACCTTCTGGAGAATTAAATCAGTTTTCATTCCTAGAGAGTAAAGTAAGAAAATAAGTTTAGGTTACCATGGAAGCCAGTGCATTTATTCTAACTAGAGAAGGTAGGCATTTTGCAATTTTTTAATTCTGCATCTGGGCTTCTGAATGCCAAAAAACAGATGACAGGCAAACTGGAGCTAACTCAAGCAGATTTCTACAGCAGTTTTTAACAACTGTCTTGTAAGAAAAGTGGGTTTTTTACCTAGTTTATAGTACTTTTTGTAGGTAATAGTATTAAATCCTACTGTAATAGCATTTTAATAAATTTCCCCCTTTTTTTGTAAAAGTTCTTACAAGTCATTATAAAATAAATTGATGGTAAGGTGAATTTTACCTACCTGGAGGCCGATTGACTATCACTTCAGTAATTGCATGTGTATTAATAGGACAGTTGACAACCCTTCCCTTGAGTACACAGCTTCAACCCACAAAAGTGTTATCTTAGTAGCTAAGTACTGCTGTGGCTTGTTCTGACATGGGTCTGGTGCCTTGTTATGAACTTTGGTGGGTTCATTCAGAGCTCTCAGGGTGCCCTTCTGGCAAAGGGAAAGCAAGATTGCTGAGGAATAAAAAAGGAATGTGTTATTGCAGTGATAGTCTGATTGCAGTCTTGATCATAATGCTTATTGTAGTTAAGTTCCTCTTCTTAATACAGATGTGCCTGTAAAAGTGAATTAAAATGTTTAGCTTATTAGTCATATGCAATTCTGGAGAACAAGTGGAGGTTAGGGTAGAGATTTTTCCCTTGAATTGTGTTGGTAATAGTCTGTGGTCAGACAGTATTAAAACTGTGGCTAAAACAGACATATTTCAGTGAGACACTGGCCAATTGTAAATTTTAAAGTAGTTTCTATAAGAAGGCAGACAAGCATTTAATCCCTTCCCTATCAGTCAGAGAATCTTCCATGCTGTGAGCAGTGCCTAGTCACATGTTTCTGAATGGCTATCTGTTCGCTCTGACCTTACACAGAGCAACAGAAAACAGATGTCTTATCGTTTTGCCAAGTTTCTTGCTTGAAATTTAGGAACGATTCCACACGCACAGGGAGGTTTTTGTTAATTTCTTTCAGATGATGGTAGAGCACTTTGCATTATGTAGGACTCCTGATCACCTCTTTCTACAGAAATAAATCTTAACAGTTGATCATTCCCATCACTTTTATAAGAAATGCTGTATCTTACAGTCAGCTTATTATGTTAGTACTGAAAGTGCTCTTTAGGAAAAAGAAGTGTGGTACTCTGCAAAGAGCATTGTTCTGCATCTTTGCGTTATTGTGTTCTGGACACACATTTGAAGGCGTTTGTTGAAAAAAGACTGATAGAAACTTGATGACTTGCACTGCTAAAAACAAGACTTTCTAGTTTCCTCAGTAATGTAGATACTTACAGTAGCCCACAAATTCCTGGATATTGCCCATAATCTGAAAATATTTAGCAATTTCAGTGTCTATCAGGACATGCTGACAGTTCTGTTAGCTGAGGACAACCCTTTGTGAGATAGGAAGACTTTCAAATTAAGCAGTGTTCCTAAATTGTGTAGAAATAACATATATATATATATATATATATATATAGTCAGTGGTTTATATTTTAATGCTGGCTTGCTGGCCCAAAGTAGGAGACTTCCCACTGACTCTAGTAAATATTTTTGATCATTTCTATAAAAAAATGCAAATAATTTCAAGAGATTTAAGATTTCTAAGGTGAAAGAGGCATATAGAATTTCGTGGATTTTAAGCACAGGAAGAAACACCTGCCTTTAAAGCATTTAGAATGATTACAGTGTATAGGCAAGGTTTGGGCTGAGATACATTGGAAGGTATTTTCACTGGTTTCACTTTTTTTGCTTCATTCCAGAAAAGGAATTAAAAACTCAGATATCAAAGGAATTATTTTTGTCTTCTGAAGCAGAATTGTAATAACCATGTGAACTAAGCTATGGTGAGGCAGGTTTCACTATGGAAGGAAGTCACAGAACTTAATGTATTAAACTCCTGCTTGCCAGAGACAGAGAGGCATGAGTTAAAAAGTTTCTCTCTCTCCTAACTTCCTGAATTTTTAACTGTTAAACATTTTGCATGCCAAAATCTTGTATAAAAGCAAACATCTGTTTGCGCAGTGCCTTTTGTGTAAGATAGCATAAAGATGGATGGGGAGTCCTAGTTGTGGTTGCTATTTGAAAGTCAGCTTGGAAATCCAGCATGTTCTAAGGGGGAGGAAATAAATTGCTGCTTACAATCATCTAGAACCTACCCAGATAGCTGTGTCAAGGTTTAGTAGTCTTGTGGACATGACAAAAGCTGCATGGTGAAATAAACTGTACACAGGAGGAGAGGAGGTGTCTTGCACATTAATAGGTATAATTTTCATGCTACCAAACTTTATAAAAATTCCAAATACTGTCTAGAAAGAGTTCAGTCTTGCTTTGCATCTAACTTCCAACAGTAGTTGGGTTTGTAAATGAGTATTGTAAATGAGCCCTTTTGAGAATGAATGGCAGTCTCTTTTCTTTCCCTGCAAAGTGAAGATTTGTCCTTATAGCTGAACCGCTACTGCTCCCCAGGGTGGCCATGGGTTTGCACATGCAGTGCAGATACCGCCTCGGTGCACTGTGGAATGTGTTTATTGGCATTTCCACTATTTTGTTCTGGAAGAAATACAGATGGAAGAAATTCCAACTTGTATTTCAGGATTTCAGTGAGACATCTTCATCTGCTGGCAGCTATTTTGCTTTTCCTCTCTCCCCTGCCTACCATCTTTACCAGTTCTAGCTATAGATATGTGAAGTGTCTTCAACCTCTGCTTTGTCCCGGTGTGGTCTGCATGTTCTGTCCAAAGATCAAAAGCAGAAATAACGGAATCCCTGGGAGCATTCAGGCTGTAATAGACTCTGACATGGAGAAAGGCTCAGGAAAGCAGGAATAAGTCCTTTCCAGTCAGCCATTCAGCGTGTACTTGATCAAAACCCAATAGGTAATAATGGAAAATGCGGATTGTTTCATGGACCACAAGTAAAATTTTTCATCACAAAGTGCTTTCTGTTCAGAGAAAGCGGTTTCCTTAGAACAATTTCCTCAGATGCACTTCTCTTTTCTCTCTGTTCCTAAGGGATTTGCATTGTGGGTTAGTGGTGAAGTTGCTAGTATTCTTTCAAAGTGGAGCATTGCCTTCTCTAACAACAGTGTTATGTGATTTTATGGCATGAAGTTTTCTCTAGTAGGCACATAAGTACAAGAATCTAATGTTCCAGCATGTACAGTGAGTTGTAGTAGGTCCTTGTGTTCCTTTTGGCGAGGAAAGCTCATGGTCTCTCATCTCACATACAGTGCCAGTATAATGTGGAAGTCTGGTAACCCCTAGGCTGCAATAGGAGCCTGAGAGAAGGTGAATGTGCTCTACCCAGTCACCTGAACAGGCTTCTCTGACATTCTGCACTTAACTGAATTTCTTTCTCTGTTGGGTGTTTCTGAATGTAAGCATTTATTTTTTTGCATGTAAATTACATTTTTATTAGTGTGAACAAAATGGGGCCTTATCTTTCCAAGGGTTAGACTATCTAATGAGAACATTTTTACAATATAATTCATACTTTCTGTTATTGTACAGTAAAAAAATTAGCAAATTAGATGAAAATATGCAGACAGTCTGGCTTTCCAGCTTATGTACTGTCTTAGGTTATTTAGGGAAGTTTTAGGATGTTTGCATGAAATATATTTTACAGCTTAGAAATAGTAAAAACTTCAGCATTTTTCCTTTCAAATATTATTTGGAACTTCAGGAAATCATGCTGTAGCTACAAATGCAATTTTGTAATGTTTCATGACTGAAACCTCATGTGAAGCTTTTGCTAATAGAACTCATTAAAGAAGGAAGCTAAGCTACATATCTCAAGTGCAAAGCAAAATTGCCTAATACAGACAAAATAACTAACTAGTTTTAAAAATGTGAAAGCTGTTTTTTGTCTCAGATTCCTGCCTGAGGAAATTTGGACTGAATGTCAAGATTTAACTACTATAATGTAGGTTTTCCCTCATGGTCGAACACTACCCAGCAATTAATATTAACGTCAGCTCTGGCATCTCAGTGAATCCATTTTCTTGTCTTCTCTCTCTGCTGATTTGTCTAATTTGAAAAAGAAATCAGGTATCCTAAGATAATTTGAATCCCAAACTTGTCTGTGCACTGCATAGACATATGCACTGCATAGACATATTTTGGGAGGGGGATGTTTCCACTAAATAACAAAAGGAAAATCATACAGAGTAGTGAAATGCCATTTGTAATAGGCTGTAAAGGGGCTTATGAGGGCAAAACTTTGGAGTTGGAAAAATTCATTTTGTTCGTATGTAGGATTTCGGTGTGGCTAGGAATTACAGTCATATCAGTGGCATGGGCATGCATATCAGGAGGATATAACGGAAGAATGTGTTTCTTATGGACCCTTTGATGCTCAAATTTCTTTAAAAACCCTTATAGAAAACTTGAAAACATTAGCCCTTTCAAAATAAATGTGAGGCTTAGGATAAAAATGAAAACCTGAAGGTTTTTGAGCACAGAATTAGCTTCCCCATTTTTGATTTTCATTTAGTTTTTGGAACAGGAGCATTAGTTTTTGGAACAGTCTCTAAAGGGTGCGACCTCCCACCCCAGCCCCAATGCCTTTGTTTTTGTGTTTTTTTTTTTTCTTTTTTTCTTTCCCATGGAAAACTAACCCAAACTAAGAGGTGATACCCAAGATAGCAAAATAATAAATTATGCAATATGCTACTAAAGGTACTCAGATATTATTAATGTAAGGGCAGCATAAGCACAAATTGATGCCTAATCTCCATGAGAAGATATCACCATTCATACAGTACAATCACTGTAACAAGTGCTTCAATTCCAGTAGTCAAGTATTGTGGTTCTGTTTTTGTTTTCTGTTGTGATTCAAACTTTCCTGTAAGTCACTTGGCCTTCTTGTACAAAATGAAAATATATCGATGACTGTGCCAACAAATGCATTTGGACCAACAAATGTGTTCGGACAAGAGGCAGAAACTTATGCACAGGAAGTTCCATCTGTATACAAGAAGAACTTCTTTACTGTGCTGGTAACCATGCACTGGAACAGACTTTCCAGCAAGGTTGTGGGGTCTTCCTCACTGGACATATCCGAGAACCATCTGGTTCTAAATCCTGTGCCACATGGTCTAGGATGACCCTGCTTGAGTGGGGAGGTTGGACCCCAAGTGGTCCCTTCCAACCTTACCTATTCTGTGATTCTATAAAAATTGTATTTGTTTCAGACCGTAAAAGAAAAGTGAATGTTTACATCCTGCAAAGACTTAGATCTATACAGGGACCCACAATGATGACATCAAGGTTTTGCAGAACTCTAAGGGCCAAGTCATAGAAATCTGTGTAGATTAAGAATATATTTCAGCACAGGGCAGGGCCAGTGATTACCAGTATGAGAGAGATGCTCCCTAACCGCAACTGGGAAGTCTGTAGACAAATGCTGGAAATAATAAATTTCAATGATAAATTTCAATAAAAATGTTTCTTTGCGATGACATTTGATGGTACATACATAGATCACACACAGTACGTAGCCCAAGGTCAGGGAGATGGCAAAGATGTGACCATGTTTGTCTCCTCCCTAATCGCTCATCTCCTGACTGCCTTCCTCTCTCATTTTGTCTGTTTCTAGAGAAAGTTTTTGAAAGACTTTTGTATTGTCTAAATGCGTAGTGTAAAAGTTTGGTGAAAACTCAAAAAAGTTCATGTGTGGGAGAACACAGGAGTGTCCCACTCACTTCGGTATCACTACGGTAGTATTTTGGGAATGTACATGTTCTTAAATGCACTCTCTCATTTTTTCCTCACATTATTTTCATATTTTCATTCCAACCTTTTCTCTCTTTAATTTACATCTGGCTTTTTTAGCTCTTTCAACCACTCTTGCATTTCCTTTTTTCCTAACTTGTTTTCTCTGTCTCATTTTTCCTTTCCTTCTTTTCAGAAAAATCTGAAACATGAACTGGTAAAATGGACTATAAACTAGTCAATTATTCACCTTTATCTCCACTTAAAAATGTCATTGTCAGCAGTAATCGGAGAAGGGAACTTTCTCAGGAATGCTGCATGCAGTGGCACAAGATGGAGGTCACTGATACTAGGGAAGAGTAGCCTTTAGAAAGGGGCCTGAGAAGTAAAAATCTGCACCAGAAGTTTTATGTAGTTGGTGGTTTATTTGATATGCAAAATGTCAGTGATAACAGTGATAACAATTGTTTCTAATTTTCTTTCAGCAACAAGAGCAAGACCCAACAAACTTATACATTTCTAATTTGCCGCTTTCAATGGATGAGCAGGAGCTTGAGAACATGCTGAAACCTTTTGGGCAGGTTATCTCCACAAGGATACTGCGGGACTCGAGTGGGACCAGCCGTGGCGTTGGCTTTGCGAGGTGCGTCAGTGGTGTTAGCCATGCTGGCAGCTTTTTTCCTTTTTATAATTGAAAAGGCAGCAATAGGAGGAAAAGGCAGAAATTATTGAAAACGTTAAAGTTTTTAAAGAGAAGGGAGATCTAGACAGAGATACCCTGTAGGGTTTTGTTAATTCTTCCTTTGGTGAAGCAAATATGGCTGTGTCTCATCTTGCTTAGATGGCTAAATCTGAATCTATTGCTTTTACTGGACAATCTAGAATAAAGGTTCACTCTAAACCACTTCCTTCCCCTCTCTGTACTTCTCCTTTTTCCTCTATCCCTGAAACAATGAGCAAGAGTTATGCAATGCTTCACAGAGACTTCTCCTGTGACTTTTCTGGCTTTTGAAGTTTGAATCTGAGACAGGAGACCAGAAGGAAGAACCCCTTCTTCCCCACCCCCTGCCTTTTATTTTCCTTCTTTTTCTTCATTAGCTCCTTAGAGAAAATGAACACATCCTTGCCCTTTGAACATCAGCCCTTTGAATTTTCAGGCTCATTAACATGATGTCAACTGGGAAAGAAAATATTTTTATTCACTTACAGTAAATCTCATCCTAAAATAATTGACTGATTTGTCAAATATCCCACCCAAATCAACAAGAGAAAGTATTTTCCATAAATTAGTAGATACCTCCCAAATATTCTGTCCATGTGAGTCTACTTTTTCCCTAGTTAGTTGAGTTAATTTTTCTGGGATCTCTTCATCAAAGCCTTTTCTGTGCCTTTCTAATATTTGTTTCTGTTTATTACTAACTCCTGCTTTAAACCTTGTGCAAAAATCAAAATTTAGAGGCTCTAAATTGAAGATTTCTATCATCAAAAATAGGGGCATGCTTTGAGCAAAGAATTTGGGTTCTCAAAATATGTTATAAAATCTCTGTGAAGTCAAATTCCAGTAATTCAGATGTTCAGCCAGTATTACAATAGCTCTGTATTTGAACAAGTGGCAGAATCTAAAATTAGTGCACAGAAAAGAACTGAACAAATTATGTCTTGTGATGAAGCCAAAATTTTTAGGGTTGGTTTTCCTGTGAGTTGGATGTGGGTATTTCACAGCACTGTGATTTTTATTTTTCTCTTTTTTTTTTTTTTTTAATCTCTTCCCTCCCAACCCCCTAATTCCCTGCTTTAATTACTTTTCAGGCTGTCCAGTTTCAAGAAGGTATAATAAAGGAACAGAATAGGACAATATTCATTATCTGTGTTTGGAGTTTACCAAATTTTCTTCCTGTCCTGTTTAAATAAATCAAAAAGCATTTGTGATATTTTTGGTGTAAAATTAAGTGACATTTCTATTTCGTTCATACACTTGTATTTTATATGTAGCTTTCACTTTTTGGTACTATGAAGGGTAGAATGCACCAACATCCAAGCTAAAATTATGTAGGCATTTTGTATTCTTTCTTCTCTCTAAACTTGCTTACCAACTCTCTCTTGAATCAGTGGTATGGTAGGAAAATATTTTTTTTTCTAATATAGCTGGATGTGTTTCAGAATTGCATGCAAAAGTCCAAAAGACTTAAGTGTGTCTGAAACCTCACTTCTATTGAAGACTTTAAAAGAGATTAGTTTTCAATTATTTTCTCAACAGTTTCTGCATTATGTGGCGTAAGTTTTATATATGCATAAATGTGAAGTTATTTTTATATACCTATTTATTTATACCATAAATATGCATAGTATACATAAGTTATTGAATAAGCTATTGCTGTTATATCTAATTAGAACTTCTTTCCTTTTGCAAGGTGAACATTTTTCTTCTACTGGAACATTTTTGGATAAATATTAACTAAAGTTAAAATTGTCCAAGAAACTTGTAGACATTAAATATATATTTTAATTTCTTGCCTTTGGGAGAATTTTATCAGATTAATGAGGAGTAATGTATTTTATCAAGTCTGGACTTGAGTCTAAAACTAAATTATATTGTTTGTTTTATGTGAGACAAAAAAAAATTAGATTTCTTTGATCCAACAATCCAAAACCTCCAAAATTTCTCTAAAAGGTATTTTTGGAATAATGAGGAAAACTTCTTGTTCAGTCTGGCATTTTGCTTGTTGTCTGTAATATATATTGTCAGCATGTGCAGAAAGGCTATCAGAATTAAAAAGATGCCAAGACTTAGTAAACTTTAGTCCTGTTTTTTTGCTGCTGAGTCCATTTACCTAATTTGTGGATATGAATTATAGAACTTAATGAAAAAATAAAAAGAAATTATCTGTTTGACATTACCGTATATCATCTTGCAGACAGCTGCAAAATGTATTCTTCTTTTAAAATAAATTTTGTTTTACTTGCACATCTCAGTCACCCACTGCAACTTAGCTCAAGCTGACATTTAGGAGAGACACATCTACGCTGCAGTGCAAGGGCGTAGCTGCAACCTCCGGAACCACTCCCAGACTGGCAGTAGCTCACCAGTAGCCTGCACAGTCTATTAAGTCTGGATTTAACAGCCTAAGTGCACAAACCTGTTCAGGATTTTGGATACATTCTCAGTATCTATCACAGCTATTCTGCAATTGGTTCCTGTTTTGAAGGTAACTAGGAGACAATTAAATAGGAGTCAGGTACATCATTTAGTTGAGATGATGTGTATAAGCTGAAAGCTGCAAAGTCAGTTTGGGTCATTCAGTCAGCCATGTTTATATTTGAGTTTATTACTCTTAAAATGCACAGACACTTCAGAATCCTTTATTAAGAGTGACATTAACCTTTGTTGTGTGCATCATGGACACCAAGGATTCAGTTATGAGTTACAGTGATTCAGTCTTTCTGCTTCTTTCAAGACAACAAAGGTCCTTTACACTATAGCTGTCCAAGCTGCCTAATTTCTAAGTAAATAGGAGTATAGTGTTTTCGGTTTGGCACTGACTTTGGTCTCAGAGTGCTTAAAATGTTAATGAGTTTAGTTTTATCTTTCTGAAGTTATTTTTTCTTAGAAAACATCTCTATTGCTCACACATGGGAAAGCAAGCCACAATAGTGAAGTGAGAAAAAGCAAGAAATATACTTTGAGAAAAAGCAAGAAATATGCTTTAAGAAAAATCACATACATGGGAATCTGGTTGAGTGTTTAATTTATGTAAATTATTCTTTATTTTCTTAGGATGGAGTCAACAGAAAAATGTGAAGCAGTGATTGCTCATTTTAATGGAAAATTCATAAAGACACCAGCAGGAGTTTCTGGTACGTTGCATATATTTCTAACAAGATGTATGAATGGATTATTGCTTACATGCTGGAAGCCTGTTACACTGATTGTTGTATCTGGCTTCTCATTTAGAGGCAGGCTTATTAAAATTAAACTGTGTCTTGTTGGTTGACTGTAATACTGACTTGCTTGGAACACAGTAAACAACTTTTCTGTTGTAAACCTTTTCTAGGAATCTAGTAATGTTCTCTCCTAGCAGAGAGACAAGCAGCTGAGATACCTTAAGGTAGCTATGCACAAATTTATATCCCACATAATCCCAGCTAAAGTCCGGAAACATATGTGTATCAGAACAGAATCTGACTGATTGCCCATGAACAGAGGTTTTTTTCAATGGCAAAAAAATGGTCTACTTTTGTCATCTGTTGATGACTTTTTCAAAGTGTTTTCAAAAATGTATTTAATTAAAAAAAAATTGGAATCTTCAGCAATGCCTGACGCTATCATCCACTGAGGAACTGCGAATCTCAAGTCAGTGTAGGCTTTGAGGTTCTTCAGGAAGCTGGAAGGAGGTCAACATAGAATGCTGCTTCTCTGCATTTTGCCTTGCACAATATTTCTAGAAGGCTATGTAGTACAATTTTGTTGTCACATCAAGTTCCTCATCAGTTTGCTTTGTCAGCACTGTTCTAAGAGACAAAATACATATTCCATAAACACTAAAAATGAGGAAAGGAAATTCAGAGCTGCAGAGTAAAATAGAAAGTAAAGAGGACAAGAAAGAAGGAAAGAATACATGCCTGACATTCCAGCCAGCTTTCAGTAACCATTTTAATGAGAATTCCAAGTGGGAATTTTACAAATTACGCTGTTGATGTGGTTGCTGAAGCTGCCTTTATCCCACTGCTGAAATGTTGTCTGTAGCCAGACCCTGTCACCAAGGAGGAGGAAGGTAGCCCTCAGCAGGCAGACAAGAATGCAACTTGCTTAGTAAAACTGCATACATGCCTCGTCCCTGACAGATTGCACCAGTTTGAGGCAGTCTGTGGTGCAGTAAGGATGGAAAGTGCTTTGGAGCACAGGAAACCACTCCCTTCAGCAACACTAATCTAATGCAGGACTTCGACTTCCCTGGCTGGGTTTTTGCAGACCCTTTGCCTTGGGATTAATTGCTGAGATTATTTAGTTAAAACTTTGTCACAAAGTTTTGTTAAATTTAGGCACTCTGTTACATTTTTTAATTTTTTACTTTAGTTACATTTGTTAACTTATTATATTTAGTTAAAATGTTGCAGCCCCTTTGTAGAAACAGACATTAAAGAGGGTAAAAAACTGTAACAGAACCTCCTATTAGTGTGTTTTTTAGTGTTTTTATTTTCAATTGCATTTTCCTCTTCTCAGTGAATGAGCCATCAAGCATGTCATTGCTAATCATATTCTGTCTCTGGTGGGTCATTGCTGAAGCTGCACCCTTTTATGATTGGGTTCAACCAAATAAAAATGAAAAAGTCATTGCACAGAATTGTAAGAGCAATTGTTGCTGTATAGAAGAAACATTTACCAGAAAAATGTTAATAATTAGCATCAAGAAATTTTCACAGAACTGTCCATTGTCTGAAAGTGGAAACTAAAGAGAGGTCTCAAGATTTAATCCACCTCACAGACTTTGACTTCTAATATTTACTCGGCAAAGTCATTATCTAGGCTTTCTATCTAGAACAGGACAAGAAACACACACCTCCAGAGACTGGTGATATCGTTGCTGTCAGCAATTCTTGTGATTACAAAGAATGTCTAGATCAAATTACTCAAATAACTCTAAATGTCTGTAGGTCAGTTAAGTGGCATGAGCTTTACCTTCATGATAGTGAAAAAGAGACAAATAATTAAGTACATAATGGAGTCATGAGAACATTGTTTTTTAAAGACCCTTGATGTTGTTGTGTGGAGTTTCATTGCTCCTTGCAAAGGTTTTTATGGAGTTCAAATTCTTCCAGGAGTTCTTTACCACACAAAAAGCACATGTCCAGTAATGCAGTGATATTAGAGAATTCAACTTATGCATAATAATATGCTGCAATCTGCCAAAAAGCAGGGCAGAGTCATGGCGCAACTGTGATCTTGGACTACCTGCACTGAGAAAAGTGGTTGTAGTGGGAAACTTCTTGGACAAACAAAGGTTAGGAAAAGATTTTGAAATAGATTGGCATCTTTTGGGCTTATGGAGGAGCAAGTTCAAAGACACGCAAAATAAAATTGTAGAACTGGAACTGTGTTTGAATTAAAACATCGTGTCCTAGAAACTTAGCTAAAATCAGCAAAGGGAGCTGGCTTTAAAAACACTGTTATCAGGATGAAGAGGGTAGGAGAGACAGGCCTGTAATGAAATAGGTGTGGGAGGAAGAACATCTGTTCAACAAAAACATGCTTTCATAATGCTGCTTTGTTATTTTAACTAAGTTTGGGGTTGAATGGAAGAATGGGTTAAACGGTTATAAGAAGCATAGATGAAACCTCCTCTGGAGCATGAGAAGACAGAACAGAAAAACCTGTAAGAATCTGAGAAGGCCAAGGATAACACAGCATGGTCACAAAAGTGTTGACTCTAGAGTTGAGGAAGTGATGATGCTGAGCAAGCTAAACCCAGGTGTCACAGGCTATTCAGGCTTTATTTAGGTTAATGAAATATATAGTCCTTGTTTGTTTTCAGTAAAGAACAAGAAGTGTTACCTCAGAGAGCAATTTGAAATGCACTGCAAGTTGTTATAATCCTAGAGCTCCTAGGAATGATGTATTAGTTTCACTCTGTTGTTGGGGTTTGTACTTTTTTATTTAAGTTGTTGTAATAGTTATATGTTTTATGCACTATGACTTCCTCTCTAGTTCTCTCAAAACTTTAATTTTTATACTCAATTCTCTTCTCAAATGAACATTTATTACATGATTTCTGTAACCTTGAAGTAACCTTTGCTTTTAGTTCTATTTTTTAAAAGAAGCTATTAAAGAACTTAAAGAAGAACTTAAAGAACTATTCTTTCAGTGAATAATGTGATATTTCAAGCTTTTCCATTTTCCTGTAAAATGTAAACCTCATGATGTGAATTGCAGGAAACAGACTAGACTAGTATAAGGAACCAGGAGATGTGTAGTGAGAGCAGAGCAGCCTCCCTTCCCTAAAGATGATACGAATGTTCACTGTGGTTTTGTTTTTGTATTGGATCCCTAATGATTGTAGAAATGATCTGCTAGGCATCAGATTGCAAGGCATCAAGTCCCTATCACAGTAGCATGTAGCTGGGTGATGATACGTGAGAATAATTATATAAATGATTCTGTAAAGCAGTTGTGCTGCTTTACAGCTTTATATAAGATGTATGTCTGAGCATATTTCTCTCATATTTAAAATTAAAAATATAGGAGTTGAAAAGTTACGGAAGTTTTATGCCTGTTCTAAGGGCTTTGGAACCTATTTCTTTATATTTAATATATTTTTTAATATTTTTTCTTCTTCTGAAAAAGAATGGGGGTGATTTTTTTTTTTCTTTAATGGCTGTAGGGTAGAGAGTTTTTTTGCTGAGCATCCCATACTATTTTTGCTTTACAAGAATGGCTGCTTATGGCAATGATCATAAAAAATCATAGGTTATCCATGACTCTTCCCACTTACAGTAAATGTATTGATCACTCAGATTATATTCTAGGGAGGAAATTGAGAGTGTGAGAGCCCTGTTCCTGCTTGTGCTCTTGACTAGACTAGGAAGAGGTCCACCAGGTATGGTAGACACTACTGTTTGAAATGATTCTGATCTTGGACTTTTTTCTAGTGCAGGAGAGGAGTGCAGTTGGAGCCTGGAAGTAGCTGTCTTCTGTCAGTCATTTTCGGGTGTTTTCTGTTTGCTTGCCTTTACAAAATATCCAGCACTGAAGATCTCTGTGTAGTGAATTTAAACCACCTGACCATAAGTTCACATTTCTTAGTTATCTTTCACAGATTCTTTCGAAATAATCCATGAACCACAGCCTGAAAACCACTGCTAAAGGGTATCAAGAGCTCACAGTGCAGGTGTGGCTCCTGTTGCAGAGGAACCAAAATTTCGTTCATTAGATCAAGACCCTCACCAAGGTTGTGGGTTTGATCCCTGTATGGGCCATTCACTTAAGAGTAGGATTTGATGATCCTTGTGGATCCCTTCCCATATTTTGTGAAATCTGTGAATTAGAAACGTATGCTGCACTAACTTCCATAGTTTGCAATTGCTGCTTAGTTTTAAGAAGCAATATAGGGATCAAAAAAAAAAAGTATTTCTCAAACTGACTTGAAATATACTTCTGTGACAAATTATTAAAGCAATGGAACCCCAAGCATTGTGTTTAAGTGGAGACTAGGATAGTGAAGGGTATATATTTAATTTCTCTATAAACATATAAAGCTGCCCTGATCTTAGGTTGTATAACTTCTTTTTTAATTCACACAGCCTTTGGCAAAATTTCTAGCTATACAGGCTCGCTCTATCATTTAAGTGACGTTTTAATGTCAGAATTCATTAAGTCCCATATGCTCTGCACTAAAAAATAAGCAATGAAAGTCAATAAAAGATGCTGTTTAATAGAAAACTGGCTAAAGGAACAGCATTTTCAACTATTTTATTGTATTTTTTCATGTCTGAAGTCAAAGTTTATTGAAAAGTTGATAAAGTTAGTCATGTAGAGTCAAGGGTGTAAACAAAAATTCCAACAAAGAGCATAGGTTTTGTGCTTGCATTTATAGTATCACCTGCTATGTATTTGGGTAAACACTGAATTAAGACAGAACTCTAACGCAGAGATGCGCATAAAGTGTGTACAACAAGGAAGAATTTACTCTCTGGACTAATATTGCATTCGTATCTCTCTTCTCTAAAAATTTTAGCCCTAGAGGAAGGTGATTCAGGGCAGGAGGAGGAGGTCAGCCCTTTCCACACCCAAATTTTAGGGCCCTGACCTGCTGTTAAAGAACAGCAAAGCTCACAGTTGCAGTTAGAGATCACCTCTATAGCTGCAGGCATCCATAAATTAGTGGGAGTCTTGGTTTTCATTAGGTGTCACAAGAGTGGACAAGTAAACATGGTGTCTTAGCTGCAAAAGCTTAAGTCCACTGTAAGTTGTACCTTTTACATCAGCTCTCTCTCGGCTGCGAAGGCAACTCTGAATATTTATACTCTGTTTTTTGGTCTTGCACATACAAATAAGTCACTGAATGATTAACGATCCACCTCGTCACTGGGACTGCATAGTTCCAACAATTAAACAATAAAAATGACTCTCCTTTCCTTCCTGGACTAGTCTGTACAGCTAGTTAAGAGTTCTTTGTTCAAATATGTATCTGTTATAAACATCTTATGTGCAAGAGAGAGAATATGTTACATATTGGTGAAAAATATGACATAAGCTGAAGAAATAAACTTCAGATTTAATTTTGAAGAGAGTAAGGACTATGTTCATTCTTTGGTGGGAGGGAGATCGGTAGATCATACTTGGCTCCCATGAAGGTTTATCTCCTTCTCATGACCCTCCATCCGATGATCATCAGTCATCGTGTTGTTGAAGGAACAGACACAGTAGCATTTGGGTCACATGTACGGAAGAGCAGCCAAAAACTGCAGTTAGGCTTTCAGTTGGAGCAGTTCCTGCTATCAGATCTTGAACCAGAATCAGGGAAGGCCAGTGCTATAGAGCCTGCTCGCAACAGCTGAAGGTATTAAATAGATGGTCTGCGCTGGTTTTTTTAATGTGAGTTGGAACATTTGCAGCATTTGGCCTCTTTCATGGGTGTAATGAGGAGCAAGAGAAGGTGGAAGATCAGAGAAACAAGGGTTCCAATGACCAGATCCATGCTCAGTAAGATGGAGTACTAACTTCTGGTAATCACAAAATAATGCCTTTTTAAAAATGAGTTTTTTCATTGCTGAAGGTTTTGGATATTACATATGCAAAATCCAATACATGTGGATAATTCTTATTCCATTTTTTCTTCCTCTTTAAATTTGTCAGGAGAATTTTTACAATGCCCCATAAAATATGTTTAATGATCTAAAATTTAACTCTTTTCAGTTATCTACTGACAAATCAGATTTATTCTTAAAATAGGTTTTCATGAACATTTTATTCAACAGTTGGACAGGTTTATTCTGATTTTTTTAAAAATATCTTTATGTTGAGACAATAATGGGAAATATGAGCACAAATACTGCTTTCAGAGAAGTATTTTAGAATTGATTATGGAGATTTTTAGTGAAAGCATAATGCAGCATTAAATAAAACATTTACTACCTGTGAGTGCTACAATACAGAATCACAGGGCTAGAAACATTTAGATACTTTCTGATGTCTTTCTAAGCTGTTCTCATGCTAATTTCTTTTGACTTCATCCAAAATTTTATAGTATATATTTTTGAAGTCACATATGCTCTCCACAAAACTAGATTTTGAAATAACGTATAAGTAGTCAAAGACTTATGGCAGTTAGCTTCAGTATTTGGATCTCCACTCTCTGTTTCTGATGAATTTTTTTCCCTCACCATGTAAAATCAATTAAAATAGTTTCCTACAAGAACCTGAGAATTTTACCCATATTGACTACTGTATTCTGAGATTAACTCCTCTTATTTTAACAGAACTGTATGTGATTAAAATGTCTTGTGCTATGACCAAAGTTATTAGGTCATTGACTTCTATAAAGTAACATCAAATTGTCCATCAGCATATGGATATAATACCTTTTTGCCCCAAACATGCTGGGACAGAAGTTGCTTTGCAAGATGAAAGACTCCAAAGCAAAACTCAGTTCTGGGAATGCCAAAAGTCCACTCAAAAACGCAAGGTTTGGAAGAAAATATTCTTCTACTTTAAGGGTTCTTGTATTTCCTTGTTCATTTACTCCGCTAACAATGTCTCCAACACTTTTTCCAGTGTCATTAGCCTAAACTTTTCCTGGTTTATTTTATTTACTTTTAATTACCATTCTCTTTAGGATAATACATTTTTAAATATTTCCATTGTCATGTTTAATATAATAGTCTGACTCTCATGTTGAAGTGATTTGCCTGCTGTATAAGAGCACACAGGTAGGAAAGGTACAGGTCTCTGACCTGTGTCATCAGTGTTGGAGACAAGACAGGGAACCACACACCAGTTCTGTCTCCCAGCTCATTCCTTTTTTATAGAGAAGGTAGAAGTATAACCAGAGCTAGTGTTTTAGCTATGCCATTCAAAGCCAGGGATGACTTGACTTGGTTAACGCTGGTTTGTGTCAGAGTTTTAAAAGTCAAGCTCTTTGTGAGGTTCTGTGTCTCTGAGGTTTTCAGTAACAATCATCTTTTGCAAATGCAGACAGAGTGAAGAGAGATCAACACTGACCGTGGCTATAGTAATAGATTTTGTTGAAAATTTTTCTTGGGGTTGTTTTTTTTGCAGGTGGCCTTCCCACCCCATGTGTTTACTCTGCATTTGGAAACTTGTATGTTTTCAGGTCCAGCCATGTCTCATGAAGATGTTTCCAAACAGAGAATGACTGGAGGAGTGTCATGGTAAAGCTTAGACAGCTCATGTGTCAGGAATTACTGGCAGAGAAGCACTCACATCTAAGTCATACCAGTGCTTCCACCCTGTGATTAGGGAGGGTGTGGTGCGATGTAGCAGAGCTGTGCTTCGGCCATAGGTACTTGGAAGCATGGAAGGTAGTAACAGGGAAAGAAAGAATACTATGCAAACTTTCCACTGTTTTAATTCTGACATTAAAAATTGAATTAATGGTCAGGAATTATATTAGGCAAAATAATAATAACAAAAAAAAAGAAGTATGGTAATGCTGTTTCATGTCAGTATGCAAAATCCCAAAAGAACGATCTTGAAGAATTTCTGGTTGCATTGTGTATTTTTTATAGAGCAGAGATATAATGGGAATGGACAGTTGGGACATTTTTTTGATGTAAGGTGGAAAGAGATAAGGGTGCCCACTCCACCCTGCTGTCTGGAGTAAGTGGACGTACTGTGCCAGCTATTCTGGATGAGCAGAAGTTTGGGGATGTTACTGAAACTTCCAAGGGATGGGGAGAATATATTATAGGCCTTTGGCCAGATTTGTTCTCCACCCTCTTTAGATATACCTCCAGAGAGGCAAAGCTCAGAATTCAGATGACAGTTCTTGTTCATCCCCAAGCCAACAGACACATATACAGACCATGTTTCTTTCCAACAGGTTTTAGAGCAGTAGTTTAAAATCAAAGATATAAGGCATTCCAGATGCTCTGTTTGTGTGTGGCAGCTGTCCTTGTGTTTTGCAGAACAGTTGTTGATGCTGTAGTATGAGTCTGTGTTATTTAACTGCTTTATTGGGAATATAACTTAAAAATCGTACCTCATTTGGAGAGCTGAACACTTGTGTAAATACATTACTTCAACTAATTTTTCTTCTTTCTTCTCAGTTCCTGCAGAACCTTTATTGTGCAAGTTTGCTGATGGAGGACAGAAAAAGAGACAGAATCAAAATAAATATATACAGAATGGAAGAGCATGGCACAGAGAAGGCGAGGTGAGACTTGTAAGTCCTCCCTTCAAGCTTTAGTGTGGGTGTGCAATAATGAATACTTATGAAAATGATAGGCATTGAGACTTCTTGGCTTGGGTCTTTGGCATATTAACAATATGCAACCAACTCTCACCTGACAGTTTGCAACTCTATAAAAAAATACTTAAATACATCTTTCTTTAGAGGAAAAAAGCAAAATGCAAAACACTGAATCCTACCTCATGAAAGTGAATAATAAAATGTCCTTCAAGTTGGTCATATTATAAACTTCAGCTTTCTCATACTATAAAACTACCAGAAACATAACTTTATTTACATGTAGTAAATAATCCTTTGATCTATACAGCACTCAAATGCACATCACTTTCACAAGATTAAAATAGTATACCAGTGCAGTGCAGAATTAATTTTTTTTTTAGTCAACAGTCATATTTATCTTTAATGTCCAAGATAATAGTTTCGTAGACTTACTGTGGTTAGAAAGCCTAGACACCTCATTTGTATTAGACAGAAAAATTCAAATGTACCTTCTGGAAAACTGCACTCTCCATTCATATAGTTATATACTGTAGGCAACACCCTAACCTAATCATCTGCATGCCCTGACTCTCAAATGTACACATGTTCTTTTAGCCAGGTATTTCCCAGACTGCATTTTGTTCCTCATGATGGGAACATGAAAACCTGTATTCACAGTCAGTATCGCCGATTCTCTTCACTATATAATTACTTCTGTCAATTAACTTTTCCCTAAGTTATGGTAATAAACTATTTCAGTACAATTTTTCAGTTAAAGATAATACAACTAAAGAAAGAGTAAGATAAATAAATTATGATCAAAATTAATTTTGCCAACTCTATTTTTTCTACTTTTTTTTAAAGGCTGGAATGACACTCACATATGATCCAACCACAGCTGCTTTACAAAACGGGTATGTTGAATAATGGCCCACTAATTCAAAAAAATGTTTGCATTATGAAAGATGCAGAGAACTGGCATTTAATAAATATTTCTGCATTTTCTAGATTTTATCCATCACCCTACAGTATTACAGCAAACAGAATGATCACTCAGACATCTATTACGCCATATATCGCTTCTCCGGTTTCCACATACCAGGTTTGTATTTAGAACTTAGGTGAAATGGTTCATTGGAGCTTGTGTTCTTATCAGTTTACAGATTTATCAGTTGTTACATCTGGTTTTATGAATTCTCCAATAATGTTTCATTTTTAATGAAGTGTCCACTTCATGCTATACAGCATGAAAGTGACAGCCTTAAAACCAATAGAGTGTGTGTTTCAGGAAGCACAGCACTGTAATGAGATGCAGAATGTCTTGCAAAACAAAGTCTCTTAACTTCTGCTGATGACTAAGGTATTTGTACCCACTTCTGCATTTCATGTATGAGTTTTCATTTTCTCTCAGTCAAGTTCTTTTAATGTCAACGATACATCTTTAAAGTAATTATTCTTTATTTAAAGCCTTCTTTATTTAATTAAATGAAATTTCAAAGATATTTTTCCACGCATTTTGACATTTTCTTTGTTTTGTCGCAGAAAGCCTGACAATAATGTGTTACACAGCTGTACTAAGATGGGTACAGAAACTTGCTTGACATTAGAGAAGGAAATTTGAAAAAAGGTTTCAGAGTTATAATTACTTTAGCATTAAAATTCAGAGGTTTTCTATTAGGAGTAAAGTATTTAATATCCTAGGACAATGTTTCTAAACCAAAGGTTACTTTATTTTGAACAAAATTAAAACACAAATCATGGACATTTTTTGTTTTTGGAGCTCAGCCCAAAGCTCTCTGAAGAGGCATTTTGATAGGTGTCATCTTGAGTCTCCATAAAGGATATTGATAAACAATTCAATGTGCTGGAAATTATATGGAACAGTTTTAATACTTTGATATAAATCTCTTAGGAATGCTCAGTTTTAAGGCATCATACAAGTAACTTGCTTTTAATGCAGCTAGTATAGCAGTCTTAGATGTATGCTCTGTAATTACTGCTGGAGACGTCAATTATCCTACTGTACACAAAATGATGAGCTATTTTGGCATTCTACTGCTTTACACATAGATGAAGTAAACATTGGTGATTCAGGTCATAAATGACCAAAACTAAATAAATTTAGAAAATTTTTACCTCTATATCAGAGGAAGGAGAAGAGGCTGTTTGCTCTTTAGTGAGAGTCATGCTGAGTTTTCTGACTTACTGTGTGTAAGAATAAATATGGAAGGCTATGTAAAGGGCACATAGAAGGCTAACAGAGGCACTGTGGGCCATTTCCTCAGTTTTTTCTTGCAGAGTTTTCCATTAGCCTTCCATTTTAGGTGAGAAGAATGAGGAAGAATTGTCTAATATTAGTTTGGAGATCTAATGCCTTCTTGCATGAGCAAACTGTTGTGTAGGAATTAAAAGTGTTCTCTAGTACAAAGAGCAGCTGGATTATTTTTATAATTATTTCTGAGGTAGCTTATACAACACAATGTTTGCTCTCAGCAGACAGTGCTAGTACTGTATTTTTCAGTATATTGAATCATTCTGCTTGGTACAGCAATATCTCAGAAACTGCAGTAAATTCTTACCCAGAAAAAAATTCCAGTAAAATTAACTGCTATCCTTTATTAAAATATAAATTATTTATCAATATAAGACTCTCTAGTATTCAGAATCCAAGCAAAAGTTGTGAGTTGGCATGGAAACATGCTATTTAGGAATACAGTATTGTTTTCTGAGTTTATTGAGATAGGCAGACCACAATCCATTATGTTTCCAGAAATGTAGTTAGCTGTATTTCAATATACATAGCATGCTTAAATTATTGTGGATGGAGTTATTAATATCATTATGTTTGAAGTACCACAGTAATTGGAATTGAAAATTAAATTGAAGTATTCTGTACTGTGGAGGAAGGAGGTTCTTGGCCAGAAGAGTTTCACAATTTGAGTATTAGTCACATCTTCATTACTGATTACTCTCACTGAAACCTGTGGCATTCTGTCTTCCACAGGTCGTATCACACAAGCATGATTTATTTATTTTTTTCTTTGAGGCATGGTATAACCTGCTCCTAGATTTATTCTTATTAAAGGTAAACAAGTTTAATAAAGTTTTAGCTGCTCCCGTGTACCCAAATGACTGTACTGAGCCAGTTACTATCACAGTGTGAGTAAATTAGCCAAAGCTTTAGTCAGGGTGTACCAGTATTTTTGCCATTAAGATTTTGCCTGAGGAAAGGGAGTGTTCCAGTCTTTTCCACTCCATTTTTGAACTCCTGTTTGCTCTTTTCCTGATTGAAAAAGAAAAAAAAATTACTTTGATTTGAAAATCAGTATACCGAAAGAAGGCAAGAAATATTTCCATCTTTCAGAAAATACCTCACCTGGATTGTTTTCAAAACTGTGTGTCTGCCTGTCCTGTTCACAGGACTCTGGGAATGAACGGTAGATGTGTTTACAGGGCTTTACGTGTCCAGCAGCAGTGGTGAGTCAGATCTCTGTGTGTGCAGTGCAGGTCAGAATCCTGCCTTATCCTACACACCTCCCTTATCCTATGCACCTACTGTAGGTGGGGAAGAAACATTTTTCTTCTTTTAATATTTCCTGCTGCACAATTTTTGAACGAGCTGTTGCAACCAGGTCTTTTTAACTAGTATAGCAGTTAAAATCATTAGTTTACCTTTTTAATTTACTTTGCCATGCAAAGTTAGGCATGCTACCATCACCACTGGGTGATCACTGATTTTGGAGAGAAAATGCTTGTTGCAAGAGTAGGAATGCTCATCAGATCCTTCTTTTCTTTCTGTGCTTTGGTAATAACATACCACAGTGTCTTGGAACAGAACAGTTCCCCTAATTCTTCTCTTTTTTCCTGGAATAAGATTGCGGCAAAATTCCTGATTTCTTTTTCACTTGTAAAAATACAATAATTTATTTTATTCTGATCACACTAGAAGGCAAATGATGTTATACCATCTAAGATCCCAATTAATTTTCCACAAAGGATTTTCAAAGACAGATGGTGCCTTCTTTTTCAACATAGCAGAAATCTGTCAATTATCTATTTGAACCCTTTCGGTGTACTTGATAAAGTTTCTGAAACGTGCACTAAAAACCAAGTATAGTGTTCTACAAGGTGTATGTGATATTGTCTCCAAATCTTGTCTCTGATTTACAGGAACAATAAATTCATTTTTTATAGAAATCAACGTTGTTCAGTGACTAATTGGATTAAAAAGGTTAATAAATAAGGGAGAGGGCTTGCTAACATGATTTATTAAATTATTACTGTAACTTGAAATATTCAAGAAAAGAATTAATAAAATGAAAAATAAAATACCAATTTTGTTCTAGGTTCAGAGTCCTTCTTGGATGCAGCCTCAACCATATATAATGCAGCACCCAGTAAGTTTTTATTCTTTTCCATTGTCGTGTCACTCATGGTATAAATACTTTGTATACTTTAAACACCAGGAAGTAGGTCTATTCCTGCCCAGTTACTTTCAGATTTGACAATTACATCATGACTAAATCAGGGATCAAAATGAAAGGGGAAATAAAGGTAGTAAACCTGAATTGGGGCCTCATTTTATCAGGTAATATAAAAGTACCTTCAGACTATCAAGCTGATGAGGACCACTAGAGTTACCAAGTCATAAAGAGAAATATTTGGTGGGTTTTTTGATTGTTTAGGATTTTTGTTGGGTTTTTGTTTGTTTGCTATATTTTTGCTTTAAAAACACTTCACAAATATCATTTTACAAACTGTTTATCTTTCAGGAGCTGAAGTTGAAGACCCAGAGTTTTAGAATAGGTCTACCATAGTTCAGGCTGGATAATTTGTGAAAGACAGATGGATGTAGCGATATAAATGACATTATGGGCACTCAGTTGAGAAAACCTGCATAGCCTGTTCTGGCTTCACCACTCATGAGTAATGCTAGTCTCCTACACTTTTGGCTGTACCAGACTGTCAGGCATTCTAATCTATACTCTCCCATGATATTTTGCTTCTTGTCTATGTCATTTGCCAGTTAAGTACCATTATATCTGACACTTACTAGGTTTCTTGAGATGAGCATTACTAGTAATAGCAGGCAGTTTAATATATGCACTCTGATGGTTAACAAACACGTCTGTTTCCAGATATAGAAAGGACATGGTCTTGACTTTAATTAACCTCTCCATGCAGATTATACAATGTAAATCTACTTGGTAGAACATTTTCTTCTTGGGCATGCAGAAAAGGTGATGTTGAACCAGAGCACCCTCTCACACATCTAATTGTTGTATTTGTGGTTTTTGATGTTAAATACACACGCAACAGGTTTTAACTTCCCTCTCTATCAACACAGATTTGCATAAAAAAACATCTTGCAAATCATACTGGGAAAGACACAAGTTGATATCTTACAATGCTATAAGGTGTTTTAGTTGCACAAGTACACAAGATGAGATTTCAAGTTGAAAATAAAGATCTAGATTCTTGACTGAAGTTGAGTTTTGGCCTGTGCAACGACGGGTGCTGTCTTGTTCGTTTGCTTTTCAGAGAAGCCTGCAGTCTTCAGACAGGAAATTCTTTCAGTGTTTGATGTGCCCGTGACTCATTTCTTCTACACTGATCACATGGTTGTTTATCCAACTGTATTCTATACTCCTTTTTATTTTCCTTTTTTTTTTTCATTTTAAGGATTAGTTATTAATTCAAAACATTGGCTTTCAGTACACTGCAATTATTTCTGTTAGTTGTGAGTCTCCATCAATTTTAATCAACATCTTCTACAAGCATAAGTCGGCAAAGTATTTGGAAATGTGTTTTTGTGGAACATGATTGGTAAAATGAAACTTGTTGATAGTCCTCCATTTCAGTTAACTGTGAAAGCCTTTTAAGTGTGCCCTCCATATTTAGAAATCTAGAGTGTTCAAAAATTCAGTGTATAATTTTTATGAAGCTAACAAAATAGTGCAGAAGTGATAGAAATGTCATCGCAGCAGCTAAGTGTTTCGAATCAGCATTGCTAACTCACTCTGCTGAAATCTGTGTGCTAATGAACCCAGCCACTAAGTAGGGCAGCTGTTTTGTGTGTGAACATCGCGTGTGATGGGTAGAATTCTCCCAGCACAAATATTCCTCCAAAGCCCTTGTTCCTATATATGAGATAGAAGTTTCTTCCTAAAGTGTGAAATTCCAAAGCTTAAGCTAAGTGCAACTGTACCTGGTAACGTGTGCAGATTTTTTGCTTTCAAGTTGGCATCTGGTTAAACTCATATTTTAGAAAGCATTTTCAGCAGGTTTCTCAAGTGTATTGCACATCAGCTGCATGTACAATGGGAAGGCAGTGCAGGTCTTGTCAAACTGCAAAACACAGATGCTCGAGTAGAATATTAAGAACGCCTCAGATCTGCTTTTTTTGAATCAGTGCCTGGGATTAAGGAGAGTTCTTGTGGTATATCCCCTCTGAAGGACAGTCCATACTTTGACTGTCAAATCAAAAATGAAATTAAAATCTGAGTGTTGCAACCATTTCTTTCCATCTGTGTTTTACCAGGGTGCTGTACTGACTCCCTCCATGGACCACACCATGTCACTACAGCCTGCATCAATGATAAGCCCTCTGACGCAGCAGATGAGTCATCTTTCATTAGGCAGTACTGGAACAGTACGTAGCACTTTCATACAAAATAAAACTTACACAAGTAGAAAATACTGCATGTAGATCACAATATGCCTGTGCAGCTTGCATGTAGAAAAATGTAATCCTTTAAGCCATCTTTTATACAATAAACTACTAAGAATTGTCTCCATTTTAAAATTACATTTAGCAGTTTTTATTGAGTCTATTAGCTGATCAGAAATTGGAAACGAGTAAATAAAAATAGATCAAAGCTAGGGAAAGGAACCGGGAGGTAACTTCAGAGTTGCATCGAAAAAATTAAAATAATTGGTTTTACTCTTCGTATTCCTTTCCTCAACTCTGATCTCTAAAGTGTGGAACAGAAAGCACATCAGAAGAAGAGATGCAGGCTAGCTTCTAAACTGCAAGACCTTTTTTTTCTGAGCAGATTAAAAAAAGAAAATATGATTGGGATTAACAAAGAAGAAAAGTCCTTTACATAGTCTTTGAAGTCTAAACTTGAATTTTCTCAAAATAGATACGTGAGTCTTCTGGAAAGCCTGTGTATTTCAGACACAAAAGTCTTTCTCTCATGTATGTTGCATTAGGGAAAAGATCAATATCTATTAAACAGTATCGTGATAGGTATTTTGAATACTCTTAAATTTACACTGGGATTTAACTCAACATAATGGACTCTGTCTTTCTAGTACATGCCAGCCACAACAGCTATGCAAGGAGCCTACATCCCCCAATACACACATGTCCAGACAGCAGCAGTTCCTGTTGAGGTCAGTATATTCTGTCAAAGAGCAGAGAAAAGAAATATGATTATGATTGATTTTTTTTTTTTTGGGGGGGGGGGGCTAAGAAAATTAATGCTTAAAGGCAAATACTGTAACTATGAATGTACTGTGAGTGCAGTTTATATTAAACCCATAAAATATCATTATTCTAAACTAATAGCTAATATTATATTAAGGAATGACCTGTATTTATGGCAGTGCAGTACTTGGAGCAGTCTTACTCTACAAGCATAGTTCAGGCAAACCTTGTTTGTGTTTTGTGAAACATAACTCCAATAGGAACAAGATAGGGAGTGTATTGTAGTTTTGATCTTTCATTTAGTTTACCTGTGAGAAAAATTCTCTGCCAACAGACCATGACTGTAATTTTTTACAGAGAATCCTGATTGACCCTGGCAACTCAGGGTACTGTGCATATTTGTCTAATAAATCCCTCCATTGAAGAAGTTTATTAGTCTAGTTGGAGAGCATAACTAAAAGGTAGACAGTAGTTTGTCTACTATTTTGACTCACACCCTCATAGGTCAGTATTCCTCTACAGGAACTAGACAAGATATGCTGCAGCTCTTGTATTCAGAATGAGTGCTAGATAGTCTCTTCCAGAGACTCTAAAAAAAGAAACATATAATTTTAAAGCCTATTTGTCCAGAAATTCCGAGATTTGGTTGTGGATCAGTGTGGATCAGATCTACCCATATTGATCAGAGAAGTACCTTTAGTAATTAGCTCTGGCTGCCAGAGCTCTCTTAGCTGAATTATTTCATAGTTTCTGGGGGTCTGGGTGTAAAGTCCCATCTACAATTCTTTGTGTTGCCTGGTGCCAGTCACATCACAGTACTTATGGTGATGGTGTTTGTATATGTGGCAAGTAGACCTCGTTCTTCTCGCTGCCCCTCAAAAAGAGAGGAGCAGAATGTTCTTTTTCATTTGCAGATAGAAAATTTTCAAGCAGTTATTTGCAATCTCTCTTTGTATTTATTTCTATAATGTCAAAAGTTTTAGTTTGGTTTTTTTTTTATCGTCAAAGCAGCTGAGGAAATACAGGGTTTGCATGATGATTTTATTTCTCTTGTTTGCTGAAATGTAAATTAATGTAAAGTTATCACCTCAGATTTGTAACAGCTCACTTGAGAAATGTTAGGAAGGTTTTAGATCTGAACACTGTTAATTGCAGAAGTCAATTGCCGATTGCTGGTAATGATACCTGATTTTGTGTCTCATGGCTTGTCTTCTTTTTTATTTGCAGGAAGCCAGTGGTCAACAACAGGTTACAGTAGAGACATCCAGTGACCATTCTCCATATACGTATCAGCAAAATAAATAACTGTGAGGTAGGGGCTCATCCTGTCTCATGAAAGATGTGAATTCAAAGATACTTTGTTTCATAACTTACAGTACTCTGTATTGAATCTTTTTTTTATTGTCATATAAATAATCCTGATGATAATATCTGGGGACAAAAAGTGAAATTAGTTTGAACTTAGCCAGAGTCAGAAGCCAGGGAAGGAAACATGGGATCTAGAAATGAGTTAATAAATTATGAGTAATATTGTTTTAATAATTTTTATATAGCATAACTGGATTATGTTGGATTTTATTTGTTCATCTTAGTAGCATGTTGTATACAGAATAACAAGGAATAAGTGGAAAAATATGAGAATCAAAATGCTAAAGGGAACTGTATTGACATGCTCTAGTTCTGTGGTACAGATAAGGTTAGAAGCAGCTTTGCAACTGATTTACAGACCACTGGCAGGGAGGTGGTCTGGTAGAAATTCTTGTTGACCTTTTCTCCTGAAGACTTCTCTGCTCATCCTTTTTTCTAGGAAAAAGCAGTTTGGTCCAGAATTTTGTCAATTAATTTTTAATCCATGTCCTTGTTTGGCTCTAATTCCAGAGTTTTACTTTCTTCCTCCAGGTTTCCTCTGGTTTTGCTTGCATGGCCTTTTTTACTAGCCAGTCATTAGCTTTACCTGCACTTCTTTCATGCAAAATTTTCTCTTTCTGTAGATTTCCGTCCTGAAAATGTTGCTTGCACTAATCGTTTCCTTTTCCATGATCCATGTTTTAAAATTCTGGAATTTTTTTCTTTCGAAATTCATTCTTTCTTTTTTTTTTTTTTTTTTTTTTTTTTTTTTCTTTTTTTTTTTTTTTTTTTTTTTTTTTTTTTTTTTTTTTTTTTTTTTTTTCTTTTTTTTTTTTTTTTTTTTTTTTTTTTTTTTTTTTTTTTTTTTTTTTTTTTTTGAGTGCTTTGTAAGCTAGACAACTTGAATAAATAATTTTTTACGTCACATTTTCTAAGACCTCACACTGAAAAATTCCATTCAGCTGCAATAATGTGCTAGAGGCTGTCTTAGAAGGGTTTTCCTACAGCCCTCATGGCGTTTGTTAAATACTGAATACAGTTGTGTGATATTCTCTCTAAAATGTATTGATCCAAGAGAACACACATTTTGGCATTACCTTTGATTCTGCAGGTCAGCTGTGCTATTTGACAACATTGCTCTCATCCCCATAATTGGCATAACAGCTTCTTATATGTAAAGATAGAAACAAACCAGTGGGGAAACTTGGCAAATTCAACAGATGGCACAGCCTGCGTAGCACAGCATATGACCTGTGTTATTCCTGTAGTCTGGCCAAATGCTGGCATCTAGAGAAAGCCCACATCCTTGATTTGCTTCCAGGACAGGCAGTAAGCAAAGCCACAGGCTCTTCTCGTTATCCATCTCCTAGTGTTAAAATCATGACTCCTGCACATTTCCCACGCCAAGGCTGTTGCCTGGTGTTGACCGCTTTTCAAGGAATTATTTGTTTTGCCTTAAGTCTTCCCTCTGGGCATGTAAAACCTCCTTACCAATAGAGATCTGTGGTGGACAGCGAAGCGTAATCCTGCATGTAATATCCCCATCCTGCCTCTCTCTCCCAGCCTGTCAGTATCTTTCCCATAGACTGAGACCAGGCAGGAGGAGCAGCCTTAAGTCTCCTGAGAGGATGAGTTGTGTTGTTATCTGAGACACATTTTGTATTAATGACTCTGTGTAGAATTCCAAGCTCTGTGTGTTTGTTGTAAGTCAGTTCTTCACAAGTCTTATTCTTCAGAGAAGCACTGTTACCTGTATTTATGTGCAACAGGAGCCAGTGAAATCTGTGACAGCAGTGACTATAGCAGTGGGCACATGGGGAAGGTTAATATTACTCAGCTGATTTCAGCCTCAGAGTATGGCATTTGGTATTTCTGTCCCTGGAACATGCTGGTACTTGTCTTGTTTCAGACAAGTGAAGGGGAGGGATTTGACTGATATTTTGTGCCCTAAATACAGGGAACATTGCAGTGTCTTGATTGTTGTAGTTTTATTACTCTTGTCAAACTGAAACTTCTTTCTAAATGCACATGCAGCACTTTTGGGAATGTCCTATTTAAAGTCAATATACATATTCCCATAAATGAGGGGTAAATGACAACTAGCACATTTGCACAAGTGAATGCAGTCAATCAAAAATACACAGCGTCTTTCCTTTGGCAGCTACATTTAATAACTTCACAGCTTCTTTTCAAAAAGTTGCTCCTATGTGAAATATAGTCAAACGGACTTGAAAATACGCCCCTGTTGTATATGCACCAATAATGTACAAGCCTTAAAATACCACACTTTGCCTTGCCTTGAGAAATTAAAAAATTGTCTAAACTTTTTTGTCATTAGCTGGGTATTTTTTTTTTTCTAAACCCGTATGGCAGTATAAGCCAATACCGTACACTGAGAAGTCTGCCTTCAAATTTGATGAGCCCTGAATTGCTGTTCAGTATTGCTATCGGGGAGGCACAGTAGCTGTCTCTGTGTTAGCTATTGTACACAGCCTCCCTAAGGCTGCACTGAAAGGAAGTTGTGTTCCTTTTCCAGAGATCAAAAGCCTTGGAGATGCCACAGGAGTAGCACGCTCAACCACTTCTGGTCAATTAAAAGGAAATAACAATAACAAAACAAAAAAGAAGGGAAGAGCTTTGAGTGCAGCCTCACAGTTCCCCAGTGGGAACTCTGCATGCTGAGCAGTTATTAGAGAAAGAGGGGGAAATACAGTACAGGCTGTGTCCTGGCAGAGAGCCTTATCCTGGGAAGGGCCAAGAACCTGCAGTGCCGCCTGTGCTACTTCTCAGGTTTATACTCGGATTCACTTAATCTTCTCTCGGCTGTCTAAAATAGGAAATCATTTACTTTGGTGGACAGCTACATTAGAAAAAAGGCGTGTGATTGTAACTCCGCTCTAGCTCTGACCTTTCTGTGTTACAGATGTCCAGTGTTGACCTGGCCTGGAGAAGGGTGCAAAGGCTGAAACAATCATGGATTTTACTGATCAATTGTGCTTTAGGAATTATTGACAGTTTTGCACAGGTTCTTGAAAATGTTATTTATAATGAAATCAACTAAAACTATTTTTGCTATAAGTTCTATAAGGTGCATAAGAAAAACCTTAAATTCATCTAGTAGCTGTTCCCATGAACAGGTTTATTTTAGTAAAAAAAAAATTTTTATCAAGTGTTATGACGCAAAAAAAAAAATATTCAAATTTCTGGGTATGCACAGATGACCACGAAGACTTATTCACGTGCATGACAGAATTTGTGTTTTGGTTTATTTTTATTTTGTTTGTTTCTTTTTTCTTTTTTTCTTCTTTTTTTTTTTTTTTTTGTATGAAATGGATTTTCTGAAGTTTAAAATAGTAAAACATCTAAGATGATGTTCTGTGCTTGCAGTGTGTGAGTGTTGCTTTAGTGCCGTGTTGCAGTTATAGTGTCTGGTCTTTTAGCTTTCTGTTTTTCTTTTAATGTAGTGTGAAGTGTCTTATCCTTTTCTATAAATTCCAATTTGCCTTAAATCTTTCAATGCTGTAGCTGTTTCAGTAAGTAGTCCAAACTAATGGTGTAGAACGCTTTGACCAAATGAGCTGGTCTATTATGCCTTGTAAAACAGCAGCATAGGGCTTTTAAAGGTAGTCAATAAAAATTGCTGAAAATTTGGCTTTTTTAATGTGTAGTAAGTGTTTTTAATGATTTTTTCACATAATATGTAAGGTAGTGAAATGCAAGAGGGGAAAAAATGTTTTGTGTGAAACACATTTTCTGACTGGGGAAATTTTAATAGTATAAATTGTTTGTAAGGCCATATGCCAATAGTTCCCTCTGGTAGTTTGAATGATTTAGGAACTCTGCTGTATGATGCAATGTAAAATCTTTTTTTGCCTTTTTTCAGAAACTAACTCGATGTTCTAGTTTTAGCATAGGTAGAATAGGGACTTTGGGGTGGAGATATCACCGAATGTTTTTGTCCTTCCTTTATACTAATGATAGTGCTTTAGGATGAGGATTGTGCTGAGACTTAGCAAACAGAAAAGTTGCTATTACAGCAAAATGGCAAAAGCTAAAGGACTCGTTTTTCAAACATATGCTGAGATCTAAGTAGAAGCATAATTGATTGGGTACTAGCTCTCTATAGTAGGTAAATAAAAAGACTTGGCACTTTTAAAAGGTAACTTTACCAAAGAACAAAGAGCCAGTAACCAATAATTCTGATTTGTCTCAGCATTGCGTCTTCTGTACTCTTTATTTTTGCCGGACCAGTTTGCGGTTAGGAGAATGTGCCTTTTTTGTACATTTGCATTTAGGTTTTATAATTTTAATTGATGTATGGACACAAAAGCATGAAGGAAGACTTGGATCCAAGCAGTGCCACACTTTACATCATCACTACAAGTGTTAAGTGTAAAGAAAACCAATTTTGAAACTATGAAATTCCTGATTCATAAATACACAGTTATTTGTACTTCACATATTAAATAATTCACTGCTACTAAAGCTCTTTATTACAATTGCATATGTTTTAAATCGAATGATAAATTAAGTTGTCTTCCAAAACTGTGTACTTCTCTGGTCAGCTGTATATGATCAGTTATCTACCTCAAAGTTTATTTCCTTTTGTATTGGGACAGGTTGCTGGCCCTCCCTGTTTCCACAGACCAAATCATCCTAGCTCAGGAGCTAGGGCTAAGCAGTTGTTTCTTTCAAGTATTTTTTAGTTTTTAAATTTTGTGTGAGTATTGGAGTATAGATGTCGGTGACATTTCATAGTTTCAAAAGTAAATTGCTGCTCTGAGAAGTGTAGATTCTAGTGAAATGCATAGTCATAAGAGATGTGTTTTTGTTTTTTCTTTTTTTAAAAAGTTGTGGTATTATTGGTTCTATGCTCCCTGGAATATTACTGCTTTGTAAAAGTCCAGACTTCCTGCAGCACCTTGCCTGTACTTGGTAACTTTCCAAACCTGGATCTCTCACTACTTGCTATTTTTGCATTAATTAAAACTGCAGTATGATAGCTGTGTTCGAGGGAGGGAAGAGTTGCTGCCAGAAATGTCTGAACTAAGTGCCATACTCATTGTCTGGGTAAGATTTGGGAAATTTAACCTCTGTACATAAAGAAATAATCAGTTACTTAAACATCACATAGTAGACAGCCATTAAATTATAAAAAATTAATTTATGAAGAAAGACCTTTTGTACAGATTGAAAAAAAAAAAGATTTTCATAGAGATATCTATATGATCAAGAGAGTTAATTTTTTATTTTTGTTTTACTAGTGCCACAAACTTGCCAGTGGTAAATTATTTGTCCGGTTCAAGATAACTCTGTAGTTTTGTTTCCTAGGACTTGTTGTTAAACGCCAAAAGACATTTTTGAACTGTAAATTTGATTAGATTGTTAGCTTTTTTCTGTTTTATTTCTTTGAAAACTTTTGAATAAAAAATATAAAAAAAAAAAAAAAAAAAAGTGTATCGTCTTTTTCCTTCGGTCCTTCCTTTATTTGGGGGAAACCCCCAACCAGGTTATGGTAAAACCTTCACATTTATTTTGAAATCTTTGAAGTTGCATTGTGCTTTACTGTCAAGGTTTTTCCCTCCTCTGTTGTCCATCAAAATCAAATTTTAACTCTTTCGCATCAACTACAAAGTCACTCTTTTAGGCAAAACAGGAAAAGATATATGAAAAGTATATGATGAAATGTTTGCTCTGAATGCAAAAATTCTGTTGTTCTCTGTGTCAGCCCGCACGGAGAGTTGTGTGTAACCAGGCTTGTGTGCTATAGTTGTGAATGCTAACCATTTTTCTAAAAGCAAAGGTGGAAATGGAGGGTCACTTTGGTAGCTCATAGTATCAGACTGCTGCCTACAAGTGCTTTTGTTTCCCCACGTGCGCTGGGGTTGGCTGGCATACCGAGTTCTGGAGAGCAGAGGTGATACTTCACTGGAATGCAAAATGATCCCCAATCTTCCAGCTGCAATCTTTAAGCACTTTATTTCTTTAAAGATAATCTTTGATTTTATTATCTTTTTGGCAAAATCACTACTGCTGATGGCACATATCCAATAGAGGATTGCTCTGTCCAAAGTAAGGCTTGGGAAAACAAAAGAGGAAAACTCAGACTGCTGTGTCTCCTCAGCCAAATGCTTTACCAATTGCATGGTCTTGGTGTGGCTTTGTATTGATGTGTTTGGCAGGAGAGGGGCTCTGACTTAGCTTTGGGTGTTCAAGAGTGCATCCAGTGGCAGAGAGCAGTGGCAGGTGATCCAGTGGGCTCCTGCACCTTGCTACAGGTGCTGGAGCAGCAAAGGGGAGGCTCGCTCACCCCAGGCTGTGCTGCTCTGGAGAACCCTCTCCCCCTTGGGAGACAGTCCTGACCATTGCATACACAGCTTTGAGGTATCCCAAGGGCTCCACCAGCCCTGTGGTGGGGCAGGCAGCCTGCTGGGGATGTCAGGTGGGGGTATGTTGCAGGTGGCGTGCGGCTCAAGCTTTCAGTCACACAGTACTAGCACAAGATACTGAGAATAAATGTGTTTCCGGTGGAGCTAGCAAAGAGACTCATCTAGAGGTTGGGAGACTTGGTTTGCAGTAGCTTATGCAATGAAGACATCCTCAACAATGATGGCCCTTATCATTAATGGAGAGAAAAAAAATCACACTATGCTTACTAAGCACTCAACTCCTGTAACTGAAAAAAATACCATTTAACCATTTTGGGGTCATTTATATATTGGTTCAGTATGTTGCCTGTCTAAAATGGAATGCATAGGAAGATGAATACAGAAAACTTTCAGAGGGTTTTGTTAATTATTCATGTTTATCACCATACTGAATTAATCTCAGATTAATAAGCAGTCTTTTTGAATTAAGTATGAATACTACCTCAAAAAAGCTGTATGAAAATAGACTCAGTGCAGGTTGGAAACAGTTTTTGATCTCTGTTTGCTTTTCTAATTATCCCTATGATAAATTTAGCTCTCTCAGTATAATTGATAAGAATGAGTGGTTTCAGATTTGTACCTTTTGCCTGATATAATAAGGCTGTGTGTATCATTTCTATCAGGCAATCTGCAGTAATGCAGTATCTTTATGTAATATACTTTAATTGTATATAATAAAACTCATATTTATTACCAACTAGCTCATTCAAACATTGACTCCGTCCTCTTCCATACAACCTATTTTGAACCCTACTCACAAACCTACTGTTAATAATTTCTTTTACCTCTTAACAAATACAGATAAGCATCGTATTCATGTAGGGTAATTGTGTACTAGAACAAATGCTATATGTAAGATCATGCACCGACCCTGTTGTTTGCTGGTTGTTACTGATTAGAAAGTAGCCTTTCTT
Organism: Empidonax traillii; assembly: GCF_003031625.1. Lineage (NCBI taxonomy): Eukaryota > Metazoa > Chordata > Aves > Passeriformes > Tyrannidae > Empidonax > Empidonax traillii. The sequence goes on from NW_020955198.1 coordinate 387,607, forward strand.
TTGGCACTGAACATAATCTTTTATTTTTCTTTATTTTCTAAATTAAATACTCTGGGCAGGTGCAAGACAAGTACTATAACAAAGTACTGTTGAGCAACTGAGACCTGCTAATGACTGTTGGCATACATTGGGCTAGAATAGTTGTAGAGTAAGTCAGAGTAGTCTAAAGGACTTTCCTGGTACTCTGTGTTAGTTTTTCATGGGGAAAAAAACTTAATTAGAAAGTGCTGTTTTGCTCTCTCCTTCTAGCTTTAATTTATGCCACAGTACCTCCACCATACCAGAAAAACTCAAAGATTTACTAAAACTTTGCCACCTTAATTTGCCCAGAAACATCGTATCAGAACTGCATTTTATGTACCAGAATATTTGTATAGGTTTGTGCTCTTATTGCTCCTGTGCACACTTCACTGCACTCGTTTCTTTTGCTGTGATCAACCACTCCAAAATTATTTGCAAATTTCCACATGCATTGGAATAAGATGCTTAATCCTATCCTGTCCAGCAGTGTCTTATTGTGAAAGCCAATGTGTTATTTGGTGGCATTTAAGAAATGTGTGCTGTTACCTTCCAAAACGCTTGCCACACTGACGTAGTCTTTCTACTGTGAAAGATCATCTGTATCATTCTTCAGCCAACAAATTCTGGCATTGATTAACCCAAACAAATCTGAGGCTCTTGGCTTTCAGTCTCGGTCCATTAGTTCTATCCAGAATAGGGGTTAGGATATACAAAACCTATTCTATTTGGCAACTTCTCCTCCAGCAACTAAGAAAAGCCAAGCTGATGTCAGAACAGCAAAGATTTACAGGGCAGTAACCAGAGGGAGAGTGTAAAGGCCTGCTTGTGGAGTGAGTCAGTCTTTCCTTTACAGGACAACTCTAACCACATCTACCATCTGAGAAATCCGTGCAGCCCATTTCTCTAGTAAAGGGGAAATATCGAGGAAAAATACTACTGGGGTTTTTTTCCATGTCCAAGAAGAAATGCTGGATTCTCCACAGGCAAGTGGTAACCGTTTAACTTATCTTGCCTTTTACAGCAGTTTCCCCTCACTCCATACTTACATCAGTGGTATTCTGAATTCTGCTGTGTTATACTGGTGTCCCTTGAGCTGAATAAACTGACCTGTTTTGACAGCTTCACTGGGATAGAAAGAGATTTTTGGGGAACTTAAGGAATGAAGGTATGTGGCACCCTGAACACTACAGGTGTTCAGGTCAACCTGCTCAGGCAGCTTTCTAAGTAGCATTATTGTTTTAGAGCCCAGCATGCAAGTGTTACCAAGGGGAAAGGTACTTGGAAAATGGTTTCTACACGTGCACTCTGCTGATTTAAAGAAGTCATCTGCAGTTGGAATTTTCGTAAGTATTTTCACCACCTGAAATTCACACACAGGGCTGGTGGTTTTAAGCAACATCTGTGAAGCACTCGAAGGTAATGGAATAAAACAATGATTCAAAAGTAAGCCGAGAGAAAATTTACCAGCAAATTCAATGTTTTGGTAAATAGTTTTAGTTTTTTGCAAGTACAGATAGAACATTACTTTTCCTTTGTGTGCTTCAACCTTTCTCCAATGGGAAATTATTACATACCAATGAGAAAATACTCTGCCAATTTTTTTTTTTTTTTGCCTTCCAGTGAATATAAAAAGAAATGAAGATGTATTTACAAGTATTTGTTCTGGTATCTTTAGCCAGTCTCAAAGATAATCTGTAAGCAGTATATACATAACTAGGCACATGAAGCAGTTATTTATTGACCAGCTCACAGCAAAGAAAGGATTTCACCAGCCATTAGGCTGAGCACGAGTCTGCTCACCAAGCAAGATACCAGCAGTGACTTTGCTGGACAGGCAAACATCGGGCAGCAGGGGAAGGCTCAGTTCTTGCAGCTCCCTGGAGCAGACTCTCAGCACTGCCACATTTCCGTCCTCTAAAGCTCCATCAGTGCTACTGACACTGATGACTTGTTCCAACAAACTTACCTGATGCTTCCTGACTAGCCTTGCTCTTCTTTTAGATTTTATACCCTTTTCATGTTGCTGCTTTCCTTCCTTAACCCTTGAGGTACTGGCAATCCTGTCCTAATAGCTCTACCTCTGCCATTGTTTTACCTTTCCTATTTCCCCAGGCTTTCTCACAGCATTTTTCCAGCACTCTGAGCAAGGTTACACAGCTGGGCTGGATCAGAGTTCGGTCCTTATGCACGGGGAACCCTGGCCCTGGGAGAGGGGAGGGAGGCACACAGCAGGGGGCTGCAGCAAGGAGTGACATACTCCAGATCTTCCTTATGTCAAGAAAACATTCAAGTGCAGTTGGAGGAGCGAGTGTTCAAAGAGCTGCAAGTGTTGCTGTCTTTGACAGCGCAGAATGAAAGCTAAATTTCAAATAACTTTAAGAAAGACCAGCGCAGCTAGACAGAATGAATGCTCCAGAAGTTACCAGCTGTGTGTACCATAAGTTCATGACCTCCTTCAGCCCTGCCCTGCTCACTCTCCATAGTTCAACAAGTTCCAGCTGCTGGTGGCCAGAGGGTTCTAATGTGAGTAGGAAGGAGGCAGCTCATCAGCAACTCACGGGCTTCACACAGCAAAAAGCCCTTTTGTCACTTATGCACTCAAGCAAGTCACTGCACCCTGATCTCCTGAGCTGCAGAAGTTAAGGAACAAAGCCAGCAGTAGGGAAGTAAGCTTGTGTACAAGAGTGGAAACACTTGGGGTTTAAGTTGTTTCTAGGTAAACTGTTTTTGAGAGTGGTCTAGCTCTGTCTTGACTGGTATATCTAGAAACAGCAAAGCTTTACCCACTCTTCTAGGGTGAATTTTGTACTGAAGTATTGAAAATTGAGATTTCAGTTATTAAAAAAATGAATTAAGTAGTTACAGGAATTCCTCTCCTAAAAATATTTTGCAGATGAAACTAAGCCAGTCGTCTCTGGGAAAACAATTCAGGACAAACCATGCCATTGTGTGTATTACAGTAAGCATATGCACAGCTCATCTCTTCCAGATGGAGATCATCGATCAGCCCTGCAGTGTGCAGTGCTGCCCTGTTCTAAGGCTGCAATTAATTTTCTAAGCGGTGTTGTGCTGCATCAGCAAACGCAACGATTGGACCTGCCCTGTTATAATTGGACTCGCAAGGTGAGTGAGGGGTGCAGAGCCCTGGGCTCAGAGGGGCACTCTCTGCCGGCTGGGACTCGGGCTCTCTCTGCTGCTGCTGCCTTTGGCTGCTAGTGCTGTCGTGGGGACAGACAGGGCAGACTCCCCACCTCAGCCACTGCTGACCTTACCCAAGAGCTTGAATAACATCTCATGGTGCAGCCGCCAGAGGGCATCTTCAGTGTAAACCGAAATAATCAGAAAAGGTAAACACCCATTCATAGTATGTCATTGTGGTGCGTTTATAGTTACCTGTTATTAAAAGCAAAACCTCATCCTGCCTTTGCACAATACGATGCAAGTGCTCACATTTCTCACAATGTGTTTTTACTCATCGGTAAAATAACAATAGGATTGTCTTTATCAGAGGAAAATAAAAACTGTAATTTTCTTTTGGTTAATGAAATGCGTATGGATGCCTTCACTGCACAGTAGGCAAGGGGAAAAAAAGAATCTAATAAAAACCACAACGTCACCAAAACCACGAATGCTCCAGGCAGAGTCAGGGAGAATTGACAAGTAGCTTGTGTGGGACAGACGAACACAAGAGGAGCCAAGCAGCAAGGGAATTCTGGAAGAGTCAAGCAGGTTGCAAACAGTCAGCACAGGCCAAGGTTATAAACCTTTTCGCCATTAACTCAAGCCTGTCTATTTCCATATACTCTCGGGAGCATCCTTTTTATTATTATTATATCTTCATAAGAGCCAATTGAAAATTTCATTCAAAACACAGTGTAAAAGGAACAAATACCTTTTCAGGATATAAATAAATCTCTGAAAATAAATTAGTATCTTGAAGGCTAGATGGAAAATCTGTACTACAAAACAAAACTATGCTAAGTATTTAGAGTAATATAGAAAAGGCAGCTCATTTATGCAAAGTTCATTCAAGAAAACCTTACAGTGATCATTAAAGACAACTTCTTGTATATCAATCCAGATTCCTAATACAGATGTGACAGGTGTGAGGAGGGACCCACAGAAATTGTTATTTTTGCTGCTTGTCCTTGTCTGTAGTACAGCTTGAATATAATGAATAAATTAACCATAACCCACAGAGGTTATTAGTGCTTCAAGTCGCAGAAACTTTTTGCAGCATCCGTTTTGGCCAAGGAGAATGATCTTGACAGTGTATTTCCAACTGTTGTGTTCACCTCTTATTCTGTTGGACACTCAGCCTTGTTGGACTGCATCACGAATGCCTCAGGCCTGGCCAGTGGCTCTGACCTGCACAGACTTGCTCTTAAATGTGGACTACAAGAAGCATTTGTTAATCTCTGACAGGGATTTTGTGACTCTTCAAAGTAATTAGATGATTCACTTCTGGACCAGGCCAGATTACTGTATCAGGCACAATAAAAGACCCAAAGAGCAACCAGAACAAGTAGGAGAGTTCATAGACAGTCATGAATAAAAATACTGTAAGTCTGGAAATAAAGTATTTCTCTGTTTTCCACATGCCCTAGCCTTAGGCTAAGCAGTGCACAGACACAGACTTGAATTTCTCGAAAAACATCTGATCCAGGCATGTGTTAGCAGTTAATGAGTATTGCTTTGTATGTTGAATGAGGGTTGGGGAGAAAAATACACAATTTTTTTTTTTCCAGTTTCAAACCTGAAAGCTTTCCTCCCCTGTGTGTAGTTGGGGTTTTTGGTTTTGTTTTTTTTTTTTCTTTGCAGTCTCAAGTACTTGTGATTATCTTCTTTTGGCATCCAGCTCAATGTCAGCATGACTATGTTTGTCACAGGTTTTATATGCTGCTGCAAGCAGGACTCAAATTAGGATTGGTGTGACCAAAGGACAATAGCTCTGCCAACAAGACAGACTTTTTTTGATCTAACTAGCAGATGCTCTGCTAGCGTCTCTCACTTTTTTTGCCTCTCTCTTGCCTAAAGGACTGAAACCAGCCTGTCAGTGTGATTGTACTCAGGGGAGCTACAACTGTTTGCACAAGATCTCAGTCTAGCCTAATACCTACTTTAATAACTGCTTCCAACAGCTACTTGTGAAGGCTCTGGTGGTAAACTCCATTCAATATATCATAGCTTTAAAGTGGAGATTTTGCTAGAAATGGCTACTCTTTTTATAGAAGCTATTTTGCACTCTAGTGGATTATTTTAGATAATAACAAATTGTTCCTGCAATACCTGGTCATCAATCACTTGCAAGAATAATGTTGCAGGAGGGGGAGGCTAGAAAGAGACCCTGCTGTGGTTCAAGCCTTGAATTCCATTTTTTGCCCCTCCCCTGTTACTTGACAGTAGTTTTGGAAGAAGAAGAAACTAACAGACATACTAAAGACCTGGCATAAAATATTGGACCAGCTTTTCAGGTGTCACTGAGGGGCAGCAGGTCCAGAGGTGTCTCTCCAGTCCAGACTTAAGAAGATCTTAACTAGCTTTAACTGGCTGCCAGTCATCCTGACAAGGTGATGACTAATGGAGACAGTTATCTCCCTCCCCTAACTTGCTGTCTGTCATGGCAATTGGAAAGGAAATAAGAACACTTTTCCCTAAGGAAACACGTTGGCAAAGGGGTTTGGGTCTGTTAAAGCTTTAGTGTTTATGTTACTGAAATTTCATATTATCAAAATATCAAGAAGATGTTCTGATGAAGAGCAGGTTCAAGCCCACATTGTCTGCTCTGTAGATTCCTATTTAATTCATGTTCATGCATTGAAAAATTCACTCTATAGCCAACCTGTAATTCCACAGGGGTAAACTGCAGAAGTGCCATTAGCTATGAGGGGAGAAAGATCAGTTTTGTGGTGTCCACTTCATAAAGGAACAGCTTTTCAAAGTGTAACTAGTTAAGCCCTGTAGGATGAGTTTAAAAGTAGCAGGTTTCAGTAATTTAACTTGTTTTTATCTCTTTCAGTTGTTTTTAGTTCATGGGCAAAATTTAGCTACATCTGACTGGTTCATTATCATCATTATCCAGCTTCTAATCATTAAAGCTAATGCTTACGGGGGTGTCCTGCATCTCTGATGGATTGATTTTTGCACCCATAGAATTATAAAACTTTATTTTCAGACCTACTTCATACCCACAGCACAAATGTCAATTTGTGATGCATCTTCACTGCTGAATTTTAAAACCTCAAGTGCCTTCATGTTAAAATTTTTACTTATTTCACACCTTTTGGTGAACACGTTTTAGTATAGATGGGTGTGTGGATCTCAGCAAAACTTCCTGAAAGGAAAGGATAAAGGGAAAGGAGTCACCACCACTGAACTAGAATGCTCTTTATGGTGACCAAGAAGCAACCAGACTATAATCTAAGAGCTGCTGTGAAAAGCTACATGACTAATCTGTATTTTAATTGTTTGACTGGGAGCAGGAAGGAAGATGTAGCACAACAGTCAATTTATTGGAAGAACAATGTAGTCATTCATCAGGGCATTATTCCGAAATAATTTAAATGACAGTAGAGCAGCCCACTCTTGACTTAAGAAATCACAAGTCATTCAAATTCTGTATCTAATAATGAAATTGTTCCACTGACTTAGTGGTTGGCATAAATTACATGTAGCTAATATGTTCCTGTTGCAGACCCTGAGGACTCTTTGTTTATGCTAAATGTGAATGTATTCTAGCACATGAATTACTATCCTCCTGCTTGCTTCTTGGGCGCCTCCAGAATAAGTAATACGTTGGCATAACTTTGCCATTTGTCAGCCAGCAGTCTGGTAGCACATTTGCTCGTCAATCTAATTTTAACCTTTTCTCATACAAGCACTTGGTATTTCATGTAAATCAACCAGACAGTCTGTCATTCAATAGGATACTATCTTCATAGTCTTCTAAACTACATGCTCCATTGTATGCATTCATTATTAAGTAGCAGTGGAAAAGTAAAACTAATATATTATTTCTGGTTTCTTAATACCAGAATGCCAGGAATCTCTTTATTACCACAACAGAGACAAATGATATGTCTAGCAGAGGTTCTGGACAATGGGGCTGGTAATTCATTCAGCACTTTCTGAATTGAAATGTCTGTCCTGAATGGTAAGTAGTGCAGAGCATGGTTAGAGGCTTCAGAGTACCTATTCTAGCTCTGTTCCTATTATCACTCTAATTTGCAGCTAATAATGTTAAAAAGTACATTCAGCTGATTAATTGAAATAAAAAAAATTTCCCCTGTGATTCCAACGAGTTTCTTGATCAAATATGATGCTGGCTGCAAAAGAGAACATAATTCATTCTGAAATACAGATAAATTTGTCAATGCTCATTTATTTTTATAATTTGTATAAATAACATGGAAGGTTTAGTGGTATATCCTTTACTGTGTAAGGTTTTTCAGAAATTGATTTGGCTATAAAAATAATACGTTTGAAGTTTAGAATTTTTTTAGGGTTGCTGTAACTGTATCACTTTAATTTGGGTTTAAAAAATCAAAGATATTAAGGTCAGAGTCCATTTATGCAGTAATAAATAATAGTAATAAATAAATAAGACTCATTCTGGCTTATTCGGATATTTTATTGTATTATGAATGTTTTAAGAAAGCAATTGTAAAGTTGTAATAAAACAATCTGTGGTGTTGCTAAGAATTCAGTCTCACATGGCACATGTAACCATTCATTGCATAGTATAATAATAGTTACCTGTTTTATTAATTATGGAAATCATATTTTGACATAAATTTTCTTTATTGATACTTTGATATTATTAACCCTATGTTACATTTCACTCCACTCAGGCTTATGAGTGATAAAATAGAACTCATATATTTACTACTAAATTCTGTTCTGAAAAGTAATTTCTGACACTTTACTTGGTCTGGGGCAGACCCTGAATGGTGCCTGATTTCTCCTCAGCACGGTCCTCAGCAGTCCCCTTACCAGACAGCAGAAGCAAAGCTCATTTTCTCCTCTAGCATCACAAAGTCCCTCCTCAGTCCATACAGTCTTCTGCTGCAGTTTGCTAACAGATTGTATCATGCTCTGAGCCCATCCCCGTTGTCATGCCCCTTTTCTAGCAACTTCTGTGCAAAATTTACCTCTGTTAGTGTGGAACTAATTCATCTGTACTGAGTTTCTGGGTATGAGTTGCATCTAATGATATTTGTACAATTTCTACCACAACAGTTCTGTTTCTGCTTAAGGTAGCAGTGTAATAGAAGTAATAACATACAAACTGACTCCACCACTACCTCCAGCACCTTTTATATCTGCAAATCAAGTAAAGGTAATGTTTGTCCATCATGATGTAAAGTGGTGTGACTTAACTTAGTACTAATTTGACCCAAAGATTTAACCACAAATCAAGTAAATATCTTCAAAAACACAGACATGAGGTTTTTGTACACCTTGAATAAATATAAATCAGAAAAGTCTGTCCCATAAAATATTCAGGTACTTCTATCACTTAATTTTGCATAGCAAGGGTATAAAGGAGTTTATCCTCCCTGCTCTGATAAAGTTCTTGCACAGGATTTTGTTTGGCTTCTGTATCTAGAGGTTTTATGCCAGGCAGCTGCAGTTTTTGCTCTCAGGGATGTATCTAGGCAAATTCAATATGGTCAGTGAGATGGACTGTCATAAGCAATAACAGCATTTGATTTCCCTGAGCCTGTCAAAAATAATTCTACATGTAATCTGTTCATTGCATGTTCAAACCTCTGGTTTACCACCACTGTTCTTGCAGCTGTGAGTTTTACCTAGTTGAGAGAAGTGTATGTTGCCGATAAATATTTGCTCTGAAGAGAAGCAGAGAATTTCTGGGTATTAAGGGGCTCTGCATTTTTTTCCAGGAAAAATAATTTCTGGTTATAATTACTTATTGTTCATGCATTAAGGCACGTATAGTTGCGTTTAACAAACATCCTCTTTCCCTTCAAATTTTCCGTGACTCTGATCCTTAAAGATTACTGAAGAAATAAATCAATGAACAGGATCAAAATTACAAAATTATATGTGAGATGAATCGAGCCTTATATCTTTATTTAAGAAGGAAATTAATGTTTTAATTCTGTGCCTGTACGAAGAAAAAAAAAAAAATGGTGTGCTACTACTGCTGACAACTTGGGTAATATTTTTCCCTGGAATACATATCTAAGTACAAATTCAGTTCTAGTTGTTAGCAATATATTCCTCCAGGTATGAAAGCAAAAATCCAGTCATGTCTATTGGAAGGTGTTTGGTAGGCAAACACAATATGGAAGCGCTTGGTCTTCCTCTTTTCATGTGATATTTTTATTCAGCAGAGAAGTTTTATTGCTAGTTATTATTAGCAAGTCATTCTGTAGCCATTTAAATTCCATTTTTGAAGGTCCATAATGGAATTCCCTAGTGTGTCACAGACCTAGTACCACATTGATGGTAAAAGCTCAGGAAAATAGTCTTTCTGATTGGTATTATATAAATACCTATAAATGCATATCAGCACCTGGTACATGGGGCTGGGCTGCTGGGTTTGTGAGAAGGCAGGGGAGATCTCTGGTGCTGCTGATATGCTGGGTCTCACCTACTGCTCTCAGGACAGCTCAGCCCCCCTTTACCTTGTGCTCCTCAGCTGCCACAAGCAGCTTGGGCTTTCGGTCCATCAGGGAATTGCTGCTCAGTAACCCCATGCACTGGACACAATTTGCTAAGGCAATTTATGTCTCCCTGTACCTGACTGTCAGTCAAAAATGGCAAAGTGCTCCCCATCCCACACGGCTCCTGGCTGGAGGAGCACATGGTGGGCTTTCTTGCAGGATCCATGGTTTTTTGGTGCTTCTGGCCTCCTAATCAACTGCCAGTTTACAACTTCAGGCTCTAATTAGCTTTCAGGAACATATGTGAAAGAAGTAACCTCCAGCAGTCCCCACAGCTTATCTCCCTGGGCTCTGCTCTCCAAATGTGGTCCTCATGGAGTGCCACTTTGCAGCTCAACTGGCCCCATCTGAGAGTGGCTCAGGACAGGGACAGGCTGAGCAGAGCTCGAGTGGTGCAGACCTTGGTGGGGGTGCACTGCAGCACCCCACATCACCCAGCCTCTGAGGGACCCCGCAGCTGCTGCAGGAACTGTGCCACCAGCTCTCAGGTGGGAGTCATCTGTAAGTGCAAGGTGGGTGAAGTTTGCTAAGGGGCTGCATTTCTTTGTAGGTGGGTGGGGGAGAGGACAGTACAGGGTGTTTGTTCCCTGGCAGCACACCCCACATGCCTTCAACTCGGGGAGAGTCAGCACAGGGTACCATTACCTCTCCACCTATGTGCATCAGGTGTGATGAGGCAGGGTGGAATATGAGCTCTTTGTTATCTTCCCACTTGGGTCTTGCAGAGGTTGGGTGGTGGCTTTATTTATTACTGTAGGTAGAGGGAAAAGTGGCAGTTCTGGTGGTAAGGGGTCCTCAGATGGAACCCGTGGGGCCTGCACTGGGCTCCTCTGCCCCTGTCTCAGGACAGCCTGGCCATGGGGAATGGGCCAGTGGGCTGCTGAACCCACTGTGCTACTGCAGGGTGTCCCACGCACTGCAGCTTCCAGCCCCACTCCAAGTTTTCCTGCCTCTTCACATTCATTAGGTGCATTCCTAATCCTATATTAGACCCTTGTCTCATCTCTGTCTGCTTTAAACATGTTTTTTCCCTTTTCTTACAGTGCTTCCCCAGCTCCTCATCTCCTGCACAGGGAAATTATGTGTACACTGGGATGCTTCTGCTCTTTATGCCTGGCTTCCCATCGAGTACCTTAGAAGTGTTACAGCTGTTTGCTGCTCTGATTCACAACCCAGCTGGCACTGATGCTTCCTAGTGCATTCCCTAAGGTAATTCTGCCTCCCTGCCATTTCTGGTTTTGTCTGAGGCTTGTCTGGGATCCCTCTGTTCTTTATCCCAAACTAATTGTATTCTGCTGCTCAGATCAAAGAAACTAGTTGTATGTCTATTAAGATGAAACTGCAATGCAGTTTACAGGGAAGAAGCTCCTTTGGGAAGTGTGAAAGCAGGTGCACAAGAGGCAGAAACACTGCACTGCAGAAAGAGTGGGGATATAAGAGATACAAAACTTCAACATATTACTCTTTAAAATAATGGATTTATTGTTCCAGTGACAATGTCCTGTGTGTCCCTGTGCTAAGAGGGCTTTTATTTCTTCCCTCTGGAACGGGGAAAGAAAGTGGTTGCTTAAATCGCTATTGACATACAACACGTGAATTCCAGATTTGATTTTATGAACAGTCTCTATCATCCTGTCTTGTCTGGACAGCCTCATGCTGTCACCATTGTACTCTCACCATTCCTATAAATAGCCTGCTTGGTTATGAAGGACTAGTAGTGTTTCCTCTGGGAAGAACTGGACTTTGACTAAAGGCATTTTAGGCCAGTTTTTGTCAAACTTTCTATAGGAGATAGGGTTTGGAGAGTAGAAAGCCTGCTAAAGAAAACCAGTAATCAAAGTATTAATGTTTGAAACACAGACACTTGGTGAGCCTGAAGAATCCATAGAGGAAAATGAAGTTGGAAGGAGGATGGTGGTGTGCTTTTAAAAAGGAGGCTTGGCTTCAGGGCTGGCAAGCAGCAAGGCAGCTGCCACACGGAGAACGAGGAGCTCCCTGTGATCCAGCAGAAAGCTGGGCTGCAGCACAGGGATGGCTGTGAGGTTGGCAAGTCTACTCTGCACCCGGAAAATGCACAAGGGCACTGGGGAACAGCAGGTAAGGCAACGTGTTTTTCTGTAAACTTTTGGAGAAAAATAGAAAGTACTTGTGTGTAGAAAATGTTGTGTTTCAGCTCTTTAGCTGTTAGTAAGATCTTTTGAGTGTGGAGGGCACTGGCAGGCAAACAACCAATACCCTCAAAGTTGGTTCAGTAGGGAGGGATGTGTTTAATCTTGTGAAGAGAGTGGGGATACATGGTTTTATGGGTACAGGTCATCTGGGCTGTGTGACCCTGTTCTGTGAGTAAATACATTGAAGACGCCGAAGAGAGCACACATCCTGCTGGCCATGCAGTGAGGGAAGTTCAACTGCACACAGTGCGAGAAGTTAAGCACAGTGCAGATTTGCATGGCAGGTAACAAAGCTTGGTGGGTGTCTTCTTCTGACTATTAAAAGTAACAAATGCCAAGATGTTTGAGTTTTTTCCTTACAATTAGCAACTGATCTGGAATTCAGACCCCATCTCCCACAGCCTGGGCAGTTTCCAAGGGTGCACTGAATCGACAGCAGCACCCTTTGTGCAGAGTGAGTCTGTACACGAGAAGAGAGCCCTGCCAAAAGAAAAGAAATACAGCACTGCATTCAGGGATCTGACTAGCTTCTTCTGAACAGCAAGGAAAGCACCACACTTGCCAGTTATCTCTTCTGTGCATTTCCTCAGTTGTGGCTGGGGCCATCTGATGAGTGTTTCCCTTTCGCTCCCAGCGCGGCGCAGTCTGTCTGCTGTCAGCAGCTAATGAAGTCACTCGCAAGACGCCATTCCCTGGGGAAAAGCAGGGCTATGAATAGACCTGTTACTTGCGTCTCTGGTTGCAGTGCTCTCAGCGCTTCTTTTGCTGTGCCACCGTCTCTGGTGACTGTGCCACTTACGAACAATGGTCTTTCACTCTTGAGCTACTGCTATTCCCGATGCCAAAAAGCAGTCCTCTTCCTTCTGGTAGAGCTGTGGTGCTCAGTGAGTGCTTCTGTGCCTGTCCCAATTACAGGCACAGGTTCTGATGTACCACACGCTTACCAAAAATGTGCAGAAAGTGAATGAGTAATCTTATTGCAGCAAGAGCTTTTAATAATAGTCTGCAGTGAATGTCATTGTCAGATGCTTCATCAATGCACATTCTACAATAGGAGGGGAAAGAAAAATTATTTTTTTTCTGAAACCAAAATTTTTCCATGCTACTGAAATAGAAAAGCAAACTGCTAATCTGATGAGAGCACCACCTCTTTCCCCAGCTGAGCTTGCAAGTCTAGGTACAATTAAGCTTGTGTTTAGAAGGAGTTGTGTGTTGGTCTAGGCAGAGCTGAGCTATAAAAGAAGCAAAATCAGCAGAAATAAAGACAGATAAAGAATGATGAATCATGATGACATATTGTTCAAAGTATGTAAGAACATGTAAATACTTATCACGATGTGTGGAGCATAGAGTCATTATGAGTACCAGTAGAGTCAAGGACTATTCAGTGCACTTTAGTGACTGAGTTTGTGTTTGAAATCTAATCTAAAATAACCTTACAGATGAACATCTTTGTAAGAAAATTTAGCTAACAAAGTTAATAAATGGTGAAAAAGAAAAAAAGTAATTAAAGTAACATTCAATTGGAACATGACCTGTTCTCTCTTCAGGAGATACAGGGGAAAACTTTCTTAAAAACTTTTGGTTTATATACAGCTTATTATTTTTTACCAGACTTGATGGTCTTAACAGTCTCTGCCCAAATCAAGTTGTCAAAGTTTTAATTCTCAGAAAGCAAGGGTGTAGTCTTCAACAAAAAGCAAATGTAGATTTTTCTGTGATTCAAATATCTGAACCATTCCTACATGAGCAAAGTTACAGTTGTCTCATATGAACCTTTGTTCAGATGCCTCATCCTCCTGCTTATATAAAAACAAAACAAAAGCCCCTTGTTACTCATAATTTTCTTATTAATTCTGGTTGGCTGAATAAGTTTGAGTGATTCATGACCTATGTTCAAATCTAACACAGCCTTCAATGTGTTCAGCCTGACATGTGGTGTCTTATAATATTGATATATCTCATCCACCTGGCAATCTGCATCAGCTTGCTGAAGAATGCCTTGAAGGGAAAATGATACAGTAGTGCTGATCTACTCCTCTGTCAAAGCTTTAATTAAACATTCAAGCTATCAGTTAAGAGTGAAGGAGCTTGTGGAAATGCATAAGATGCCTGTCCTGTCATTAACAATATTTCTTTTTGAAAGTTTAGGAAGATAGGAATATGCTTCTTAAATCAGATGTCTGTCCCCTGGTCAGCATCTGAATGGCATTCAAAACTCTGATCTGTCTTGCTCTCTGGTATCCTATATAAAAGAAAACACGAATGAATGCATCAGATTTTCCTGTACACTTACTCAGCACTTTTTTCCAGTTGCACCCGAAGCAGGTGGGATAAGTTCAGTAGAGCAGAGCTGGAGGAGTGCTGCTCTGGCAGCAGTTCTCATCTTTTTCCTGGACTACAGAGTTGCAAATCCAGGGATAGGTTTCTCCTTTAGGATTTGTTTCCCACTGCTGGCACCCAGACAGCCTGAAGCCTGATGAGGCAATCCTCAGCCATCCGCGGCCTGTTATCTGAGGGGTAGATCCTGGTCCAAATGAAGTTTCATTTAGTGCTGCCCCTGAAATGAGGCTCTGACAGACTACCTAGGAGTGGCACTCATATGATAAAGCCTCCTAGCTGTGTCTGCTGAGGTGTCTTATTAGGGTCATGGAGAGATTGGTTTTTCTTCCCTTAGCAGAACAGTCTAGGGATAGGACTGCAAATGCTGTCATTTCTACCCAGGGCAGAAAACCTACTTGGAATGATGAACCTTGTTATCCCTAGAAGATACTTCTCGCTTCCTTGAGTGCCATTCTAGCAGCAATTAATCTCATCCAACAGCAGTGGATATTAAAGCTACAGCCAACACCTCCAATGGTTGTTAAAAATCAGCTTCAGCAAGCTTTGCTCCCTCTCTGACCCTTTCCTGGCTTCCACATCTCCTGTGCTTGGCTGTCCTCCACCTAGGCTTTCAGGCTCAGATTTGGAAATCCCCTGCTCCTGACAGTGGACTGTTATTTTTCTGGCAATATTTACCTGCTGTCCTTGTGAAATAGAATCAAGGCCTCTGTGATGCCTGTGCTATTATTCAGAGTATTAATAGACATTATAAACAAAAGAAATTGTCAGACTTCTGCCACAAGAGCTGCACTCAGGAATTTCTTCAGGCAGGAAGCCTGTCCAGATTGGAGCTTCTGATGCTCTGTCTGCCCCCCGAACCTAGACTGGTTCTGGTTGTAAGCATGGAGCAATTACTTCCAAGGAACAATCTTCCTCAAGCGTCACTATAACAACAGAAGAAGCACAGTACCAGGTTCGTAAAGAAAACTATACACTATGGAGACTATGAACTTAGAAGAATGTAAGCAAAAGGCCAAGTCTTGAAAGATTCATTAACATGTAAGTTCAGAAGCATGAGCTAAATCAAACTGTCATTGTTCAATCCACAAGCATAGCAAATAAACCTAAGAAAGGATTTTTGAAGCAGCAGGGGAAGAAAAGAAAAATACTCCTATAAAAGTGGTGAGGATGAATCAGGTGGTAAAACATGAGAACATAAACATCAGTTCAGAATGAAGGAAAAATAGGCTTTATTACTCCACATGAGCAAACTGATGATGAAAGAGACCTAGTAAAAATGAGTGATTTTATCGGTAATATGACTGCAGACATTGTGGATAGTTGTGTGTCAGCACAGTCTGAATAAATAACTGCAATGGTTTAGTTTGCTTCTCTGTATGTTTAAAACCATAAATATTGATCAACTTTCACAATGAGACAGAAAATGCTGACATCATGAGAACGTGAAAAATATGTACTTTCCATAAGACGTTCTTAGCATATCCAGGCCACTGCTGATACTATTTATTAGATAATCTTACCTGAAATGGTTACCATGATTTTTGACTTGGAGGTCATGTACCCATCCTGTCTAATCTTCAGGTTAACATGACACAGGCAGAAGAAGGAGTTTCTGTTTTTCCTGCATTCAGGAAAGTTCATACATGCTACAGACCCAGAGAGGAACTTGCTTAGCTTTTTAGTAGAGAAAGAAAGATGTAGTCTGCAGTAGTAAGCATCTGATATCCCCAAGTCAGAAACAAGTTTGCTCTTGACTGTGTCTACAGAAAGCGCAGTGAGGCACCTCCTGTGTGTCAGCCCAAGCTCTGTGACTGCTGTGCCATGGAGGTTTGCTTATCTCCATATCCATGACTTGGCACAGTTTCTGGGAGCAACCATAGCACCACTGTTTCACCTGTTAAATTTTTGCATTCAGATGCCTCTTTCAAATTTATGTTAACTCATGAACCTCTTTACTTTTATGGGCATTTCTCATACAGTTTTAAAATTTTGTAGTGACCCTATGGTAGTTAAACACTCAAATGTCTCTCCTGATTAGAGTGGGTAAGGTCTTGCTCTAACTGAAAGAGTCTCATCCACCAGATCAGTATCTTACTCTAAATCACAAGCGAAAATAATGTTGGAAAGAATCACACCATAACTGACTCAATAAATAACTGACAACTATGAGTCAGTGTCTGCATTTCTTCCCTAACACAATACTATATGGTAGAATAGCTTTGAATAGGTTTTTCCTGTAAATTCAGGTAATAATTAACTCCCAGTGACTAAAATATCTCCAGGAGAACTGATGAGACATCTTATATAGTTACTCAAGTTTAAAAAGTTTTCACTTTAGTTCTTTCATGCAGAAACACACTTCTTTTAACTGAAGCAATTTTAAAACTGCCTCATAAATATAATGACAGATGTACTCTTAGAGCATAGTTTTAAGCTAGAATGAGTTTGTATTCCAGGCAAATGTATACAGAGTATGTGCATGGAGTTTTATTTTTTATCCCGTTTATAAGACAGAAGCCATTTTAGTGCCTCTTTAGTGGCAATACAATCATCTCTGGGATGAAATATAACTGTACCAGATCACACTGTAGGATAAAAGACTGAAGGAGGGAGCACTGGAAAGAACAAAAAACAGAGGAAATCTGTGTGAGTAGGTTTGTCCTGAAGGAAAAGCTCCCACTTCAGGGTTTCATTCCTGAAGAGGGTGTGTTAAAGCATGTGAGATAATAAAGAGCAGCAGATGTCTTAAGAACTGGTGTTATGAGGAGTGTTGTAAGGCATGTAACTTTTGAGAAGAAAGAATATTTTTCACACAAACTACGTGACCTAAATTGCAGCAAGCACGGTATTAATTTTCTGGAACCAAGATTGTTATAATTTATATCGATATACTATAATAGGATTAGATCATGTAGCATGCTAAAAATAATGGATGATAACAGCATATATATTAATATATCAGTTTAATAAGTAAAGGAGTTGTAAAGTAAGAAATACTAGAGAATCTTTGGGGGACACTTGTAAGTAACTTCCACGCCTGGTTCTGAAAAGCAGAAAGTGGTGAATATATGAGAGAGAAAGAAATGGGAGCAAAGATGGGCAAGAAATGAGGAAAGAAATGGACAGGCAAAATCAGCAGTGGCATGAGGGGGAATGTGATCTGTGTGGCCTGGATGTCAGGTATAAGAGGAATGTGACAATTTTACAAAAATTGCACATAGTCATACAAGAGGACCTGAGGTGTTTGTGTACAAAAATCACATGCAAACACGCACAGACTAGAACTGCAGCATTCAGGATGACTCCGAATCTTCCAAGAATAGTGAAATGTGGTGGATGGGTAATCTATAACTGAAATGCACTTAAACTAATGTGTGTTCTATTAAGAAAACTAGAAATAAAACCAGAGGTACGGAGGCATCACTCAGTAGCAGTGAAGTTACCTACAGAGGCAGAGAAAGGTAGGATAGGCAGAATGGAATTTGTCAAACTAAAGGTATTCTGAAGGACCACTAAGGAACTGTTATGCTTAGATCTAAATCAGATTACGAAAAACATGGAAGAGAAACTCCCAAGCATTGCCTCATTGCAGGAGATTTTAACTCGTCAGAAATAGAGTATAAAGCAAATGTTCCTGATAACGATAGAGCCAGTTATTCCAGGGTATAATAGCTGGCACATTTCATCACTGAGCAGTCACTGGACTACCATGATGCTATTCTAGGTGGTCTTTGTTAGGTAGTAGTGATGACATAGAGCAGCTGGTTGTAGAAAATAACCTAGCTAAAGTTATCCCAACTTGATTAAACTCAAAATAAGTGAAAGAATGAACAAGAATAGGCCTGTTAGTTTCTCAAAATTTATCTTTGTGAAATATTGTACCTAAAGGAATTAGTTAGTGATATAAATAGGTTGAAGTTTCCAAATCTATTAGAATTAATTTTATTTTAAAAATAATTTAAACATCTGTAATTTGCACTGTTAGTAGAGAGTGAAGGGTGTTAGCACCTTACAAATCCTTAAAAAAAAAAAAAAAATTAGGAGTGAGCAAAGAGAGTGAAAGTGGTAGGGGAAGAAATCCCTACCATACTAGATCATCAGTGAAAACAATATTTTGGTAACCTAGAAGCAGAGGGTGCAGTCAAATCTGTCAAGTTTACAAACATGCCATCTGTAAAGAACATTTGAAAGACTGAGAGTTTCTCCCATCACACAAATAAAAGGGGGTCTGGTATATGGCAAGGATGCGGTAGAGATCAAAGCCTCCGTGGACAGTGCCCAAACCAAGTAAATTCTGTAAAGATCTGTACAGATCATGAAGTAAAATAGAATCAGGTTGGGAAGCATCTGTAGAAACTTGAAAACTAAATACAAAGTGCCCACAGTGAAATGGTGTCTGCTGTGCATACTAAAATGCTCAAAGAAGCAAAATTAAATGTCAGGTAAAGGATCAAGTTTTTCTTTAAAGATCTGCCAAAACAAAGGAGAGAGAAAGGGCAGAGGAAAAAGTGACATCATATCTACAGCTTCATTAATTAACCTTAGTAAAATGGAAATTTTGTACACATTTTGCAAGAAAGAATAAATAAGCGTGCAAAGATAGAATAGAGAAAATCAGCAATAACTTTAATACAGTGCATTAGGACTGGGGGAATGTATGTATGGTACCATCTCTCTGGAAAGGGCAGTATTTGGCTATCTTAAAGTTGTGTAGAGATTTTCAAGTGTCACTGTTTCATCTAGTCCTTCAAACTGTTAACACAAGTGGAGTGGTCAGATGAGAAAAATATCTGTACCATTATTCCCCCATATACAATTGTGAGGGAACAGAGAGCTGGAGATGTGGGGTAGAATTTAATAGTACAAGTGCTGGATGACACCCAAATGGAGGTAGAAATTATTTCTGTTGCAAATTGTATCAGTTGCACAACAGAAAGACCATAAGGTCGTGGTTAGTCATAGAACGATGCTGAGAGAGCTGGAATGGAGCTATGGGAAAGGTAAAAATGATCCTTCTTAAATATGATGGAGGAGACTCAAAGAAGGAATACCTAAGTACGGACACTATTGTAGGAGGCACTGGTCAAAGCTCCTCTGGGGTACCGAAAACAGTCTGTCACCCATAATTAGGAAAGAGCACTGAAGGAAATGCAGAAAAGTAGTATTGGACAAAATAAAGAATGAGGCATATACAATTGCTATCTATAAATATATCAAGAGGAGGGGAAAAAGGGCAGGGCAAATACTAGAAAAGGAAAGAAGTTATTTAAGTTGCCAGACAATATTGTCATTAAAATAAATGGATATAAATTGAAAGATAGTCTATCCAGGCCGGAGCTGTGGAAGTTTCCAGTCATGAGAAGAGTGAAATCTCTGAAAGAGTCTTCTAGTAAAAGTGACAGGAACAGACTATTGTAGGTGTGGGTATCACAGTGAAATGGAAGTTATTTTGCTTGCAAATTGGGTAATAAGAATTCACCTAGCTCCTGCTTAACGGTGAGTAGAGCCACTTTCAATTTGCCTCTCTGCCAGAGAGTCAAACAGTCTGAGTAGCCTTATGATGAATTTTCATAAATTTATTAACAGAGCTGTGTAAGATGAAAGGACATGTCTTCAGTATCTATGGGATCCTTTGCAGTGTTATGCCCTCTGCTTTGTACTAACTGTGACAATAGTATTTTTTAAAATTTCTGTTAATGTGTTGGTTCAGACAGAAAGCATGACTTTATGGCCTCCTGTATCATATTGACATGCTACAAAATATTAAGATTTTTTAAAGATATTAAAAATATTTTTAATATTTTTAAATATTGTTTTAAAATTGCAATAAATCTGTGTGCTAAGTTCCAACTGAAGCACAGCAATGCAGTCACAAATTTATAAGAAACATAATGTATCAGTGGGTCTAATATTATTGCCAGTATTTACATGATTAATCATTTTGAACTCCTATAAAACATTGCTAGGGAAAAACTGCTCTGCATTATCCTAGTCTTACATGGTTTCATTAGATATAGAATACTAACAGTTCTGACCAGTTCTTTAAGAATTGTAGAAGCACTAATCATTATGTATAATGTTGCTTTTTCCAATGTTCCTGTTTACATGTGAACAGACACTGTTGGTTTAAATTTCCTTCCTATTTCCAGAAGTAATAAGACAAAATTTATAAAATACAGTAATAATTTACAGTGACAAAGATGTTGCAAACAATTTCCGACATTTCAGAATCATGTAACTGAGCAATAGAAGTAATGTTCTGTTTACTGTAAAAGATGGAATTTGAAAAAAAATGCAAACAAAATTATAACTCTAATATAACATAAATTACTAAATTGCTTAAAAAAGATGTGAACACCTCCAAAGGTTCTTATATAAGTTGCAAGGCAAAATATTGCTAAACAGTAACAGGGCTGTTAGTATCTGAACACCTTTTTCCCTCGTGGGTTTGAAAGTCCTCACTTCTCTACTTCAGCGGAGCAGAGTAGCCATAAGATGGCAGCACTCTGCACAAAAGCTCCTGAAACCCTAAATCTTGCTCTTTTCCCAAAAAGAGACGTCAGCGTCTATCGGGAACAAGTGGCCTGAACGCTGGGTGTCTGTAAATGGAAATCAAGCTGGCTGAGTCCAGAATGACTCCTGGGAACCTTCAGAAATGCTTTCATGCAGTACCTGAACCCATTTTCCTCAGTTTTTAGGAGCTGTTTGGGTTCTGAGCTAAGCACTTATCTTATCTGTTCTGGTTATTCTAGAGTAACTGTATTCAAACCATGCCTTTTAGCAAAGTAGAGCACCTCCATAGGTCTCAGTAAGGTCAGCTTTAAAATTATTTTCTATGTGTAAAACCAGAGTGGAATCACATTTTACAAATTATTTAATCCCAGCTCCATAATTTAGAATTTGCATATAGAAGGTCAGGCCTGAAGACATTGTGTTTACGTAACCCGAGAGGCTTTTCCAAAGGCAAGGCCGGGTTGCTGCTGGGCTGGGCTAAAGGGCTGTCTTTCCCTTCGTGCCACTCCAACACACCTGGCTCAGGACTCACTTTGGCCTTCTGTGCTGGGGACAGCAGGTCTGGTCTGAATTTAGCATTAATCTGAACAGAGTAAGTTACAGAAAGTTCTTCAGCTGACATGCAGGCGTCTGAGGAGCTATGCAGTCAGTACTCAACGTGTTTCCCATCCCAAATATGCTCAGCCTTGCACCAGCCTTGCGCCAGAGGAGAGGTGCTTGCTCCGGTGCCTCTGCCCCAGGTTTTTATCAAGTAGGGAAAATAAGGGGTTCCATGTAACCATGAAACACAGATAGAAACCAAGGCCAGATTTGATGTTCTAAGTGGACGTCCCTGGGAAGATTTGAGTGTCATAGGCTGGTCGGCAGTCCTATTCCAATGCCAAGTGATTTTCCTACCAGTTCCAACCGAGCCCTTCTGCAGTTCAGAGGTTTGATTATTTTGCTTTGGGTGTGAGAGTGTATTCAAATCTGAAAAGCAAACAAATCTTTCAGGGTGCTTACCCATGCCAAGAAAACCAAGAGCAGAGGTTTGCTCATGCCTTTGGCTGGAACCAGCCAGGTCAGAGCTGTAGGTAAGGTAAACATGAGTTGAAAACACCCTGACTTGCTTGCCTGCTGCTCATTGCACAGTTGGTGAGCAATTCCTCCTCTTTCCTTCTCTTCTTCTCTGTTTGTTCAGAGGTAGGTTGTTGACTTCACTCTCTGCCCTCCTCCAACAACTCCGGAAACCAGAGGAGACCAGAGCATGAATCACAGCCTGAGTCACCAATCCCAAAGGCCCTGCTTTGATCAGAGCTGGAGGGGAAAATTCCTTTCCTCTATGTGGCTCTTCGTCTTCTGCAACCCTCTGGAAGGAGCTACAGACACTCCTCCTCTTCTTCCAAATCTGCTCTCCATTGTGTGTAGGTGTGCTTGAAAACAGCACCTGAAGACCTTTGCCTTTCCACATACCTGCCCATGTCTCGGTGGGCTCTGTGGCTCACCCTACACAGGGGGGTTTTGGTCCTAGGCTCCTAATGGGCTATGATATTTGTACACCCCAAAACACAGGAGCTTGAGTGAAGCAGCTCCATCCCTGTATTTCAGACCTTTCCTTACAACAGGCTCCATGTCGCTTATATAGAACCTGAATGCTTACAGTGGTTTCTTTGGATGGATGCCATTTTCTGTTGGAGCAGTACTCGTCTCTCACCATGGTGATTAACAAAGAAAGAGATAGCAGGTAGTATCAAGTGAAAAAAAAATTGCTAATTAGTCATATTCACCATCACTTGTGAATTTCCCCATTAAATACAACTGTTTGTTAGGGATTGTTGCTTCCTCTTTAAGTGTTTTTACCAGCTCTTTGTTAAGCACTGTCAGACCTGTCCTGCAGCAAAGTCAGAGACAGGACAGTCCTTCCGGTGTCACTGCAATACTTGGGTGTGGTTTCTATCTGTGCTGGACTGGCCTGTTTTCTCTCTCTCACGCCACTATGTGGCTACTCAAATCACCTTTAGCTCTTTAGAGATGAATCAAAGTTTCAAGCTTGGAAACTTTTTCAAACTTCGTTGCTTAGCTAACTGACAGAAATCCTCTGAAACATCTTTGGAAGTGGGTCTGTCAGGCTGCTGAGGCATGTATTTCTGATCAGACTTTCCAGAGAAAATGCTTTCCATTTCTGCTGCCCCAAGAGTCTGGAAGCACTTGACTATACAGCTATGGAACATATGTCTTCTTCAAGAAAAAAGTGTTTTTACCTGCAGACCTTTGTATATTTTTCAGTTACTATCTTTTGAGTTAAAAATTTTGACTTTAAAGTCTATTTCGATTCCCCACTAGGAGATTTTCAGGAGCTTTCTAGTCCAGTTTGATTGGGAAGCCAACCAGGGAGAGAATAAAGTCACCAGATGTTTCAGTTACAAAGTAACCTACCTCTGACATAAGAATTACAGCCCTTTGCCTCTTAGAGATGCGTTGAGGAGGTGAATATGGTGGCTCTATATGGTGGAGAGAAGAGAGACTCCCTCTCATAAGAAGAGAGAAATGTTTTCTGAAGTGCAGGAGATGCCCCCCCACACCTTTGTAAATATTCTGAGAATTATCACAGTCCAGGGGACATTCAGACTTCAAATAGCTCCATATTTTTCCAGGCTGAGAAAAAGATGATAGTGTGTGTGAGAAGAGCATTGGGAGTTAAGAGCTGGGTTGCATGTGAAGCTGAGAGATCTGTGCTATCTTTGTGTATTATAAGTGCCAGGTATGGGGGAAAATGTACTAAGGATTTTAACCTACAGATTTTATTATCTTCTAAAGAGCCACAGACTTGCATTGTGTAGAATTGTCCATATTGAAAGATAAACACCTACCTTCTGTTCTGATGTGGCATTATAAAACTGTAACCCTGATTTAACTGAACCAGAATTTGCTCCAAAATGAAAATGTAGTGACTGATGGTAACAATAATAATTGTGTTATGACTATACTAGAAACTACCTTTTTGTTTTATCTCATTGAATTGATGCCTTTAATTTGGGTGAGTGAAACAAGACTCTCTTAAAAATCTTGGGATGGAAACCTTGCTGTCAAATCAAGCAATGCCAGGATCCCAAAGGATTTTACCCATCCTTCCCACATCAGCGTGGCTACTCTCATTTGAAATTCTACTCTTTTAGAGATAGTTAAAGCCAACAAAACACTGATCTAGCAGAGGAACTTCCTAATCAACTTACCTTTAGATATCACTTTTTCCTGTGCTTTTTTGTTGTTGTCAATTCTGCTACTTTCTTTTTCTTCTCTTCTCTCTCCAGGCAATCTGGGGAGGTCTGTTCCTAATAATTTGCAGAAACTTAGCTATTTTATTCGGGAAAGACTTATTCAGATAGTCTTTGGCAGCCACCCCATTCAGAGGCAGGCACTTAGCCTCCAGCCATGCTGTCCTTGCCAAGATGTATTATAAAATATTACCTCACAAGCAAATAGGGAACTGATAATATCAAATAGAATTTGTAAGTTTTGTATAGGCTGTATTATTCATTCTCTCTACACTTAAAAGTCTGATATCTTGAATCTAAGAATAAGCATTTGCTAATTGCCAGCTGTTCAGCTGGTTGGTCCTTAATTTGAGACACTGCTGGTGGCTGGTACGTTTTGGTGGCTGAAGGACTCCCACTGAGTCCTTTGAGCACATGCTTTGAAGTGTTACATTACCAGGGGCTAGTAAGAGCCACAAGGTGACCTTCTACATTGAAAGGGAAAGCACCGGGTTTTGGAGCTCTGCAAGGCTGTAGACACAGCAACAATATTAAAGGACACAAACACAGATGTCAGTTACAAACAGGGAAATAAAATGGCACTTACAGAAGGATGTGTTTTTTTTAGTAAGAGCAAACGTTTTCAGTTGATTCCACTTCTTTTTGGCTTTATATAGTTACAGTGTTCTGATAGAGTTGTGTCTTCATAAGCTGAGGGAACGTAATCTAATCAATGCTTTTTTCATGCCACAGGAAAGATGCTGTAGCTGAACAAGTGCCTTACAAGGACACTCCAAGGTATAGAGAGCAATTGAAGGAGACTTAGGAATGTTGTTGTAAATAGAACTGTTAGAATATGGTTCCACAACAGCCTAAACTGGGATAAACTGAGCCTAACATATATCCCACATTTCCTACTGACTGTGCCTTGCACTCTGGACTGGACAGTCATAGGGTTCAAGGGACCCACCCAGATGAAAAACTGCTCCACACCTTCCCCGTAGTAGGTGATTGGATTTGAGTTGGATCAGTATGAAACAGCTCACTGCTTGTTCGGACATGAGCGCTGACTGGTAACGGCGAAGGGGTGGGAACACAAGGGCAGAGCAAAGGTAGTCCTGATGTAATCCAGCTTGAGCTGCTATTGAAACTACCCATAGACTGTGTAAATACTAGTAAAATTGGATGGGCCTGGGAATATTTCCAGGCACTAGAATGAGACTGTCTATGCTATTAAACTGTTAAAATATTCCCTGGCATGAATTTGACCTCTTCCAATTAACACTCACTGCAAACAATTTCTGGGCACAATTTGGCTGCTAAAATGGTCCCAATGGGCACTTTGCAAGCACGAACTTTCTGTGCCAGTTAGCCTCAATGCCCAGGAGTGTTTCAGCCATATGGAGTTTAACTAGTAGAGACCCATCCCTACTTTCACATCCTGCCCCAAGACTGCAGCTACTATCAGTCTGAAAAGGGAGGTCTAATCCTGCCAGATCTCATTTGATGAGAACAACCTAGTCCTTGTGAGCTAACTTGGGTAGGATGTCTGACTGTAGAGAAGAAGGATATATGTTTTCAGGCCAGCAACACAAGTGACTAAATTAGAATTTCATACTACCCTGTGTAGCCTATTGCAAGCACATATGAAAAGACAGGACTTGTCTTGAACAAATGATTTTCAAAACAGACAATAGCAGAGCAGAAAAGATGGGAAGAGATGGAACATACAAATAAGAAATTTTATTTCCTTTTAATAAGGTGGTCAGAAATGCATATTTTGCATTCATTTCAGGTTGGGAAGGGGAAAGGGGAGATAGCAATAACTTGTTATGCAGTTGTATCTGTGCTGTAGAATATTCAGTGACTTATTAGGCAGAGTTTTTTTGACATGATTTTTTTTTCGAAGTCAGCTGCAGAACTGGGAATGCAATTATTCCTCTTTCTACATATAAAAAAAATACACAACTGCAGCATTTCCCTTTCAGTTTGGAATATTAATAAAATCAATTACTATGTATCTTGAAATACTGAAGCCAGGTCCTCCATTTTAATATGTAATTGCTTTTTGGTTTTTGCTTTTTGTTTGTTTGTTTTTTCACAGTTGCCTTTATGAGTTTCCCTACACATCAGGAAATCTGAAAAAATGGAATTTTTACATTCTCCAGGTACACTCACTTGGTAATGGTAATGATCCATCTCCTCAGTGCACTCCCTCGGTGAACAATTAAAGGTGTTATTTTGAAGGAGCCTTTTAAGCTTCACTGTACACATACAAAGAGTCTCCTGGCCGGGTTGCTCTAGGACCCAGAGTGACTGGGATTGACAGAAATCTTCACCTGAATGAATTTTCCCTGTATGCCTTATAAGGAGTCCAGGAAAACAAGGAAGTGATAACCATGTTCACGTTACTGTATGCACAGCTTGTCCTCTTTACCTGCCCAGGTAGCCCTTGTTTTCACTTTTGTTCATGATCCCTCCTGCCGGGGTTGAAGTTTCCTCGCAATCCGGTGTAGGTGAAAACATACCCTCCAGGAATGTATAATTTGTACGACATTCTACCTTTACACAGATGATAATTAACAAGCTAATACTTTTTTATCACGCAGCCAGCACTGAAAACGAATGGGGATTGAATTGCTTTGCCTCTGTTTCCTATTCCTCCAAAGAAATAACTATGTGCAAGGTAAGGCTCAGGGGCAGGGAGATCCATTTCAAAACCTTTTCTGCATTGTTTCTTGCTTGAAGTTGACATGAAATAGCTTTGTGTCTTCTATATTTAATCCTTCCTTTCTGTTTAATGATTTTTTTTTTTTGACAGACTGTTCTAGGGCTACACTGCCAATTCATCTCTGATTTGGTGGTCATTACATAGCACAACATGTTTGAAAGAGACAGACATTTGAGCAATTTCGTTTATACTAATCATAGTTTGATCTGCTGAGAAACTTTAATATTATACATATGACTGAGTGTTTCACTGGTATTTGCACAATGGATAAAAATCATATTAAGTACCAACCCAGCTGAATGAAGCAATTTTAAGAGTATAGAGTGAACATAAATCTGTTCTTTTAATATCCCTGGTTATGTTGGAAATTGCTTACCTATACCGTACCAGAAACACATGTAACCCTTTGTCAGGTGCACTAGAGAAAACAAGTTAGCATGCTTTCAGTGAATGCCACCCATAAAGCATGCAAAAGTAAGTATGTTAATTGCCAGCAATTCTGAGCTTTTAATCTTTATTGGAGAGTTAATCTTCTACCAATAGAACTACCACTAAGAAGGAATTTTATCAGTAATCCTAAATATGGCTAAACATGTGCATTTTTCACCTCCTACATTTTCTAAATTATTCGTTTCTTCATAAATTGAATGATTAAGCATATTATTAATAGCCTTTTATCTTCTTGGATTTAAATTTAGGGACCTGTTCTCAGGAAAGCGCAGTGACTTGTGAAGATTGTTTGCTTTCCGGACCACACTGCGCTTGGTGTTTGCAAGAGGTACAGTGATAAAAAAAAAAAATTCAAAGTAAGACTTGAAGTCTTTGTAGTCACTCTGAGTGATGAAGTATTGACTTAATTGGGTCAGCCTATGTTTTCGTAATGCATACAGCACTTAGTGAAGCCTTCCTGGGGATCAGAAGTGGAATTGAATGTACCCTTCATGGTCTATTATTCATTGTTGGGGTGTGATTGGTTTTTTTTTTTGTTTTGGTTTGGTTTCTTTTTTTTTTAAAAAAAACCAACAACATCAACCTTCCTCATCTAAGGCAGAAATAAAAGTGCTATTAGAGGGGCTCAGATCATCAGCCTGAGGGGTGACTCACCCACAGCAATGATGAAGCTCCAGACATGAAGTCAGAGTCCAGACTGTATCTTACGTGCCAAGCCAGACAGTGTAAACAGAAGGTTTGCAGGTGTAAACAGTGTGTAAGTTTACAGATGTATAATTTGCACACAGAATTTACTAATCTGTGGTGGATTTTAAGTATGATGACAGTGTTAGTTTTATAATTAGTATGATATAGATATGTTTTGGCTAAAATATTGGACTTTAAAAATATATCTGGATTTGTTTCCTATACATCTGTTTCATATTTTCTTTGTAATCCTGGGCAAGTGACCTCACATTTCTACTTCTAAAACTTTTACCTGTAAATGGAGTTAAATAATGTCTCCCTACTTCACAGTAAATATTCTAGCTCTTAGTTCATTAATGTTAGCAACTTAGCCAGCTATCACAATTAAAAACTTGACAGAAGTAATAGAGAAATAAAATATGTCTTTTTCATTGTAGTTTCTGATTTTCATCTTTGCTGCTAAAAGTACTTATTGCTTTTGTGTATACCAAAATGATACCTAGGATGGGACTAACATACTGCTTTAAGAAATAGCTCACAAAGGCCAAACTGCACTTTTAAAAAAAATAAGTGTTCTAAGAAATATCTTTTGCAACAGGATTTTATTGAAATTGGACCACATAATTTTGACTACTGCCATGCCTTTTCAGGAAAAAAAAAAAAAAAAAGAGCCCAATATAATTAACTGATGTAAAGCCAAACAAAAACAAAACTGCGGAACTACTGAAAACTTCAGAGTAGTAAACATGATTTCTTATTTTGCTTATGAGCTCATTCACTTGTTTGCTAGAGAACAGCACATTAAGAGTGCCAAAGACATAGGAGTTTTAGCATCAGAGCAAACACAAGCACCTCCAATAAATCTTTTTTTCTGTAGGATAAAAACACACCTTGTAATTGTATGTGAAATATGAGGCTGTCTCTTCACACGTTTTGAAAAGTTAAAAACTGTGTAACTAAGGGAGATGATATGGATCTCCCTGTGAAAGGTTTATAATGGTGCATGCATTTTATGCACTCTGTATTCAAGAAGCAGTGGTTGAGAGTTTTGCCTGAGCAAAGGCATCCGTTTCGGTCTGAAGAATAATAAACCACTGTTCCCAGCAGGTGTCTCAACATTGCTTCCACCAAAATATATAAGATCCCTGACAATTTTCAGGCATGAAGGGTGACGTTTTGGTAGAAAAAAGGGTCACAGTTCTGATTTTAGTAGGTTTAAATAAATTTGTTTTGCTTTGGACGGAAATTTTTTCAGTGACTGAATTCAAAGAATGTTTGTGGTTTAATGGCTGAAACCCAGGCTGCTTGCCCAAACATAGGAGAGAAGAGTGGCCCCATGGTATGGGCCCATGACTATCAGCCAGGAATTAAATGTTTCAGAGCTGGTTTGGCCAGGCATTACCCAGGTTTTGATTAGAAAGGTCTTGCAGGCCAGAGCAGTTTCCATTTCAGGAGATAGCTGACTGATTTTGAGGATCTAAACTCTAGACATAGCTCTCGGAAATGGTAATAAGGCACAAAAGCCTCTCTTTAAAACTAACCATTAACTTCAGGGTTCGTATCTACCCTGTAGCAGTGTTGTGGAAAGGAATGCATATTAATGCTTTGAATGGAATAACAAAAGTAAACTGCAAGATATCCAACTGGTATTAATAGGCTTGTGATTTGCTCTGGATGGGAGAAGGTCAAGTGGGATACTGGGCAAAACATGGCTGTGGGGATGCCAGGAGCCCCACTAGTGCTTGGAAGTGGTGGGAGCAGGCTGTGGTGCTTGTTGGGCATCAGGCAGAGGAACAAGGACTTACTACCTGCTGCAGTGAACATGTTAAATGAGTGCTGTGGAGAAAGAGTAGGTCACTTAAAAAAAGAAACAGTGAACACTTGGTACCCCACAATCAATTTGTCACAAAATGTCTAGGGGTTTATTATCTGCAAGACCTCTTCCATTATTAAATAACGTGGTTCAAACAGCAGTTCAAAACTGCTTAGGAAAGACTGATGAATTTGTGGTATAATTCTGTAATACAAAAAACAGGGGCTCAGAGGGGCTTTGTGTTATCATTCCCAGCACTGTGAGAAGCCAAATGCAGTGAGTGGCACAATTCCCATTCCCCAACAATAGGGCAGTTTCTCCCAGTATAACAAGTTGGTGTAAGTTACATTAATTATACACCTGGGTGACATGATCCATGAAGGGCAAATTTAGGTTTCTGTGCCACCTAGATCTAGTTCTGCACTAGTCTGCACTAACTTGCACCTTTGTTTCTGTTGTCTGCACTGGACTCACCTTTCATTAGGCAGATGATGGTGCTAGTCAGTAAAAACATTTAATTCATCCCTTCCTTCTCCTGTTTGCCTTAGAATTACACAGACTCAGCTGGAATTCATGGGAGGTGTGATACCCCAGAAAATCTTTTGTCAAAAGGATGCCAGTTGAATTTGATTGAATTTCCCATTTCAGAAGTAGAAATTCACAGAAACAAGCCCCTAACTATATCCACCCAGAAGAACAATTCTGATGTCACACAGGTTTCTCCTCAAAAATTAACTCTCAGGCTGCGACCAGGTAAGTCACAGTTCATAGATGTGGAGTATTTTTTTCAAACAACGTGATATGCTGAAGCTTCTCATGTTGAATGGTCTACAAAAATCTTGGCAGAATTAAGATGAAAACCTTTGTTGAGTCCAGAGTTATCTGTTGACTCATCGCTTGAAAACTAGGTTTGGCTGAGTTCAAAATACTTTCAGAAGTGCTAGGTACATGCTAAAAGTAAGGATTCGTATTTTTAGTTCTTCTCTTCTCTTGCCACAGAGGTGGCAGGGATAGAATGAAACCCTCTGGCTCCTCCCAAGCCCACCTCCTGCACCTCTCCCCTGCTGGTCTGGCAAACAGCATATCTCAGAGGCAGCGTACAGTCTCGCTTTGAGGATGTACAAGGTACCAGTGACATTTGTGGTTACACACCAGACCTACTTTTCCTTCAGATGTGAATTTTTCCTGGAGAAAATCTGAAATAAAGAAGAGTAGGAGGCATCCAGTTAGGTCATATCATAGTGCTGGAATGAGAATAAAACTTATGTGTACACTCTGACCTTCTTTGAATTTCTAAAGTATAAGGTAGGACCCATAAGCTCTACCTTTAGTTTCAATTAGCTTCACATCTAAGTTTTCTAAAGGTGTATGCTGCTGAAGATGTTCTCATATTTTTTCCAATTATAGCAATCAGTTTTAATTCTGTGCTTATGGCTTTACTGCAGAACTGTTTAGAAAAAGCCCCAAACATTAGAACTGCTTTTAATTTACCAGACCCTCATTTGAGATTTTTCTTGACAGAGAATTTTTAAAGTTGTTTTGTTAATGCTGCTGGTTATTTAATATACCAGATAATTTTCACCATATAGAAGTTTATGAAGAAATTGACATTGTTCATACCTTCTGCCCAGAAGTGCTA
This sequence comes from Empidonax traillii, assembly GCF_003031625.1. Taxonomy (NCBI): domain Eukaryota; kingdom Metazoa; phylum Chordata; class Aves; order Passeriformes; family Tyrannidae; genus Empidonax; species Empidonax traillii. The sequence continues at coordinate 418,897 of NW_020955198.1, forward strand.
ATGTGTCTCCCACTTTATAGGACATGAAGAAACAATACAGATCAAGGTTCGTCAGACTGAAGATTATCCAATTGATCTCTATTACCTCATGGATCTTTCAGCCTCCATGGATGATGATCTGAATACAATCAAAGAACTGGGTTCAACTCTTTCTAAAGAAATGTCAAAACTGACAAGCAACTTCAGACTGGGGTTTGGATCTTTTGTTGAAAAACCAGTTTCACCATTTATCAAAACTACAGCTGCAGAAATAAACAACCCTTGCAGGTAGGCAGGGAAAGTCCCAGCAGATGTTTGCATGACAACATTAAGTCATAATATTAATCTTTTGGATAAAATTCAATTAAGCAGCTTCACTGGAACCTCTGCCCTCTTCCAGCTGTAAATGAGTCTTTAAATTCACACTGTGATCATTATTCTGTTGAGTATGATGTTATTTGGAGAGAGGAATCTGGGAGTGATTCTGCATTTTAGCTTTTGCTGCTAGTTACAAATGTGCTTAATGCCTTAACAAACAAATATGCAGAATAGTTATGTACTCTTCTTTAGTATTCCAGAAAAAAAATACATATACATAAGAATTTTATGACACCATACTAAAGAGTTTCAAACTCAAACCCAACACAGAATATCAGTTTCATTTAGCCATAAATGTTGTTTTCCTGGTTTTTCCACCCCTAAGGTCTAGCAGTCTGCCTTAACCCAGGTTGCCCTAGCCCTTGCCTAACCTATGTGGGAGAGAAGCTGTGCTCTGCAATCTGGAGCGGGACTGCAGCAGCTTGCTGGTGCTCTCTGAATGTCATTAAGGAACTACAGGTCCTAATGTGCTTCTGAATATGAAATCAAGACACAGCAGGGTGCATGGCAAGGGCTGCACTTTGGTAACTGGCTGAATTACTTTGCTCTAGGAGGCATTTCCCAGCCCTTATGCAGACCTTTTTCCATTGCCCAATTTACTGGATGCTCTTTAATTATTGTATGTTTTTCATTAGATCTTCTTAGGCACAGAAGAGAGATACATGAACAAAAACTAATCCAGGCAGGCCTCTGAAGTGTTCATCGTAGTGATTTTTCACTCTGTATTATCCATAAGCTGTCTCACTTTTCTTGCAGAAGTGTACCATACGAGTGCTTACCCACCTTTGGATATAAACATGTTTTGCCACTCACAAATGATGCTGAAAAATTCAATGAAATTGTGAAAGTACAGCGTATCTCTGCTAATATAGACACTCCAGAAGGAGGATTTGATGCAATTATGCAGGCAGCTGTTTGCAAGGTAATGAAATTTCTAGGCATAATATTAATTATTCCGTGTATTACTACTTCTAGTATTATATGGTGGTATTTCAAAGTGGCAGATTATTTTTTAAGAATTTTTAGTGCAATCCAAGAGCCTCATTAAATTTGTGTTAAAATAGTTTTGGCTGTACCAAGAAAAACATGCACACTGCAATATTTTAGTGTTTCCTTTTAATTGCCAGGGATAAATAACCCCAAATAACTGTATCACTATTATGTCTAATTTTTCTTTAAATATTTTTCATAACTATGTTAAGAGTAGTAAGCAGATTGACATGAACGTGGCCAGCCTGTTTTATTAAACACAGGGATGGGGAGACAAAATGTTAGCCAAAGGCAATGGAATGAACACAGTCTCTTAAGAGACATCATGTTGCCTTTGATGCTCCCTTGAAAATCATGTTCTTCATTTATTTTGAGGTGCCATCCTCCAAATATTTAGCTGCTTTTTTATATTGTCATGCAATACAGTCTGCTAAATTGTTGTGCTTTAAATACAGGAAAAAATTGGATGGAGGAATGATTCTCTACATTTGCTGGTGTTTGTGAGTGATGCTGATTCCCATTTTGGGATGGACAGTAAACTGGCAGGGATTGTTATTCCTAATGATGGGAACTGTCATTTGGACGACAATAATGAATATTCCATGTCAACTGTTCTGGTAATTAACTGAATTTTGTACAACTCTCACATTCTGGAAATTTAAAGACTAATAGGAGCAACCTAAAAAATTATTGACATACTTTTAACACTGAAATGTATAAAAGTTGTGGAATACAGATATTTCATGTAGTCTATTTAATTTATAAGTGAATATTTCAGTAAACAGAGAAGTGTGTTTGTATGGAATTAGGATAGATTATAACTAAGAAAAAAGAAATAACAAATCTGATTTTTTTCTAACCAGGAAAGCACACAGAATTGGACTGACTGCTATTTCCTCCTTGATTATGTTCCCTAAAAGGGTATGAACTCAGGAGGAGTTCAAGGATTTGCAGGACACTTTTCCTGTGGGATGATTTACCAGCTTAAGATTCATTGTTCAAAAATATCAAATATATATAGTATAGTGTTTGGTGTAGGACAAATATCCAGTTGTTCTGGTGCAGTGTTATTCTTTGGATTAAATATATAGATAACAGATGCTACTGAGCCATATCTCCCAGTATGGAAGCAGGCTCTATACTTTTTTTAGAGGGGTTTCCTTAAAAACAATGTGAGGAAATTCTATACACTATCTTTTATTTTGTATACATATATTCCTAATTATAGTTTGTACTACACAGAGAGTGTTAATTATGTTCACTTGAACAGTGTTAATTATGATCACTTGAACGTGTCTTTCACACAGGAGAGACAGTTAGTAACTAGAAACACATGAGAAACAGACTGATGTGCCTCTCTTCTGTTTGTTTGCAGGAGTATCCCACAATTGGACAATTAATTGACAAACTTGTGCAAAACAATGTTCTATTAATTTTTGCTGTAACGAATGAGCAAGTTCACACATATGAGGTGAGCTAATTAAAATGTTCAGTTTGCCAGTATTTGTTTTAAAGTTCACCCTTTTGCACAGCTGATACAGTAATTCTAGTACTAAGGATTGAATTCTGCAAGATATTTATGTATTAAAAATAACTAGGAAATCCTAGATTGGAGGAAAGCTCTTCTGCTTAAGAAGTGCTTCTTCATGTATTGATTTTGACATTCTTAAGTAACTTTTAAATTGGATTTCAAGTTGAATCACACTAATCTTTTAAGTCAAGGATTGTCAAACTAAGCATTGCTAAACTTCAGTGTAATCATTGGGATTAGTCTTCTGTATTTTATGAGGCTAGAGGACAGCTGAGCCTTTTATAAGACAAGAACACAATCTGAAACATGCAATTGTTTTCATGCTCATCTCTGAGATCTTGCTTTGTTTGGGTTTTTTTGGTTTTTGGTTTCTTGGTTTTTTGTTTTGGGTTTTTTTGTGTGTTTTGGTTGGTTGGTTGGTTGGTTGGTTGGGGTTTTTTCCATTTTTGTTTTATTTCTGTGATGCTTTCCAGTGGGAGTAGTAGGAAACTAGCATCAAGATGAAAAGTGAAAATGATGATGGACAAAGTCCTCTTTCCTCATGCATTGGTCCTCATGAGTACTGAAGGAAAACAATTACAGGAATTTTGGGCATTAGGACTAGCAGAATCCTCTTCAGTGAAGTAAATTTCCTACTCTGTAAAGTCTCATGTCATGGAAAATGGGAGCCAGGAGAGAGGAGAGAGCAGAGGAGCAGTGGTTACAGATACATAAAATCCATACCATATTTTTAATAAGTCAAATATCATTCATACCTGCAACTCCATCAGTCATCTGTGCAGGCATCTGTTTTCAGTTTCCACAGTTACAAGCCCTCCTGCAGCCCTGTGCTACTTTTGACCCACTGGATGTTCCAGCTGTGAGCTGAGGCAAAGCTGCCAACAGCTGCTTCACTGTTCTTACAGTGAATGTGAGCCAAAGCCCTCTAAGATAAAATAAGAGGGATATTGGCAATTCTTATTTCTTTTTCTGTCCAGTCCTGCTCCAGGAAAGAAATTTTCACATTCTAAAAGAAATTCTAGATATGAGTTCAGTGTGGATAAAAAGGGTTTTTGCAGCCTAAACTTGGCTGCCTGGCCACATACTGCTGCTGTGTGAAAGGGGACAAGCAGAGAGAAACTGTTCCTCCAAATTTATTCAGGTTGGTTGAGAGGGAGTCAATAAGGGTGATCCTGCTGATACAATAAGCTTGGCTTTCCAAAGGAAAAACCTTTACAAACCATTCCTCATTAAAAACAAAAGTACAGTAATGAGGAGAGAGGTGCTCCTCTGGTGTGATTACCATATGGAAAAAAGGAAAGAAAGTGTAGAGGAAAAGAGAGAGCAGATGCATCCTTGAGGCACTCACCAGTATGATGGTTTTCAATTTCTGTCCTCTCTGTAACCCAGGGAAGGCTCCCCCAGTACTTCTGCAACTGATTCCAGTGGTAGAGTTGTTTGGAGTAAAACTAATGCTCCAGCTGTTTTACAAAATTGACAAAAGTCACATCTTTCATAAACTGATTCTCAGGTTACAGCCTTGACAAGGGAGAAAACACTGCACCTTGAAGCACTGACAGCTTGGCCTGTTTAAAGACTGTATTAAATACTGAGCCGGATCATGAAAATTTAGGTCAGTAACAGTAGAAGTCAATCTACAAATGCAGTGGGATTCTATAGTCCTTGCATAGTTTAAATAATATTTTTACATTAAAAAAACATTTACTAGATTTTATTATTGCTCAACAATTTATTAATAGGGACCCAGTCAATGACAGGTGAAATATTTTTCCTGATTTTAATAGGGGCTGCATAAATAAGGGCAGTTCTAGGAAAGTAGTTTGTAAATATCTCTTTGATTTAAAGAGACTTATTCTGTCCAAAGAAATTTTTCTTTTACTGATGAAATTGTATTTTGCCTTGGAAATTGCTGGTGGTCACCTTCAGAGATGGCACCCAGCATTCTTATCAGGGTGTTTCTGTACCAGTATCCCTGTGTCTTATATCAGTATCAAAGTTACCGAGGGGCACCCTTTGTTCACTGGTAACACTAAACAAAGGCTTATAGCTACAAAAAATGCAAGTCCTGGTTAACCCAACGAGGGAATGGTTTATTCTCATTAAGTTCTTTGTCAGAAAAAAGAAAGTACAACTATCGTCTATCTTGTAAGGTATAGAGTGATCCCAGTGAATATATTCTATCTGCTGCTTTCATCTTTAGTACTGCTTTCTTTCACTTCTTTGGATAGCTATAGCCGTTATGGTCTGCTTTTTGTCCTATAGGTGATGTGGAAAAGCAGTCAAAGGAAATACAAAAATCAAATATAAATGTCACAGTGCAGTTTTTCCACAGTGAAATATACTTTCAAGGGTGTATGTAGGATGTGCAAACAGGGCAATAGTGCCATGTTTTCATCTGTGTGATGCAAATTTTGTAATATAAATGTAAATAACCAGTATCCACACTTAAGAATGTAAAAAGAACAAGACGAGTTATTCTTGTGGTAAGGCTCGGGTAGCCTGGAAGATGTAGCAGAGGACCATAAACCACCATTAAACCACGCTTGTCTTGGTGTTTCACTTTTTAAAAGCTTCAGCAGCAGAGATTCTGCAGCCTCCCTCTGAAAACCTTTCCAATTATTCTTGGAGGTTGGAAAACCTCTCCCCAAATATCTCATCACAAATCTACTTGAACTCAGCATCTAATTATATCAGATGCCAACACTGACCATTGCTATTTATGATTCAGTTCTTAGGGACAAACATACACTAAAATGAGGACTTAGAAAGCACCTCTTTAAATACTCTAAATAGATTCCATTAGTCTTAAGTGCAGTGTTCAGACTGTCAAATATATGTTTATATTTCTAGCCCTGTATAATCCCCAACAATTTAGCCCAAAATAATTCAGTCATGTAATATTGTTGATCCTCTTCAACTGAATTTTCAGTTTACCCACTTACATGTATGTGTATAATTATCTAACACACAATTATTATGGGTGGCACAAGCACAGAATACATATGCTTGTAGCAGATCTGGTGTTAGTTTTGATCTTTCCACGCATCCCAACAGTCTCTGTACAGCAACTGCAAGAGATCATTTAGGTCTGATGCTCTCCCCAAGCACAGGAACTTCTGTGCTCAAAAAGCAGTCATGTGGAAACATTTTTACAGCCACTCAAAATTAAATTCAAGAGAGGAGAGAAAATTCCTTATGCTGAGCCCAGATAATTTGAGATGATTTATTAAAAGGAAATTTTTTTTTAATTATCTTTTAAAATATATTCACGTATGTCTAACTTTTAGCATCATTAGTCTCAGATGAGTCTTACCAAAGCAGGAGAGGATGTTTTTATCCTATAGAAGCCATTCACTCAAAAAGCATCTGTGATTATTGCAACAATAATTATATTTTGACAAATTCTATTTTAGCATAAAAGAAAACACCAGTCTTTAAGCTTTCATGAAGTAGTTGCTATTATTGTTGATATAATTTGTCTTCAAGCAGAATTCTTTAAAAATTTATTCAAACCTAGATAAGGGAAAGACTCTCTCTCTAATCCTGACTAAAGATCACTTCTTTCAAAACAGAAATTACTCTTTTTTTGGAGTAATTATTTCTATTTATATCACAGAAGAATGTGGCTTGAAAATTGGAATTTCAGACTCCATTTCCTTGCTGAAAATTTAACTAAAAATACTCTAGTCTCCACACTTTAACGGAATTTTAAATTATTTTCATAGTTTTAGCATGACACTCTATTTATGATGAAAATTCTTCTTTCATTTACCAAGCTAAAAGTTAGACACGACCCCAGTGAGTCAAATATATAATTGTCCAAATTTCTTAACATAAATTAGAGTATCTCTATAAAATGCACTTCACCTCTTAATGAATATATGCCAAAAGAGTAAATTCCATTACATCCTTTTGATGTTTTACAATAGTAGCACCCCAAAAGCATCAGCCTGCCTCACCTTGTTCATGGTTAAATGGAAATATTTGCTAAAAGGTAGGGCTTAACCAATGGACATGAGATACGTGCTTAGCCTGGGCGTGAAACGTCATCCTGGTATCACCATGCAGAAAATTTTTTTTCAAAGAGGAAAGATCAAAGAAAGTCTTCAGAGCAGTATATCCCTGCTGTTTGTTTTGCATACCACAGATTAAAGAGGGCTATATTTTAAATTCCAGGTTTATCATCTTTTCTCACAAAAGGTCCATGTGTACAAAATGCAGTTTCAATATTCCAGGAATCCTTGAGAGAGCACTAATCACAGGAGGAGTCAGGAATGAGAAGTCACCAGCTGTAACTTAAAATGTAGTTAATCCCACTGATTAACAGTAGCACTTTAGAAATCCAATGAATGATAACCATTCCCCACATAATATATAAAGTAATCACAGGGCTCTTGGAGATATGAAGTATAAGAAGGATATAAGAGTATCAAATTATCCATGTTTATTAATAGTTCTCTGGATTTTTTTTTATTTAGAATAACAGCATTGATATGATATCATGCAAAAGAAAATTGGCACAATGCAATTTCATGCAAAATGAAAAGAAAGCTTATCATCAAAATAAATTGCTAAGTAGGTACTACAATATTAATATAAATTTAACATAAAATCCATTGTAGCCACAGACAACTAAGATACCTGTGCAAGGACAAACAAAGTGACTGTTGTTGCTGAGTGTAGAGTCCAAGACTCTTGAACTGTGCAGCAACAGTTGAGCAGTTGAGTCTGCTTCTGTATATTTTTATTAGAGAAAAACAAAACAGTTGATAGAATATATCCTCCTTCTAAATTTGAAAAATTAGAGCTCAAAGAATACTATAGAATCAGACTTATAGAGGTGATTCATAATACATGTCCAATGAATTTTCAGTTAAACTAGCTCTTCTCCATAAGGCTTTTTCATTAGGATATGTGTAATGGAGCTGCAAGGATCCTTGAAAATATCACTGGCTTCAATGTATTTGGTTTTGTTGTGGGGGGTAGTGTGGAGGGGTTTGGGGTTTGGGGGTTTTGGTTTGATTTGGGTTTTTTAGATGTTAACTCCTTGACACCTAGGGGTTTTTTGTGCTTTAAATTAATTTTTTTTTTTCCAGAACTATGCAAAACTTATTCCTGGAGCTACCGTTGGACGACTACAGAAGGATTCTGGAAATATTCTCCAGTTGATCATTGCTGCATATCAGGTAAGATGGTTATAGTGCAGTCTTTTCCTTCATGTTTCTGTGATCAAAATTGCCTTGCAATTTGGTAAAAACAAGTGTCTTTGATTCTTTTCATGCTCTGCTTACATAATTTTTTAATGCTAGGTGATGACCTTCACAGGAAAGGTTGTGATCACTCTGAGGATTGAGGGAGCACAGAAACAAAATTCCTATAACCATCTGTCATGCCTTGGTTCTACTGGGATGCTGAATTTAAATCAGTGTCTCATTTGTCTTGCCTTCATCATAATCCTTTATTTCACACCTACTTTTAAGCCTTCTTTAATATTCAGGTCTCCCAATTCTGCACCTGGACAGGCACTCAACTCCCTCCCCATTGGTAGCTACCCAGAGCAGACATAGAATTGCCTTGAGGGAATATCTGGGGAAAAAGCGCTATCCCATGCTCAGTGCTCTTCTCTGCTTTAGCAAATTGGTGCTGCCCCTGTGAGGCTGTTCTGAGGTTTTTAAAAAGGGGAACACAGAAGCCAATATGGATTTGTTTAGATAATATCAAGACCTGAATGGGTTTGTTTAGGTAATACAAAGAAATACTGTAACGATGTCAGGAACATAAACACAGCACTGCTCTTCAGAGCTTTGTTTGTAAAATGCATTCTGGGTGCCTGTTTCTCTTCTGTCAGGGGAATGTTCTTAGACAGCTGTACAGGTCTTTACTCAGATATATTAATTTATATATATGCTGATATACAACAGATTTCTCTCTTCTGTCTCAGCCCATTTTTTTAAAAAACCTGCTCTACCAGTTGTCTGCAATGACAAACAACTCTTCACAAATAGCTTCTGCTTCTTTCCTTGCTTTTTTTTTTCTGCTCTTTATTCTATCACCTGAATGAGATAATCATCACTATGCCAAAATTATTTTGGACTTGGTCATAGGAAAAAAACAGATTCTTATGACTCTTATAACTCTTATGAAAGTAATGCAATTGATGAGATACGATTTTTTTAATAAAATACAAAGTACCAGAAGGTTCTCCATTCTATGGAAAATTATATAAGGAAAGAGCTACAGGACTAGTCGCAGGAGTTTACAAATTGTAATAAATACAAGTGAGGGAATTTTTACATGAGGAAAGCCATTGCTGAACTTTGAGTGGCAACAGGATTTCACTTATGGATTCCAACCTGCTGTTAAGTCACATCTGGTTCCCGTCAGGATTTCTCCAAGATGGCACTCTAACATATGGGCAGAGGTTCCTACATTTAACAGCCCAAATACCATTTTGTTGTCCAGTAAGTAATGCAAAAACACACAAAAAAATGTCCCAGGTGCTGGTGCTGTAATATGAAGTGCAGAAAGGTGCTTCACTGGAACATTGCATCCTTGCCTATTCCTCTTCACATCTGCTTATGTTCCTATTGTCCATGACTTTTTTTTTCCTACTCTCATTTTTGAACCTGCTGATTTTTCAGCTTCTGTTGCCTTCTATGGCACAAAAGGCTTCAGTCACACTGTGTCAAGATACATTTTTCTTATTCCTATCTTAACCTACTCCCTACTCCATTTCACGGAGTCCACTTTAGTTCTGGTGTTGCAGTTTGGTGAATAACAGCTCTGCATTCACCTTGTCTTTATGATTTCATAATATTTTATCACTAAAGCATCTGCCACCCACTGTCCAGTCTTCTCAAGCGTCCAGTCTCAAACTGGACAATCCCAGCCTTAAGTCTCTCCCAAGGAGAGACTTAATCTCTCCTTGGCTGCTCCATGCCCTTGGTGACTTTATCTTACAGTGTCTTTATGCTCCCTGACTCTATAAAGTGCTTTCCGACGTGTGGAGACCACAAGAGCTTTCACTACACAATAGAGGGCACACTGATGCTTATATAAAGACAAAATTATGCCCTCTATCTTGTTCTCAGTTCTTTTTCGCTGCTGCGTGCTTTGGGATGACCAGCTCCCAGAGCTGTCAGTGGTGACCACGATGCAGCTCCTGAGCTGTTTCAGCTGATTCTGTTTTCACCCATCCAGTAGACATGGTTTGGAGGGAGCTCTGAGCTCTGTGATTGCTCCACTCTAGGAGTAGCAGGGAGGTGATGGCAGAAAGGGTGCTTCTGCCTTTGGGCCATAACTCGTCGTATCGTCATCCAGGTACAGCATGTCCAGACAGTGCACCAGGGCAGCACATAGGTTCTTAAAATCCCACATACGTTTCAAGATGTAAAATGTGTACAGGTAGCAACATGTCACTCTCAAAATTTCCCTAAGTCCATCTCATTACACATAACCTTAAAGATTAAAAATCTTATTGCTTCAAGTCTGAAAATCTTCCAAGCAGGAAACACAAAAACCACCTTATTTGATGTAAGTGATGATACCTGATTTTGGGTTTTTTACTGTGAATGGGGAAATGAAGGTATACATACAGTTAAAAATCACATGCAAACCTGAAGATCTAATGGCACTTTTGTCAGACACTTTTCATGATACTCTCAGCAATGTAATTCAACGTCCTGTGTCTCTGTTTCTTTACTCACAAAAAAGGAATAAATAACTCTTTGTCCCCCAGGGTAGACTTAGATTAAATCTTTTAACACTTTTAAAGTGTTTTTGAGTATTTGCTTGCTGTGCAAACACAAGGTTTGATAACGCCATTCACCATGTGTTGCCATCTAGAAGCTTCAGAGAGGAAGTAAGAAAGTTAAGAAAGTCTGAGCTGTCAAAATATTTGTTACAAGGAGTTCTCATGTTCTTTCCAAGTATGATTCATTTTCTTCTGTAAGCATATTTCTGTCTGTTTTGTTTAGCATTGAATTCCACATAACTTTGTATTGCAAAGCTATAGGCTAAAATGAATTGTGACAGATAGCAGGCCGTTTGATTGAAGCCATTCCAAGATTTTAAAATTTCAGAATAATTCCGCTTGATGTTTTTTTTTTCCCCAGTGTCTGATCCTTTCACTTGTAAGAAAATGACACCAAAGAAATAATATATTAGAAAAGACAGGTAACACAAGGGCACAAGTATGTAACACTGCATCATGTGTTCTTTCATTCAGAAAATTATTTGAACCATAAATGTTTCTCTGTGAATGGCTTGAAGCTCACTAAACTACTAAACTGTCTGCTATCTGTCCTCAAACTACAGTCAGGCAGCTCAGTAAATTTAAAACATCATTAGAAGTGCTCACAGATATAAAGATACAAAAAATTCAGATTTGTTTGTTTGAGCCTTGTAGTTTTGCAGATGGTGGAGGAGGGACTATTGGTGATATTTCCTGTAACATTAGCACATACCAACACTTACAGTTTTATCTAGATGTTTACTATGTTTGGTCCTTTCATGAGAGACCACCTATTGCAAACAAATTATTATCTATGATCCTCTGTGTTGTTTCAATAGCGACTTAAGCACCTATCTCTAAAAAAAATGTAAAGGGAAATTTGGACATATCTAAACCGACCAACATTACCAACCTGATGCCCAGGGCACAGTTTTACAACCCTAAGACAAATTTCCGGGGAATCCAGGACATGTACAAAGCACAGGGAATTGTTGTCTATGCAGGTTTCTGCCTATTCTACTTTTACTTTGATTTACCCCACCAGACCTTTACTCCACTGAGTCATCCTGATACCTTTAGTAGAATGACTCACTGAAGTAAGGTCAGCAAGCTCCTCATGCTCTGATTGAAGGGCAGGGGTATTTTGTAAGTAATTAGGCTCGCATGAGCACAAAGTCAAGTCAGTGAGATGTTTACTCAGCAGTACTTTTGAAAAATTTCCATTTACTGGGTCCACAGGCCAGTGAAATCATAGGGAATTTCCCAATGGTCTGTCAAAGGGTTTGGATTAAGGTTGTGTAAGCAAAGTTGCTGTAAAATATTTTAAAGACTTAAAATATAAAACCCTACTACGAGCAAGTTCAGGAAGAAAGTTTGTGAATTACGAAATAAAAGTTTGACTTAACAAATTGATTTAAGAAATGGGAATGTTGTTGAACACAGCTTGAAATAGCACATACAGCTCATGAAGCAGGAATTTCCATCGGGAGAAGAAAGGAAGGGAGGGAACAATATTGACACAGGCTGGCTAATCAGGAAAAGCCCAGAGCTAGCAATGCAATCGGGGACACAAATCCTCACCTCAGTAAGATCAGACCTAAAGGAAAACCTGTATCAGTCAGCAGAGTCATGAAAGATGATTTAATAAAACATTGAATTTGTTCTCCTGCAAGGGCAGGAAATAAGTCCTGTGATAGCGGATATTAAACTGATACCACCATTGCTTTCCACTGAAAGCCAGGTCTATTGGCATTTGCTTTGTTTTGCTTGTTCCCCATTTTTCTTGCAATAGAGAGGTCTGTCAACAAAGTGGCAAAGCACAGGTTTACTTCTGTGTAAACTGGGATAAGTTACAGTCCACATTACTCAGATGCAGAACATTGGCAGAGCTTGGCAGTGTTATCATTCCATTTATCTCACTTTTTTTCCTTGAAGGAGCTGAGGTCTGAGGTGGAGTTGGAGATCCTTGGAGAGACAGAAGGGCTTAGTCTCTCCTTCACGGCCATCTGTAACAATGGGACCATTTTTCCACATCAGAAGAAATGCTCTCATGTGAAAGTGGGAGACACAGTAAGTAAAGAACAAATTCTCAAAAGACAGCAAGCCAGGGAATTTAGGACACCAAGGTAGAGAGATTTGGTTAAATAATCTTCCTCCAAGACAGTTACCAAAAAGCAGGCAGTATCTGTTGCTCTATCTTGAGTGCCCTGCAGAACTCCCTGTGCTCCAGCTCCTAATGGCCCCCATTCTCTCTTCCAGGTCTCTTTCAATGTGACTGTAAGTCTCCCGTCTTGTGAAAAAAACAGAAGACATCTCATGATAAAGCCTGTGGGGCTCAGTGACGTGCTGGAAATGGAAATACATCCCCTATGCAGCTGTAACTGTCAGGCAAAGGCCGAGATGAACAGCCCAAAATGCAACCAAGGGAAAGGATCGTTCGAGTGCGGGGTGTGCGTCTGCAGCCCGGGGTATGTGGGGCCGCACTGCGAGTGCGATGAGAGCTCCCTGGGCACCAGTTCCTGCAAGGGCTCAGCTGGTCAGAGCTCCTGCAGCGGGAGAGGCGACTGCTACTGCGGACAGTGCGTGTGCCACCCGTCCCCATATGGAAAGGTGTACGGGCCTCACTGCGAGTGCGACAACTTCTCGTGCGGGAGGCACAGAGGGCTTCAGTGTGGAGGTATGGTCCCTTGGGGCTGTTTTTAGTGTCTGCATATAGAGCTTTATTGACTCACCCTTATCTGCGAGATTGTGAATTTGTATTTTCATCATATATTCAGTTGCAACCAATTCTGTATAAAGTGTAATATTTCTGAATGGTCTTTAGACTTAAAACAGTTTTTTCCTGGGCTATACCATTATAAATCAGAAATATTTACCTATTAGATTGTGCACTGTCGGGAGACAAGATTTGTGTGGAGGACTCTAGTAAAGAGAATGGAGCTGCACTGGCTTGCAGACAGTCTAAACAAAAATTTGATCCTCTGGCTTAGAACTGAAAATGCTGGGAGAGAAAGAAAGATGTTTGGAAGAAAGGTTAGAGAGGGGAAAATATTTTCTATTAAGGAGAATGATTTTAAAGGTCATCATTCAGATTCTTATTAAGAGACTGATCTGAAGTACAATAAATGTTTCTCCAGGTAATGGTGATTGTGACTGTGGGGAATGCAAGTGCCACAGCGGATGGACTGGGGAATACTGTAATTGCACAACTGACGCCAGCGCCTGCATTGCTGAGGATGGAACACTGTGCAGTGGCAGAGGAGAATGCATCTGCGGGACATGTGCTTGCACCCATCCAGGGGCCTCAGGCCAAACATGTGAAAAATGCCCTCTCTGCGGTGACCCTTGCAGTTCCAGATGGTAATGTGCTGGTTTTACATCTCTGATGTTTGTATCATCCATGTATCTATTTCCTATACTGCCTCATGAGTATGTTTACTGCTGTGTCTGTAAATTGTATTTACAGACCAGAACCCAGGAGCTTCTTTGCCCTTTGAGAAGGGTAGTCATAATTCATATTTCAACCATTCCTGAGCACTACTGTAATACAAAAGGACTTTATGGAAAACAATTAAATCACCTTCAAGCAGCACAGGTAAAACTTCACAGTTCCACTGCTGTCCCTGGCTGTACAACTAATCAGAACGGTGACCTTATACGACATCAGATAAAACCAGACAAACCTCCTTTCAATCCATAGTACAGAATAAAAATGTCCCAGCATAGCTGCTACAGCAAAAATGAGAACTTGCTGAAAAAAGTTGGCATTTGTATTACCATTCTCATTCATATGAATGAATAAGGTAGTGTTGTCCACTCAAGCTTTACACATCTGCAAATTCATAGTCCAAATTCAGTTAAGCTTGGCTGAATTAAAAAGGCACAAGTATGATAAACTAGGTAATAGTCTGGGGACGAATCAGTGAGTAGCTGTATGTCATGTGTAAGTTGATGATAAATTGATTGTAAATGGTGAAATGTCTTCTCTCCACTAAGCATACAAAATTTATGTAACTTTCCTGCTGTGATGAGAGGTGAATGCTATGGTGCATAATATGAAAATCAACCAAAACTACTCGGGTTGTGAAGCTGACCACTCTAAGTACACCATTGCTCATGCTTGTATTAAATGAGCTCTTGCAGGGCTACAGTCCAAACTGGGCCGTCTTCAGTAGAAATTTAAGCTAAAAGTTGAATCAGGCTTCACAGAACACGTTATTAATGACCCTGGCTTTGCTTTCTGAGTGCCGAGCAGTTTCAGTTGCCTGTTTCATGATGATGTTCTGTCTCCTTATTTAGAGTTGAGGCCCATTTCTCTTCCATACCAGCTCTCCACCATTGCATTTTCATACCTGTCATTGCAGTCTACACTGTCTCTAAGTGAAAAGCTATTCCGTGGCATGTGATTAAATCATCGATCTGTTTCTGTTAGTGCTAAATTTGACCCACAAAAGTAAGCTTCTCAGTATGTTCAAAGTAAAGAGCACTTCTGCATGCAACTGCTCTAAACATGAAGGACAGGGCTGCTGCTTTGCCCTGCCCAATTTGGCAGAGAGTAAGAAATATAAAGTTACATGATAGGCATTACATTATCCTGCTTAAACATGTATATTGTATGCAATGTTAGGTCTTTTCTCTCTACTTCAGTGTGCTCCCATGCTGAAACGCAGGGAACAAAGAGCCAGGAGAGAGAGAACATTGGGAATACCTGGGTAGGGTAACCAAGGAGCTGAAAAACCAGGTCAGAGAGGCTGGAGATCAATGGCTAGGCAGCTGAGAAAGAGAGTGTGTTTTAAAAGAAACATGGCAAATACGACAAAACCAGCAACACTGAGTTTGTCTCCATGAGATAGAGGCTATCCCATTACCTGCTCTCTCTGCTATTCACCATCTATAGAGCAAGCGATAAGGTCATCTGCATGCCCTGAAGATAAACTCAGCACCCTCAGCATATTCCCATGGATATATGTAACTCAATGCAACAGACAGCCACTGTTTTTTGGGGATGTTTTGCTGCAATGTTTCCCTTCCCCTTCCTCCTTCCCTTCCCCTTCCTCCTTCCCTTCCCCTTCCTCCTTCCCTTCCCTTCCTCCTTCCTTTCCCCTTCCCCTTCCTCCTCCCCTCTCTTCCCCTTCCCCTTCCTCCTCCCCTCCCCTTCCCTTCTTTTATTCAGTCCTTCAGATGGCTTCTCAGAGTCTCAGCCCCTGAAACTATTTGTGAGGAATCAGTAAATGCATTTTTCATCAGAAATTTTCATGCATTAATTCTGTTTGTTGTTTTATTTTCCACTAATAAACTCTGGATTTATTAAAATCTCATTGAATTTATGTGAAGATTTTCAGAGATTTCTAAAGGAATTGGTTTAGACTCTGTGTTTTAAAATAGTATTTCAATCATTCTACCATTAAATAAAAAAATAATTTTCCAGTAAATTTCATTAGTATTATTAGGATCTAAGTAATTCCTAACACAAGTAATCACATTCAAGAGACAACTATTGAGACACCTGAAAAGTGTTTTAATACATTATTCAACAGACTTTCAACAAAGGTAGACTTATACCAGGTGCCCCAACTTGATCTCTTTGAAGTCAATTTCAGATATCGCTCATCTGATAGGAATTTCTTCACCTGGTATTTTGTGTAAGAGTATTTAATGCTCAGGACATTTATTTTTGAAATTTTTAAAAATGAGTATTGTGTGTGACTAACCACATGTCTTTGATAGACCTCCATGAATAATGTTGCCTGGGGTTCTGTCTGGTAGCTAATAAACTGGGAGAGAATAGAGGACAAGACAGAGCTTATCCACAATACCTTTATTCAGGTGGGGGTTTTTTTGCTTGGTTTTGTTGGGATTTTTTTTGGTGGCAGTACCTATCATATTCCTGAGAACTGCTGTATCCATAGCAGGAGACCTTTTATTTAGCTTCCTTTTAAAATGCAGATGCACACATACTGGCTTTTGTCTTGTTGCTTTGTGACAGGCAGAGATTGATGAGCTGCTGAATTATTTTCCACAGGAGCTGTGTGGAATGTCACTTGGCTTCCGATGACAAGTCACTGGGAGATTGCAGTGAAAAATGCAAATTGGTTGATGCAACTGTCAGCATCGAAAAGGGTTAGTATACTCAGTCCTCCTTTCTTGTGTGTGTGTGTGATTAGTGGTAGGTTCCACTTTCAGTAATTTTATATTTGAAAGTAGCCTTGTTTTTCTGCTGTGGAATTATTTTATGGCTCATAAGGCAATTACTGTCTGTCTACAGTTCTGAGCCAAGTAGGAAATGCAGAACAGGGCTGATGTTACCCTTCCAGGTTAATTAACATATTGGGTCATGCCTATTTTCTAAGAACTTTATGCAGAAAAGTATAGAATTTAATAAATACCAGTCCCTGCAAATCAATGACTGATGAAAGTCCCCGAGTTTAAGTTACTCCTGTACCATGAGTTCCAATGGGGCTTCTTCTACCATACAAATAAAACCTGACTCCAGTCCTTAGGCAAACCCTTGATTACAGCTGGTGACGAGACACAGCCCTTTAACCTGTGGCAAAGACATTTCTCGTATTCTAAAAGGCTAAGTACATCTTCCAGTTATTCACTTTAATTCAAAGCTGCCCTCCATCATCAGAAGTTTCTGGAACAGTAATTAATCTTAAGTGAGATAATATATCAGAAAAAGAAACCCAAAAAGCACCAAGATCAAAAAGAACAGTAAGAAACCTTTAAATGAAAGACTGCATATTTTAGTTTCCTGTAGGGGAAGACGCTTACCTGTTCAACTGGTAGTCTGTATTTATTCTAATGGCAATTCTAGTCCCAACCCTGTGGCATATGCAATTGTTAAGTGAGGCAGGGCATAGGTGTATTATATCCACATCACATATGTACCATAAGCATTAAATAAGACAAATTTAAGAATAAGGATGATAATGCAGAATCCTGTCTGCATGTCTAAGGTTTGTGTCTGAAAGCTGTTGGAAGGCTATCCAGAGCTGTGCATGCAGAAATGTCATCACTGATGTACATATTTCCAGGAAAGCTACACATTTTTGTTTTTGATGACAATACTCCATAATACAGAGCTCAAATATCACAAATATTGCCCTTGTAAGGACAATTAATTCCAATTTTGTATTTTTATCAAAATTATTATCATGCTTTGCCTTTGTAAACATCAGTATTTGTTTATAAATATAAAAATACCTTTACGGGCTTAAAAAACATATAAACACTTTTATCGTATCTCTGTAAGGTTTGCAGGTTGCTGTTGTTAGATGGCAGATATTGGTAGCTAGGAATATATAAAACATTCTATTTTCAAATATAATGAATACTGATCAAGAGCAGAAACAGCCATTTATATGTCTCTGTTCACAAACACAGAGGTCACTGTTATATGAGCATGTCAATAAAATCTCCTATTCCTGCTTATTTCTTTTTTCATGTCCTATGCTTCCCTGATTGGGACTGTCAGCTACTTCTTTAGGTTTAAAATTTATTTGCAGCAGTTACAGCAAGTACTGTAGTGAGGACTGGATAACTGTTCCCATCTGGACCTCTAAAAAAAAGAAAAAAAAAAGATGAAGCTGTTGCAAACTGTGTTTCATCTTAAAAGCTTGTGTAATACCTCCAAAGATTTGTTTTGGCATGGAGGTAGCCTCATTAAGAAGTCCTGATAGGAAAAAAATAACCTTCAAAATAAGAATTAAAAAATAATCATAGAATAAACACTAAAACAAACCCCAACAATTTGAAAATGCAATAACTAGCACACCACATAATATTTAAAACAGAGGATTGAACAACTTCATATGGTAGTCTACTTCTTTCTTGTTTATGTTTCAGTTTCTTTAATGCTTCAAGGCTTTTGGGGGGAAAAAAAAAAGCAATAGCTTTAGTTTAAATAAAACAGTAGCACTTAAAAAATTTCATTTCTCTCTTGCATGTGTATGTTGCAGAAAAAAGGGTAGGCTTTACATTTTCCTGTTTCCTGTGAACGCCCATTTTAGGCTCTGAGTCGTGACTTTCACCTCCTCTGCTTTAGTTCTGAGGTTACCAGGGGTTTCTCTTCCTGCTCCCCACAACACAATGGGTCAGCCATTCCCCTTAAGGCTCCATCAGGGAATGGGATGCCCAGCAGCTTTGGAGGTGCTGATGGCTTCACATTTACTGGGCTTATCTTCACAGAAGGCATCACTTTCAAACATTTATTTTCATTCACTTTTAGTACTTGAACATTTAAGTTAGGCTAATCTTTCCTTTGCCAGATGGGTGGAAGAGGAGCCCTCGCTACTCAGGAGGAACCACTATTCCTAAAAGGTGGTTCCTGCTACCACCCCAGCCACAGGGCACCAGGCTGTTCCTGCCAAAAGCCCAGCAAGGACAGTTACACTTTCTTTGGAGAAACTGAGTTTTTCCTCCTCCATAGTTCTGACACCTCACAAATTCCAGGTGCAGCAGCAAAGTGGATACTGGAACCTGAATAAACCCCTATATCAGCGCTGCTCTGTTGTGACTCAAAATGAGATGAACTCTGTTCAAAAAAAACATTTTGTTGAGCAAAAGGCAAACAAGAAAGGGCATAATGACATTTAAATTTGCAGTCAATTTTTTTTGTTGAATCTTTTATATTAGTTTCTGTAAGGAGTCTTTCATGCTTTGAGTCTCCATCTTGCCACTGTTACTCAATTCCTCCTCCAGTGTGACTCCAGTGATTTCAAATACAATTGAAATTAATAGAATTAGGCTGCAGGCAGAAGTGAGAAGAGTATGATGATTCACTGCAGAATGCAGAAAATTACACAGATGTAAATTACAGGAATTTACCTACCTAGGTAAATTTTTGTCCTGATGAACTGCAAATAATATATGCAATATACTCTCTTAGTGATCCTTCATCCTAAAAATAACATCAGAGAAACAAAAATATTAACTGTAAGCTGGGTTCTGAATAGCTTGAACAGGCATCTTTGCTTTCATTTCTACATCATTGCACATAATCATACTTCTGTTTCCCTTGGTTTCATATTATGACATTAAATTAAAAATTACTATTTAAAAATATCTAATACATGTGCAGTTACTGCCTTGTGGATGATATTTAGAATATGCCTGTGAGTTTTTCTCTGTCTTCAGAATAGCTAACAACTATTTTTTTGAATCTGCTTGCTTAAAGGAGTTGGGAAAGTACAAATATTGCACAACTTGTGACAGTGTTACTGGAACTGTGACCTGGCAATGAGAGCCATCAGTCTGCAGTTTGTGCCCCTTCTAACAAAACCAAATCTTGTTAAATCAGCAAGTCTTGGCTGCCTGTCACCTGGCTAGATAATACATTGCTCTGCCATCAAGGACGGGCAACAGGTTAAGTACAAGAGTATTGCAAATCAAGAGCATGTTTCCATTAAAATCCAACCAGATGTGATTCTCTTTTTAAAACAAGCAGAGAAAGGGACTAGGGTAGTCAATACTGTCATATTTTCTATGGTGTTTAATGGTGTTTTCTGTAAGACCAAACCTTATGATAATAAGCAATATGAAGAAGAAATGGAGCAGAACTTATTTCTTTATGTACCATAGGTTTCTTTATAATCCCTTATTGCACACAGTTATAAGATATTTTTGCTCTGTAAAATATTTTATTATGGTTGCACTCAAAATTATGGCAATTTTTGATTGTCTTATTTGCTTTATATTGTCCCTCAAAGCCAGCTTCCTGCTGTCTCCCTGTCCTCTTTTAATGATTTTTTCCCAGCAGAAAAGCTCGCCAGTTAGGAATATCTGGAAGGAAAAAAGTGGGTTAAGCTTTTGTGCTGATCAACAGTAAGTGGAGAGACAAATAAACAAGGGCAGACTGTCATCTCTGGTCACTTTATTTGCTTCCCCTGGAATCACATTACAAAAAATCCCAGAACTGCAGTTTTCTGTTATTAATCTCTATTTACTCCTGTGACAGTATTGGACACACATTGACCTTTGAGGGGGCTATTGTGGAATAAATGAATGGCAGCCTTTCTAACAGCATCCATTGCTGTTTGATGTATGTATATCTACTTCTGACACGTGATCTAGAGATGGCAGGAGTAGCTGTAAACCAAGGAACATACTTGGTTCTACTCTTTACTTTGTCCTATAATTTGGGACTACTACATTTCCTAGACAGATGGCAGTTAAGCATCTTGGAGGCACTTCCAATTCATTGAAATTCACGGCACACTAATAGGATACACTGGATGGTCAGTGCAGATTGACAACATCGGGATCAGTTCTTCAGAAATATAAGTGAAAAATCATAAACTAAACAAAATTGGGATTGGTAGAAAATCCATTAAATTTAGTGGAAATTCTGAGAGTACTACTGCTTTTATCTCTCACTCTTTACCATGCACAGATGAGGCTATGACAAACATGATGCCAGTAGTCTTCCTAGTTATTAAATGTTAAATTTAATTTGATCTGATGAATGACTTTTTTCCTTCCCTCTGCAGATTATTCAGAGGATAAATCCATTTCCTGCTCTTTGCAGGGGGAAAATGAATGTATAACCACATTTCTACTGGCTGTGGATGAACTGGGAAGGACAGTCATTCATAGCATAGAACAGAAAGGTAAGCAGTGAATATTGCTTTTTCTATGTGAAATCTGATTTAAAACCATAGACTGGGTGAGCAATTTAGAAGCTGAGCTCTTTTAAGCAGCACAGCACCTCCTTGTGTTTGTAGCTCTTCTCTGCCCAGCCAAAAGAGCACCTCCTCAAGCACTTATTTAATGCAGTGGTAAAATAAATACTTGACCTTTCATGAAAGATGGGCAGAGCAATCCTTGCTGCAAGAATAAGTAAATTTTTTTAAAGAATTGTGCAATTCTAAGATGATGATACCAATGTCATTTGCATTATATGATAAGAATATAATTCACTTTGAAATTTATACATATTTCATAGATGGACAAATATTCAAAAGACTATCTGATTGGGTTTACCTAATGAAACTCTAAAATATATTTGTAATTCTGTTGAATGATTCAGTATCATAGAATCATAGAACAGTTTGGGTTGGAAGGGACCTAAAAGATCACGTAGTTCCAAGCCCCCTGTCCCAAGGGGAGATACCACTCTCAGAGCTCTATCCAACCTGGCCTTGAACACTGCCAGGCCTGAGGTGTCCACAACTTCTCTGAGCAACCTGTGCCAGGGCCTCATCACCCACACAGTAAAGAATTTCTTCCTAATATCCAATCTAAATCTACTCTTTTTCAATTTAAAGCCAATCCCCCTTGTCCTGTCACTACATGCCCTTGTAGAAAGTCCCCCTCCAGCTGTCTTGTAGCCCCTTTAGGTAGTGGAAAGTGCTCTTTAGGTCTCCCCAAAGCCTGCTCTTTTCCAGACTGAACAACCCCCATCTAACTAACAGATATACAACAGATCTCTTTATGTCCTTTCATTAACATGACTTCTTTATTTACTGCTGTTTCACTACTGATTTTTTATTAAATCTCCTAATCAGGTAGGACAAGAGAGAACCCAAACACCACTTTTCCGCAGCCAAATAGTTTATCTTCCAGGCAATTAAGACTTCTTGGTACTAAATGTTAGTTACATTTTAGGCAAAGCAATGCAGATTTGTAACTTACTTCTGTTAGCATAAATGGCATTTGTTTTATTAACCCTTTGTGTAGCCTTTCTTTAGCAAACAAGTGAGCACAACAAAAGCAGCTTCTGCCCTGAGAACAGTGGTCTGGTTTTGTATAGGTTACTAGTACAGCAAAGATGGTTTTAACAAAGCTAGTATTAAAGAAGCACACCTCTTTGTAAACTACACCCTTAAGATACAAGAATTTAAGGGTAAGATTTTCTCTTTATTAAATGCCTTATGTATTTTAAGTAGATTTGGAAAAAAAAAAAAAAAACAAAAACAAAAAACAAACCTTAAAGAAATATCTTAAGGAAGGTATTTCCTTAAGCACTGACCGCTGTGCAGTGGCTCTCCCACAGTGCTACAGTAACCATCTTCACTTCCATGAATGAAATCATATTTCTAGAGAATTTCTTGAGATCTTATCTCAGTTCACATTTCAAGGCCCAGGAGCAGAATAGTAAGTGGCAGTGAAGTCAATATGGCACCAGCAGCCAGAATGCCAACCCACTGCTCAAACCAGACCCCTAAGAATTAGTTAAATGATGACATCAAACAAAACCAGAATGTGAAATACAATCATGTAAGACAAATAAGATTGAAATGAATTTTTCTATGTCCTTAAACCATGGTTCAGCAGAAAATTTTTAAAAATAGTGGTGTTCTACTTTTATAAACAATACTTTCTAATATTAAAAGAATCAAACTTCTTTGTGTTTTGATGAAGCAAAAACTTCAGTTTTAATTTTGACTCTCTGAAATATTGTAGGATAAAATTAATTCAGGATTTGAAATTCAAAATTGCTTCCAGTTGCCCAGACCAACACTTTCAACAAGTCTAAAGGGTTTTTTTTTACCAATTGTATTCATTACAGTAATGTAGTTTTCTCTTTTTTATGAATATCATTGGTTACTTCACCCTGATACAGATCTGACTAGAATTTTTTCTTCTGCAACATGCTGAATATCAGTTAATTGGACTAGAGCTCTAGCCATAACATTGTAAAATTCATAATCTTGTCAACTCAGCCCTGTTTTTTAGGATTATATTGGCACAGATCTGAAATCAATTTTCTGACTTCAGAATCTGTGTCTGTATCCAGCAGCTGCTGACTGATTGACATGGTCAAAGCGCAGTGGAACAAGTTCGCAATTAAATTTTTTAACTTTTTAATGCAATATTTTCCATCTGGTTTCACAAACCCTTTAGCAAGCTAATAGGAGGAAAATAACATGGACTTGAAGAAAAAGGTGTGTACAGCTCATGGCAAATGAGAAGCTCAGAACACTTCTTGGCTTTTTTTAATTGCCTAAAATTTACTGATTGGATATCCACAGTCATAACTGTTTTTTTTCCACAGATTGCACACAACTTCCAAATATCCCAATGATAATGGTGGGTGTCACCCTTGCTATCCTTCTCATTGGCATTGTTTTACTTTGTATATGGAAATTACTGGTGTCAGTTCAAGACCGAAAAGAGGTGGCCAAGTTTGAAGCAGAAAAATCAAAAGTTAAATGGCAAACGGTACGTGACAGTCATTGATTTCATACAATTTATTGTATTTAATTTGGTTGCATCATGCACAAGTGCCTTTAAAATTCTATGTCTTGGTTTTGTTCTTTTAAATGGATAGATTTTGCTGGTAGGTTTTCACTACATTTAGAATCCTATAAAGTAAAATTGTGATTCTTTTATTGATAAAAATATCAAGTGTTTAATCTCCTGGTTTAATTTCTTCCACATGTAAGAATGCGTAAATAGCTTTTTTTTTTTATTAGTTGCTTTTAATTATTATCCCATCTTTGATTAATTTGAACAAAGTTGTTGGCTGCCTATGTGATTATCAGAGGTGTGCCCCTCTGCCCAGAAACAGAGCCATTTAGGAAAGAGAGGTTGGTGATGGCCTCTGTGATGGGAGCCCACCCAGACAGAGGAGTCATGAATGGAAGCTGTCCAAAATGTAGGTTAAAGGACAGAGAAATTCAGGCCTTATCTTTTATCTATAGCTTTAGGAATCTAATGCAAGCTTACACCACATGTTCCCTTTCCTTCTTTCCTTTCTGCCCTTGACTTTTTTGCTCTTTTGCAAAATCTTCAAGACTTTTGAGGATCTTTGAAAAACAAGCATGTTGAGTAAGCATTTCTAGGGGGTGTCAGGAGGATAGGCAATGTGCTGCTGTTCATTCCGCTCCATTCTCCTACAAAGTCCTGTGATTGCAACATTTCTCCAAGAATGGGCACTGTCAGCCTTTCAGCTTTTGACATGGGGAAAATCCTTACAGGCAAGGCCACCTGAGAATGTTTTCTTGATCCTTCAGGAGAGCTGCATATGGTAAGAGGGAAGGGAAGGATACGCTTGATAGAAGCATTTCAATTTTCTGTCACAAATTGAAGGGATAGGAAGTGATTGATGAGAGACCAGGATTAGAAGCTCAGATGAGACTTGCCCTTCTCCCACCACAGGGCAGATAGCCTATGTAGCTCAAGCAAGAGGACCATGACAAGTAACACCTCACTGCTGAGACACAATCTGTGCTTTTATAATCATCCAACCACCAGGTTTGATACACAAATTATATTGGACACATTTGATAAAGTATTGTTTGACAATGTGCATTACTTTAATCTGGGAGGCAGCTGTGAAGGAGAGCATGTTCCTGACCCTAGGCTGGTTTGTGTTGCCTCTTATAGGCCACTCTGGGTTTCAGTGGCTTGGAATATAAGTGAGGAACTGAAGGCTATTCTAAAATCACCAAAGGTACAGAATTACTTGTACACAAAGACTGTGTGACTCCCATTTCACCTGTTTTTGTTTTGGTTCTTTTTTTTTCTTTTTTCTTTTTTTTTTTTTTTTTTTTTAGGAAACAAATCCACTGTACAGAGGCTCAACAACGACTTTTAAAAATGTAACTTACAAGAACCAAGAAAAGCAAAAAGGGGCCATGGCTGCAGATTTCTACTAGCACCTTCAACACTACAAACTTAGTTATCCTGGCAGGGAATCCAAAAACACGTGTTTTTTCTCAGCTGATTATGTCATATTTGTTTGCACCTTGCAGTGGTATAACCATTCTGTTGGAGAAAATATATCTTGTGTTGGGAAAAATACAGATATTATATTAGAAGTAAAGGTTGATAGAAATATTAAAAACATCCAATCCTTTATTATTAAAGCCCCCATCTTAAAAAAATGGCATCACAAATAATTTTGTCATTAATACTGAGGATTATAAATTATCATATGTAAGCCTATATTTGTTAAATTAGGTATTTACAATGAGCTTTACACTACTTTGTTCATACAAACATACCATATATTTGTGTTTAGGAATGTATTTGTATCAGTCTATCTGGTCGGCTGATTTAAATTTAAAGAAGTTTTTTTTTCATGACGGAAGCTTAAAGTACTGAGGATAGAGCTTCCTCATACCACCTGTGTGACTGAATAGTTTTTCATCAGAAAAAAGTAATGTTATTGTCTGTCTTCTATATGTAAGTTATACAGAAGTATTTCCTCTCTGATTCTTCTTTCTTGTCCTGTTTTCCTCTTTCCTTGTCCTTATTGCTGTTTGATGTTCTTTAAGGACCCAGTCCCTGGGGTTTTCTCAGGGAAAGCTAACTCAAGCCTTATTCACCTGCAGTTGTTTTCTGCTCCAGGCATAGACTGGTGAGTTTTTTTTTCCTTTAAATTCTAGTAGAGAGGATCCAGAGCAAAAGGTAAATATCTGTAAATTAGAGGACCCAGTAGAGACACTTTTAAACCAGAGGATTACCAGAACTCCATTTCACAATTTGCACCCTGAGAATGGTTTAGACACTCAAAATAAACCTCACATGCTGGCCCATCACACAAACTGGTTCAGGAGCCCTTGACATGCAGAAAATATTCACACAAAATATTCAGTATCACACACAAAGACAATACTCTTTTGTTGATATATCCAAAATTCAGTGCCCAGCAGCCAAACTGTTTAGTCATGTGTGAAATAAAATAATCACATTTTTTGGGCTGGGTTATTTGGTTTTGGTTTGATTTAGTTATATTCCCCCAAACTAAGCAACAAACAGATCTATGGATTTCACTTCATATTCATTTACATTATGTTAATGAAGAATTTTACATCTCAGTTTTAGCTAGTTACTGATGACTTGCCATAAATATTTAAGTTGTAATGCTGTTACCATGCATAGCACCAGATAAAAAAGCCCCAAAAAGCAGCTAACATGCTGGCAGAGAAAAATTACAACATTGGGCTATTTTAAAATATCACTAATATACTTCACTTTTTAATAGCCTTTTCAGCTGCATTTTTTGCTACTCTGAAACAGATGGTCAAAAGGTACATATGAAAGTACTTAGAAAACTTAGAAATCAAAGATACATTGACACAGTCACAAACAATCTCATACATTCCCTGTAGTAAATCATGTATTTGATCTAAAAAAAATTATGTCCATTTTGTAATAAATATTTACAAAGTCTGCGCAACTTCAGTCTCCATATCTCCAGTTTCTGGAAGTGAGACTGACCCATGCCTGTTTTAGGGCCTGATCCAAAGCCTGCTGGAGTCAGTGGCTACAGATGAGGATCTAGTTTCAGTGAAACTATTAGTTTTCATTTACAAAGATTGTTTTGTTTAAACAAACTGATTAATACTCTCTGTTAGTGGCTAGAACTTATAGTATATATTTCTGTGCAAAGAGAAATAGTATCAGATGCCTTTGGAAAGAAGGTGATGCAATATTCATGTAGTAAGTACAAAATTATAGCAGTATGATGGAAATTATGTCTGTCATTAAACTGGAACAGATTCACATCTGTACTCCTTGGTATTCCTGCATATCTCATCGTGGAAACTGTGCACAGATAAAGGATTACATCTGTGGCCCTTCCAACCACTAGACTCCCACGGATGTCAGTGAAAGTTACATGTGGGATCAAATCCCGTTTCCCTGGCACGTGGATAAACTCATGGGATGCAACACTGGCCCCTGAATCTGCTCAGATTCCACTTGGGTCAGGATTGCCTAAGGACTAGGGAAATCTGGATTTAGCCCATGTAAGTTATCTGTTACTCTTTTGTTTCTCACACAGAAGTCATCAAATTATAAACTTTCTCTGAAAGAAATGAAAATATTTTTATTACTTTTTAAGTAATAAAAATCTATACTGTTTATTAAATACTATTTAAGTTCTGTTTCTGAGAAGGCTGATTCTGCTGCTCAATATTAGGGTTGAAAGCCTTTCTTCTGTAGGTCACCAATTTCAATATTGCAACATATCTCAGTATTCAAATGTCATTAAAAAGGTGGTGTTTGCATTTCATATCAAATGCTTAGTGGTCTACATTCCATGTTCCTGCAGGAGATTTTGTTTCAAAAAGCTTCTTGCTCTCTTCTCATCACTTGCATCTTCCGGTCATCAGCAAAGATCCAATTTGGTATGTAGACAATGTTTACAGTCCAATTACTCCTCCTAAAAACCTCTCTCTCTGAATTATCAAGGATGTAACAAAATCAGGGAGTATGATTTGCAATTTCCCTGCTGCGACAACTGTACTACCGATTTTCTGTGCACCTTCCAAACTGTCAGGATGGAAATCACTCAAATAATTAAAAATTCATGAGAAGAGAGAAAACAGAAGGGCTTGGTGAGGAAGGTTTCTGTTATTGAGGGATATCAAATAACTAGACTTATTCATATGAGCCATCCTTTTACCAGCATTAATTTAGATTTCAACTAAACTCCCAGATTTCAAGAACTTTCAAGATCTTACTTGGCATTCATCCTAGAGAGAAGAGTGGAGTTCATCCTTTTGTATTAACTATATCACTTTCTTCTTATAGCATTTGTACCAAAGTTCATATTTTTCTCTCTATTCTATTTTCCTCCACTAAACTATAAGTGGGTTTGTGTGTGGTGAGTGGGATGAAAAAGTCTTTCTGCTGTTTTCACAAATACTGTTTTGACCTGAGGCTGGACCTTGACAGTGGACAAAACATTTTTTAATAGTAATACTACTATTCACTGAAGAGTTAAACTGAATTAAAGAATAAACCTTAGCAATTTTAGAGTATTTGTGTATCTTTTACATCCTGTAGTATAGTAATTTCAATAATGTGTGTTAAATGGATCACTTTAGTTTGATTTATAAAAGTTTCGTGTTGGTCAGTGTTTTACATGTCCAGATTGCATTCAACTTTGTTTTGTAATATAACTAGTGAGTAGTAAGTCTGGGATACAGGGCTGAGATGTTAAGTGCAATACTCTCCATGTGTCATCTGTCTTTATGTAGAAGTTCAAGTCTGTTTTGCAGTGGGCATAAGGGAGTTATTGTCCCGTAAAAATTACCACACACAGTCTAAAAGTAAAAAAAAAAAAAAAAAAAAAAGACAATTTTTAGCTTCATCCATTTGAAAGAAACCTGTAAATGTCTCAACTTGTTTGTGTAAAACAGGAGATATTTGACCTTGAATAAAGATTGTAATATTGAATGCATTTTTAATATTTTTTTTTACTGTTCATTCTACATATTCTATTTTGGCATCTGTCATTATCATTGTTTTCACATAATTTCATGGATCTTAGCAAATTTTTCATGCTTTGGCATACCCTAGACATTTTTTTATAACTCCTCTTCCCTTTTTTAAGACAGCAATTTAATGTCTGGATTTTCTTCATTTGTGATCCTTTTACTTTTCAAGGAAATGAATTAGTGAATGAATGTTAACCTATTTCTAGAATCCTGATTGATGACATATGGCCTTTCATTCTTTGGAACTAGATGATCTTTAAGTTCCCTTCCAACCCAAACCATGCTATGATTGTTTTGAATAGTGATCCCTAAATTGCACAACTTGCCTAAAGCTAAAGATCCATCCATTCCATAAGTGTAACAGCAGCAATATCTTTTAGGAAATACACAGCAAGGTGCATATTTTCTCTTTAATCCCTTTTAATTCCTTTTTTTCCTCTAATGAAAAGTCATGTATTTTGATGTTTGCTGATTTCCTGCTCTGAGGAAGAGAACATTACTCTCCATCCTTAACAGAACCATATTTAAAGTCTGTTGTATTCTCCAGGCATGCAGTAAGATCATGTTCTCTTGCATTTCACAGTGAACTGGGAAAAAAAAAGTGATACAATTGCATAATGTGTACTCATGGCAATTAATTTGGAATGTATTCTACCCCAAGACTTCCTTGGTTTGTTTGTTTTTATGAATGGGTCATGCTTAGAAACCTCTATGTTTTTACTGATCTGCATATCAGCTAACACTGACAGATAGCAACTAACCCACAATAATGACAGGTGGTGTAGATTAAAAAAAATGCTTTGGCTTTTCACAGATCTTGGTAGACAAGAACTTTGTTTCTTGAAGCTGTGTTGGTCTCTCTTTTCAACCATTCTTCATGGAAAAGCAGAGAGAAGCCTTTGATTGCAACCTCTTCCTTCCTCGTAATATTTACACTACAATTTAGACTTATTTTTAATGAAATTGGACAATTTACACAATTTCAAGACATTTCTGTATTCAGATAGATGAGGTTCTCAAGACATGATACATTTTTTTTTGTTTTTAATTTTTCCCACAGGGTAAATTTCCTCAACAGGGTGTTTGTTTTTTTTTCATTACTGTTTTCATATTTAGAATAGGTAGGAGTGTAAATAAAACTGAAGTTTTAAGTGTGAAGAAATAGGACATTTCTATTTAATGTTCAGCAGTTAGATGTTACCTGTGCTTGGAAAACTGTGTACCAGCATCAGGCTTCAAATTTAATAACTCCAGTTCAAAGGCAAATTGTATCCCCTGCTGATCTTCTTAATTGAGGTTAAAATTTGTTTTCTCCAAAACTCTCAACAACTTAAAAACCAGACCTATAATTATAGTGTAATTACCACGTAACAAACCCTTGATTGCTTCTATTTTAGGTTATGGTGGATTTGAAAAATGATAGATTTAAAAAAAAAAAAAGAATCAGCCCCCTCAAACCAAGTATGAAAAACAAACAAAGTCCAGCAACAACAAAAATCCCCAATTATCTCGGAGGTGATGGAGAAATTAAACCTGACAATATATCCAGGCAGAAAAGACTAGTTCAGCCTAAGAGTCCTAGAAAAAGAGTCCTTAATATCAATGAATTGTTAGAAAAACTTCTGACACACTTTCCCTCTCCTTCACCAGCATCCGCAGGGAGAGAAAGTCCTCTGTGGTACTGTGTCACAAGCCAGCACACAAGGTGAAAATCAAATGAACCACAGTCAAGAGAATTTGGCTTTTTTCAGAAACAGTGGTCTGTACTTCTTGTATTCATCCTAGAGTACTTGCAGCTACTGCTGCCAAATGTCTGGGACAGCAGCTGCAAGAGAACAGTTCAGCATCTCCTTCCCATAGACTACATGTTTTGGATTCCTGTTCTGATGCTCTCTGAATCTGGCAGATAGAGAGCTTTATTAGAGAGGCTTCTCCCTGAACACATTATTTACTGTGGGTAATTTGTCAGATTCCCAAAAGAGCTTACGGAAAGATTGCCCCTAAGGGTTTGTCCACTAGTGGCACTCAAGAAATTAATTTGGAAATATATTGAGGAATTTATTATGGGCTGGATAATCCACATGAAAAGTGTGTAGAAAATGTTCACTTTGAATTGGACTGGTCTTAATCAAGTCAATCTTTATTTCAAAGTAAGGACAAGAGTGTAAGAACATGTTTAATTTGGTTTATGTGATTTACTGTACAGTCACTAATTTAATTAATTTAGATTAAATTTTGAGTCATTTTAAGGACATAAAGGATGAAAAAGTTTGATATAGAGAAAGAAAGGAAAATTCCCAGCTATTAAAGGCTAAACTGGTTTAAAAGCATTGGTGGCAAGTTGTTTCCATTGGTTAGAACTTTTCGGTGACTCATAGTCACAGCCTCTACCCTATTAAAATTAGAGCATTTAAGTTTTTTGACTGCACATTTGCATCTGATGGTAAGTAAACATGTTAGTAAACAGAATTTCCCTGCAGAAAAATGATGCTGTTCTGACCAACATGTCTAACTCTTCACAGGAAAAAATCCACCAGCAAATGATATTCTCCATCTTCCTGAAATGAGCAGGAACTCGGAAACACTCAGTCTTAGCAATCCAACTTAATTTCTTGTACTTTTTAATGAATTTTCAATTTGGGCATGGAAGAATGCAAAGGAAAAATATTTTTGCTTTTTCCATTGTCTTAGTAGCATAAAATTCAGAGAAGAGAGTAAAAATTTTAACAAGTGGTTCACTGGTGCCTACCCATATGTGGGTGTGCTGATATAATATAAAATATAACTGTATAAGTAATGAAGACAGATTCTATCGCTGTGCAAAGCCAATGGGAGCTCTGGTTTCCAGACTTTCTTGAATGATGGTTCTTAAATCCTCAAATATGAGGCTGACTGTATATCTGATTTGCTACAAAGCAAAATATTGAAGATAACAAAAAAAAACTATGCCTATGCATTTTTATTGAATACAAATTAAGGTATCTAATGCAAGGATTATTTCACCTGAGAAGAAACTGGTTAAAGGAAAGAGGTAAAGTAAAATTGCTTTGGGTTTCTCTGTGTACATATTCTCTAATGAACACAGTAAGTCTTTTTATATTACCTGTGGGATTTCAGAGTCTAAATATGTATGCACGGCTGAGAAAACAGGATCAGCTCTTGTGAGAAGGAGTGTACAAGGTGCAAAGGCACACCCTGTTCCAACCTGTGAAATCATATCAGCAGTGAGTACACATTATGCCCTAGAATTTCTGCAAGCATATATCTTTGTTCCAGGTGTTACACCTGGTCAAGCTTTTTTTTTTTTTTTCCGACTAGACTGATAGTACTTTGTTGGCGGTTGTCTGTTCTTTCTGAGTTGTTCGTAATCTTTTAGTAAATGACAAAGCTTAAATTTTCCTAACCTTCACTTCTGACCACTCCAGGTTATACCGAAGCCAAGCCAGGCTCACTAACCCTCCTGTTTTAGGCACCATTAAATCAGCAGGATGCACAGAGAGGCAATGGGACCTGGCAAGAGATCTTTTGGTGGTGGCCACCGGAGACCAATGCTGGCTGGTGGGGCAGCGTGGGCACACTGCTATGGAGGGAACACACTGACTGAGGGTCTTGTGCTTCTTGAAAGCATCAGTTTTCCTGGAGCTAACAAAAAGTTTCCTCAATGCTTCATTGTCAGAAACTATGTTCACTTCCACTTTTTCTCTTTTTTTAAAGTGGAACCTGCATATTCCCTATTACTCTGATTTATGAAGCTTTGTTCTGATAAAGATGGTCTGTGCTTAAGGAATTGGTTAGCACAGGGTGGAGGACACATCTGGCCAAAGAAATCAGGAATGGTTTTGCCTACAAACTTGTTTGCATATAATTAACAAACTTTGAGAAAATTATCAGTCTCTCAGATGTATTTAAGATAGGAAACAAAAGTTGTGAAAGTTTTATGGAATTAATATTTATTCTAAAATTTCTGCTAAACAACTATATGATGGCTTTATTGGTTTGTTTAAAAAGGATAATATTTTTTGATCACAGTATGAGTAATTTCTGGTATTGAGTACAATGAATCATAGGTTTATTTAGTAAACAAGTCTACAGTGTAATAATAATAGCTTTTCTTGGGACCACAGTAGCCATTCTTTTGTAGCAAATCTTTGCAAAAGTGGTTTCCTTCTTCTATTGATTTCACAGTGCTAACAAGAAGGGCAAAAAACCCAACTGTGCTACATCAAAAGAGGAATGACACAGCCAAGGATCTGAAAGGGAAAGGATAAGGCAAAAGTAGGCTTTGAGAAACTACCAGGGATGGGCCAGAGGCCACTCTGGCCCCATTAACCAGTTTTGTTTTATTGCAAGTATTTCAATATTGGATTTTTTCCCTTAATGCCACATCAATTACATGAAAGTCTGTCTTCTATTGAATTTGATATTACTGCCAATCAAAAGCCAGTTTGACATATAGTAACAGTAAAATTCCTACCAAAAGCTGGCAGTTTACAACCAGAGATTTCACTTAACCTGAAACTGGCCAGTACAGACTGTCCTGTAAGGCTGCCTTACCCAACGTGAGCTGACAAGGACCGAAACTGCAGAGCCTGATGGCCACAGCAATTACCTGGGAGCATGGGAGAATGGAGTGGTGTAACAAACACAGGTAGGACTGCCAAAGGAAAAAGGGTGCCACTACTCATGGCTGGGATGTGTTAGAGGAGGTAGAAAAGGTGGAAGCAGTGCCTGTAGTGACTATAACCAAATGTAACTGGACTGGCAGAGTTGATAAATGAAAGTAGTTCTGTCTCTGAAAATAGAAAAAGTAGAGTAAAAAGGAAGATGAATGTAAACTTGGGAGTTGATTCAAGAAGCCATTTTTCAGAACCAAACAGTATGTAGGACAGTCTCTCCAAGAAAAGATGGCAGTGTTGCTTGCTGGGCACTGCTAATGCAAGGAATTTTTGTCCTGCATTTTATTCCTAGGTATTCTCTGGTTTATTATTCCCATTCTGGCTGGGAAAAAAAAAAAGTCCTGTCCTCAGACTTCAGATTATGAACAAAAATTACTGTGTGAGGAGTTGTGACACATCGGATCTCTGTGTGTGCCTTGGAAAAGCAATGGGTTTGTAAGCAAATTGAATTAGTGTGAATTTGATAAGTGTTTTTATTTGTGGATGCAGGTAACGAACATTCACTGGGTTCATATCTCTGTATGGATCTCACACAGAAGTTGAAGTTAATGTCTGAGAAAAGATAGGGGAAGGAACTGAACATCTGTTTAGAGTATCTAAATAGCAAGGGTAGGTCAACTCAGTCAAGTATATATATATTTATATTTATACATATGGGTCAAAGGATACACAAAAAGAAAGAGAACAGATCATCAACAGAGAAATGAAGAGAAAAATATTTATAAAAAGTGGGTTCCAGACAGAAAATAAAACAAAGGAGCCAAATCACTACAGCAAATGCCTTGAAGGAACATATGTAAAGATTCAAACAAACAAAAAAAACCAACTAACCAAATAAAATTGGAAAGCTATACCATTTAATGTGCAAGGTAATATAAGTTGCCATCATGTTCACTTCAGAAAATATTGCCAACCATGTTGATTTTAGAGGCCACTATGCCAGTCATTATTATTGTAATTAAGTAAGTATAGCTTATTTATAAATAGCTAGGTCAGTAAGTATAACTACAGCTGCACTATAAAGAATTTACCAGTTATGCCAGAAGAAAAGAGATTCAGAACAGCAAAAAACTGTTTAGTCAAAGAGACAGATTTGAATATCAAAGGGAAAAAAAAGCAAGGAAAACCACACAGAATGAGTAAGTTGATAATTTGCACTTAGCAAAATATTTACAAAAATACTGCTATTAAGTTAATTATTAGGAATCTGTAATCAGAATGTGCTTATTTTCATCTTGCTGAAATCAGCAGAAAAATCCACCTGAAGTGGGGCTCCTTTCCACAGCCCAGACAGCCTCATTTCTGCTCACTGGCCCAATATTTTTAAATGTTGTACCATGTACTGTGCACAGTTTTTCAGTGTGACCCAGCAGCAGGTTCTGGAGTAAGAGAGCCTTTTTCTGGAGACCAGTACTCAAAGCAGTGGCCAAACACTCTTAAAGAGATGTAGAGAGTTATGAGTGGCCAGGTTTTCATAAATGGCTCATTAACAACCTTCTTCCTCAGAACCTGAAAATCTTGGAAAGCTGCAACTTTTCTGAGAAAAGATACATCACAGTTCCATGAGAGTTACAACCCCTCTGTCTTGCAAAGTCAGATCACTCCTGGATCAGCTTGTTCAGCATTATTTCTTACTGCTTGTTCTCTGCCAGACATTTTTATCATCTGTGAAATGGGAAGAAACTCCTCCACTTATGTGCTTATTTGTAAGTGTTTGGCTTCATTTGCATCTCAATTCCTTCTTCTGCCGAATTATCAGAAATTTCCCCAAGCACGAAGTCTTCTGTTTTCCATCCTTGGTATCATGATTGAGGTGGACATGGTGGAACAGAGTCACTTCAGTTATGCTCCAACACTGAACTGTATATGAATGTACATATAAATATGTACATTTATGTGTATATTTATAGATGTTTTCGTCTGCTATGCATAAAGAACACTGCAGAAACATGCTTTTGCAGATTAAAAACGAACTTTTCTGCTGATTCCAGTAAAGTTACTCTATTTTTAACCCTGAGGTTCTGCTTTCCCTAAAACTGAAACTCAACCCAAGGAGGGCAGCTCCTGCAAATATTCCACTAAAGACAGAGATTAACAAAATGGAAAATTGCTATATTTTTCCTCATGCCTAAATGTAAAATGACTTCGAGTTCACAAGTTAAACTCGCTAGAAACCTAAGTCTCCGAATGGCCCTTAAGTCTAGGGCAGCGGGGATGCTCAAGGGCAGAGCCGCGAACCTGGGAACATGGACTGTGCCGACAGAGGCCTCCCACCTCCAGTGTCTCCATGTATTTTCTGCTTCTTTTTAAGATAAAAGTACCCGCAGTGTAGGGAAGAGAAAGTTAAGTGTTTTCAGATGGAAAAGGTTAATACAGAGCGGTTTGTCCGCTTGAACCCACAGCTCTGACGTGGGCAGACGGCCCGAGCTGCATGAGCAGCATTTCCCGACACGGCCGAGCGGTCTCCGGCGCCGTCCCCCTCCCGGGGACACGGGGGACCCTGACAACTCGACGGCGGCTCCAGGACGACCGCCGCGACCTCCCTCCGCACTCCTCCCGCAACTTCACGGAGGGGGCCCGCGGGCCGCCCCCGGGGGCCGCCCCTCCTTCGCCGCCGGGGTGGGATCGCTGCTCTGCCCTCCCCAGGGCAGGGCCGGCGGGTCCGGTGCCGCGCTGGAGCGGAGCGGAGCGGCGGGCGGGTGTCGGGGCGATGCCGGTGGTGTGGCTGCGGCTCCCGGCCTGCTGCCTCCTCCTCCTGCTGCTGCTGCTGCTGGGCGGCCGCGGCACCGCCGCCCTCGGCCGGGACGCGGTGCCTTCCCTGCGGAGTGAGTGACGCCTCGGGGTCGGCCCGGGGGTGGGGGGCGGCGCGGCGGGCGGGAGGCAGCGGCGGCGGCCGCGCTCCGTGCCGGGCGGAGCCCTTGGCCCCTTCACCCCCCGCCGTCCCGCAGCCCCGTCCCGCCCTGCGCAGCCCGGGGGAAGAGCGCGGGTTTCCCGCCCCGGGCGCTGCAGAGCCCCGGCGGCTCCGGGCGCTGCGGGATTCCAGGACGTGCGTCTGCTGGGGGTCAGCCCGATCCGCACAGCGGTGAGGGAATCTGGGGGGACGAAGAGCAGGGGACGCGCACTGAGCCCCTGGGGAGCTGCCCCGCGCCCTATGCGTCCTCCTTGCTAATTATTCTGCTGCCCGTTGCGGTCCTTGCACCCGGACAAAATATGGATCGGTTTGTTTTTTTTTTTTTTTCTCCTTCCCAGTAAATTCCAGTTACTTTCTCTGTTACCACATAAGCAATTTTCACTGTTTTTTTGGGTGAGGGGGAAGGAAGTGGGAGGTAAGGAGGAAGGAAATGAAGATATCTTATCCTCTTAGTTTTGTTGCAGCAGTTTATTCCCAATTAGCTCTGTTGAACCCATGTAAACAGGAACTTGGAGGTACTGGTCAGCAATCAGTTCTTCATCTGGGGCTGCACATCAGCTTCAAACTTCACTTCTGGAAGTCTGTTTCTTGTCATCTTGTCCTTCTGGGGAGGGACAGGATGTAGGAGAAGCAGCTGT
Source organism: Empidonax traillii (assembly GCF_003031625.1). Lineage (NCBI taxonomy): Eukaryota > Metazoa > Chordata > Aves > Passeriformes > Tyrannidae > Empidonax > Empidonax traillii. Next base: position 455,908 of record NW_020955198.1, read on the forward strand.
TTTCCAAAGGCATCCCTCCACCTTGTCAATTTCTGAAGCATAGACTATCTTCTTTTCTCCTTGGGTCTTCTGGGGCTTGCAGCTGCAGCTCTTTGGGCACAGAATTCTCCCTGACATCAGGAGCTTTGTAACAAAACCCTTCTTTGTGAGCAGCTGTAAAATGGATGGTGTAGCTTTGGAAGCTGAAAGGAGAGGATCCTGGAGGCATTCCCAAGGCTTGATGTTGCTCCAGTTGTCTCATTGCCCCACTAGAAGACAGAGCTGAGCTGGGGCCTGTGAAGTTGTCACTGAGTCTGCCATCTCTCATGTCTTACTTCTGCCATGAGCTACTTCTATCACTACGTGGTAGTCCTCAGGCCAGCACAGCTCTCTTGTCAATTGCATTTTGTAATTGGGAAATGGGAAACTGCATTTGGAAGAGGGCTGTGTGGCTCAAGAATTATGGGCTGGCTGTTCTTGGCATAAATTGCTGCAGAATGAAAAAAAGGACGTTATCCACAGAGATCATCCAGCTGTGTTATTTCTGCAGGCTGTGCAAGAACCTTATCTTTTCTCAGCAGTCATTGCAACTTTTAAGAGCCTTTCAGATAAAAGGTTTCAAAGGCTGAGAATCCTTCACCTCTGGGTTGTGGTGTTGCTCCCCCCACCCCAGGAGGGTGCTGTATGGGACCTACTGTGTGCTGTGGAGATAGATTGTGAGTTTGATGGAGAAGTCCATCTAAGTGCGAATCACAGTATCATGGTGAATTAACCTCATTGATCAGTGTTTAGTGGTGGTAACATCACAGTTTTTAGTTATCCCGGTTTGTTATTAACAGTATATTTTCTTGGTCAACCAAAATAAGACCGCTGTGGGAAAGGCAGACCATAGCGTGAGAGGCAGAAGCCCTTTCTGTCTCTATAGAGACTATATGTGTTGCCCATGGAAGATTGGGCTGGATAAGAAGGATGAAACCAGCACAAACTACAAAACTTCACAGAAAACTCAAAAGCAAAGGGCCAAACTGGGTATCTGTCACAGTGTCTGATGGTTTTTCAGTGAGCTCAGACATATGAGAGCTATAGAGATACAGTGGATTAAAGGAACTTTGCTCTCCCCCCAGTGGTTAAGGACTTAACATAGGAGAACTGCCAGGTGCTTGGGAGATGCAATTACATACATTAGGCTGGTTCTCACCTGCTGCCCATCAGAAGGGCTTGCTCCTGCTCCTACGCAGGCTCCCAATCCCTATAGCCACAGGGTAAACAGCCCCTTTTACTAGTGATACAATCTGCAGTGCCACCTCTCTGTAAGTCTGGCTGCTTGATGTGTTCTATGCAGAATCTATAACTGAAAACCTCTTCATAATCTCTCTCTTCTGCTTGTTGTGTACACATTATATTGTTGAGCTGATCTCTTTTATGTCTGTTATGCAGCACTGTGATACTGCTGCTTGAAAAATCTTCCTGTTTTAGGGCTACAGCTAAGCTGTTTGTACTAAACTCAGACACAGCTTCTGGGTAGACCTCTGCATCTCATACTTTATTTGTGGCCTACATCAATTTGAGAGGACTTTTAAAATTATTATTATTATTATTATTATTATTATTATTATTATTATTATATTTAGTGCTTCAGTATGTTAAGTGTTGTGAATTACAGCAGTTTGAAAGTACACATGGCAGAAGTTATCACTGTAAAATTTCACAGGCAAAATGGAAGAAGTGCTGCTCAGGTTTCCAGTGCATAATCTCCTGAGGCATAAAATAAGTATCTTGCATATAATGTAAGAGGAACTACCTAGGTTAATTACCATTGGATTTCAGAGTGAATCAGGCTTATATTTTGCTGATTTCCAGTTCCTCAGCTGCCCTCATTTTTTTTCAGTCTATATGCTCTTAAACTTTTGCTCCTAAGACATTAAATAGCTGACTATTTTTACATACTTGTGATGTCAGTGAATTTCTGCATGATTCCAAGAAATCTAGGATATCAGGCTAACCGCACAACATCTGCTCTTGTGGAGAGTAGTTGTGTAGTTGAATAATATGCATCCAATAAGGAAGGCATACTTTAACCATTGGCCACCAATTCTCATGGTATAGATAAATATTACCCTTTCTGTATCCTATTTACAATGCAACTTATTTTCTTTCTGTCTCTATAGTCACAGAGAGTGAAGAATGAATACAGTAGAGAATATGGTCATGTCAACCTTACACTTTTTAGCTTTTATTTTAATTGCACTCTCCAATCTACCCCAGGGACTTATTTTACAATATACAGCACTTCATGTAACATTTAAATCTTTACTCCATTACTGGTATTTCTCAGTGACCAGTGGGTTTTTTCCTTTAAACATGCCTAATGTTTTTGGGCACTTCATTTTTTTTTCTTGGCTATCCAACATGAGAAATATTGCTTAGACATATTTTCGTGAGCTTGCAAGTATTCTACATGTTAAAAACTCAACTGGAAATAAATTTAGACCAGTAGTCTTGTTTTTTGAAGTGCCATTTATTTTGATGGGTATTTTCAGGTTGATTCCTAAATAGCTCCAATTAAAACATTTGTCTTTTGATACTGTTTGTTCAATTGCAGTATTGTACAGTCTGAAAGTTTGAGGTTTTTTCTCCCCTACAGATAAAGGGATATTTATTATCCAGAGTGAAGATTCCAACTTGTGCATTAAAGCAGAGACAGTTGGCCTTGTTCTGGAAGACTGCAGTCAGCCCTCAGAAGACATGTTATGGAAATGGGTATCCAATCGTCGTCTTTTCAACATAGGGAGAAGTACCTGTCTTGGACTGAACATCAGTAGACCAGAACAGCCATTAAGTATGCTTGAATGTGATTCAACTCAGTACTCGTTATGGTGGAACTGTGATGGAAAAGCATTAGTTGGTGTATCAGAGTACAAATTAGCTGTTGAAAACAGCAAACATATTGTGGCCAAAAAAAAATCTACTTGTCAGTGGAAACAGTATATGTCCTATGATGAAGGCATTTGTGAACACCCATTTCAAGGTAAAAATAAAATTTTGTCATCAAAATATAGATAGGAAAAGTTTCAGAAGTTCTTTTGAAGGGAGTTGAGTTGCTTATGATCCTTTCCAGTCTCTATTGTGTTTTGAGACTCAAAGTTTGTGATTTTTTTTATGCAATGGTTGAGGTGAGCATACCACACTATTGATTTTTTTCATTAAATGGACCCCAAAAACCACCAGTATCCTTGCAAACCAGGAAAAACTCATTTCAAATGCTCTATCAAATAAAAAGGGGAACTCAGGATTTGTTGTTGCCTGTCCTGCAGCTTTCATTATCAGATAAACCCAAAGAGAGATAAGAAAGGATTTGGAATTCCCATCACTGAAAATCAGTCTGTAATTGCAGTGTGCATGGACCAATATTTGTGACGTTGAGCACGTGGCTTCTGAACATGCGAAACTGTGAAACACATAATTTTGATTAATCCTGCTATACAGCTAGTGAAGGCGTAGGAATGTAGCTCAAGATCCAAGTTTTCAGACCTGAACAGTTTTCCAGGTATAAGGGCTAAGACAAACTCACTGAGTACAAACAGCAGCAACCCATACCTTGACCCCTTCCTCAGCATTTCTGTAGAGGGAAGGACTTAGTGTTTGCACAGTGTGTCTTAGACTGGAGCTGTTAATTCTCCCTTTTTGAACCGGGTGTTTGGGTTGCAGATCTGGTCTCAGTGGTTTCCTCTGTAGGTGTATCTGTGCTTGGCCTCTGTTCTCACCAAAGCACTTTTGGGAGCTATGATAACTGGGAAAGCACTGCAGCATCCAACCTCTTCTTTCAAACCTAGTGGAATTTGTACTTCAGGCCCAACACTTGCTGTGTACATATAACAAGATGGAAGTAGCTATAATATTGCCACATCTGTGAGAAGAGGATTGACCTTTGGCAGGCACTTCTAGCCAGGTTTCAGGACCAAAGTATTTAATTCCATGGCAAAATCTCTTTCACCTCCAGGTTCCATTTTCCCCCTTCCTTCCTAGCTCATGCATATGCAAATGCAAGCCTGTTAATCCACCAGGTTAGGAGAGGGAGGATAGTTACCTTCAAAGAAAAAAAAAAAATATATATATATAACTATGGTAAGAAATCCGTGGCTATTGAATTTGGTTTCTTGCCAGGACTGAGGTAATCCCTTGTAGCTCTATAGCTAGCAGCATGGTAGCAGGCAGACAGAGGAGCAATCCTGACTTTTTTTGACCTGTTCTTTGTGTCACCTGTTCATATCAGAAGGCTTTAAAGGGGATTTACAATGTGTAAACTGCTCTTTTATATATGCACAGCCAGCCATTAACTTTAGAAACCTCTATGAACCTGGCAGTATGTAATGATTTTGCAGTTGAAGGACTTTGATCTTAAAGCTAGCAACCTGGGATCTTTGACAAACAATTTCATTCCAAGTGTGATTGTGGTTCTTTGACCTATTTTAAAAGGTCTTAGGTTAAGGAGACACTCACTGAGGTAAACCTTTTACAGCTTTCAGTTGCACTGGATTCTCTCAATATTTTGATCCCCAAAGTACAAGAGGAAAATATTTAAATATTTTGAAAGGCACTGATTGTGACAACAGATGTATGTAACATCAATTCTTTAGCTATGCTATTTTTCTCTGTGGGATAAAAGCTTATTTTTTAAAGCGTATTTAGTATTCCTTTGTCTTTTAAATTTCCTTTCCCATAGAATAACAAAGAGAATGGAAAACACATTAGAAATCCACTTTATAAAGTGTGGGAGGAGCAGGGGAAATAATGCTAAATTACTTGTCTGTCATAGGCTAATAAATAAGTAAAGTTTGCATCTGAGCATGGACTGATTTAGCTAACTACTGTTTTATGTAGTATCTCTGAAACACAAGCACAGGCTTTATGTGTTAATTGATCAAGTTTGGGATTTGTGTTGTTTTGTTTGGGTTTTTTTCCATTGCAGTAATTTACGAGAATGTACCTTATGGTGGCAAATTTCATAAACTGTTATTTCCAGAACCTCTTTATTGAAATTATGTTGCTTACACTTGGAATGCTGTGTTATCAATTATAAATTAAAATTAGAAAATAATTTTAGAGACTTTATTTTTATCATTGCTGGTAAATGCATATGGGAATGAAGGAATTTTTGTGGTCTGCATTCTTTTAATCTCTGCATTTTGTTTTTCCAGAAACATACACCTTGCTGGGAAATTCTTTTGGTTTCCCATGTGTTTTTCCCTTTAAATATAAGAACAAGTGGTATTATGAGTGTACTAGAGATGAAAAGGAATCTGACTGGTGTGCCACAACAACTTACTATGAACAAGATGAAAAATGGGGGTTTTGTCCAAATGCTGGTAAGATGTTGCTTGTTTTCTTTCTCCTCCTACCCCCTAAGAGGTTGTTCTTTATTAGTAATACTAGGATGCACTCTGGTTTTGGATTACTTCTCTTCTGTTAGAGGGCAGTGTCTCTTTAAACAACACAAAGGCAGGCTTTAGCAAATTTTATCGTGATTTATCATGTTTGACCCTTGGAGACTCAAGTCCTCATCCCAAAAGCAAAACTACAGGGAGTGAGCAGAAGGATGTTACTCTGTGCAGCCCATTGACCTTACCCTGCAGCTAAACATCTCTGTACTCTGTCCTAGTGATATATAGGCAGCTTTTCTGAAACACATAAAGTGAGGGTTGTCTTGCAGATTCACGTTCTGCTTTTGACAACATTACATCTTGCACATTCCTTTTCTTCTATGCACTGCTTGGACTCATCTTGGGCCTAAAACACTAAGAAACAATAGCTTTGAAAATACTTGCTGTTGAATAGATTTTGGATGTATAATCTTTGTGAATATTCCAGCTTATTGTGTAAATAAGCAAAATAGTATCTTCTAGCAGCAGAAGTGGTTTGGAAAAGCCTTCCCTGCTCAAGCTATGTTTCTTAAGCATCTTAAAAACAGCTGTAAATATGTCTTTGTAATGTTTTTTTTTTGGGCAACTGTTAAAATAGATGGTATTTTCAGCCTTGCTTATACTTTGTAATTATAGTAAATTTATTCTCTTGAGTACAAGATTCAAGAGATCCAGCGACTGTTGCTCCACAAGTTGGGTGAGTTGTTCATAGTTTGAATATTTCAACATTCAACTTAAGAAACAAATGGTTATCTGGAAAAAATTAAAACATACTCTTTCGGCTTTATGAGAGCTGTGAAAATCACCACCAGCTGCAGATCAGTTCCTGAGTATTTTATCAACCACATGAAATGTGGAGCAACATTTTATTTCATTACTGCCCTATTTCCGTGTGTTCTTTAACAAAGGAACAGGAAAGGTGATTGTAATCGTGCTTCCATTGGGATACTGCTGTCATTAATTAATTGAATTGTTCAAGGTGTTATGTTTCTGATTAGTTTGGAGACTTGGGCGTGTTGGTGACGAGTCTGTTTTTGAGTAGACAGTGGCTGTGACAGTTTTTGGAAGACGAACCCCAACACTCACATTTGCTACCAGTTCAACCTTGTGTCCGTGCTGAGCTGGCATGAGGCACGGGCCACCTGTCAGCTGCAAGGAGGAGACCTGCTGAGTGTCACCGACCCCGAAGAGCAGAACTACATAAGTAACTTAAGCAGTAAGTAGGCATTTCTCTGGGTAACTTGTAGGAAACCTGTAGTTAGGTCTGCTCTTTACCCATGCAAAGGGATACATTTTAAAGCTTAATACTCTGTGTGATGTCTCTCCCGTTGCTGCCTGTGGGGCTTTGTCATGTAACACACCTCAGTAGCTGTTTGAAAAAGCAAGGATGAAGCTAAGTTCCCACCATAATAAACTGAAGTGCAGAAGTGGTGGTATCTGTTACACAGGAGTGTAATTTTCTTAATTTTCCCTCCCCACAAAGGCTCCCATTCATTCTGCAGCTGTGGTTAGGGAGTGTGTTTGTTTAATTTGGAGAATTATACAGGTATCTACCTTCTCTGCAATGTACCCTGGTGTCCCTTTCTTATCTTAAGTTTGCTTTGTAAGCTGGACTTCACCAAATGTGAATGACAAGAACATTTACGGAGCAAGCATCGCAGAAAAAATGTGCAGTGCCTTCTGACAGCATGGCTTTTGTGGGTATTTTAGTGTATGTGGAGAAGATCAAGCTGAGGAATGGGTGGTAGAGCTCTAACACAAAAGGCTGCCTTGGATTTCTTTCCCATTGCTTCCCATTATTACTGGTTTTCAATAACAGGATATAAGGTAACAGGAAGTTTTAAAAATTATTTAATTAGCTTTTTGATATGCCTTCAAGACGTTGAAGGGACTGAAAGTTGTTTGGTTTATGGAAAGCTGAAACAGGCTAGCTGTTATGTAGCTGCTTGTTTTAGATTTAACTTCTAAGGTCAGCAACAACTTCTGCAGGAAGGGTTTGCAAGATGAGTGGCCTTCTAAGGATTACAAACTTCTGAGTTTATTCCTTTTCATCTTTGTGTTGATTAACAAAGTAACAAGTTAGGAGAGCAGATGTGTCTGGAGATATTTTAAAACATGGGGAAAGCATGAAGTAATACTTTGTTTATTTTTTCTTTTTCAGGGCAGTTAAACGCCACAGACATGATGCTGTGGATGGGCTTGAATCGCTTGGATGATGATGCTGGCTGGCAGTGGTCAGATGGAGCACCACTGATGTTTGTGAACTGGAGAGCAAGTACTTGATGTTCCTCTTGGATATGTTATAGCAGCATACACTGCTGTTCCTATAGCTATATTAGAAAATTGAATTAATTTTTTTGTTGTTTTTTAAATATTTGTTTGTATTCATTAACTGAAAGCCTTTCTAGGGATGTAACATAATTGAGGTTAGATCTGTTCACAGCATTAATGGTCTACCTTTTTAGTCATTTACTTTTAAAGGTATTTTTAAGATTCCAGTTGCATATTTAAAAAATGTAGCTGGTTTCATGGAGGAAAGGAGTTTCAATTTGTTTATGTTAACATGCTGTAATTAACACTGGCACATTAACATGAGCTTTGTGACTTGGTTTGCTACATTTTAATGTCTGTCCACCAGCAGATATCACATAGACACTAGAGCTTGTTTCATCCTCTCATCTGATAGCTGCAGCCAAGGAGGCATTGCCACACATATAATTCACAGTCAGTGTTCGACTGTCCATAGTATTGGTGTAATATTACTAGAAGTTTGGGTGTGCAGGGATGTTTGTACCTTCATTCAATAAGATGCAGAGAACCCAACAACACCATTTTTCAAGTAAGAACTGATGTTTTATAATTTTGTGCTTCTCAAAAATGTGTTTGCAGATATCTCTGATAACCGTTTTAGAGAAAATCATTGTGCAGTGATCAATCCAAAGTCTAAGTATGGCTGGCACAGTTATTTATGTGAATCTGGATTGCCTTTTGTATGCAAAAAATATTTAAATAAGACAGAGCATGAAACATTGGGTAAGTCTCTTAATGTTACTGTATCTTATTTGTGGGTGTGCAGGGAGAACAAGTGAAGCCACCTGAATATAAAGTCAGCAGAACAGAGTCTGACCTGCACTAAATGTGTCAGTTTGATAGTTTAAGTTAAATGCAGTTAATTTTAACTTATGTATTAACACTTTCTTCTGTTTATATTCAGTTGTGGAAAACATGTTGAGAGTCTTAAAACTAACAAATAATTTTATTATAAATAGCACTTAATTGATTACATGATCAGAATGCTCATTCTCTTTATATTACAGTAAGAGCCATGGCTTTGCATTGGAAAATAGGTTTTCATTGTGGATGGAATTAATCAGGGGCACACAGTGAAGAAAGTTTTATAAATGCAGCTCAAAATTTGCAGTTATTTTTATGATGTGCTGTATTTTTGATATACCAAAAAAGCATTATACATATATTTTGTGTTTATATAGTGAGTATAGGATATATAGTATATAGAATGACTCAGACTGCCATTCTGTCTGCAAGTTAAGCACAGAATTGAGTCTATTCTAACATAAACTCTTATTAGATAAGAGAAACTTACATGGGTTCAACTTCTTCCTGACAGCTTAAAAGAAAGTTTGGCTACTTGTTTCAGCTAATAAGAAAAGACTTACCCAAACTTTTTGTAGGCAATGCATCTGAAAAATGCTGACATAAGCTCAAAGCTTATCTGACTCTGAATCATATTCAGAAGTAATAAGGGAGATACAATATGTTTTAAACTGAATTAGTGTTTGCACTAGTCCAGCAGCCCACATGGTTGAATCATCAAATAAAGTGGAAGAAATTTCAGTTTGCTTGGTAGGTGATGTTCCATAGAGGATGTGTTTTGGCCTCCTTAAGTCATCTTGGAAAATTCTGTTTTCAACATTTGAAGATTAAAAAAAAATTAAATCTCTGAATGTGTTATGAACATAACCTTGGCAATTCCATCTAATGTATGTGAACTTTGTATGCTCATTTAAAAGATACATGGAAGTATTATGCCACTCGTTGTGCCACTGGCTGGTACCCACACCATCGCAACTGCTACAGATTTCATAAAGAGGAGAAGAGCTGGAATGATGCTTCTCTCTCGTGCCAAAGTGAGAGTAGTGGGCTCATTAGTATATCCTCCATGGCAGATGAAGAGCTGCTACTTAACTTGCTTGAAAGTGGTGAGTTTGGGGAGTTCAAGCATGCAGTGTTTCTTGGTGTTTTGTGGTGCTCTTTTGTGCAGGCCTTTAACATTTTTAGCCATCTAAGCATTATATCACATGGCATGCCTAAATGATGTTTACAAAAAAAGAAAACACAATCATGCTCCTCCTAGGAGTCCTATAAATGTATAGAGTCACCTGATTTAGAAACAATTCTTAAAATATGAATCCAAAAAGTAGACACAGTGGGGCTGCAGTAAACGTAGCTATCTTTTGTCCCTTCCTAGTTTTGCTTGGTTCTTTGCAAACTGTTGCAAAATATTCAGTGATCAACCTTATAGTAGAATTGTGCATAGAAGCAGAACCAATTCAGCTTATCTTTTGCTTTCAAGCTGGCCTCGTCCACACTGCAAAGTTGCTGCTGCTAGTATGAGGTCAGAGTCCCTTTGATGTCAGCAGGGTGTATCAAAGGAGTTCTGCTAGTTCCCATTGTCCTAAGAGGTAGCATAATTATACAAGGAACTTAATGAACAAAAACCCTTTGATGCATCAACGCCAAGACTTTTGTTGTCATAACAGCCACAAAGAAAAGTGAATATTTTCTGCTTGCCACTGACATCAGTGTACTGGCAGAGATGCACAGTTTTGCCAGTTTAAGCCTCCCAGAGTTTGGTCACAGTTACATGTGGAGATTAGGAGATTAACCATTGCATCATCTTCCACCCCTCCATAGATACCAAATACCGTTATTTCCAGAGATGCTGCAAGGGGTAGATGTAACCTCTCTTAACTTATATTCAGCTTCAAAGCCTGCTACTTCTCTCTCTGGCCTGCTTCAGGCTTGTCTTCAGAAGAAGGGCTTACAGGCCTGAAAGCCTGACTGCTTTTTCTGTTTGTATTAACTGGTCAGGTAAGACATTACATCAAACCGCAAGCCTTGTCTTTCCGATGTTTGTCAGCCTCTGTGGCTGTAAATGTGCTGTCACTGGAGCCTATAAGCGCTTAGAGAAATGTAAAACTCAGTGTGCATGGAAAGATTTTAAGAAGAAATATTTCATTTCAGTGTCAGTTTTTCTGCACCGTGCACTTCAGAAAAGAACATATGATCCTAATTTGTATTTTTTCAGGATTTCAAAGCATATTATCGCGTATATTGTTCTATTTTTGAAACAATTTGGTTTTTGAGGGCAGTAGAAAATAATCTCATCAGTAGGGTTTCCTAAAGCTTATACAGCTTTTTTTTTCGCTGTAAGAAGGACATTCCTATGGAAATCCCATGAATAATTTTTAATGGTGGTGTAGATATTACAGGAAAAACAGGCTTTATTGCTTCACCATTAAAATCTGAACTCACTTATTCTTTTACAGAAAATGTAACTGAAACATGGATTGGATTATACAGTAATAACACCCCTGTTGTTTTTGAGTGGTCAGATAGCACCCCAGTAAAATTCTCTAATTGGCACAGCCAAGAACCTAACACCTTTCAAAGAACAGGACAACTCTGTGTTTCAGCACAAGGATCTGTAAGTTTTCTTTTTGAAATAATTAGACACTTTTCTTTTAGCTCATAATAATTTTGTTTCTTGCTGTGCATACTTTTTTAAACCAAGACCTGGAGTATGACTTTGTTTTTTGATTCCTAATATATTCATGTTTTGATAAATGCAATGTAGCCTTTAGAAACCAATGCATTTTCCAGTGCTGGTGCACAGAAAATTAATCATAGATTTTGAGCTTATGTTCAATATAAAATGGTACATACATAAAGCTTGCCAAATGAAAGAGAACAAATATGAGTGGGTATTTTGATAAAGTATTTTAAAATCCAAGTAGCGTGTATCATAATTTATTATGATCAGTTCTGGTCTTGGAAGCTTCAAATTCTTGTTTTGAAAAACTGTCAGCTGTGCCTATATTATCTTGGTGTCAATATCAATATATTTTATGTAGCATCTTTCAAAATCATAGCAGTTTAGGTCTACATGAAATTATAGAAGTTTACAGCAGGAAGACTGACCCAAAATCAGCCAGGGGTTTTAAAAGTGGGAGTAACGTTAAAACAATATATCCTGTCCTATCAGTATTCATGGCACTGTCAATATTTTTGTAGTTTAGTCATGCACTTACTTTACTTTTACAATTAACAGTACTTAAATTCACTAATACATGACTTACATAAGTAGCACCATAATCTTTTTTTTTTCCTTTTTGCAAAGTATGTTCTAAGTGTGGAAACTGTATCAAAAAGAGTTTATCTTGTCTCTACAGTAGTGTGTCCAGGTTGCAGTCTTTAACTCAGGGGAAAGCTCGAACAATTGCAATGACCTGGAAAAGTAGGTTTCTGTTGGAAGCAGAAAATAGGACTTTGTCAGCAAACTGAGTAAACCATGACTTTGTGAATCTAAACTCCACAACTGTAACAAAGTGTAAATAAACAAATGAAAGTGTAAAATACAAAGGAAAAGGAGGTTCAAGATAAAAATTTTCAAGCATTACTTTTGGTGCATGTCCAAGATGTACAGATCTGCAAAAATTATATGATACAAACTTTGTAAGATCTTGAGTAGGGACTGTTCAAATATAAAGATTAATCTTACAAAGAACTAACAAGAAAGTAAGTGCTCTGGCACGGCCATAGTGTTAGTTAATTAAGATGCATTACATCCCAAAGACTGATTCAAAAAGACAAAACCCATTTGTATGATTGATTTGAGAATCCTTCTGACAGTGCTGGTGGAAATAAATGATCTGTCTAAGGACAAATATATGTAGTGAGAAAAAATATTTATTTTTTACTGAAGAGTTGAGGAGAGAGTGTAATCTGTGTATAGATATGCATAAGAATATGAATATGTACAGAATGTACTTCTTTTTATCCCTTAGGAGGGACGTTGGAAGATTAAAAAATGTGAAGACAAATCTTTCTACATTTGCAAAAAAGCAGGGGAATTTGATAATGTCTCTCCTGAACTGGAATCAAGTTGTCCAGAGGTAAGGGAGTTTGTGGTTGTTTTAGAACCATACTTTAAAAATAGAATTATATGAGAAACCTGTAAATATAGCTACAGTACACGTAGATGTAAGTAGATAATTGTAGTTTTTCAGATTAAAGATGTGCATGTTTTGCTAGGAAAAAAATCTCATTGTTTGCTTTAAAAGTATGTAAACTAATTTTTAATGTAATATTACAAGCTTTCAAAAGATGTCTTTCATGGCTTGATATGTTGTCAGTGTTTGTGACCCAAGTTCCTCGATCAAAAGTGAAATCCCTTTTGTCCACCATCTGTGCAAATAATGACTGTTATATGATGCCTCATCCCACACATGGTTTTCATACATTGAAATGGAATGTCAGGATGAAAAACAATCAGTTCCATTGACACAGAGAGTGAACTCTTCCACTCGTACATTAGCTTTCCATTTACTTTCCAACAAAAATGGGAAGGAGCACAGCTATATCACTAGGACATTTGCATCAGGTTTTCAGGCTTTTAAGCTCTGCATTCTGCTAGTAAAAAAGTAGCGTGTAAAGTATGATTTTGTTTGTCATCAGTTCCTTTTCACAGTGTGAGAAGAGCAAATTTTTAGGCTTTATTTTTTTCAATACTCTAGAGTCAAAAATCTCCCTTCTCTGACTTGATTTACTATTTAGCCTATTGCCTTCCTTTTTTAAATTTCATGTTCATGTTTCTTGAGAAATGAAGAACAACCAGTTCAGTTGAATTATAAGAAGGTTGAAACTCAGCTGTTTGGAGTCAGTCACAGTATTTCCCCAGACATAAAGTGGTCAGATCCAGCATTTTTCTCATACCATTATGGAAGTTACTACTTTGTTCCAGCTTTGCATTTCCAAAGTTTAGGGTAATTGCATTAATTTAGTTTGGACCTAGGTATTTCATCACTCAAGAATTTTGTGTGCTATGAGTGTGAGAAAGGTTTTTCACAGTCCTGACCAGTAAAATAGTGCAGAGCATCAAGATTTCCTTGACCAGCTGTAGTCAGCAGTTTGAGGGCACTTCAGCTTCTCAATCCTCTGCCTCACAGGCTCGAGACTCAAGACAATGAGTCACTTGTCGTAAGTATTTCAGTCTGCTCTGGCAAATTTCCTACTCAGCATAAATTTCTGCTTGCTGATGTTTCACACCCTGTAAAAACATATACTGAAACCTCTTCTTGGTCTTTTGGCTTTGATAGATCCTTTTCTTTCCAATGTGAAAAAAGTTATTTTCAGTTAATCAGAGAAGTCAGTATTAAGTATACTCAAAGCTACATTTGATTTCAGACATTTTGTCTTGTCAACTTACTTTCAGCATTCAGTGTATTTGTTTTGCTAGCTTTTGGCCTAATTTTCTAAGGCTAGCTCTTTTTTTGATCCAGATTTACCTTTTTTCCATCCTTCTGTTGCTGACTTACCTTAAGTGTACAGAATGTCTATTGGCATTTCTCACATTTGATCTTTTGCTTCATTCATCTCATACTGCCATTCATGTTGGATTGCTAGTAGATTCTCAGGGAGCTTTGGCCTTGGGCACAGCTGTTTGCTTTTCTAAAGCTTTGTCGTCTTATGTGTTATTACTGAGCTTTTATCTCATGTTGATTTTAGGACTTGTACATCACATGAATGAGTCTTTAGCATTTCCTGTTGTTCTGATGAGGCAGTTTTTGCAATATGTCCATATAAAGTTACCAGAAACCTGAGCTCTTTTTTTTCCACCTACACTTTTTTCATCCTAAGACAAAAGAAGTGATAAGCACTTTCTTCCCTTAGCAGGCCAACTATTCTTTTTTCCTAGTTAGCAGGTAGTTACCGAGAATAGATGTTTTAATGCCAAGGTCAGATTCTCTGGAAAGTTTTCCTCAATACTGAAATAACTGTTCAAAATACTTTCTTTCAACTAGCTTTTGAAACAGGCCGTGGAGCTGACAACTGCTTGATAATCAAGTTGGAAGGTTCTGGGTACTGAACTGACTGTGTTTGTCCTAGTGACTTTCTCCAGTCCCCTACACTTCAGTTAGTGTATCAAAAGATAACAGTACAGTACTAAATTGAGCATTTGCCTTTATGGCTGTTGTAACAGGAGGGAATTATACTTTTAAGATGACAATTGCTGTTAAGGCAATAAAACTTTTCAGAGAAGTTAGGATGATTGCTTGTCTCCTTTGAACCAGAGCATTTATCACTCAAGAATTCTGTTGAAGGAAACCAGACATTTTCTGTTTCTTTCCTGTGTCCCCATAGAAGGTATTTTAGTCAGTACTTAACCCCCTTCCAGCCCTCAGTCCCAGAGTTTAAGTTCACTTCAAAGTGAGAGCAGCATTGCTGTATCCCCGCAGGACAACTGAGAGCCATCTGAGTCCCTGGGCACTTCATCTTCCCCATGAGAAATCCCAGATCTCGTTGGTACGGAGACAGAGAAGAGCCCCAAGACAGTTGTTTGCTTCTGTCTGCAAAGCCAGTGTCTGAGCAATGCAATTGTGTCGTTCAGGCGGAACCACAGAAGATGATACTGCAGTGTGTTTTGCACTGAGGAGGGTGATACTGAAAGGCAGCAGAGCTGTCAGCTGCCCCAACAGCAAGCACACTTCTAAGTAGAAGCTGAAGATTTACCAGATTCAGGATAGCTGAAGAATGTGCATAATGTTTTATTGTTATCCTGAATAGGTCTGTAGCAACTTCTTGTGCATTTCATTGTGCCTGAGGATGGATAGCAGAAAAAGAGCTTATCCCTTTCCCTTCTTTTTTCCTTTGCTGTTAATATCACCATCAAGCAGTGTTTGATGGTGTCCATCGGGGTGCTGTGCCTTGCTCCCCTTTGTGCAGTTTTGTGACCTCCCTGCAAGCAGCTCCTTCCTCAAGAAAAAGTGAGATTATCTGGTTCTCCTCTCTGTTTGTGGCTTCAAGATGGATTGGACAGAGATAGTGTATTATCTCTTAATTCTATGGATTGTTTAAAACATGCAATCAGGCAAGTATGCCACATGAAATCACACCAGCAGAGCTTAACACCAGTCCCAGTGATGTCTTCTGGACACTGTGGAATGTAAAATAGTAAGAAATAAAAGATTAATAATGAGATAAAATGAGGCAGGATTACCGCTGACTCAGTGTTCTGGCTCATCTGATAAACCATGAAAATGTATCATTTTGATTCTGCATTATTAGAGTAGGATGATGGTTAATATAAAATTTATTTTTAGGATTTAAGCTTTGAAATTTTGTTGAATTTATCCACATTCTCAGTGACCTTGAGGGTAACTGCTATCCAGCCACAGTAGAAAAGAGCTATAGGGATGCCAGTATCATCAGACAGGAAGTACAAAAGGGAATCAAGTTTTTAACATCTAATTATTAATAATCTATAAAATAATGTTCATTTCTTTTAAGGGATGGGAAAGACATGGTGGATATTGTTACAAAATCGACAGTACCCCTCGAAGTTTTGAACATGCTTCCAGTGGTTATTTCTGCCCATCTGCACTTGTATCAGTAACAAACAGGTAGTTAATCCTATTAGACAGTGAGAAGATACCTCTAACAAGAGCTATTCTAACTTAATAAAGTGTTGCATGGCAAAAGATATTACCATTATGAAATAATATTTGTGTGACAGGTGAGCATAATTACTAACATTGGTTAAAATCAAAGGTGTGCTTTGCTTTACTTTTTAATTGATAATTAATTTAGTAAAAAGCAACTGTTAGACTAATAAGCACTTACAGCAATGTGCACAAGTGAGCATACAGGAATCTGAACAAAATGCTTTCTACAGAGGTGTGTGACATCTTTAAGAAACTTTATACTTAGAAACTATACAGAAAAATTAAAATATGCTTATTTTTATAATGAAATATATAAAAGTTTCGTCCATATCAATGTTTTATAAATGTTTTTATTTATGTATGCATTTTACATGAGTTCTCAGCAAATAGGTAAGAGAGTAAATGTTTGAAAGCATTTGTCACTGTTTTCCCATGCTTTGTTACTATTTACCTCTGTTCCAGCTTTAGCAAAAGTTTCTTCCTCTGCAGATGTCCAGGTGCTTGGGTTTTCTCTGCTTTCTTTGTGATTTACTCTTTATGTTGGATTCCCATTGAAGTCTGAAATACTGATAGATAAATTACTTAGATACTTTAGCTACTGTGTATTTTTTGAGGGGGGAAAAAAAAACCAACAAAAAAAACCCCAAGCCCTAAAACACAAGGAGGAAATATCTGCTCCCTTTAGACTAGGAAAAGTACTATAACCACCAGCAATCAGATGACTAGTAGCCAGAAATTTTAGGAAAACACAGGCTACCTGAATCAGGATTTACATCAATGGGAATTTGTCCCGTCAGGTGGTTTCAGGATTGTGCACAATGTGTACAGTGCTGTGCTGCAGTGACACAGTAATCCTTTCAGGGAGGACAAGGGACAAATTCTTGCAACTGAGCATTGGCGGCCCAAATGTTGCAGGGAGCTGAGGGAATGCTGCACATCACTGGAAGCATGCTTATTTTATGGTTTTTTTAGTTTCCTTCTTCCTTCTGTGTGTAGCCATCACTAATTATTATGTTAGTTCCCAGTTCCACTGTTGGAGTAGCAATAATATGTTATTTTAGTTTTGGTGAGTTTTTTTGTTTCGTTGGTTGGTTGATTTTGTTTGGATTTGTGGTTTGTTTTTTTTTTAATTAATGCTGAGGTTTGTTGTTTTGGTGTGAAAAATGAAAATACTTTTCAGTTATTGATCCTAAAATATTCATTAAATAGCAAGTTGTAGAGGAAGTAAAACTGATATAAAAAGAGAACATACAGAGGAAGTGAAAATTAAATATGAGTTCTGAGTCACTCTCAGTGTTGCAGATACATTCCATTTTTTACATTAATGTCATTCCTATGGTACTTAGCCATTCTTTTCACATTGTGTAAAATCAGAAAGTCATGTAAGTCTTCGTGAAATTGCAAACTTATTTTGCTGTATGTTTTTTCATAGGCAGCTGGTTAAATGCACTCTTAAATTAAGCATTTTTGTATAATCCTATAGTAGTTATATCAGAATTAATTGCGTTTAGGTGACAGTTGGGTTACTGTATGCAACATTTATTACTTGCAAAAAGGTGTATATCTCTCACAAAACTTTAGTGAGGAAATTAAGGAAAAAGTGATTCTTTCTGTAGTCAGATCAACTAGTGCTTTGGCTCCTTCATTTCTGGCTTTTTAGTGCTCATTTGTGTTTCTGGTTCTAAAAGAATACTTCTGTACGAAGATTTTCCTTTCTTCTAGATCTTTTTCTGACCTCACTAACTTTTCTCCTTCATACAAGAAGTTTCTTATTTTTATTTGTGCATCATTAATATGTTCTGTCTTTATATCTTGTAATTCAAGCACTGAGCTTACAAGATTTCAATGTAGTGTTTCTTTTATGTGCTCAAATGCTGAAAAAAATTAGACAAAAGTTGTGACTTATACTACAGATTTTTTCCTGAAGATCCCCACAGCATTCTATAAGGAAAATTAAGTACCTCTTACATATTTTTCTCTTCTCACATAATGTAAATAATTTCATGAGAGCTATTCACTGAAATACCAATTTCCCTATTGTATTCTAAAAAACCTTTATCTCAATTATTTTATCAAGGTTTGAACAAGCTTTTATCAACAGCATGATCCACAGCATGGTAAAATCTGAGAGAACTTATTTTTGGATAGGGTTGCAAGACCTTAACAACACAGGAGAATACTTTTGGCTAAGTACAGCAAGAAAGAATCGCTCCGTGAGCTACACAAACTGGAACAAGTACCAGCCACGTGAGTAACATGCTGATAAAAAAAGCAGTGGCTTAGCAGTGACTGAAGAGTCCCAGTCCTTTCCTCCCTGCCTGGTCAAGAGAGCAGAGAGATAAGCTTGCATCTGCCACTCCGTAACTTCCTACCATGGACTGAGTTAGGTGAGTCGGCAGTTGTGGAGAAGCTGGAGCTTCCTTCCCAGATGTCCACCCAGGTGCTGTTATCGTGGGCTCCCGGTTGTGGTGGGATGCTGGATGCCACACTTCCCACGTGCTGGTGTGGTGAGGGGAATATTGATCTAGTGTTTCTTAAATGTGCTCAAATGCTGAAAAAAAAAAAAAGGGAGAAAAACTGTGGTTTGTGCTACAGACTTGTGCCCTAAGTTCCCCACTGCCAGGGCATCCTTGTATAGACAGCTAATCCGTGAAAAATTCTTTTCCAGTGAGGTGTTTTTCATGCATTTCTTTATGGACTTTAGTGCACTTGTAGTATATATGATATTTTTCAAAAAACATCAATAAAATTTCATACATTTCTTTATGGACTTTTCAAGGGCTTCGTGAGACTCCCTGCAAAAGGTCCTAGAGATGTTATGAGTTTTATTCAGTAACAGTCAGAGTTTGAAATTTGCATTTATATGAAAAAAGAGGTCAGAGATTGACAGATACCTTTCTGTGAATAAGAGCCTATATATGGATGTTTCTTCTTTTTCCCCTTTAGTTTGTTGATAGTTGATTTGCTTGTTTGATTTTGTTTGTATTATAGTAAATTCAAAGGAAAGCATTCCAACAAAACAAAAAGTGAAAAAAAATAAAATAGTTGTTCAACCTCTGAAACGTAAACCTCAGTAATACCTGAGAATAGAGACATAATAATAAAGACACTCCATTTCACTAATTGCTTCTTGGGTTTGGACTCTTTACATTTATTGCTTTCTGACTGCATTTTGCAAAAGTTCTGTTTTTAATTGCATTTCATCCTGCATTTTGTGAGAGGAACCCTTTGTCATGGTTCATTTTATGAGCTCAAGTCAGCCAAGATGAGCTGATAAACTGGCTGCTGACAAAAGAATTTCCAACTTTCGTAACTTCATCAAGGTTTTACCCAGAAACTCATGCTAATAAAACAGCAAAAAAAAAATTCACAAAATTTGGATGCTTTATTCTGATACTCAACACATATTCATTCCCATGTTAAGGTCATTCTGGGGGATGCGTGGCTATGCGAGGACAGCATCCTGTTGGTTATTGGGAAGTGAAAAGCTGTAAGAACTTCAAAGCAATGTCGTTGTGCAAGCAAAAAATCAATTCTTATGAAGAACCTGAACTTACTTTTCAAAAACATTTGAGTTCCTGCTATTTTGGATGGGAGTCAGAACCTCATCTGCTCAACTGCTACAAGGTACATGTCAAACTTGCTTTGAATTTTTCTGATTCTGCACCAGCTTAGGGATAAGCTGTTCCTGAAACATTTTTGAAAATGCATTGTTTCTTTTATTCAGCATACAAAAATCACCTATTCCTCACTGCTTTTTAAAGTGAGTGAAAGTATTAAGATTCAGAACTATACTTGGAATACCCATAGCTTTACTTCAGAAAAAAACTTGACTCATATTTGATTTTTTTGGCTTTCTGAAACAACTGTTCTCTCAAATCAACCACATTTATGACAATGTCTATTTTATTGCAGATATTTCACAATGAAAAAGTTCTGATGAGAAGAACATGGGATGAAGCAGAAGCGTTATGTCAGGATTTTGGAGCACATCTTGCTAGTTTTAGCCATATCTATGAAGAGGCATTTTTAAACAATTTATTATATACAATTTTTGATAGGTAAATATATTTTTAACATCCACAAGATTTATCTTAATCATACTAATATGCAAAAATAATCTAAAATACAAATGTAGATTACTACACTACTTTACTAGTGTCTGAAGAAGTCCCTGCTCTAACTTCGAAATGGGTGAACTGTATTAGCAACATTGTAATATGATTCTTTTCGAAGATGATCTTCGTGGTGGATGTCGAGCAACTCTTGCTGTCAAGGTGATATTCTTGTGGGTTAACATTCCCCACTGAAAGGGAGGCTCGACTATTTTAATCCTTTTTTAAATGTTTTCATGTTGAAAAATATACTTTAACACTTTAGTAGGAAAACCAGTTTACTTCAAGGATACTATAAAGTTAAGAAATTTATTAGGGAATGATGCATTGAATTCAAGAAGATATTAATATGTGTGTTTGTACTATAAAAAAAATTGTTTCTGAAATAGCTACGGAAAAAGTGCATGAGAAATATTATTTTCCTTGTTTGCATTATAGAACAGAAGAAAGACAGTTCTGGATTGGATTTAATAAAAGGAATGCACTTTCTGGAGGGACATGGCAGTGGTCTGATGGAACACCTGTAACTATCTGTTTACTCTGTATTTCAGTAACCTTTCAAGTTGTATCTGAGCATATGTACAAAAATAAGCCTTGTGAGCAAACGGTGGCCAGGAAAACTGTTTTGTTTTCATGTCCATATGGTCACTTAAAGTAGTTGTTACAATAGGATTAATAGTAAACTGCTATTAAAACAGCAGCTTGTGCTAAAGGGCTGTGCAACTGTGAGGGGAACTTGATAGGATTATAAGGTTTGCAGACGTGTGCTTCCCTGCAAAGTGGGCTGTGTTCGGCCCAGGACCCGGCATATGCAGACTGAACACGTGTGCATGTGTGTGTATGGACATAGTTACATAGGTATGCAACACACACTGGAAAGCCTTAGAGCTGTGCTTACATGCTTAGATTGTTCCATGACTGTTAGGTTCCTGCCTCCATTCAGAGCTAAGTCTTTCCTTTTTTAATACTGCTTTTGACTTTGCATCCTTGAAGATGATGGTGGTGCATGATACACCAGTGGTTAGCACCTGGGATTTAAACATCAAACAACTGAAGAAGGGTCACTTTTTAAGACTGAAAACCAATTTCAGTTTTAAGAACAGCATCAGTTCTGCTGTTGTCACTTCAGTAATTTCAGAATGCAAAGTGCAATCATGCAATATGTTGAACCAAAGCAAAGACTGCTAGATGTGGGCAATTGCTGTTAATCATGTCACAAAATTGTTAAGTTTCATAGCTATTCAATTATTTTTATGAAGAAGAAGTCTGATATAAGATGGAAAAGTTGGACAGAACATGAGTATGGACCCTATTTTTTGTATTTTGCCACCATAATTTAGATGCTCCTTTAGTTGATACTTATGATGTTTTTATCATATGCAGATGTCTAAATCCTTCTTTTTTCCCCATGCTGAGATTTTTAAATGCTTCTTCTTGATTTGTCAACGAAAAAGAATGAATGTGGTGTTTTCAGGTTGTATCTTCATTTTTGGAGGACAAGTATGTTGAAGATGACTCAAGAAACTGCGGTGTGTTCAAAGTAAACAGAACGGTTTTTCCAGCACACTGCAATGAAAAGCGTGAATGGATATGCAAAATACCAAAAGGTGAAATGTTATTCAACATACATTGTCTGTTATACCCATTACTTGCAATTCATGAGGGACAAGAAAAAAAAAATCTAAAAATCTACATTTTAGCCACCTCTGGAGTTCTCAGTGGTCCTCTACATGAAATCACAGCAAAGCCATGTGGCTTACTCCATTAGCATTTGTTGGCCAGTTAACAGATCTAATGTGTCCAGTTAGTTTAAAAATGTATAGCAAGATTAGCAGATAGTTAGCAGTAGTTATTCAACATTCTTACTCATAAAGATTACTCAAAATGATTTTTAGTAAGTGCAGCAATTATTTTATTCCATGTTTAACCACTTTTTTGGTCCCTGCATGAGAACAGCAAAATTCTTAATGATTTTTTTTTTTTTCTTTGCAGGTGTTAAACCAATGAATCCAGTTTGGTACACGGCTGGTATGAAAACAATTTCTTTTTTTCATCTTGAAACAATATAACTTGAAAATACAGTTTAAGTCTTTGGTAAAAGTAAAATAACTAAAATATTCTGATTTGAAAATTTACATTAAGGAGCTCTTTAGGAACTTCTTGTTACAGATCAGAATCTGCCACTATTATTTAGGAACATTAGAACATCAGATACTACATTGATTAGGTTAAGGAATATTGCGAGTAATAAGCACAGGAGTTTGATAACCTCCCCATCACTTTAAAACTGCCTTTTTGCTAAATTGGGACAACTCTCTAGTATTACTTCAGTCTCATGGGATAGAATATTAGAAAAAAAAAATTATAGTGCATTTTTCCCCCCCACAAATTAATATGATAAATGTGGTTTTGCTGTTCATTGTGGCATATTTGTCCTCTGACACGTGGCTGAAGGCAGGCTATGGGGTAGAAGATGATGAGATTTGAAACGAGTTTTTAACCCTGCATGCTACTGACTCTCATTTTCTAGAACTGCCATGGTCATATTATCAAGGAGCAGAATATCTTTTCCATGTCAGTCCTGCGGACTGGGAAACCTACAAGTTTGTCTGTGGATGGCTTCACAGTAGAATGGCAACAATAAATTCTTCTGCTGAACAAGCCTTTATTCAAAATACAATAAGGAAGGTAAGAAAAACTACTCCTTTTAAAAAATAAAACCTCAGGCAGTAACTGGATATTTTCTGCTGCATCTATTGGAATATCTGTCTGCCTGTTACTCATAGAATCTAAGACATTTGACTTTAGAAATTATGCTCTTGCTGTCTTCATTTCCTGCATCCCTCCCTGAAACCCTGTTTAACTAAAGAAGTCAGTAACATTTCAAATCTGCTGAACATCTGTGCTAATGAGCAGGTTGGTCAATCTTCCTGAAAAGACCCAAGAGGAGCAAAAACCACCTTCCTATTCCAAAGTTGGGAAAGTAACTGGGGGTAAAGAGAAAGGTGTGTTTTACATGTGGTGTATAGAAAGCATTTTGGAAATATTAAAGACCATCAGTATATTCATGCTAAAAGCAAGTATTTGCTATTGTCTAAGTTTAGGATTTTAGGAAAAGCAAATTCTGGTCTAAGACTACAGAAGATACGTCAGCAATTCTGTGAAAACATGGGAGCTAAATCATGTTCTACTTACATTAATAAGGTTACTGCAGTGACATGAACTAACATGGGCAAGTTTTAGCACCTGTTCTTCCCATTGGAATCCAATGGAGATGCTATTTGTCTGAGTACAGAATCTGAGTTTAGGAGTTTTTTAATGCATTGATAAGAGGGCAACAACAGCTAAACATATGACAAAACATTTTTTTTTATAGCTATCGAATAGTGATGTTCACTGGTGGATTGGATTGCATGCAGAAAACCTCAGTGATGAATTTCGGTAAGAACACATATGCCTCAGCTGCTGTGAGTTGTGCTTGGCATGCCCTTCAGTATGATGGGCCAGTTTGGTGTCTGAGTGGGATATTTGAGACAACTTTAGTTCTCATGTAAATATCATTTAGAATTTATTGTTCTTAATTTATCTCCATGTTACAGCTTTCCTTCTGACAGGGTTTTAAAAGATACAAGCCAGAGATCAACCTTGGTCCTGGTGGTTGTCTGCGTTTTTAATGCTTAGTCAGCAAAGGGACATATCCTCCCTTTTATCTCCTTATGAACCCTTTAATGGAGGGTGTATTTTTAGGTAAGGATAGGAAAAAGTGAAACTACACTCTTAATATTTCTGTGCAGCTGGGGAGATGAATCACCAGTAACATACCAGAACTGGAATGAAGGTAGAGAAAGAGATCTGCAGAAACCAGGGAAAAGATGTGGCTTCATTTCATCACAAACAGGTTTCTTTTATATTTTCTTTTGCTGCAGGAATTGTGACTTGACTCTGTTGTTGGCCAAAGGGTTTATATTTTTTTTTCATTGCTCTCAAGAAAGGCAAGCCATACTAAAGTCCCATTATATGGTTATAATTTGCATAACTGCTTCTGAGATTAGGGAAAGAGTAGTGACATATCATTAATATGCTCAGAGACTAGGTTGTAGTTTTTAAAAGTATATTAATAGTTACAACTCTGTAATATCAAAATACAAAGATTCCAGTGATACTGATAATTTAGTTTTAATCAGTCTGTTATGTGGTACAGCAACAATGTTAATGCATCGCTGGTCTTCATAGACAGTTTTCACATAACCAAATGAGCCAGATGGACTGAGCAACCATTTTTCCTACATCTATAAACTGGTTTTCGATCAGCACACAACTTTAAATTCCCAGGTTTCTCGCTTATTTTTGATCCCATAGCCTATCTGCTGAGGGATTTTTGGGTGCTAGCCTTTACATTATCACATAGCTCTATATTTTACTAGAGTAATAAAAAAATTTATAATGCTGGTGGTTCCAGTGGTTTCTGTCATCTCACAGTCTCTGTTTTCTGAAGATAAGCAAGTCATATGGTAAAGTAAACATGTTGGGTTCCATGGAAAGCCAAAATACCCAGCTTTGTATTTCTGAGAAGAGCTGAAAAAAAATTAATCCAGCTGCACTCCTGTGACCTCAGCCTCAAAAAGTCAAAAATGAAAAAATATAAAAACTTTTCTCCCCACATAATCTTGGTATTTTGAATGCTTGAGTTTGCCGTTTCTATCGTTAGTATCAGATAAAAGGAAGAGACGCCCACCTTCCCCCCTCAGCTGGCCAGCAGATGGGGAGCTGGCCAACAATTTTTTGAGTGTCCTGAGAAGTGTGTTTTCCTCCTAAGCAAGTCAGTGTTTTATGTCATTACCTGGATCTTGCCAAAAATTTTCAATGTAAGGAAGTCAAGCTATTTTATCTGGAAGTCATCATTTTTATACTTCTTTTTTTCCTGATTAATTTTTTTAATAAATGATGATATAAGCATATGTTTTATGACTCAGTGTAGAGGAATTGATTTTACGTGATAAAATTAAACGGGGAATAGAAGTATCAGCCCTATGAACCATCAAATCAACTGTAATGCAGTTGTCCAAATATATTTGATGTAGTATCTTCTTTTATTCAAACACTAAAGGATAGTGATCTTCTTAACAATATCTAAGCTAGCTAAGAAAAAAATCCTTTCCAAGTCTCAAACCAATATTAAAGTATGATTTTCCTTTTTACACAGGACTCTGGGGTGACAAAAACTGTACTGTCTCCCTTCCCTGTATTTGTAAACGTAAAATTGCAAGAAAAATAGAGAAAGTGATTCCAAAAGACCAGAAACAACAAGGAGTATGTCCCAAAGGCTGGTTGCACTTTGGATTCAAAGTAAAACATTTTTTTCTCTTTGATTGTTCAAAATACTTTCCATGTTTGGGACAGAAATTATACTTCTTAAGGGTTATTCAGTATTTGAAAGTTTTCTTTCTTTTTGACAGCAGGACCATTAGGTTTATAACTACTGACACAGTAACACAAAGATTTACTGCAAAGCTGCTTTGCACACTTTAAGAAGTTGTCCTAATAAAGCGTCAAAAATTTTACTTTAGTTCCAGTGAGTAAATACTCAATATGCAAAAGCTATCCAAATGTATTTGTCCATTTGCTATAAAAAGCCTGCTCTCATTTCCACATATGACAATTCCAAGAATCTTTCATGATTTCAAAAGACATCTCTAACCCCTTAATGTATTAAATGGATTCCTAATTGCTGCTCTCCTCTGAAAGATGCTGTTTCAAATGGAGCTCAAAGACAATTATAAGCCAGTCTTTTTGCTGTTGAGGGTCAAAAGGTAATTACTTCATCAGGCTTCTCCTAAATGCATACATTCCTTAATAGCAAAATGCAGTGAGGTGACTGGATTTATCCCAGTGCTGACTGCAGTGACTACAAGGATAAATTTAACCCAGACTGTATTTACCTTTAAACAACTGATTTGAACACAGTCCTGACGGCAGCTGCAAACTAATACTGAGCGTGTTGGAGATGTCCATGGCAGGACAGAAACATTCAGGAACTGCATGTGAAATGTTTTAGTGATCACTCTTAGTGATTGATAAATCACTGGAGGGGAAAAAAAAAACAACCAACAAACCAAGGTTTTTTGTTTGATTTGTTTTGGGTTTTTTGAAACAGTGCTTTCTGATACAAATTCCGAAGGATCCAGACCATCTGAGAAACTGGTATTCTGCACAAGAATTCTGCAGTAGCTATGATGGGTCACTTGCGTTCTTGGAAAATGAACTGGAACAAGGTAGAGTGCTGCAAATGTTGTTAAATAAATAAAATTTCATCTTCATTTGGATGCTGTTGTAAAGTTTAATCTTGGATACAGTTTTAGGAAATATCATTCAGAGCTTACTCATGGTTCCACTACTTTAAATAAATTAGTGTTTCTCTGTTTCCCAAAATGTAAAGATTCCCTGAGATATATGACTGGTACATTTTAAGGAATAATTGCAATTTCTTTTGTGCTTAATACCATGCATTAGAAATACACAAAAAGATTGAATACTCATTTAAAAAATTGCTATTTAAAATTTCTACCTTTTGAATGCAAGATCTCATTTTTATCCTTTGCTGGTACTTACAGTCTGATCTATAGTATAGCACATAAGCATAGCACTAGGAAGGCTGGAACTGTCAGAGAAATAAATGCTAGCACATTTGGAAATACTTATAATCCCTATTCATAAAAATCTGTGGTTGAATTTCATACATTTGTAAAACCACTTATTTGAAGGTGGGAGGATTCTCACTGTCTATTTTTAGTTGAGCAATCTTATTTTCAACTAAAACTGAGACAGGCTTCTTCAATTGGACAGTATTATTAGCTAATGGACTAGATCCTAACCCAATTGAAATTAATCAATTTAACTGAATTTATAGTTAAATGATACTAAAATGCCACTCATGTTCCTATTTTCTAGTAACTATGTGATGTCATTAATTGGAAAATAAATTTTTCAATGCTTTAGTACGTTGTAAGAGACTTCATCTATCCCTAAATGCTTACCAGTTTATTTTATTTCTGTTTCATTTTCTAGCGTTCATAACAATGAATCTATATGGATGGAAAAGCAGTGTTTGGATAGGTTTCCAGAGTGATGATTATGACAAATGGGTGAATGAAAATCCTACAATATATTCTAACTGGTCTCCAGTTGAAATAGTGGATGTGAGTATTTTCAGGGGGTTTATGACTGTGGGAAGTTGGTTTATGCTTAAAAATCATGACTTGCATAAGACAAGGCCGAAGTAGTTAGAGCAATTTAAGCTTCTCTTAATTTTTGCAGCTTCAAAGAACTAAAGACACAGATTTACAGCCATAACTAGAAGTAGCAAAAAAGGCACTGTCGAGACAGACATTCACATAATTTGTGGCTCTAGTCATGTTCTCTTGCAGTTGGTTTAAACAGAGAAGTGTAAACTATATGGTTAGTATCATATGTTTGGTCTGAGCAAAGTTTAGGAGCAAGATTACGAATTTCATATTTTCTTATGTTGTTTTACAACATGTTAGCCCGTATTGGGGTTAGCATTTTAGTTAGTCCATTTTGAAAGCTTGTTATTTTATTATGAGTTTAGCGTTTCAAACTGTATTTATAGGACTGTTCATTGTTCTACCTAAATGTTTGTAATAGAGATGTTCAGATAATTATTCTCCTAAATTTAATGTAATAATTATGTTGGTTTTTTACACAGTGTATTTTTTAATTGATATAAGTTTCTATGTTCATTGCAGAGACAGCATTTTAACATTCAAGAACAAGTTCCACTGTGTACGTTGGTATCAAATAGCCCTAATTTTTATTTTACGGGAAAATGGTACTTAGAAAACTGTCAGAAAAATTATGGGTTTGTCTGCCAAAAGACTCAGGGTAAGTTTTTGTCTTGCTTTACTTCTGTTCTCTTTTCCTACTTTACTTTAATCTAGAAGCAGCTTGTTATAGGTGTTTCTAAAACCAGGAACATAAAAGATCATTTGGTATTTAGACAGCCCAGGTTTACACTGTTTAACAAATCAGTAGCTATGATGTGAAACTAATTGCTAAAAAATGTTCTCAAGTTTTTTGTAACTTTGAGCATTCCGTTGTGCGCCTTAGAATCAGGAATAGAGATGAAATTTCATATCTTCTCTCATGGCAGCAGAGTAACCACAATTACAAAAGGCTAAACTAAGGTTAATTTGATGAAAATATGATTTTGGGTGGGCTGTTGTAACTTGCAATGTTAGATCAGAGTAGATTCTAGAAAACTTATTCTTCTGAACAATGCGGACTGACTGGCTGATTGAATAGAGTTTGGCTTCTCTTTTCACACTTCTCTAATTCTAGTACCGTGAAGTTCACTTGCCAGAAGCACGAGGCTTCTGCGAGGAACGCGGGTTGTTTGGTTTCCTCAAGCCACATTCCAGTTCTGCCTCTTGGCTGAGAGCCATGGGCAGCTTGTGCAGCTCTGGAGCCCAATCCCAGGGGCTGCTGCACCTCTGCCAGCAGGACACTGCCAGAACATGTTACCAAAATAGATCAGCAGCAAATTATTAACCCTGAAGCAAAGGGAGGCTCTGTAATCTGAGCCTGTGAGGAGCCTCCTTGGCTGCTGCATTTACTGCTGGCGTGGTTTTACGTGGCTCAACTCTATATTATGTGTCATCATCATCATCATGGCTGGGCTTACAGAACGAAGATTTGAGAAGGGCTCTACCCACGCTTGCTACAAGAGGGCTGATGGCTAAAAAGGCCAATGCGAGATTTATGTATCACTTCTTGGTTACTCCCTGGGTCTAAAGAGACAACACTCCTACTTGCTGCATGGGAGGGGAGGGCGGGCCAGTTGAGAAGTAGATCGAACAAATATATAAGCTTCGGGCAGCGCTCGCATGTGACTCAAGCAAATCATAACTGTATTTTACATCATTTATTTTGAAGTGCAGTTGCAGGGAGTGCTGGAGTAATTCTGTACATAGTGTAGGAAAAAAAAAAAGTGTTTTCCTGCTGGTTGGTTTCAGTTACGTCCCAAATGTTTGTATTTTAACCCCTTTCTGCTGCTTCAGACAGATGGAGAAGGTGTGAGGAGGCAGGAAGGAGAATAGTTGCCTTATGGTGGCCAGGGCTCTGGGAGGGATTTGGGCTGCAGTGGGTGCTCAGGATCCTACCTGCATTTCCCAGCTGGCCGTGTAAGAGTGGACTATGGGCCATGGATGAAATGCAGCTCAGGGCTGCCCCACACACATTAGAGTGCTGCTGGGTTTGAAGGGACCATCCTGCCTCTCCAGGGGGACACCCATTGCACTCTCCCAAATTATCAGGCAGTTCAGTTTGCTAATTCAGCCGAAAACCTTCCTATCTTTTTTTTTCTTTTTTCTGCCTGCTTTATTTATTTTTTATTATTATTTATTTTTATTATTTATTTTTATTTATTATTTTCCCCTAATTCTTGTCATGTCAGCTGAGCCAGGCTGAGTCAGCTTTATGCAAGGTCAGGCAAACACCAGACCAAGAAATACACAGCAGGAAGAGCAGAGAAGCAAGTAAGGGAGTAGTGAGACAGCCTCTTGCTGGCAGTAGTGAACTGCTAAATTTGCTCGTGTCCAAACAAATGTGTCGATTCCTGGAAAGATGAGCTGGTGCTTTGCTTCTGCCATCCTGTCTGCATTCTGTTTCCCCCTGGCTGAGTTATTTTCTGAAGGAGACTAAACTGAAATAAAGCAACAGGGGATCTGAACTGGGCCTTGATCTCTTTAATGATGCGTGAGTTAGGGTTGTGTCAGCAATTTACAGCATTTTCTGCCTTTTTTTAAGCAGTGACACACGCTGAAAGTTGGAACAAAACAGGGTGCTTTAGTTAGCTCAAAAGCAGAACTTTTACTTGCTTAGAAGTTTCTAATTTTACATGATTTGTAAATGACAAGTAGTAAATTCATTTACTATTTTAAGGTGCTTGTTAACACTCCTCCTCTTCTCTTAGTCATAAAATGAAACAAGTCTAAAAACACTCTACCTTGTAGAAAAGCAACCATTTCATTTTGTAATCACAGAGAACCTTTACAAACAGAAATAATTAATCCAAACTGACAAACAGAATTAAAACTGTAGCGTTGCTTTATTTTAGTAGTCTTATTTAAAGTATACTGGGGGCATTCATACACATTAGCAAAGGCATTTGCCTTCTGTAGCACGAGCACAGCAGCACTGCAGACTGGGCTGGGGTGGAGATGGTCTCTGTCTCCTACTTTTTTTCATCATGGGAGACTCTTTATTTCTTAAATCTAAAAAGCCTGCTTCTTCCTTTCATTGTTTTGGACATTGCTGTGTTAGTTTATCATCAGAAAGAGATTTAAGTCTCCATGCATAGAGGATTTCTCTTTAAATGCCACACTGTGATCTCCCCTACATTGGCTCACGGTTAGTGAAGATGAGCCCACACTCGTACCATGAGCCAAAGTTTGTTCTCCTAAAGGCAGTGCCAGTACAATCATCTTTGAGGCCAGGCTTTATGCTGTAAACTGATCTTGGAAATTATTAATAGTAACAGGTCAAAAAAAAAGTAATCTAATTTACATGAAAAGTATCTGGGGTAACAGCACTCTGCAGCCCACTGCTACTGGACATTTGGAATATGCCCAGATCCCAGGTGATTTCTTATTTACCTCCAAAGGTGCAGTCAGTGGAACTAACCTCATTCAGGTTGGGGTTTTTTTTGTTATACATTAAGCTAATTCATTCCTGTGATGAGTTTTTTACTGTGATGGAATTTCAGATACTATTCTAGTAGTCATAATCTTTTTAAATGTCAGTGTTGTCTGTTTTAAAAATAAATACATTTTTTTTTTTGCTTATGACAGACACATCCAGACATGTCATCAATGCATCTGAAATGTATCCTGTGCCAGATACTTTAGAATATGGAAACAGAATGTATAAACTATTATCTGGGAATTTTACATGGTCTTCAGCTTTAACAGCCTGCATGGCAAACAGTGCAGAGTTGGTCAGCATTACGGACCAGTATCACCAAGCATTCCTCACAGTCATGGTGAATCGCCTGGGATACAACCACTGGATCGGACTGTTCACTTCGGATGTACGTAGTAGACTACCTGGCTGTGAACATGATGCTGCAAAGGAGTTTTTCCAGGAAACAGCTAGTGAGCTGTGTCATTCATTAGAAGTCACAGAAAGTTTTCATCGGGAAATGAAACCCTGGAAAGCTTGAGCCCTAAACATTTTTTTGTTGCAACATGGTGTATAAGTGTGATGAGGGCCAGTTTGGTGCAATGACTACTGAAAAACAAAAGCCATAGAAAACTTTTAAAAACACACACAAAAAAAATTCTTGTACTGTCAATGGTGAAATTTTGTTATTTCATTTGTAGTAGCCCAATGGCCTGAAGAACTAATTGCTGAAAGCAGCAGATTAGTTGTAGTTTGCAGTCTCCCAAAAGTGAGTTGGGAGGATTGTTGGCGCTGCGTTTTGTAGATTCTTCTGGATCTACCCAGCCTTTATAAAATTAAAAGACATTCTGTAATATCTGCCACCAAAAGAAGGTTAACTTGTATGGTGCTAAAGCATATCAGAAAGATAACCTGAAATTTGTTTTGGCAGAATGGGCTTAACTTTGAATGGTCGGATGGGACTAGGTCTTTGTTTACCTTCTGGGAAGACGATGAGTCCCAGGCCTTTGGCAGTTGTGTTTACATCGATACTTCAGGGCACTGGAAAAGCACAAATTGTGAACAACTTCTGGGAGGAGCAGTTTGCCATGTGCCACCTAGTAAGTCAGAGTTAAGATTTATATTAAATCTTCGCAGCTGCAAATGTGTGACTAACAGTGGAACTACATGAAAGGACATTAATTGGTTTGAGGTTAAGCAAGGTTAAATACTGTTTAAAACTGAAGTATATTTTTGTATTTTCTCTTTGTATTTCTTATTTGTGAAACCATTTTTCCCCATAAAATATTGCCATCAGATCTGATTTGTAGGAGAATGGGAAGACAACTTTCATAATAGAAAAGAAACAGGAAAATCACTTTGTCTTTACAGTGAACGCTGTATTATTTGAGAAAAATGAGGATTGCTTATAATCTAGCTGAAAAGAAATAAATTTAGTTTGCTGCAACTAGCTGTGAGATAGGAGAAAGGAAGCATTTAGAGCAAAGTGAAAAATTAGTCACATCTTCACTGATAAGCACATCAAAGATGTTGCAATTTTTTTTTTAAAGATAAGAATATTTTCCTGTATCCTAAAATATGTTATTTTTCCTAAAATTCTCTGCCAGTTACCTGGGCTTCAGTTGAATCCATAATTCAGGTCTGGAACTCCATTTAGTCCAGGACTGCAGGGTCTTTGGCAGAATCCAGTTCTCCAAATAATTCCTATTCAGTGGTATTGATCACCAGGCGTTCACCTGCAACTTATATAACTTATAGTTTTTGGTTTTGTTGAGTAGAAAGCTGTTTTGGAACCCTTCAAGACAAAAATTATTGTTTAGCATGGATTTTTGTAATGAAGCTGACTGGTTTTTTTGAGGGTCAAGGTGTGCAATCATGCATAGCCTAAGGTTTATGTGTTTTGTAGTAAAAGTAAGAGGCATATGAAACCATAAGTAATGTTATCTGAATCTCCAGCATTGCCAAAAAGTGACACTGGTATCACAAAGTGACCTTGCAGAGTTGCCTTGAGTCAGAGGGACTCTTTGCTGCAGCATATTGCACACTGGGGAGGCTGCCTGCTGCTTACCGGCGGGAAACTCTCATCTGTGTGGTCTTTATCTTTGCAGCTTGGTGGAGAGAAGCTCTGTGGTCCTTGGAAATCCCCAGCCCTCTGGGAGGTGCTGGGCAGCCCAGAGCGCTCTGACTCATGACTGCCTCTGCACATCCCTACCAGTTAGGTTGTCCTGATACCACTGTTGCAATCCAGCAAGGCTTCTGATCAGAAATAAAACCAGCTGTACTCTTCTAATACAAATATATGCAACCACTAGATTTTCACTTTGAAAAACAGACGAATAATGCAATAACATGCTTATTAGCATTACTCCAGAACAGCGCGTGGAATGTTATAATAGTGTGTATTTTGTTGTGCCTATAAAGCTGTGCTGTTATTTCTACCACAGAAAAGAAACTCAATGCCTATAAAGGCTTATGTTCAGGAAAAACTGTACCCTGGATCAAATTCAAAAGCAGTTGCTACAGCTTTTCCACAGTTCTGCAGGGCATGAGTTTTGATACTGCATACGAAGTCTGCAAAAATCAAGGTGATTGTTTTGTAGCTACCAAATGTCATTGTGATATCTTAAAACTATACATATTTCTGAAATTACTTAAACCGTGGCATATGTTTTCTGTATTACAAGATAACAGTAGTGGCACTCGTAAGCCAACTATGAAATTGGAGTCAACATAAATCAAAAAAATGTTCCTTTCCATGTGAAAATATTGCTTTCTTGAATAACACATCAAAGGAAACTTTTTTCCTTCAAACTTGTTTTAAAGTCATGTAAGAACAGTTTTATATTGGTCTGAACATTTTCATATTAATTACAAATGTAAGAACTTACAATGTATAGCTAGACCTTTCAAGCTTTTCCATCAAGGCTCATAATACTAACTTTTTGAAATGCAGTGTTACATTTTAATGGCATGGATTGTTTGAAAATCTATTCTTTGTTTGATTTATAGGATCAAATCTTCTAACCATTCAAGATGAAGATGAAAATGCCTTCATTTTGGAAGAGCTACACAGTTTTGGTTATTCTGTGCAAGTGGTTTGGTTGAACATCCTGCTTGCTACAGACAGTAAGTTTTGAGTGGAATAGAACAGCTTCTGATTTGGTTTTTGTTTATTTTATGTTAATGCTGGCATAGCCATCTTCCAAAAGACTCTTATCTTTTGAGATTTTGTTCACTGATTGTTGCCTGTTTATGATGTAGTAAAATCAGTCAAGCTTTCTGTAATCGTTACCAGTATTCTGAATACTCAATATGCATACACTCAGTGTGAATGCCTTTTTTTTCCTGCTTAGAGAAGCACTATAAACTGTCTTCTCTGTTAACTACATAGGATGTTTTTAAAACCTTCAAGAAAAAAAAGTAATATAGTGGCCAAACAGACAAAATCCTGGCATTCCATAATACAATATCTTTTAATGTGAGGGTAAGTCCAACTGAAACAGATACTTATCAAAATAATATTCTGTTTTGTAATGATTTGTAACTTCTGCCCATAGATGAGACAGTCTCCTGGTTTGATGGTTCTCCTTTAAATTATTCTAACTGGGGTATCAGGGAGCCTGAGTTTGACTATCTCAAAGGGAATTTCTGTATCAGCCTGAGGACCACAGATGGAGTCTGGCAATTATCTCCATGCAGAGAAAAAAAGGGTTTTGTATGCAAAATGGATGCAGGTATGTTCTTCCATAAAATAAGGCAGTTGTGTCCTTCTAACCGCTGTTTTACATGTTCCTTGTTGCTTGCTCGCTTACTTGCTGTTAGTTTTCATTTAAATAATTCTGTCCCTTGGTATTAGAAAAAAAATAACCTGAAAAAAACCCAACCAGACAGGATGACCTCCTTTTGAGGAACCTGGGCAGCCACTGCATTAGTGCCAAGTGCGACGAACTTTCTGTGGCATCAGGCTGACCTCCACAGCCCCCGCTGGGTGGGCAGGCACAGCCTGGGAGAGCTGTACAGACACCATGTCAGTAGGAATACGGTTCTGTGAGGGAGCTGAAGAATTTCCAGAGCCCACACAAAATCTCCCAATCACTGCTGGACCCAAAAGCTAGATTAACTACAACAGAGGTTATGTTCATGCATTTGCACTTTAAAAAGTGAGTAAATATTGCTGCTCATCCATGCACAAATGTCAATTAATATGTTCCACCAAATTAAAGGGATTTTAAATAACAGGTTAGAATATGTTTAACCTGACCAGTTGGAATAACACTGACATGAGTCAAATTAAACAAAGAACAGCCCTTTCTTGTGTGGTTTTAGATCGGTTGTCTTCTCAGTATCCATTTTACAGTGAGTATACATAATAACTTTTGTTACCTCTGTGGGTAATATTGTGATTGTTCTGGATTTTATTTCAGATATTGATGCAACAGAACCCTCTGAAAATGGTAAGTTCTATATATTCTTAATTTTTTTCAATAAGGAGTAATACACATTTTGAGCTGATATTTTGGGAGAAAACATTTTACACTGTTAAATCTGTAAATTAAAATGTCTGACATATAAGAAGTAGTAATACATTTTCCATAAAACAGCTATATGTTTATATTGAGAATTATCTATAATTGTAGCTATGTTTGCCTAATAACAATTTCTGTCCCTCCCTTTCAGCGTCATATGGTGGGCTTGTAGCTATGGCTATTCTTGTGACGTTGGTGATGCTGGCTGCCATCTCCCTTTTGCTGTGGTGCCTGTACAAACAGAATAACAGACTTTTCCACCACATACTGTGGGTCAGAAATGCCTATTTACCACAAATCAATGCTGACGTTCCTGCTGTGGAAGAAAGCATCCTCATTTCTGATTTTGACAGAAGTGACAACAATTAATTGATCAGAAGTAGCAAGTGGTCTTGTCTTCTGTGTGAAACTTCACAACCTACAGTGGTTTTCTCATTCTCAGGAGTCCCCTAGGGTACCCATATTCTGAGAAACCGTCATGGCCATCGGTATGAATGCTGTAGGGGTTCCTCTTGGAGGGCTTTTGCTTTGTGGCAGGATGAGTTGAGGATGCAAGGCAGAAACACAGAGAAATTTGCTCCTCTGGGACAAGCCAGGAGTTGAACATACACACCATAAAACTCCAACCACTCACATGGAGCAGTTGTGTCTGAGGCCCCAGAGCAGTGGGAATTTTCATGCAACTTTTTCCTTTGGGAACATGTGGGCCTTTATGTTTTGTTTCTGTACATCACAGAATCTGCTCATGAGGCAGCATTAAAATTTGGCCTTGAATTTGGGAACTCTGAAACATATTCCAAGAATGATGAGATAGACCTGTGGTTTTTTTTTTTTTTTTAACGAGCCATCCCTTCTGCAAAATTAACAGTTATGTTTCAGACAGTGGATTATTGGATTATTGCCAGGTAGATTTGCAAGCTTGCAGGGAGATGAAGTCTCTTTTGACTTGAGAGTGCCAGAGTTTTGGTAGTTTGGCCTGTGATGCCTAGTTCATGTTATAAAATAAAGTAGTCCAGGGATGGAATGGTGTACGAGCTTTGTCATCCTGAGATGTGTCCAGCATCCTGTTAAAGATTTAGCTATGTGATCTCTCACCCAGATTATTTTAGACATGGAACCCTATCAACCTCCTTGAAAGATATTTTTTGTCAATATGTGTTTAAAAAAAACCAAAACAACCCTGTTATAAATCTTGCTGAAGTTTTGGTAACAAATGGCTTTACTGACAGTATTTCTGCAAGCAGTATTCATGGAGGCTCTTCTGAGACCCTGCTCTCAAAAGCTAAGGGCGGTAAGTGGGCGAGCCACAGTGCTGTTCCCAAAGGGTGCTAGAGTCCTCTAACCCCATGTAGCAGACATTTTCCCTTTCAGTGTTCATTCTAAGGTGCTAAGAAGGGAGATGAATTTTGCTGACTGGTTGGTCTGCAGGCTGATGGTTGTGAAGGAGCCATCTCTGGTCTCTCTGCTATCTCACAGCAGCCCAGGACAGAAGTGCTTACTTTCCCTCAGACTCCCACCACCCTAATCAGTCCTCTACCCACCTCTCTGAAAGCACCTGGAAGTTTTTCAGGGATTTTATATTTTATTTTTATTGCAGTGTGGAAAAGCAAATGGTTAATGATGTGCTTCTTCAGAATGGCTTTACTGTAATTTCAGTCATCTCTAAAAGCTGCTTCAAAGGGCTGCATTTATTGTTCAGTTTCTTGGTTTGTTTGTTTTAAGGTGACTCATTCATCACTTTGCAAGAGTCCTAACATAAAGGTATGTTCCTCAGAGTTAAGCAATCGGCTAGGGCCAACTAAAGTGTTTTTACACAATATTTGTTCACATGCACAGGAATGTATGACTGCCTTTTAGTTAGATTTCACATAGCCAGCTCTGGAAACAAAAATTGCCTGTTCATATCATAATTATGTATAGGGCTATTCTAAAAAAATATCTAATACATAGAATGTTTCTGTGCTGGTTTACAGAACCATTCAAAAATGTGATCAAAGAGGCCGCAGATGGTTTGATCCCAATATAATTTTCAACTTACTGTTTTTGATAACTTCTAAGGTTGTAGCTATCACAAGTTCTTAATCTGAGACTTTTCTATCATATAAAATATAAATAGATTTTGTGTATATTTTGTCTAATGGTTTGATCCTATACATTAGTTTTCAGTAATATTTTAAAAGTTTTTGTTTGGACCTCTAGATTTATCTGTGAGATTGTTTTTATTTGCAGTCCACTCTTAGAGTTTGTGGACTCCAACTTTTGAGTACAATTGCCAGATAATCTGCTGTTTATATGTATGAACTATGATAGCTTCTTTACCATCAAAGGAAAAAAAAGCTTGTGACCCTCTCTCCTTTCCCTATGAGAATTTCACCTATTTAAACTACAGTTGGAGGAACTGAAACCAACAAATCCCCTTCATCACATTCACTGCCTTCTTACAGTACAGAAAACAGAGTGGCTTGCAAGGCAGTTTTGTTTACAGGAGTAAGCTGTGTCATCTGTGAGGACATGTATTTATTGGGCTACAATGTTGTTAATAGTTATGCAGACTCTGGTCAGGTTTTTATGTGGTGAATGAAGTTGTATTTTTCACAATACTTGACACAGACATTTGATCATTTTTCCTTGAGGTATGCTTTAGTCATTTAAATATATTTGAAGGGCAGTGATGTAATAACCCTAACCTCAAAATAGTGATTGTTGATTAACATTGGCTCTGATGTAGATGAGTTTGCATTAAGGGAAAAAGAGTTCAAACAGTGTTTTCTTCCTACTTTGAAATGGTTTTGAAGGAACAGACCCTTAAATATTTGTTTTTAAATATTTCATCATTTAACTTTTAGAATTTCAGGTATTATTCACTCAAGAATATAATCATTGATTGCTTTCTAGTCTTCCTTCTGGATTTTGTTACTAATGGCTTTCAACTGTTTTCCTTAATCAAAGGTCTGTATTGTCCCTGCTCAGAATATGCTGTGGTGACTGTTGTTTTTATGGATGACCTTGATGACATTGGCAGTGAGATTCACTGTATTATTTCAACTGGAAAATAAAAGCGTGATTAATAATTTTCTGTGCTGTAATTTTTCTTGAATCTTTCCCCAGCTTTAATAAGAGGGAGGCTTTAATGTCTCAACAACTGTGCCCAGGCTTTGCACTAGGTCATCCTGGTAGGAGAGGGATAGCTTGGACCAGCCTCTTTTCTGGCTGTGTGACTGGACTTTGACTTGGGCACTGTGTATGATCTCCACACATATGGTGGTCCCAGTGTTTCCCTGGATGCCTCAGAATGTGTGTGCAGGAAGTGCTAGAAGGAGTAAGGATGATGGATGGGATCATGGCACTGATATACAGATATTCTCCCAGCCTACTTCCTGTTCCCTGCAGTAGGGAGCTGAGGCCATCAGGGCTGAGTCGTTTTCCTGCTGAATTGTGGAGGTTGTGCTGTGTAGGAGCCTGTTTGTTTCTGCCACAAACAAGCTGGAGATACATGGACTGCAGCACAGTAGCTTCCACAGATAGCACCAAAGTGCTTCCTGTGTCCAAGAACTTGGTTCCCAGAGCCTGAATAGGCAAATGAATGTTGTGGGTTTGTCTGCTGTGCTAACTTCTTTCAATCTTCTTACTGAAAGAGAAGTGTTAAATCTCTTCATATCACTCGTTTGCTTGGGGGATGGAAGGGTATCCCCATCAGAGACAGGTATATTCAGGTCAATATATGACAAAGCCCTCTCTGCCAGATACTGAGGTTTGTCAAAACTTCATGTGCTTGTTTTTGCAAATGCCATTCCAGGAGAAAATCTATCTTCTGGTCCCTTTAGCAATCCTTGCAGCATGTCTCTGAGGCAGTGCAGTTGTCACATCCCAGATGGATGTGAGTCTGTAATGGGAACATATGTATGCTGGAGACATCCAGCATGACTGCACAGAGCAAAGGGTTGTAGCACAAGGTTGTAAGTGGGCAACATGACTTCTCAGCAAAACCCTTCCTGGCTGTGTCATCCTGGGTGCAGTGCTGCCATTCCTTATGCAGGGATTCTCCTTCTTCTACTGCCTTCACTCACACACACTTTCTCAGCTGAATCATGACAAGAGTGGAGCCTTGGGACTGTTTGAAATCTGGGCTGTGCAGTCCAGAGGGAGCATAGGGTTAAAAATAGGGGTTTGCATGCTCTGTGAGACTTGACCAGCTCTGGTTCCCAGGGCACCACTGCACAAATTCCCATTTAATTTAAGCCCCTACTTTTTTTCTTTCATTATGTTGCCTCTCCCTCAGTGTAGTCACAGGCATCCTCGGTCTCTCGCAATAATAAACCCGCAGTAATGAAATCCATGGCATACTCTTCCTCCAGGGCATTTATTTGGTTAAAAGCTAAATTGCACACATTCAGCAACTGGACTCTAAATCCTCAGCTGAAAAAAAAAAAAAAAAGAGAGACCCCTGATTGAGCTATAATAATATTATAATATTTCCTCTGGTAACCAGTGGAATGTTGGGTCTAAACCCTTGCAGGCCAGCACCAATCTCTTACAATCCGGTGCAGCCCTGATGCAGATATGTGAGTAACCATCAGGAACAAATCCACAGGAGTTCATGCCGTTCTGAGATGGAATGAACTAAGGTTGATCTTGATGCTTGGAAGCACAGTCAGTCTCGGTTTGGCCAGTAGATGGTAGTGGTACACACAGAGCTGAAAAAATGAGCTGTGCGAGATTAAAAATCACAGCGATTTGCTCCAGATCCTTTAGAAGTGTACTTAAACGAGCAGCAAAACTCCCAAGTCACAGGACAGCAAATGTCATTGTGGGTTCTTAGCCATGGCCACAAAGTTACAAAGCTGCGTTAAGACATCTTTCCAAGTCCTTCTCAGCTACTTTAATAAGATGCACTGAAGTGCTTGGAATGGGATAATCCAAGTCCTTACCTTGGTCAGTGGGTTTTTCTTTTCCTTGGTGAGTAATGGGAAAATCCACTTGAGTTTCTGAGTATTAAATAAATATCTTTGTTGTATGTTTTGGTTCTGATGCCTTTGATGGAAAGGTAATTCACTGAAAATGCTCCAGCCATGTCTCTTTACTGGTGAATGGATTTATTTTAATATTTTATTTCTTGACTGTGTCAGTGCAGGCATATATCTACTTATTTTCATAGGAAGTGAAAAATTAAGCCATAGAAATGAAAATTAGTAGATATTTTAGACATCCATTGCATAAGTAATCATTCCACAGCACTGTTGAAAGCAGATTAATTTTCTCCTTCTCCCAATTTATTCTGTAAGTCACTCAGAGCATAAGAGTAGCTGATCCCTTTCTATATCCATTATCTTTATGCAGGAAGACCATGATTTGGATTCTGATCTTAGAAACTTAACCATGAGAAAGGGTACTGAGAACAGTTTTGTAATAAAGCCTTGCTTCAAAGTCTTAGTTTTTATAACATTATTTCCTTACACTGATGCTTCTCTAAGACTTTCCCAGTTCTCCTGTAATGAAGGCCATCCAACATCACAGGGTAGACTAGTAGAATGCAATAGCTGGGTCAGTGTCTCAGAAAAGAGTGGAAAACAAAACAATCTCTGCATCTTTTCAGATTTTTGTAGCTGAATGTTCATCTTCAGAAATTAGAAGTTTCCATATATGTTGTACAAAACCATTCTCAATGATTTTTCTTTTAATTTTTTTTTTAGTGAACACTGAAAATTATCCTGCCAAGTACAGTCCTCTTGTGAAGCTGTTTATTCAGGTCATTTGTTCTAAAGCATGATCTTAGGCCTTTGATCCCAGCCATAACCTGATTAAATCTGCTTTACCACTTATTCCTGCCATAAGCCTTGTGTACATTGTAAGTGAGAAGCCCCTGGAAAGCCCCATCAGGAAGCCAGAAGCAAACTAGCACAGAGCTGACAGAAGAGAGATTCTACCTCGTCAGCAGCTTTTGCTGCATGGCTTCACTTACACTGGGCTTGGACATCATCCCAGAGCTTGATGCTTCGAGGTTCCTTCAGGTATGCAAGCAGAATCCCTAACACTGGACACTGCCAATAAGCTGGAGTGCGCAGTCTTTTAAGATAAAGTAAAAGAGTATTCTAAGTCATGTGAAGTTTCATTTATTGTAGTCCCAGCACACCTTAATTGTGCTTCATCTGTACTAGTTTCTTTTAATATATTCTCTTGTTGCTAGCAGGATTACCTGTTATGTACCTGAAATGTGATACTACCTAAATGCTTGCAGGACCTAAGCATTATATTTTCTAGTATTTAATATTCAAGAATATCAGAAGGATGTTTTTCTAAAAGGTAAGAAGCTAATGTTTCTGCTGCTGTATATTGTGTCCTTCTAGTGTCCTTTTCATCCATCTAGGGATGAAAATTATGTTGAGAGGCAAATTGAATTACTTTAAATATTGTTTCAAGAGCATATATTGAAGATGGAATTGTACATATGGGATACATCGTGGCTATAGAAGACATCGGGCACCATTAAGTTAAGTATGAAAATGTATTAGAACAGCTCTGGGAGGGTTTCCATCTGGAAAGAACAGATGAATAGAACACCTACAGGAGCAGTGGCTCCTTTACCTTTTGAAATACTTGTAGTATAAATAGCAGAGTGACTGTTCCCCACACATCATACCCAGGAAGGCAGCTGATGCAGCCTTTATCCCTGGATGCTCCCAGAGTGCCTTGTCCCACTCACACAGCACCTCTGGAGCCTGCACCATGTGTCAGGGTGTCCGAGTGTGGTTAAGTTATGGAAGGAAGACAGTCAGTGTGGGCTTCTTTCCTCATCTTGTCCTTGACCATCCATCATCTCCTGACCTTCCAGAATTTAGTCTGGGTTGATGACATAGTTTTTAATTATTGCTATTTATATATAAATTTGCTTTATTCTTTCTCAACTGAAAGACTGTAACGTGGAAGTTAGCGAGTCTCAGCTGCTCTTACAGGCTGTTTGACCACTTGCTCTGATGTAGCACAAAGCAAACCCTCATGGAAGGAAAGATGAAAGGAAGAGCCGTTCACTGGTAAAAGCAAACATATAAAGATAACAGGGTTCAGTTTTCCTTGCTATTTGGGAAGACTATAACAAGAATTAAGTGACTGAACCACAGTAGGAAATATGTGATAGATAACTGTGGAGATAGCTGGATAAGCAGCCAATGCAAGTGGTAGGGTCACTTTCAATGGCAGTGTGCACTGTTACATTGGATACTTGTGATTTAGAAACAAATCAGTTCACCGTGGCTTCTTCGCAGCAGTGCTGTATGGCCCTTTCAGCTCACCCTGGGTAAAGATGAGTAAGCTTGACCTGAAAATATTGGTGTGAATATGTTTGTGATGCATCATCCTACTGCCTTCTAGTCCAAACCTACCTTCCAGCTTCCTGGCCCAAACAAGTGCTCAGCAACCAGAATTTAGGATCTCTAGACACAAATGCCATGCAACTGGGATATTGGAAACACCTCAAATTAAATTTGTGATCTGCCTTTGGATAGAGAGTTCCTAAATGAGTGAAACTGAATCATCCAATTAATCTGCTACAGCAGCCAGTGGGACATAGGCACACCCAATCTGCCCTGGGTACCTAAAATCTACATCCAGGGTAAAGGAAGTGAAGGTCCAGAATCACTTCATGAAGAATAGGAGGATATAAACAAAAGAAAAAAACAAACAAACAAAAAAAACCAAAACAAAACTTTTTTTCTCTTTTGTTTCTTTTACTCATTTTTTTTTGTTCTGGTTTGTTTGTTTGTTTGTTTGTTTTTCCCCTTGAAGTCACAGACCCAGGTGATGGGATGCCTGGTGATATCTTTACTTATCTTTACTTTGAAGATATCTCTGTGATGCATCTTTGAGTGGTCCAGTTGCCTCAGCAGCCCTGGAGCTGGGCCCCAGGTGGGGACAGCCTGTGGGGAGAAGCAGCAGTTCTCCCTTCTATGCAGGAGGCAGCAATGTCCAAAACTCCCCTTTCTTCCTCTTGTGTAACATGTTAGTTGAAACAGCAACTTCCTGCATAGCAACTGCCTGGTTCAAAGGACTAAGATATGACTGACTGACAGGGCAGCTTTTGGCAGGCTTACAAATATCTGCTCCTAGCTCCATGTGGATCTGCTGAAGTGTATCTGTGGCCAAATCCAGTTTCAAGAGCTGTGGGATAGACTGCAAAGCCCATGATGTTCACAGCAAAGCCATAAGCTATGAGAAAGGGCAGAAATGGTTGATCCCAGTACTACCAGGATCATAAAATCATTAAAAATTTCCTTTATGAAATTTGATGCATTTAATCCATTTGGATAACAACAGCAAAATGAAGAAAATTATTTCTGACATGGACATTCTTCAGTGTTTCTGGAAAAGGTATTTAAAAAGAGCCCTGACACAGTTAATAGGTTTTCTGTCTCCCTCTGTAGACATAGGAACATTCATGGGATG
The DNA here is from genome assembly GCF_003031625.1 of Empidonax traillii. Taxonomy (NCBI): domain Eukaryota; kingdom Metazoa; phylum Chordata; class Aves; order Passeriformes; family Tyrannidae; genus Empidonax; species Empidonax traillii. The sequence goes on from NW_020955198.1 coordinate 499,824, forward strand.
CTGCAAAAAGCTGAAGCCCTAGAAAGCCCACATTGGAACATTTCCCAAACATAAGGAAGCCCAAAACAGATGCAGAACTTAACTGAAGGTGCACAGTGCTATGTCGGTGCTAGCATTTTTTGTTCTTATGATTACATTTTAAAGCAGTCATTCTTTTGATCCATGCTAACCGCTGGTAATGGAAAGAAAAATAAAGCTTACACTGAAAATAACAAAATTTTCTGACTGGAGGCCAAAATTTCACAAGAGAATACTGAAGCCTAATATGTTTTCTTTGACGTCTTTGTTTCTGATAGATGTTGACTGAATTCAGGAGGATGACGGCACTTTGAACAAAACCAGCTGGGGAAGTCAGTTTGCTAATTATTAACCCTCTAGGGAAGACACTGGATTGGAAACGTGCATACAAATCATTCTGGGAAAATATAAAACCTAATGTAGATCTCTTTGGAAAAGAAATACTTAACACTGTGGCTTGTATTTTTAGAAGGAAAGGAGGAGACAGTTTGTGATATATGACTGAATTCATCAAGATGGGTAGCAATTCAGTCTTAGACTCCTTTTTCCCCTGTAGTAGGATTTAGCAGTCCTGAGGTTGAAGTATAACATTAAAGAATTACTTTAGGGAATGAAGGGGAGTTGTACATTTATTATGATATAAATCATAGAGAGGGTGGGGGAAGACTGTTGTCAGCCTCTTGACCACTTTGCATAAAGGAAAAGGGGGATTTTCAAAGCTGTTAAGCAGGAAAAAGCACTGAACTGCATACTGTGCCTTACAAAATATTATTCAAAAGCTACTGTGATAAATACTCATATACCTAATACAAAATATATACAAAAAGGAAAACCAAACAAATCAGTCTTTAGGCAGTAAGCTCTAATGTGACATATTTACATCTCACTCTATCTGGATGCTCAAATCCTTCCTCTGTAACCTAGCCAGAAAGATGACTATATAGTATGTGCAGGGTTTCTTTCACTGATTTCAGGTGTTTAAGGAATAAAAGAAAAGAGTTAGATATGGGCACTACACCAAAATCCAGTGCAATTCAGTGATTAACTAGTGGCCAGTCCTAACTGGCCATAATTATAGCATGAAATGGAAAGAGAAAAAAAGAGAATAAAGGGGAAAATTCTGGTGCAAAAAAACCCCAACTGAAGATGGGAGAAGAAATTTAGGAACAACTTTCGCTATTTGCTTAACACTGGAGCTGTTTTCCTGCTTGACACATTGGTTGCAGCACAGAAACATCGCCTGTTACAAGTAAGTGCCAGAATACATGTAGTAGAATGCATTATTGTTTAAAACAAATAGGTCATATGGGATGCTGAACTGATTTTTGTTTTCTGTCCCATAGTTCAGAGTGATGCCATTTTAGGTGTCAGATTGTTAGAGAAAAATCTTATAGTTAAACAAGCTTTTTAAAGTTGAATCACTTGACAATTAATTTAATATCAGAGTTGTGCATATTTTTGCCTTTTTAATGCTGTAGATGGTGTTACATACCTAGCTGAAGTGCTATCCAGGAGGCAGAGTGGTAGCTAGCAAAGTACCTTCTGAACTTCTTCATTCTCTGACTATTTGCAGCTCTCTTTAGTTGCTTTGAGGTATCTCAGGTGTGTGTACTGACAGCTGTTACAAATGAGGAACTGGAGTAATTATGAAGTGCCATTTCCAGAACAGTGCAACCATCCCTCGCCCCTCCCAGGACCAATTTAAATTGCAACTGTTGTGTAAAGTGAACACTTACAGTATTTTTGACAGAAAGCTCATTAAATTCAAGCATCTCAGAGTGACCACAAATGTGTCTCAGTATATTACCACACACTTCAAGATTAGAGGGGAAATCCACATGTTTGCACAAGAATTAATGCAAGGGGGACCCAACCTTGACTGAACTGTCAGCTGTCACTTGTGGGTCCTATTGTTCTCATCCTGTTCATGTGAGGGGAAAAGAACAAGCCTCCAACCAAGCAAACAAACCCAATAGGTGGAGTATTCAGGATGTGTGGGCATGCGCTGCTATTTCATTGCTTAGGCAGTTACAATACTAATAAGTAGCCAAATGACATCAGAGGTCAGTCATTGAGCCCATGAATCGAACAGTCTTTATTTCTCTATTTCAGAGAAAAAGAGGGCTAAGAGAAAGGAAAAGCTGTGCCTTTTACTGCTGTGCTGTTTGGTGGCAGGTACAGGGAAAAAGGATCTGCCCAATTCTGGGAGTTGGGGAGGTTCAGACTTTGTTTCCCAGTTTCACCATCATTATGTCATCTTGGCCAACTCACCTGTTTTTTTGCTTTGAGTTTTCCACATATAAAATGAAGAGAAAAAACCTTATTCTTTGGCAGTTTTCTTATGAGAATGATTGCCAAGTACCATGCAAGCTGCAAAAAACCCACCTTGTTACTAAGGGGAAACCCCTTTGCAGGAACAGTGTGAAGTACCTCATTCCATCACTGTTTCCAGTGTGCTTCTGAGGCCAGACAGATACATGTTTTGCCAGAAAATTGTTGGTAAAATTTAATTTTCAAAGTTTTTTTTCCAACTTAACTTGAAGTAACTTTTTGTCTCAGTTCAGGCTAATAGCAGTAACAGGAAAGGGCTGAAATTACACAGTAAGGAAATGGATAAACCAAGTCTATTTTCAGTTACATGTTGGGTTAAAAATGTGAGATTGCCATCCCATGCTTCTTTCACTGCAATGTTCTTATGGTGTTGTATTATAGCATCAGCAATCTTTCAAAATCCATGGTATTGTTTATAAAAATAAACTAATTGAAGGCAACTCCTGTTTAAAGTGATCTCTAGCACTATTAGTGTTTGCTTTCTTTTTATGTCCGGTACTTGTGTTTAAATTTGTTTCATTAGAATAATAAAATATACGCTGACTTCAAGCCTCCACTAGCCTTTGCTTTTAAAGTCAAGACTCTTTGCTTCCCTTTTACTTGTTCCTAATTTGCCTCGTCTGTCATGTCCTCTCTGGCAGGGCTTGTGGCTATAAAAGTGTGTGGGAGTAAAGGTTAAAGATGAATGCTAGGTTTAACAAATATGGTTATTCTTGCCGTAAGAATTCACTTCTGAAGTTAGTGGTTGGTTCATTCTATTTTTAAGGTAGCATCACAATTGCATTCCATGTCTGTGCCTGAGTTAAAGTTAAAATCAATATACTTTCAGCACTTTGCCTCCATGAAGACTTCAAGTTGTCAGCTCAAGGGGTAGATTTGCAAAGGGAAAATAGTTTAGCTGTCGGACTTTATACCAATAAGTAAACGTTCAACAGGTCACCATGAGGGTACGAATGAGACTGTACTCCACTAGTAGCAGTACTTGTTTGTGGGGACACAGAAGAGAGATCCATGAATTCCACTTTGTGCTCTAATAAATACTTCAGTGCTTTGAATAAACTGCATCAGCTCTGAAAGGAAACACTGAGCACTCACTTTAGCCTGGTAGTTACTGAATTAATCTGGATCAATTTAGGTTCAGATTCCTTATAGAAAAAGGGATTGCATTTGAGTCTGTCATAGCAAACGTTCAAACTGTCATATATTTGTTAAAAAGGGCACAACAGCATCTTCTCTTTCTCTGTCTGGGAACTCTCCTAGGGGAACAGTGCTTTGACACAATTTAGAGAAAAGTGAGGACATGAATAGCTCTGCACTATTCAGACTTCTGCAAGTGTATTGGCAGGAAAAGGAAGACTAGAGAAAATGTGAGCCTGGTGCTGAGTAGGGTGGTGGTAACACAGGATGTGGAAAAGTCAGAGGTACTCTATGTCTTCTTCATCTGTCTTTACTAGTAAGATTTGTTTTCAGGAATCCTAGGTCCCTGGAGACCAGTGGGAGCATCTGGAGCAATGAAGATTTAGCCTCAGTAGAGAAGATCAAAACATTTAAACAAGCTGGACACAAAAAAGTTCATGGGACCCAGTGGGCTGCATCCACAACTACAGGCCAGTCAGCATTATCTCGATACCCAGGAAAGTTTTGGAGCAAATCATTCTGGAAACCATTTCAAAATATATCAAGAATGTGAAGATCATTGGGAGTCATCAGTATGGATATATGAAGAGGAAAATCATGCCTGACCAGTCTGATAGCCTTCTATGATGAAATGACTAGCTTGGATGGGGAGAGAGCAGAGGATTTTAATTATCTTAACTTTATCAGGGCTTTCATCACTGGCTGTATCCTTATTAACCAACTGCTGACTAGACAAGTAGATAATGAAGTAGATTGAAAACTGGCTGAAATGCCAGGCTCAAGAGATTATAATCAGTGGCACAAAACCCAGCTGGAGGCCAGTCACTAATGGTGTACTCCTGAAATCAATGCTGGGACTAATATTGTTGAGCACCCTCATTAATGATCCTGGATAATGGAAGAGAGTGCACCCTCAGCAAGTTTGCAGACAGTTGAAGACTAGGAGGAGTGGCTGATACACCAGATGGTTGTGCTGCCATTCAGGAGGATCTTAGCAAGCTGGATAAATCAGTCAAGAGAAATCTCATGAAAATTAACAAAGGGAAATGCCAAATCCTGCACATGTTGAGTAATGTCCCCTCACGCATTACTAGGGGCTGAGGACCAACTGGCTGGGAAGTAGCTTTACAGAAAAGGTCCTGGGAGCTCTGGTGAACGCCAGCTTGAACATGTGCCAGCAGTGTGCCCTTGTGGCAAAGGCGGCCCTGGACTGCACTAGGAGGAGTGTTGCCAGCAGGTTGAGGTGGGTGATCATTTTCCCCTACTCAGCATTAAGACACATCTGGAGTGCTGGATCTAGTTATGGAGTTCCTAGTGCAGGAAAAATATGGTTTTACTGGACTGAATCCAGCAGAAAGCCACAAAGATGATTATGGGACTGGAGCGTTTGTCATGTGAGGAGTGGCTGAGAGCTAGAGGAGAGAAGGCTCAGGGAGATCTTATCAGTGGATCTAAATATCTAAAGTTGGGGAGAGTAAAGAAGATGAAACTGGACTCTACTCAGTGGCATTCAGGGAAGGAACAAGAGGCACAAACCTCACTACAGGAATTTTTTCTTTAAACAGAAGAAAATGATTTTTTCTAACTGTGGTGTCCATCTAACACTGGAGCAGATTGTCCAGAGAGGTTGAGAAGTCTCCATTTGTGGTGATATTAAAAATGCAACATGAATCAGACCTGGACAATCTGCTCTAGTTGACTCTAAGCAAGTCAGTGTGGTGTGCTAAATGATCTCTACAGACCCTGTGACTCTTTGACTTAGTTACTTCTATTCGTTTCAACAGCATCTGAATATTTCTTTCAGGTTCACCATTTATAAAGAGTTTTCTAATGTTTCCAAAGTTTTCGCATGCTGATAGGACTTCAGTTATGGTCCACAGGTTCCAGTGGGGGCATTTAAATACTGCCCATGATAGATCCAGTTCAGGTTATTCCTTAAGAAACTTATGGACTTCATAAAATGAAGTGCTGCTGTTTAATTGAATATATATAAAAATTGATGGTTTAATACTGTGGGCACATTATTGCCTCCAAAAAGAAATATAAATGTAGATGCACACCTAAAAGTAATAGGACTATTTAAGTAAGCATCAATAAAATAGATAGCTAACTACAACTCTACACACACTTCACTACTACAACCTTCTGTTCATTTTTTTTAAATAATTTTGTGATTTATTTAGATATATTGAGAATTAAGACATATACAAATCAAAGAGTGATAATAGTACTGTTTAGGTATTTTACTGGTTTTACAATGTTACTACCTTCTCTTTTTTTGACATTTAAAAATATAACTAGAGATGCTCATGCAGCATTGCTAAATATGTCTTCCGTAGGCTACCATAAAGAGCAGGCTTAGTCCTTGAGAGCCTCAGCAAGGGAAAGAGAGTAGTCTTTGGTTTTTCAAAGGAGGAACAGGTTCAACTTGGACATGACTAATGATCTCCACAATAGAAGTATGTCACACACAGAGGTGATCTCTGAAGTGACCAAATCATGAAGCCTTTATAGTTTAAAATCTACTCAGAAATTTCACCTAGAAGCTTATTAATGGTTGGTGCGCATGCAGAGCACTGCAGATCTGAGTCATAAGGGATCTGTGCTGCTCTGTGCTATCTTCATCTTTCACATTCTTTCTCGTGTATTCTGTGTCAAGCACCTGAAACTAGCTCACCAGCAGTACTTGTGTGGTGATGAAAAGCTGATAGCAATACTCTCATAGTCTCTCCCTAATTTATCTGTGGTGTCAAGCACAGAGAGAAGTTCTATAAACTCATTTATATGCACTGTCCACCCACAAACTTTATCTTAAGTTGTGTGAGTGTTGAGTCACAGACAGGTAGTTCTTGTTCATGTAAGCTGTGGGTAATAACAAAAGCTATTTCAGACTCACTCACAGAAATTATGAGTAAAGTGCAAATACAACAAAGCCCCCTCAAATCAATAGAAAAATCCAAACAGCAAGTTCCTGTGAGGAGTGCCTGCTGATTTGTTCACCCAGTAGGAGTTTCATCCAGATTAAAAAATAAATGGTGGACCATGTCAGCCAGATCACTCATCTGTGTGCTTGCTGACCTCATCAAAAACCTGTCTAGAGGCCTAGATGGTAAATACTACATTTAGAGAAGATACGTTGGCACTACCCAAATATATCATATTTATCCAGGTGCACACAAATTCTATCCTTTATTGCAGTTTCTCCTGCTTTGCCTGGCACAGATATTAGGCTTGCCAGCCTTTATTATTGTTCAAAACTATTGCCTCTTTCCCCCCCTGGAAATTTTTTTAGAGATTGGTGTCACACTGCCACCCTCCAGACTCCAATCACATAGAAAGTGTGAAGAGAAAGGCAGGCCCATTAATAGATCTGCTCTTTCTCATTGCTCAGCACTCACTTAGAAAGCTCAGATGCCTGGGGATTTCTTACTCTGCCTACCTTGGATGCCTTTCCCAGTTAGCATACTTTGAGGAAAAGTTTCTGCTGAGTATCAAAAAGAAGGGTTCAAGTATGGGGATTGCCTGCTTATTCCAGTGAACACATGCAAATACACCATTTAGCTTCCCTGGAAATGTTTTGGCCTCTCCTCTTTTTTACTCTGCATTGTCATTGAGCTGTTAGACTCTAGTGTGCTTCTCAGTCTTGACACTTCTAAGGAAAGATTTAACATTAACTGGGGTTCCTTTTACTAGTTGCTGCTCATACTTTTTTGTTGTTCTTTACCTCTGTTCTTCTTTAACATGTTGGTTTATGATCCTTTCTGTGTTTTTGCATTTGGAGAAGACTTTTGACTTCTAATAATCTACCCTGTGATGAGATTATTGGTGCCCACTTTGTTTTGTCAGTTCTCAAGACTTTAGTAGATGGCATATACTGATGCTGTGTTATGCATCCTTCAGGAAGTTCAGCTCCAACTTTAAGACTTTGCTGTTCCTAGCATCTCCTTTTTGTTTCCTCTTCACAAGTTTTCTCATTGCTGTCTCAGTTCTGTTTGAAACTGGGTGCAACTGCTGTAACTGCATGGCCTTTGTCAAGCCTGTGGGAATTCTGAATGTAAACACAGGAATAGAAACCATGAGCTGAAGATGTAGGTCAATATCTTGCACATAAATAAGGACCAAACAAGGGGCTGCATCTCTTCTGTGGCTTCCCTGTCCTACTGTTCTCTGAAGCAGTATTGATGGAGTCTAACATAGTCTGTGTTGCACAGAAATGCTGCAGTGTCCAGACAATAGCAGGTTACCTGAAGTACACTGTTGATTGTATTTCCTACCCCCTTTGCCCATCTCATCTCTCTCAGCATACCCTCACTGGTCTCCTCGTCAGGCAGGCAGTCTGCAGAATCAGGACATTGCTTAAAGCTGATATTTTAGTCCACTGGCATTCTGTGTCACCTGCTGGGTTCCTATTTTGTTAATTTGATTATAAGATCTCAGTAATAAATTTTGTTACCTCATCAGCACCAGAGGTGACTCTTACTTTTTCTGTATATTTTATATTCTGGTTCTGCTTTTTCCTGCATGTGTGTAGCATGTCATTCTCTTCATGTAAGACTAGACACTTGATTTTCCTCCACTTATTCATTGGATTTTTAGCATTTGTATTAGAAGTATGTGTTGTTCCAGTGTTTGTTTCCTCCTTCATCTCCCATTGGAAAGGCATTTTTCTTATTTTCCATTCCTCTCTCTGGCTTCTCCTGCACTCAGAAAGCCACAATTTCTAAGCCTTTGCTGATGGCATATTGAACTGTGTGTTCCCCGCACCTGCTGCTCTCCAGTGTATACCTTAATCAATCACAACCTTTAAATGCCAGCAGCTTAGCCCCTAGTGAGTCCACACTTTCCATACGGGCTCTTTTTATCTTAAAAGTGCTTCCAAGTTCAGATCAATCTGGAATTTTGTTCTTTAAACCATCCTCTCATGTGCATATTGAAAGTTTGCCCCTTTCTGATCAAACATAAGGTAGTGGGGGCATTTTGGAGAGTGCCATTGGACTTGGATGAATTTTAGCTCCAAAAAAAGTGAGACACAAAACTATAGGCTCTTCCCCAGCACTTTTAGGGAATTGTTCTGCTTTGTATGTCTCAAAAAAGTAAAAAAGCTTTTAAATTTAAAATTGGAAGCTCTTCCTTCTGAATTATTTTGTGTTTTCTTAAAAAATGTTTTCCAAATTAAAACTGATTTTCTTTTAAACCAACCCTTTAAAGCATTTTTTGGCAACAAATGTAATGAGGTACAAAATATCATCTGAGTTTCCAGCTTCCACAATCATAATTTGAGTAATAATCCCACACTGGCACAGTGACAACAGGGAACAGCTTTTGAAGAGATTGAGCATATTAATTCTGCCAGTAGAGCAACTAAACTGAAGCACAATTTCTGTTAAAATTGCATGGTACAGGTGTCAGAGACCCCTTTTTAAAGTGCTGTAAAAGAGTATCATTTACTACTTTAAATTTTAAGCAATTCTCTCAATGTTAAAGTATTGCTTATATTATTTTGTCATTGTTTCAGGAGCACACAGAGATCCTGGCAGGAGTCAAAGCCAAACCAATATCCAGAGAAAGATGTTCCCCGCTATCAATAAAGATACAATGTGGGTGTGCTCACACTCCTTTCTTTGTCTTATTTCTGACAGTCGTTTCTAGTATTTCAGCGGGCCTTGTCTAATCTAAGTTTGAATATGCATCAGGGCAGAACCAGAGGCAGCACTACCCAAGTTGCCACTGTCACATTTGAGTAAAAAAGGAGGTTAGTATAAGAATAAAGGTCCTTTTATTATTTCTGAAAGTTACCTATCATGTTTGGGGCAGTGAAAGAAACAGAACAGTCTCTCAAATGCTATAATAACATCTAGCTTATTTATTATGAATGGTGACATATCAAATGTAAGGGTCCCTAGCAATAATAAACCCTTCAAATGCAATAAAACCCTCAAAACCTTGGAACTCGTGCCAAAGATTCATATAGATACTGTAGAAGAGATGTAAGAAATACATAAAAACTCAGCTGAGAGATCATGTGATTGCATCTTAAGTTTACTGTGCAATACAACAGTTTCATAACGTGCTGAAAAGGTAGGGCGCTGCCACTGAAAGAGGAAATCTAGAGCAACAACAGAGAAAAAAACATTTTTGTGTTCCCTTTTTGCTAAAACAAAACATTCTTTAATGTTGAAAATTAATTAAGATCTCAACAGTTCTTAAAAAAGCAAGCCAACAAATAAAGTAAGTGTCCATGAAGAAAAGACTGTACAGGTGGAGTTAATGCAAAACTAAGTTGAAGTTACTGCTTAAAGACCTCTTTGGATAGAGCCTCTATCCAAATCAGTTGCTGGATGCTTGTCACCTCCCCTTTGAATTTTAGTGACATTTTTCATGGCCATGTATGGGAATAACTCAATCAGAGTAAACTTGTGTATCTGTCAAAAAAGAATCATTTGGCTTTTAGCTGTGGTTATGGTAGCACTTACAGACTTATGGTAGTCCAGGTAGCACTTAAATCTTTGGCTGCTGGCTGCTTTGTGGGCATCATTATTTTCTCAGAGAGAGTTCTCTGCCTCAGGAAATAACTCTGCTCCTGTAACTCTTGTAAGCTGTCATTTTGCTGTTGGGTTTGGTTTGTTTTTATTATTTTCTCTGTAAGGACTTAGGTATTGTAAGCACCAATGTTGCAAAGTGAAAAAAGTAATAGATAATTACTGTTTCCTGTTCAGATGTCCCAATTTCAAAGTCACTGCTGGGGGAAGCAGAGTAAAGCAGAAGTTGCCATCTCCAGAATCTCTTCCCACTCTTGGTAGATGCTGGAGGTAACAACTTTTTGCTTTTCCAGCATTCCCTTTGTGCTCACTGGCACATGTAGATTCACTCAACTTAGCCAGTAAAACTGGATTACCATGTGTTGATTGTAAAAGAAGGAGGAAGGTTGCTTATGCAAAGTGGCTATTTCATGTGGTGAGCAGAAGAGAGATGGGGTGGAGATTTATGGATAGACAAGTGTTGACACTTTCTTCAGGTAATGCTATTGTTACAAACATATGGGCATAAAGGCAAATAAATTATCTGTTGATAAGCAACAAAGACTCCTGCTAGAAATACAAGGCTCTTAGTCATGATGCTGGCACCTCAAAAAGCTTTTTGACTGGAAAAGCAAAGTAGTCTGCTTGGCTGCTGTATATTACTGTCAATTCTGTGGTTGGGGCTCTCTTGTATGTGAAATTCTGTATTTTGTTATCTCTGCAGGTATGGTTGAAATTTGGTTGGCCATTAGCTCTGCTTTGAAGTGAGTTTTAAGTATTCATGAGGATATGATCATGTTTTTGACTTGCAATACAAAAATTGCTCACCAATTATGCTGTGAGTAATGCTGCTGTGAAGCTCACATTAAATTCAGAAGCCTCATTGATAAAGCTAGGATAAATCTTTTAAGAAGTAGGCTTTGGCATTGTTATAATTTTGATAAGCTTTAGTACAAAGCAACTTTTTCAATAACAGAAAATTGTATTACAATTCCATGGGCTATCACTTGACATCCACTGACTTTCATTTTTTCCTGCGTGTTCTTTCCAAAATTTTGATTGGCTGGTGGGCTCACCAGGGCTGTACGTTATGTTTATCCTCTTACATTTATGTTTGACAGAATTCAAGTACATGCACACAGAACTGAAACCAAGAGGCAGCAATGCAAACAGCCATTTTTCCTATCCTTGGGTATTATTTAATTTTTGAGTCATGATCAGAGTCTGATTGTGTATTATCAAGCATGGTATTTTATAAACCAATAAACAAAAAAGGATCTCAGATTCAAAGCACATATCAGAGAACTTATGTTACATATGTTATTACACCTTAAGAGAACCTCCCCTCTATTAATACACATATTTTCTGACACGTTTGGTAAGTAGGATGCTTTTAATTTCACAAGTGCTGGTTCAGTAAATATGCCCTGCATCCTATTAGTTTAAAAGTTAAAATCTGCTACTCACCATACCCAAACTAGGACAGTCAGTTATTACATTGATAATAACGTGCATTTGGAAAGGTTCATGGGAATGCAGGTTTCACACCTGCTTCTTGTTATGATGCTTTATTTAAAAAAAACCCACATCATCCCACCATGTTTTTAATTTTAGTTTCAATAGCTTGCTTTTGTATGAGCTAACCAGTGGGAAATTTCTGCCTCACACTCTATGTGGAGACTTTAAAGCTTTGTTCTTACCAAAAATGAACTATTTCTGGTAGCACAGCTTGAATTTTACTGCATCTATGGACTCCTTTCCTCCTATACCTGATTTCCAATTTTCCAAATACCTCCTGCCTTGGCAGCCAGGTGTTGCTCTGTTGTTTCTAGCAGGAGCAACTTCCATTCGCTAACTTGCAAGTGCCTGGTTTTCTTCACTGTCTTTCTACTCAGTTCCCAGTCTGGAATACCCTCAAATCCTGTGTCCCCAGATGTCCGGATTCCTACATGATGGGCACATTTGAAAACATAAAATAGACTGCATATTACATTTCCCATCTTTATGAAAACCTAGTATTTCCTTCCCTGAACAATTGCTTCTCCAAGTCTAATCAAAATAGGTTTTCCTAGCAAATGCTTTTTTAAACAGCTGGGGCTCGAGCTATACAGCCAAATCACCAAAATCACTTAGCACCAAATCACTTAGCATGCAGCTATAATACAGACATTTTATTTTACATAGTTTCTATCAGTTTCCCTTCATTCTCTTTTCCTCCTTCAGGCCAACTGGTTCTTGGCATCTTTGTGTTTTTACTTTTGGTTTCTGTAACTTCCTATTGCAAGTACCAAAATTTTGTCAGTGACAATTATTTCAACTGCGCACAGTCTCATCCCTTCCATCCATCTCCCTTAGCAGGGACAGGTGAGAAAGTTGCAATTTTAGCTGCTAAAATTTCCCTATGGAAATTCAGCAGAGGGCATCATGGTGATCACACCAGGCCTGACAGCTCATGGCTCCTCAGCCAGAGGGGTTTGAGGATCACAGTGTGATGCTATAAAAATGTATTATTTGTACAATTTTAGATACTTTACTGTGGTGTGTTTGTTAATTTTGGAATATTCTCTTCACTTTTTTTCCTTTTCCACACTTCTAACACTCACACTTTACCTTCTTTCTCCCCAACTGAACTTCTAAAAAGTTGTTTGTTTGTTTGTTTGTTTTTAAGTTTTAGCTCATGACAATTCAGTCTGCTTTTCTCTTTCTTCCTCTTTCTTTCTTTTCTTTCTTCTCTTTTTCTTTCTTTTCTTCTTTTTTCTTTTCTTTCTTTCTTTCTCCTTTTTTTTTTCCCTCTCCTTCTCCGCAGTTCCCCTTCACCTTTACCCCTATGTTTTCACTTGCGATTCCTCTTTCCCTCCCCTGCGCTTGACTTGCCCCACCCGCAGCCCCGCTCCCGCCGGGGCCGAGCCCCGCCTCGCCCCAACCTCGGGGCCACTTTTCTCCTGGCAACAAGTGACGCGCGGCGGGGCGGCCAATGGGGCGGCGCTGGCGGGGCCGGGGCGCGCCGCTCGGGCAGAGCGAGCCCGGCAGCGCGGCCGCTCCGCGCAGCCTGCGCGCCGCGGGGGGACCATGGCGCGGGCGGCGGGGCTCTGCCTGCCCTTCTGCGGCCTCGCCCTGCTCCTGCTCTGCTGCGCGGCCAGGGGGGACCCCGCAGGTGAGCCGGGCGCCCGCCGTGCGAGGGGGAGGCGGTGCGCGGGGGCGCGGCGGGGCGCGGCGGGACCTTCTCCGCCCCGGCGGGCGGCAGAGCGGGCGAGGCGGCGCTGGGACGGGCCTTCCGCTTCGGCCGGTCCGCCGGGCGGCAACGTCCAACTGAGTGGAAACAACCTGGGGAAACTTATTTGGTATAGGGAAAAAGGCAGGGAAAGCCCCCGAATTTCCCTCACGGACCATGCGCTTCGCCCGTGGCCACGCGAAAGCCGGCGCTGCTCCACCGGCCTCGGCTGCCACGTTCCCGAAGGTGCCCGGGGGGCCGGGGCCGCCCCGGGCCGGGCCGCGGCCTTTGGCCGAACACCTCGGGGAGAGGAATAACCCGGACCCGGGCCGGTCCTAGGCAGGGCGTCCCGCCGCTTTGTGCTCAGGGAGAGACAGGAGGGAGGCTTCCCCTGTCCCACAGAAAGCAGGTGGAAGAGTTTCACGTTGATCAAATTCTTGTAAGCCAAAGCCATAGCTTGGTGAGAGCTGCTGGGAAACAAATTGAGCTCCTCACTAAGTAGTTGCAGCTGACGTATTTTCTATATCCTAATGACAGTAACAGGGTAGGGTTTGTAGCTGAAGACGTCAAGTAAAACTTCATGACCAGGAGTGTTGAACTGGACTAATTGAGTATTCAGAAATTGCTGTACAGAGAGATCTGCTGAGACACCACCAGCAGTTTTTCTGTGGAAGTTTTAAAAAGTTATTTTGTACTTGACATCAGCATGAGGGTTGTGGGAGAAGAAGTGAAAGAAGATGTAACGTGTCTTCAGCCGCTTCTCACAAGAAATCAGAAAAAGGAAAAAAGTCAGGAGGGGAGAATAGAATGCAAAAAGCAGATATAGCAAAAAGCCTAGACTTGAAAGATACCACAAAAGTGGGTTTGGTTGTTAAAATGTCTTAGTTAATAGGCTGACAGGGACAGTTGTTTGAAATGTGCTATTTAGAAAAAGTCACTGCAGTAGGTGTCTGACTTAGAGATTATTCTTTAGAGTGTGACTAGCTCAGTACTATTTAGATACTATTTGGCACTTACACAGGGGAAAATTCATGAGTATACTGGGAAGTAGTGGTAAAATTCACTGCATAACATCACTGAATATTTTCCTTGCTGTTCAGCCAAACCTATTATTAACTCATAATAGAAAAACGCAGTAGGAATGTGATTGACAGTGCATTGCTATTAAATACAAAACACTACTCAGCAGATTCCTTATTTAAGCAGCAGAGAAATAGCTTTGTGGGTCTGGGACAGCCAAGGTCCATATCAGCCTGATCAGTGAAAAGTTTCGCACTGTGAAACCATCTTTATTGTAGCGTAGAAATAACTTTAGGTCATTTTTTTCATGGTTAGCTTAAACCTACTGCCACTTGTCAGAAGTGTTATTATACTGGCAGATGTGTTAGCTTGTAAGAGGAGGATGATCCATATATTTTTTTAAGTTGTATACTTTGCCTTATTTTTTTTCTTATGACTGCGTCATAACTGAAAATGAAACTCATCACAACTGAAAATGAAACTAGGGTGCCTATATGATTTTTAAACTGAGACTCCTAATCTTTGGTAGGATAATCTTTCTAAAACCCTCTCCTCGAAGCAGTGCCAGTTTTTGTAGTAATACTGCAGTTGCACTACAAACTGGTTCACATGTTAACCTGTCAAAAAAAAAAAGTTAAAAAGTTAAAAAAGTTAAAAAGTTAAAAAAAAAAGTACTTATTAAGTGAAGATTATTACTATACTTTTTGGTGTCTGCAACGTGTAACTGCACTTGCAGATAGGCATGAAGACCAGATTCTTTACCCATTAAGCTTGCAAAATAATCAGAAGTTGATCCAATCAGTATATCTTAAATAAAAAGGAAGAATTCTCATCAATAAAATTAAACTTAGAAGTCTCATTTTGTCTCTCCTCTTATAAAGACTTTGAAAGAGCTGTTTTCCCCTGGAAGTAGAGTACTCACTGAAGAGTAAAATGTACTGAATGGGGCTTACACGGAAGAGGTAGTTTAATGTACGAACCGTAGTTGCTGTACTTTTCTGGTAGCATCTCTCAGAATGTGATTACCCTTTTGAAAATTAGCTCCCTGTGAAAATGATGCTGAATCATAGCCATATGTGGATATTTTTTTGTTCTTATACAGGCAATGATGCTTTTACCATTCGCCATGACAAAGAGAACAAGTGCATACAAGTTAAAAACTCATGGATAGTGATAGATGACTGCAGGGAGACAAGTGAAGCTTTATGGAAATGGGTATCCCAGAATCGCCTCTTTCACTTGGGGTCCAAGCAGTGCCTGGGACTTGATATATTCACGAAATCAGTGTCTCGCCTGAAAATGGTTGATTGTAACTCAGAATTAATGCTGTGGTGGCGATGTGCTGATGCTTCCATCATTGGTGCATCTCAGTACAAAGTGACTATCAAGAATACCTATGTGACTGCAAGCATAAATGCAACAGACCAGTGGAGAAGCAACAGTTCTTCCAGTGATATATGTCGGTACCCTTACCACGGTAAGTAAGTTTTTACAGAGGTTTGGAGATTTTTTTATTTGTTAAGGGCTTTTTGAGTATATCTGTGCTGATAAGTTATTGAAATTAATTGTGTGAAAAGACTGATCAGTAAAGCAATAGAATGTTTGGCTGTAGAGAGACACTGATATCGAAATATGAAACTTCAGTGGTCTTTAATAAAAGTAACCATGCACAACTGCAGAAGTTGTGTTATCGAGTGGCTTTCTTTGCAGGTTTAAATCCCTCCCCCCATATTTGAGTGCAAACATATTTAATTATTAAATATCATACACCTTATATCAGAACTGCCACTTTCTTCTTCACCACAATAGGAATTTTGCTGTTAGGAGGGTTTGAGTATATTTGCTTTGCTGGTAGCTGTACAGTCAAGTCCAGAACATGCTGCTAGCTCACAGCCTGCTGGACTGTTGGGAGCAATCCATTCACTTTGGTGTGATAGTCTGTCCACTTGCCATGGAAGCCAGTCTCATCGTAAATCTCATGCTTACTGGAAGAAGTGGTGAAAGCTTGCTTTACCGTATTTAAAGGCAGAATTTTCTTTGTATTTGGATTGTTCAAAGTGGCCAGTCTGAAGAGCCCAGTAGGCTCCAATTTGATAAGTTTTCCCCTTCCTGTGTGTGTTGATTCCTAGAGCCTTGTTCTGAAGGACTCTGTGCAAACCACCAAGATTTCAGTAGGACAGTGAATTTATTCCTAACTTACCAGGATGGGGGAAACAATTTTTTGCTGTTTCGCAGAAGAAAAAGTACAGAAAAATATTTTTGCATAATTTGTTTCAGTTCTGGCATTGCTTTATATTATCTGTAATAACAAGATACAGTATTTTAAGACCACAAGTGTGATTTGCATGGTTTTAAGTTAACTGTGTCTGTACAAGCAGAAACATTTTGCTGCCATTTCCATCCCTAGGCAACTTATATTTACTTTTTTTTTTTTCTTTTTTTTCCTGCAGAGGTTTATACCAAAGATGGCAACTCATATGGAAAACCCTGCGAGTTCCCCTTTCTGTATAATAAAACATGGCATCATGACTGCATTCAGGATGAAACCCATATGGGTGGGAAATGGTGCGCCACATCTGAAGATTACACTCGTGACGGAAAGTGGGGAATCTGCTTACAACCAGGCATGTTGGGTTTCTAAATGAACATCCTAAAAGCATTCTGTTACCTCACACATGTGGGGCTCCACCATGTTGCTGTTAAGCTGGATAAAAGCTTTTCTATTGCAGCATTGATTTACTCTGCAGTATTTTTGATGACTGATATAAAAATCAATAGACCTTCAATATTCAAAAGTTTTTCTTTTGAAACGTTCATAATGTTTCCATATAGTTGTAGTTACAAGTACCTTCTGCTTCCTTTAAACAGAGGATGGCTGTCATGATATCTGGGAACAGGATCCAGGGTCTAAAAATTGCTATCAGTTTAATACACAGTCTGCTCTTTCTTGGAAGGAAGCTTATATTTCATGTCAAAGGCAAGGAGGAGATTTACTTAGCATCCAAGATGCATCTGAATTAAGTTACATACAAGGTAGGTGTAATTATTCACATATGAATATTAGGATATCTGGATAAATTAACATAAAGTGGACTCAGCATTTTAATTTCTATCCTAAAATTCTAGGTTAAAACTTCATTGTACTTAAAATGTTTTGATTTTCATTTGTGTAGCAAAACTAAGGTGATCTCACTTTACAGTGTTTTTAAAATTTATGTGTATGATTTCCTTGTAGCGCTTAGTTGTTCATATTTGTAATTAGGAATGTCCCCACAATCTCAAATGCAGACCAGAATGACAGTTGGTGTTTTAGCAGCATGTTACTCACTTGTTATGAAATTGTCCTCACTGATGTTCAGTCTTGGTCTGGAGGAATTATCCGTGTGCCTCTGGAACTGTAAAACCAAAGGAAAAACATCGGAAGGCATTGGCAGGGAAGGCTTATGTGGATAAGTTTCTCATCAGTTCCAGAAAGTTTGCACGTCTGATTACAGTAGCAGTCTTTCTTTCCTTAAATGCCTACTATTTCAGATCACATTTTTAATTTCAAAGAGACCAATAAAAGATGAGCATTTTATACTAATGGTTTTCTTTAAAAAAAAAAAATCTCCAGCCAAGGATGACATCGCTGAGATCTTCTGGATTGGTTTAAATCAACTGGACGTTTCTGGAGGTTGGCAGTGGTCAGATCACAAACCTTTGAATTTTGTCAACTGGCATCCAGGTACTGATATTTCTGGTGGTATTAACAATATTCACAGCAGTAACTAGTATTTTACAGGTTTTTTTTTCCCTTCTCATTCCATTTTCAGAAACATCTTTTCCTCCGAGCCAGTGAATCTTTCCATTCGCATTCTATATTTGTGGCTAATTAGGTTAATAAATCTCTAAAAATGTAAAACTTAAATAGTTTTTGAAGTCCCTTTTAGTAAAGAATCCACAGCTTTCCTGGCTGCTAAATTTCTCCTTCCACTGACAGAATGGCATTGACTTTTCTCAAATATTATGACTCTTGGTGTATGTGCAAGGACTGACATTACTTAGAAGCTTAACTTCTGTTTTTAAACTTCAAGATTACTTAAATTTGTTTCGAGGTGAAGATGAAAGGAATATAAAACCTTTGAAAAACCTTTTTTAATTACTCCAAAGATCCTAGTAAGGTTGGTGAGACTCTTGTTTGTTAGGAATTTTCAGAAAGAATTTGTAATATTCGCACAAATACATCATGGATATATATGAGAATCCTGGAGAAATAATCGTTGGGAATACTGAAGATAATACTGTTCTGTCACTCAAGCTGAATTTGAACTTTTTAAAGTGATTTTCTCTTTTTTTCCCTTTGCTATCTAGAATAGTACTGCAGCAGGAGTTCTGTGAAAAGTTGATAAGTGGTTTCTGTTACTTCTTTGAAAGCTTTACTAAGTAATTTCTGTGAGATTTTCCAAATGTGGTCTGTCTTTTGGAAAGGTTAAGAACTTTGCTGCTTGTACTACTGGCTGCACCTTCTTCTGGAACTGTGATCACACTGTAGAACTGTAATGCAGAGCTAGAGGCAAGACTATCCTGAGCTACAGTGGCACGATTTAGTCTGCAGTCATAGCATACGTACTTACTGCTCTCGTGAAAATACTTTACCATACCCAGTACAGGGAGAGCTTGGGTGCTCTCTGTAGGTCACAGCCAAAAAGTTATTTTAGGAAAGGGGCTCCAAGGGAAGGTGGAGACTGCAAAAAAGAGAAGTTATTTTCTGGGATATTTCTAATTTGGGGCCTTGCCTAAAATTTCTGTTAAGGTAAGGGTTACGATTAGCGATGAGAGAAAGTGCGGAGCTGTGTTTGGAGTGAGGGTGGGAAGGGACTGCCAAAGGAACTGCCAAAGGAAACTGAGGGTTGCAAAAACAGTTCTCCCCTGAGATATTTCTAGTCTGGGAAAGTGCTCAGCCAAGGGTTTGTTGTATTGTAACTAGAACATTCCTCCTGGTTCTATGATTAAACATTGGAAAAGAAGTCCAGATTCCTTGATTCTGAAACTTTCTTAGAAAAAACTTTCAGCAGGACCTGTGGTAGGACAGGTGTTTTCATTTGATGCAAGTTTTCTTCAAATTCAAGTTGCTGTGAAGTGTGTTATTCTTGTATTGAAAAGCAGTAGTAAAATGAAGCAGTTACTGCCTTACTGTTTGATAACTTGTGCTGTTCTGTTTTTATTTGTTCTTGTCTATAGATATGCAGAGTTTGTCCCCACTAGATGGGACAAGTTGTGTGGTAATGAATGCTGCTTCAGGTCAGTGGCAGAGTTACCATTGTGGGACTCAACTTCCATATACTTGCAAGAAGTCACTCAGTGAAGTTTCAAGTCTCCCAGGTAGGACAGTTTTCATTTTTGAGTTTAATGTGAGTATAATGTTCACTTATGGAGTCTTTTTTTTCCCTCCCCAAGCCTTCTTAGGCATCTTTGCCAAAACATTTTCGCAACAGCTTTGGGTTTTTTAGCAGAGCAGAAGCAAGCTCTGTTTCTCTGGTGTCAAGATGATGCATCACAAACAGTTTTTATTTTTTGCAGCTTTCTCATTCACACATAAAGCATTTTGCAGCACGGTCCTGCCCTTTTCATCATATTTTCTTCCATGGCTTTTGCCTTCTTTCTTGTGTTGCTGGAGGTCTGGAACTGGCAGTTGCACCTTGAACCTTTCGATCTTTGCTTTAAGCCTGTTTCTCTCACTCTTGGTGGGTATTAAAATAAAGTGGGACTTACCTGGGTCTTGGATCAAACTCTGTTGAATTGAAATAGAAGTAGTTAAATAACCTTACTGTCCTTTGAAATCTGGCCCAGCGCTGGAAATCAGAGTGCAAGAGTTGGTAGCTTGCCCCGTGTGTAATCTTTACTGGATCCATAACAGCTCTTACGAGATAATTATTCCCTTCTCCTTACCTGCACTCACTTACACAGTCCTTCAGTATCCAGCTGTGACAGAGAGCTGCTTCCATGCTTTTGGACATTTACCTTCACCTAAATGTCCAACTCTTCCCATATCTATGACCTGTTCTTCCATGCGTGCTTTGGGCTTACCTAATTTCCAAGGCTCGTGCTTGCAGGGATCTCCTGCAAAAACTTTTACTGGAAGGTAATTGTCCTTGGATAATAGGGAGGACTAGGGGATAAGAGGGATGAAGAAGCAGTGTTGTGCAGGGGCGAAGTGTCGTGGAGTGTCTCTGACTAAGGCATGTTCTCTCCAGCTCCCCCTGGAAAGGTGTGTGCCTTTGAGGAAAAAGTAGTAATCCATTTAAATTTAACTAAACTGATTCAAATTTTCAAATGATCCCCTGAAAACTAGTTGCCAGTTAATAATTCTTATCTGTTCTCTTGCTCCTCAGTGGGTTATGTAGAGTCATTGCCAGTGTTTATATAGTGTATTATTAATTAAAAAACAAAATTCCTGTGATTGGAATGTTTTATAGTGTGTTTTGAACCAGAGGGGCTATTAGTATATACCTTTTCAGCATGCATTAAAACCAGTGTGAATTCTTCAATATCTTGAGGGGAAAAACAACCCTAAGTGTGCTGCAATCCTGCAATGACTTAACTTGATTTATCTTTAGTTGCTTTTGAAATCTTGCTTACAATTACTTTTGAACCTTTCACTTACACTAAAGCTTAAGCCTAATGTAATGCATTCTGGTTTTTACTTTCACTCACATTAACTTCTTTCTCCTTCTGCCTACTACATGGCCCCAAGATATTATATAAGTCCTCACGGTGCTGCTCTTTGTAGTCTATTTGTTTGACTAAACTGTCGCCCTTTCTTAAAAGATTAGCTCTGAAGAGATGTTAACACGTTCTGATTGCTGCATTCTGGCTGTTTTCAGGGTGCTGCTGGATTTAAAGCCAACCCCTTGCCCTACCCGAAGTAAAACAAAAGCCTCTAATTCCATTTCTCTTCATTAATAGAGGATTGGAGACACTTGGATACTCGCTGTGACTCGGGCTGGCTTCCCTACGATGGCTCTTGCTACATGCTGATAAATGACCCGGCACCTTGGAGCACGGCAGATGAGTTGTGCAAAGCAAATAAGAGTAACCTCATCAGCATACACTCATTAGCAGATGTTGAACTGGTTGTTACAAGGCTTCATAATGGTGAGTTGAGATGGTTGTAAAGGTCGAGCACTAAGTGGTGCACACCATAAATTTCAAACTACTTTCCATGTTCTAGCATAAGCTTGTCGTGACCTCTTGCTTTTAAATGCAGGTGTTCATTCTGAGCTTGTACTCAGGCTGGTGCTGAATGTTGCTGTTCAGATCCAGGCCCTCTGTGTTAGCTCTTGTTTTCATTTGATCTGTCTATTTATTTATTTATTTACTGGGCTAACCTACTTCTAGGTTCTTAATACTTTGTGTTTAATTTCCTCATTCAAAGAGAATAGTAAATATTTGGGTCAGTATTTTGACTGCTGGATCTCTGTGTTGCATCTTTACCTACACTCGTAAAATTAAATTTGGTTGAGCTTCATTTGGCTTATGTGTCTGTTATTTCTGTTTGTGGATATTTTTTCCTTTTTGTTATGTTCTCTCTGAAACTCACTTATAGGCATGAATAAGTTAAGAAACAATAATACATTGTGCTTATCTCAAATACCCTTTTTCACTGTAAGAAAAAAAATCAGCACAGTATAGTGATAAAAAAATTAATTTTGCTGATGCCACATTCCTGTCCTATTAGTTTGAATATTATTTTGAAACTACAATATTGTCCTAATTTTAAATTACAGATGCAGAAGAAGAAATGTGGATGGGTCTTAGGAATGAAGATGTGCCAACCTTGTTCAAATGGTCAGATCATTCGACTGTGGTTTTCACATATTGGGATCAGAATGAACCAAAAGTTCCTTTTAACAGCACTCCTAACTGCGTGTCATATTCAGGCAAGGTAGGAACACAGTGTTGCATCACAGTAGAGGTGACACTGATGTGTTTGAAAGTCAAGGAGGGGGATAAAGCACATAACTTATTTCTGGAATAATATTTAAAATACATATAACCGTTTTTCTACAAGCAAATTGATTTAAATTATTTAACCAAAACTTGGTAGCTGTGTACAGGAAAGAATGGAAGAAATGACTCACAGCTCTGAGACTGTCACTTCTGTTGGCCAAACAGTTGTCCTTGTTCCTCTGCATTTAGGGTTAATGCATTCTTGCGTGTTTCTGGCAGAGAGCTAGAAAGGAGGTGGGGCAAACTATTGAAAGGAAAAGCTGGGTTCACTCTTCTTCAGGACCAGTTTGGGCCACCCAATCTGAGCATGGGTAGTGAGATACCTTGGTGAGAGGAGAGGGCAGACACTGAGGCTATACAGTACAGAAGAAGGAAGGAGTGGATGAGGGAAGGAGGTCACTAGGATAGTGGGAAGCAGGCTGTATCCTATCCAGATTTGGTGGAGAAGTGGGGCAAGCTATTGGATCTCATGTGCTCAGCTTGTCTGAGCTGCTTCCACAGCAAGCTGAGCAGACCTCCTGCACCCATTCCCTTCCTGGTCTAGGAGAGTTGGTACCACCCTGGCCTTTTCTTTCCCTTTTGGATGTGATCCAGAAACCTCCCATCTCTGCACGTGCCAGCTTTCTCTCTCCCTTCCAAACATGTGCCTATGCACACAACCCAGGGCATCTCACCCTAATATTTATGGTAGAGGCATTTTGGCTTTTGCCCTTGTGGAAACTCAGCCCCTGCAAACGTGGAAATTGAAAGATCTTAGAATTTAAAGTATTTTTTTCGTTTCATTCATACAGTTGGGACAGTGGAGAGTGAAATCCTGTGAAGAAAAATTGAAATATGTTTGCAAGAAAAAAGGAGATATTCTGAATGAAACGAAATCAGATGAAAGATGTTCACTGGAAGAGGTAATAGCCTGTACTTCTTTTACTGTCACTTGGTTCAGAAAGCCTAAAATCTGCTTAAAAGCACTTACTTCCTCTACTTCCATTTCATTCTTGTCTGCTCAGTAAAATCTATGAAACATTTTAGCTGGAAAAGGACATGTGTATAGCATGAGCCAACTTTCAGATTCTCCTAAGCAGGCTCTGGAAGTATTATCAGTTTGTTTATTGATAAAAGTATTATGAGCCTGGACCCAAGAGATGTTGTGTTTTATTTATTTGTTTGAAAAAACAAATTGGAAGTGTTATCAATAACACCATTTGTACTGTGGTTTATCTTTAAGTATGTTTTAAAATTTGAGATAAGCACTTGGCAATATAAAGATATGCAAAGATTGTTAACTGAGATTAGGTTTCTGTTACGCATCACTAGGCTCTCATTTTTGTTCTGTGACTTGAATAAAGGTGGGAGGTGTTTGGTTGTTTTGCTTTTGTGTGTTTTTTTTTTTTTTAAGGTATAACGTGTTAGCATAAATAAGGCTTAAAAAGAAGTCTCTTGTCTTTTGAACAAGTTTAGGATAGTATTACTAGCTACTTCAGAGTTACTTGGTTCAGTCTTGTGTGGCACATTACTTAAAACAGGAAAAATGTTTACCCCTTATCTTTCTTCCTGTGCAGCCTTGGAGTATTTTTCACAGTCTTTTCAGAGACCTCTAGCATGTAGGGTTACAGCTTTTAGTGCTGCTCAGACACCAGTGGCATTGGTAGGCTAGAAAAGAGTTAACACGTTAATGTGCCTTGAAATTTCAGTGTAAATATGGGGAGAAGTATTTGAATAAAAGAGAAATTTAGTAAGTTCATCCTTTTTTTCTCAGAAGTAAAGAAACACTGGTAATGCCCTCTTAGTATTCCTCTGTTTGAATCCTGGCGTTGGTGGAACAGCATGAAAACTCCTATTGTTTTAAATAGGACTCGGCTGTTGCCCTTGTGTTTCTCTCTGTAAATGCACATAGTGGTCAGAAGACTCTACACAGGCAAGCTAAAACAGTGGTGTATTTTATTCCTGTGGCTGCATTATTTCTTATGACTGTGAATCTGAAGAGTTGATGATACTGGACCTTGTATGTGACATGCTGCGACACACCGCGTTTCTTTCTTGTTTATGATGTGCCAGCTTGCGGCATCAGCAATGTTGGCAATGATTTATTTTCTCCTGTAAGTAATGGCTGAGTTAGATTGTTTTGTTCAAATGTGGTTTTTGTTCTCTAACCAGGGATGGGAGAGACATGGGAACTATTGTTACAGGATTGATAAAACGGAAGTTTCATTTGGAACACGGTGCAATCTTACAGTGATGAACAGGTAAAGCACGTTTGTAACTTAAAGGCAGGTTTAACAGTACAATCCTGGAGAAAGAAATCAGAGATTAAAACCTTCGTATGGTAACTAATGGTTCGTAAAGAAAAAGTAGGTAGAGAATTACTTGTCCTGAGAACTAGCAAAAACCATTTTCCATGGTGTGACAGTGGTAAACCTACAGTGTGAACCTTCTTGGAAGCATGAGAATTCCCAACCTGCAGACCCCATGTTGAATAAGGGACTGCCTGGACAACTGCTTGAACTGACTCATGTAGTAATATGTCTAGTTTTCAAGTCGTCTTAGTAGTTCCAGATATCTTTCAAATATTGACTCAGATCAATCTGCTAATTTTCAGATTTGAGCAAGAATTTATAAACAGTCTGATGAGAAAACACACCGAAATTGACGAAAAGTACTTCTGGACCGGTTTGCAGGATATTAGCCAATCAGGAATATATTCTTGGGGTACAGTGAATGGAGAAAAACCGGAAGCTGTGACATACACTAACTGGAATTCCTTGCAACCAGGTAAATTTGAAAATCAAAAATACATAAAAATGCTATCCTTTTACATTGAGCAAGAAATGGAGTACCATGTTACACAACTCCAGGGATGAAATAAAATAGTTAGTGACAAGTATGTCAGGTTTTTTTGGGAAAACCAGCCAATGGTTTTAAATATGTTTCTCATGCCTTTAATCTTAGAGTTTTCAGGAGGATGTGTGGCCATGTCCAATGGCAATTCTCTTGGAAAGTGGGAAACTAAGGACTGTAAAACCACCAAAGCACTTTCGATCTGCAAAAAATATATTGGGCAGCCCAAGGAGCCAGAAGTGCTCCCAAAGCCAACTGATCCCTGTCCCCCTGGGTGGCACAATGGATCTGGCCTTGCCTGCTACAAGGTAAAATGTTATTCCTGTTTGATGTTAATTGCTTGTTACTGTCTGGAGCAACTGTGTGAGTATGTGGTGCATAGCTGCTCTGAAGTGTGTCTTAGAGGTGTTTTACACCAGGAGGGGGGAATTGATGTTGATGCCACAGCATTTGCCCTGTGCTGCCATCTCAGGGGTCTGTTGCTGTTGGAGGGCACTGTATCCTTATCAGAGCCTGCTGCCAACTTGAACGCAGAGACACCTGAATAGGGAAGGAAAGCACTTTGCATCACCTGCCCTTGTTTTTGCATCACCTGCCCTTGTTCTTTTCCTTTCTATACTCTTAGCAGTGTAGATAGGAGAGGTGGGATTTTCTCTGGTATGAGTATGGATATAAAAAACATGCAGCCTCAATTGTATTTTACTGTTTTTGTAGTGAGCAAGGAGTTTTACTGATTTTGTAGTGAGGAGGTAAGCAGCTGAGCTGTTAGATGGAATGGCTTAAACAAGTTTATATTTAGAAATGCAGGATTTTCCCTCCTATTAACAGTGAAATCAAGTTAAAACTGAGAGTGTTCATTGGGTTGTTAATTCATTATTTCTGGACTCCGCGCTTGGAGTGAACTGTCTCTTGTAAACACCTCGTGGCAAAATGGGGAAACCCAGCTTGAATAACAAGGGTGTGGGCAAGCATTCTGAAGGGAAGGTCTAGCTGATGTGCAGCGTAACTGTCCCATAGCTGATGGACATGACAGCTGGCCCTGGCAGATTTTCCAGAACTGTTGTTGACCAAATGCAGCATGTCTGTGCAGAGAGATCTAGCTGATGGGAATTGGCTTGGACTAAAGCCAGAGGAATCAAGTGGAAATGTTAGCTGAGGTGTATGAGCCAAAGTTGCAACACTGATGCGTACAGGTAGCAAAGGATATGCCAAAGAACTCCTTCACCTGCAGCACCCAAGTGAGCCCAGTTTCAGGGAACATTAGGCTTTGCAGTTCATGATAAACTTGAAAGAACAGCATCCCTTAAAACTTACACTTTGACTTGTAGTTTTGGAATGAGTTGGGTGGTGTTTTCTAAAATTTTCTGGTAAAGAAAAACAGAGGAAGTCTGTCATATGGAATATGTTGAGTTTGAAATTTGTCAGCTAAACTTCAGAGTCAGGCTGTTGTCAAACAAACCAGAAAAAAAAAATATTAAAAAGTGAAGTTCTCTCCTTTGGAAATACCAGTTGTTAAATCAGGTGATCTGATTTGGGATCTCAGGTGATCATGTTTGAGTAGTACCAGGAGTGTTTTAAAAATGCTGTCACTTCTGTCATGTTCTGCTCTGATGTTTGGCTGTTGTGAAGTTCTTCCACAGTGAAAGAGTGCTGCGAACCAGGACCTGGGAAGAGGCAGAAAGGTTCTGTGAAGCACTTGGAGGCCATCTGCCTAGTTTTAGTCACTCAGAAGAAGTCAAGGCACTTCATTCTATCCTGAGAAAAATGATCAGGTAACAAACTAGCCGTGCTCTAAAATTTTGATTTCCGTTGCTTTCTGCAGTAGATCGGAAATGCTGCTGACCCCGAATGGCAAGTATGAGACAGTGTGCAGCAATTGTGTTTCCCACAGTAAGAACAGCTAGATGTGGTATTTGAACTGCCTTGCTGGAAAATGTCAAGGGAATACAGCTTGGGCAAATACTTCACATTGCTAGAGGCAGCACAGGAAAAGAGAAATGTATGTAATGGAAGATACTCAAAGCAAATTAAGTCTGTTGGTATAATAAGTATTTCCTTATGTTGAATTTTGGCACAGCTGGGTGGTAGTTAGTACCTATTATTTACTGATATGTCCTTAAGAGACAAGTTATTATTCCAGTTTTGCAGATACATCTCATTTTTATTCATGAAATATTTTATTCATGCTTCCTGACTAAACTAGGTGCTATCTTTTGAAAATGTGCATAATGTAGTGTCCAGCAATCTGGTTGGCACAGATCCCATTTGGCATAACTGCAATAACACTATATGGGCATTAGATGGGTGTGCTGAGTTTTCTGGTATCAACAAATTAAATGCTACATAATTTATGAGTTTAAACCTCTATTTTTAATGAAATGAACTGTCATTGCAAAGCTTTATTAGGCATTGGTGTGATGTCAGATCCTTGTGTAATATGTTTTTTTTGATTGACAGCCTGGTTTTTCAGAACTTTTGCCAACTTAAACTCAAATGCTACCAGTTATGTGATCTAAATTTTTTCATCAACAGACTAAATGAGGATTATATCAAAAGCTGCCAGCACACAACACTGTGATTAAATTTTAAAACCTGATGACTGATGAGATGCCTTCTTGAAAAGACTGTGAACTTTTTTTAGAAGTGCACAAGTCATGAAAATTACTCAGTGTTTATGTTAAGAGACAAAAACAAACTCGTATGCTCTATATATAGATAGTTTTGCTTGTGTAAAAGCCACTTGTGGTTCCTTTGCTAAACTGACTGAAGTCCCTGAAATAAAAATCAATGCAGAAATTATATATAGCTTAGATCTTATTAGACACTTTTGCAATTACAAATTTTGTTTTAGTGTACCTGATCTACTATGAAAAATAAATAGAGAAGTAACATTTTATTGTCCCACAAATACTTGGAACTGCTTTTCAGCTTGCAGACCATCTGAGGTATTAATTATAGTTAAGGACCATTTTTTTGTTAGGAGTTTAAAGATGGAGACTTCTGTCTTTCCAGGAAGTCAGCTGACACACAATGCTCCTGCACTTCCCATACTTCAGAAAACTTGAACTGAAAGAAGGAAAGTCCCAGTACTTCAATTTTATTCTACCAGAACTTAAAGATAAGGGGCAATATATTGAGCCAGTATAAATCGAGGTTGTAGTCAGTGTTGCAGTGACTGCACATGTCAAATATAACTGAAAATACAGTATTTTCATCTAAGTTAACCTCTTTTTCAGCACTTTTTTTTCACTTCATTCTGAACTGGTGTACTATGTATTTGATATTGCCTGAAGTATTTTAAATGATATTTGTTTGTTTAGATAATATAATTGTTGAAGATAGTTTTGCTTTTAAATTACTCAGAGGTGGTGGTTATGTAAAATACTTTGGAGGTTAAGTTTCAAGGGTAGTTTGTCTGAAACTTAAGTTCATTTGAGAAAGGAAATAGAAAACCAAGTGAATTATTTTGCCAAGAACAAATAACTTAGCTAACTGGGAGAAATCATCCTAAGGTAATGTTAGATGTGATTAGCTGCTGGAGTGCGCTGGCATGCAGTTTGTTCATGTTCCCTGTATTTAGTCAGTGCAAACTCTGACCTTAAGTATTCATTCAGTGCATTCATTTCAGCTTGGGGAAGGAGCCACACCTCTGCTCTTTTGGTTTTGGGTTTTTTCCCCTTGCACAGTTCTCTGGTGACTCATTGAGAATTATTTGTTTTTAAATGTTAGCAAGAGTCAGTTTGGTTCACCAGGAAAAGGGCAGCTTGCCTAGTCCATTCCGTTCTTGACTCGGATTCCACCTTAGAGGCAAATAAGAGCTAGAATTGCTCCAGCCAAGTCAGGCTATTGCCATTGGAAAGGAAAATAAACTTTGCCTGCCAACCTTCCCTCTGAAAGAAATAGGAGAGAACCTCTTTTCACTTGAAGGGACTTGATACAGGCAGAACAGATCTGGTTCAGTTACTTCCATTCTTTTTGGACTGAGTTTGTGAGCATTCTGCAGCTTATAGCTGGCAGCAGTGCTGGACATGGGGAGAGTAATACCTTGGATTGGTTAGAAATGACATTTCAGTGAGGACACCTCACTGGAAAGAAATCAGAATATGAACAGTTCTGCTGCTGTAATTATTCCGAATCTAGAAAGCCTCATGAATACTTGAGTTTGAAAGAAAAAACTGATCTTAACCTGCTGGCTCAAACAGCAATAAAGCTGAGATGCAGGCTGTAGTAATTGCAGTAATTCAGCTTCTCTTTTCTTCCACTCAAGAGTACGTAATTAGCAGGATGTGATTTAGCTAGTGCAGTAGCCTTTCACAGGGGGAAGAACAGAGGTTTAGATGGGATTCATGCGTAGTTTTAGGCCAGTGCTGCCTAAGATTAAATGGTGCCTTAAATTGCACCCTTAACGAGTTGGCCCAGATGTACACATTACCTCATGTCAAGAACAAGATTGACCTACAAACCCCAGTAACTTCACTTAGGCTCCTAACCTTGTGTTGGAGCTGACATAAAGGACAGAAAAAATTATTTTTCTATTTCAGCAGTTAGAATATGATTAGAAAAATTACTGGTTTACAGTCCCTTTACCTCAGTCTAAGCTGTATTTATCCACTCCTGTAGAACATTGACTTTTATGAAGTTTTAGTCTGTGTGAGAGAAAAAACACCAGTATTCTGCAGGGATTGCTGGAGATTTAGGGTCTTTCATTGTTAATCAGTGTGGAGTCCATTGTAAAGCACAAATTGCACCTTTTTTTTAGGTTAAAACTCAGGATAATCTAGGTTTTAGAGACAGTTCCAGTGTAGCTCAAAGAATACGCTAGCGATAATAAATCCATTTTGATACAGATCCATAGGATGGATTTCAAATGCTTTGCAGTGTGAAGATAGATGCCTGAAACACAAACAAATTTGGTGCTGCAAGCTTAGTTACAATAGAGAGTCTTAATTCATATTTTTCTTCAGTAGTTGCTGGAATTCTTTCCTGTGATGAGATGATAGTATAATTTCAGAGGACTATCAGAAGGCATAAAAGTACTGTCAAGTATAGTGTGGCAGTTCCTGAATTAGTCATGGTCATGTCTGAACAGTTCCAAAAAGAAGCAAAATATGTACATTAATGTGCAAGAGCCTAGTCAGCTGAAAACATTGTTTTGTTTGCAGGCCAGTAATTATAAAATGGGAGAACAGCTAATTCTTGACCTGGCACCTTTTTTTTTTTTTTTTTTTCCCCTTTTTAAATCTGTTTATTATCTGAAAGCCAAATAAAAGTTGACAGACTTTGAAAAATTGCTCTAGATCCTCGGGTAATTACTGCAAATTACTGCAAATCCTTTTGAAACAAGTTTCTCAAATGGCTGAGGCTAAGGGGAACTCTACCAAATAAAATACTGTTGCCCTTCTAGGATTTCATACTTAGCCCACATACTCTGGGCTAAGCTTTTTCCTGGTACTGCACTGTCAGTATTTTCAGGCTGCTCGGCATCTTTATGGTGATATGTGTGGAAAGCTAGTGGCGCAGCCACTATGTGTGTAACATATTTGTAACAAACGTTAAGACTTTCTTAACACTGGCTTGTGATTTCATAACATTACTTGTCAGGTAAGCCTAGGTCTGAGTCCATCCCTCCTTGTAATAAAGTAATTTTCATAAACTTTCCAAGTTCTGACTTTAAATCTCTTTCTTAAGTTTGTTAGCACTACTTTTTTGGGAACCTTTTCCAAACTCTGACCTCTGCTGGTCAGACATCTCTTTCCGTTTTTGAGCCTAAATTTATTCCCAAGATGTGGTTCATTCAGACTTGATGTCCTTTTTGCTCAAATAGCTCCTCTTCTTGGTTTAATCTCCTAAAATATTATAAAGACTAATTATATTCTTTCTCCTGTCTTTCTTTGTAAAGGCTAGACAAGAAAATCCTTAATTCTTGTTAATAGCCTAAACTTTAATTTCCTCAAATGTCCTGTGTTCCTTCTCTGTGTTTGATACAACATGAATTTATGGAATTAGTACTCCTGATACAGTTTTGCAAGAGCCCTGTACTGTCGTATCTGTACTTATTCTATTGCTGTCAGACCACTTTGGTGAGAGTGCCCTTTCCACAGCTCTTTTGCAGTAGGGTTTCATGTAGTGTGTGATTTCATAGAAAACTCAGCCAAAAAAGGAATTGATTTAGTTAGTTTTCTTCTGTACAGAAGAGGTCCTAGCCCTTATGCTTGTTTTCTCTTTGAACTGCTACAACTTGCAGTAGTAAACCTTTGTTTTTGCTGGTTGATCATAAGTAATGCCATGACATAGGTCAGTCTTTTTATAAAATGTGCTGAACCATGCTTGGTGTAAGATTTTTGTCTTGTTTATTTACAGCAATGACAGATGGGTATGGATTGGAATGAATAAGAGGAGTCCAGATTCTTTGGGAACCTGGCAGTGGAGTGATGATAAACCTGTAAGTTAACTCTTAACCTGGAAACATGATGTCCTGATTTGTTTCAACTTGGACTGAATTGAAAGTAAATTGCTAAATATTTTAATTAAAATATGGCAGATCCTTCAGTAGATTAATAATTCAGAAGAAGATTTTGCACTTAAGAGCTATCATCCAGATGGATTTCCAGTTAAAAAACATAGCTTTAATAAGGTCAACCTAATTTCCGTCTCCATTATATTAGAATATTTAATATAGTAACAGTTAATAGAAATATAGTAGTAAACATCTAAAAGCTGGTGGAGAGAACAAGGTGTCTTCTTGGCGCAACAGAGGGGAGGGTTTATCAGTTCATCTCCTTGATATGTCAGACTTCTCCAAAAATATCTTCTTCACTGTAATTGTTTTGTTTGCCTGAAATTGTGAGTTCTTCCCCCCACCACAGTAACAGATATGGAGATTCAAAATTGATTGAGTAACTGCCATTCAACACATATTTTAATAGTAATAAACATAATGGGACCTCAGGTTTGAATGGTTTTCTCTTGGGTTTACCATAGCAAACCATAAAGTGCTGATTCTTTCATCCTCTCCATCACCTTGTAGGTAACTAGTGTTGTTATGCCACTCGAGTATCTGGAAGATGAATATGATACAAGAGACTGTGCTGCATTAAAGGTTAGTTTCAATGTTTTTAATAACAACATGCGTGTTTTTACTTAGAAGTATGTGGAAAAAATACTTTCTCCAGACATATATTGAATTTAGGTTGAGATGTTTTCTTAACATAGTGAAAAAGCTGCTGCTGTTCCCTTTATCAATCTACATCTATTACTAATTATTCTTATTCAAATAGCTTTTTATGAACCAAGCACTATGCTAATGATAACCTTTCATATGACTTCTTTTGAACCTTTTTAACTACAAAATATTTTAGTAACAATGCTGTTTGCTGTTGCATAATGCCATACTGTGTATCTCTAGTATATTAAACATAACTCTTAAGGATGTATCATGTCGTCTAAAACAAAAAAGCAGAACCCTACTTGTAACTTCAAAATCTAAACTAGTTTTTCTGAACTGCAAATTAAGAAGAAGTTTGAAACCTGAAGTAGGGGAGTGCAGTAGCCAGGATAGAGCATGTGTTTGTGTTTATTTTATGTATTTCCTTGTTTACTGGTGAAATAGACTGTTAGTGCTTTGTTGGTTTTTAATTTCAGATGTCAGACCTCTGCTTTACTTAATTTAGTCTTGATGGCGTAAGTTTTAAAATGACCTTTACCTTTTCTGAAGCATCACCTGACTTTTTACAAGATCATTCCAATAACTTCCCTCTCCTAAGTGCTAGTTACAGACATGTTATTTCACTAAATGATAAAAAATTCTCCTTACTGGAGAGATCAGCAAAAGTGAAGTCAGTTCTTTAACCTTGATTGTAAGAAATAAATAAGAAAGATTATTTCTGTGCCAGTTTCAGCAGAAATGAGAATCACTTCAGGGGAACAAGTTGCAACAGATAATTTAATAAAAAGCATCTATGAGATCCTGTGCGCCACAGAAACCCTAAGAAATAATATTGCTAGAAAAGACTGGTATGCAACTGACCGTAAACCTTTACCTAATTGCTTCACATGGGGAGTTATAGTTGAAGTTACAGTTGTATCTGTTCATTTTTTGCAAACTATACTGTGGGACACCACCATAAAATACACTGACTTTGCCGAGGTACTTTTTTAATACGATTTAGTTTTACATTTCAGAGGTGTATGCTGTGCTAACTCAGTTCTCTGTTTCTACTTTTATACAGACCTCCCAGTTTTCACGGAGGTCATTTTGGAGATTTTATTTCCATGAAGGCAGAGACCTGGAATTTTACTTCAGGCCTTTTGATTGTGAAGCTAAACTTGAATGGGTCTGCCAGATAACTAAAGGTAAACTGCAGTTACATCCATTTATTCATATAAAGAGTTTATTACAACTGAGTTGTCAGTGTTGCCCAATAATAGAAACTTTCCAAACAATATTTTACTGTTTCCTTTCTGAAGTGCTGAGAAGACAGTGCATGAAATGTCTCACCTGTGTCACGTACAAACAGGTGTACAATTAGAATATTCGAAGATACATCAGCAAATAACTATGAAGAGAATGCAGTATCACTGCTCTCATATTCCTTCTAGTCCTGTTAAGTGAGAGGTGGTTTCTTGTGAGGTGATGCAGGTCACAGACTTGCAGAATTTGTGTGCTTTACTTAATTTTTCTTAGTGATATTTGTAACTATATCACCACGAATATCTTGGGTGTACAGTTTGCATCAACCTTAGGTGAATTAGCCTTCTGGTAAAATTGGTGTACTGGCTCCTCAGTGTAGTGAAAGAGAGGCATAGGAATACAAAAGAATGGTGTGGCATGTCTACACAGATCCAGGATTTCTCATGCAGTGTGAAAAGTTATCCAGTAGACTTTTATATTTTGTTTTTTCATTAAAAGGTGTTTCAGGGGATGAAGCTTTCTTGTTGTGGTGAGATGCTGGTGGATACACTACTTGGATGCTTGTATTCTACTTGAGAGATAAAAAAAAATGTGAACTCTTAAGCGACTATTTTTTTTTTTCCTCTGGACAGGTAGCACTCCAAAGACACCTGAGTGGTATATACCAGGTAAATGGAGTTCTTGTGTATTCTTCCACTATGTCTATATGGTTGTTTATACTCAGTATTTTTTATTAGGGTTGTTACATTGCTACTGCAATTTTTGTTTGATACCAGGAAAGGTTATGATAGATGGAATTTGATTCTGAGAGAGTTCAGAATGCAGAGTGTTGACTCTTCCCGGTGTCAAACTGAGATTTCTTACTACATTCAGAAAAGGATTAGCTTTTCAGAATTTATTTCTTACGCATGTGGTGTTTCTTCTGCGTATAGATGAAATTGGAATTCATGGAGCCCCACTTGTTGTTGATGGAGCAGAGCTGTGGTTTGTACCAGATAAAAACTTGAGCTACCAGGAAGCTATTTCCTACTGTCAAAAAAATGATAGTGATTTAGCCTCCGTGGAGTCTTACCCAAAACTCAGGATAATACTGTCTCAAATAGAAAAGGTAAGGCAGTGTAATCGCTTTTGACAGTTACTTTACACTGTAGGGAAATTTTCTTGCCAGGTTTTCTGATATAAGAAAATGTTAATCCTTAATTTCTTTCTTTTTCCTGTTGGCCTTTGTAGTTCTCAATTATACTGAAAAGGAATAGATGAATTAAATGAGAATTATTTTAATGACAATCTTGTAAAAAAATTTTTAAGTAGACTTAAAAACATGAAAAAAACCAAACCACTCCAAATGGAGAAAAAGTGTCATAACAGGACCACTGTATAAGCATCTCACTGTCTGCAAATATTTCATTAACAGTTGTACCAGTTCTTCATTTTATGCATGGGACAAGACATAATTTTCCACATGATGAGAGGACTTAATTATAAATGCATGATGGTCTGATAGGCTTTGCTGAAAGGGATTTGTGGTATTCATAGTATGAAAGTACATACTTTTAAGGAATCTTACAAAAACGTTTCAATACCTCAGTGACTAATTTTGTCATTACTTTATCTTTGGTAGAGTCTGGAGCTCTTTCTCTGTAGGTTATAAAATACTGGATTTACTTCTTTTTTCCACAGTTATCAAACAGCGAACAGAAGTGGTGGCTGAAGTTTATTGATTATGGCTACAGCTATCATTCACCGTATGTAGAGTAATTTAAAGATGCTTTATTGCAAACTTGATGTGCTTTTCAGGAATACAGTTAACTAGAATAGTTGATTCGGAGTAATTTAATAATAACTGAATTAATAATCTACTTCTTTTTTGTCTATCAGAACTTCTGGATTTTGGGCTTTTGGGCTTAGGCACCTTAGTCTTGTCATGGAAATCCTTGAAATCTGTAGTCCTAGTAGCTAATGTATTCCCTTGATCTTTAAAGTGCTTTTATTGGATTTTTAAACCCACTTCTATGTTCTGTTAATACTTGCAGAACTGACAAAACCAAAAAAGCCCTGTCTGTTGACTCTGAAAACATGTGAGGAATACCTGAGAACAGGGAATAGGAAATTGGTTTAAAACATCACTCTTCCAGTTAGGTAATGCCAGAGTCTTGGAGAGCTTTTAGTATAGTCCTGTAGAGTTGGGATGACTCAAAGCAAACCTTGCTTCAAGCTCTTCATGGCTGCAGAGAAGATTCACTGGCTTCTTAAAAGGAAAGTCCTTCACTTTCCAAAATACTACAGAAATATACTACTGTGAAAAGAAAACCAGAGTTATTGCCCATTTCCCTCACTTGTGCTGACAATGTGCTCTGATTGCAGCATGGTGATAAATAACCTCGTTCTGCACATCTCAACAAAGTTAGTT
This sequence comes from Empidonax traillii, assembly GCF_003031625.1. Classification (NCBI taxonomy): domain Eukaryota; kingdom Metazoa; phylum Chordata; class Aves; order Passeriformes; family Tyrannidae; genus Empidonax; species Empidonax traillii. Next base: position 535,700 of record NW_020955198.1, read on the forward strand.
TGAGTGTGGTACACATCTACTGAACCTACCATATATTTATCCTAGTCTAGTCTAGGCCATGTAGAAATAGTTACCAGCTCATATTTTAGTGTGCACTGACTGTTGCTATCAGGGCTTCCTCTTGAAGATCACCTTGGATTGGAGATTAACTCTGAAATATTTATATCCAGTTTACAGTTATTTCCACGCTTGCATGATAGATTCCTGAGAGAATGCTGGTATGTTTCTAGAAAGAACTGGTATAGAGGTAAGGCTGTTTTAATTTTTTTACCCCATCTGTCATTACTGTATTTATAAAAAAAAAAAAAAAGTAATTACCATTCTCCCCATATTCTTATATTGGATGCAAATGATATTGAATTAGGAATGAATGGCTTCTTCATAATAATCTGATTGAATTTTGAATCATTTATTACTTCCTCGTGGTAGAAGCCACAGGTAATATTTCTTAATGATCAGAGGCAAACCTGAATTCAGATGACAAATTTTGATGATTGTCATTCTTTTTGCAACATACATTAATTAGGTGAAATCTCGATTTGGTGGCTACTTTTCTGTGTTGATGCTGTGTATTCTGAGCTCTGGAGTTTAAGTCTGAGAGCTGTGTTAGTTAAAGCAGGTTTGACTGCATACTTGCAACCATATATACCTCTGGAGGTGCAAATTTCATTAAGTAGTGGAGTCATACTGTAAGAGATACACAAATTAATGGAAAAGCCAGCTGGTGGTATTTGAAGCTTGTTTCCTTTTTTCAACACTGTTTTATGTTGGGGAAAATTTATAACCTCTGGAGAAGAAGACGCTCCTCCTGTCTACTACCATTTTGACTTTAAATCATGTTTTCCCCAACATTCACTTGTATGCTGCTGAACTGTTTTCATCTCTATTAACCAAAAATTGCTCTTGACTAGGAAGTCAGTCCAGTTACTGAAGGAGTCATGTAAAGCAGTGCAGGCGAGGTGCTCTCCACATGGATGCTGAAGGATTCCTTTTGGCTTTAATGACATTTAGGTCACATCCTCTATGCCAGAATATGAGATTAGTCCTCATATACAGAATCTTTTTTGATTATTTTTCTTTTTTCAAGTTTTCTCGGCTTATATGAAATGTTACTACTGGAAATAAGGGTCAGACTCTAGATTTTTAGGAATTTTATATTACTGTCCAATATTAAATCATTTATCTTTGCCTTTTTCTCTACTGTTATTTTTAATGCTTTAGATTGCATAGTAGTTCACTGTAGTTGCACTGAAAAGGACTTCCCTTCAGATTGGTTTTAGTCATGTCATAAAGTATGGATGGGAATTGGAATGTGACGTGGCATTATCATAACTGTTTTTTAAAACTTCTATCTCTGCAGACTACCCAATTAACTGTAATGTGAAACTACCCTTCATCTGTGAAAAAAATAATGCCTCCTTACTAGAGAAACATGATCCCAGTTACCGCCCAGTCAGAGGAGGTTGCCCTAAAGGCTGGCATCAGTTTCGGAATAAGGTACAATGATAATACAGATTAATCATCCTTACCTATTTTTCATAGTCCAGTTACCTGGAATGCTCTTGTGGAAGAGATGAGGAGGTAGCCCCTGTGTTGAGGAATGAACTAGGCTTTTGAAAACTATAAAAACTGTGTTTTGATTAAAATAATCTCCCTCACTTCTGTCCCTTACTCAGGATTGATAGTTTCTTAATTTCAAAGCATTAATTTTCAGGTTTTTTGCTTTCCCATCACCACATGTTTAGGTCCAAGAACATTTGTTTTGTTGTCTGATCTTGGGCTCTACTTGAATGAAGAGAAGGATTAAAAAGGGAGAGGATGAGGTTTCTGTGGCAGAAGTATCTTGATTCTCTTGCTGAGTAATCTTAGGCAGGCAGCAAGCTGGCAGACAGTTTCCTTACTTGCCTTAAGGACTTAACTCACTTAAGAATTAGAAGCAGCTTTAACCAACAGGTCAGAAGACATAGTATAGTCTATTTCAGTAGTATGTTTTGACAGTCATCTAAAGTCTTAGTGAGACTCATTCCTGTTGTTTGGTCCACCATTATTCTGTATGTGTCCATCAGATCTGCACACTACATTGTGCTAAGATTTACAAATTTACTTTATGTCATTGCGTAATAAAGCTTTTGAGTTCCCATGTAGTTTTCCCCAAAAGGTAATTACAATACAAGGCATTACACTATCTGACTGTAGAGTTCATGTGTGAGTTCTCATTCCTAAAACAATACATGATTCTGATGTAGCCAATAAAATGATTGAATTCTAATCCTCAGTGAGTGAGGAGTTAGTCAGTGGGATCATTTTATATTTAGCTATTCTGATGAATCTAATAAATGCTTGCAGCTAGTATCAAGTTCCTTGCTTCCTGCGAAAAATAATTATATGTTGTTGCAGGAAATGAGAAGTGAGTTTTTAGGGTTGGTTTAAGAACCTTTTCATATTTATTTTTTAAGCAGAATGGTAGGATGAAAATCCGTTTCATTATGTTTGTTTTGCAGTGTTTCCAGAAGATGAAACCTGAATATTTAACATTTAATGCAGCTAATGAAAAGTGTGTAACTTTTGGAGGCTCTCTTCCATCTATCTCAGATCAAGCTGAGCAAGGTATGATGGTGAACTAGGGGCACTTTTAATATGCAGCTTCACTTCCAAATTCAGAATAGGTCTGCTTAAGAACTTGAACATGAAATCGTTTGGTTATCTATAGGCATACTGGGAACATTCTAAAAATCCAGGACCAGTTAAAAATGTATGGTCTGTTGTGTGCATCACTGGAAACATAACATGGAAATGCAGTCAGCAGACATTTGAGCCAGTTTGAAGAGCAGCTTCTCTGTATGATCTTAACTTGTTATAACAAGAAAAAAGATTGTAAAACCTTGCATGGAGTTGAGCATGAGGGGTCATCACTGAATGAAGAATTCCCATGTTTTGCTTTGCAAGTTAAAACATAACTGAGACTGTAGACTTTGCGCTATGAAAACTACCTCAGGAGCTGCTTCCAAGTTCAGCTCAGCTGTCTGTGTGGGAATAAGGTGGCAAACACAATGCCTGCTAGACCGCATAGGACCCTCTGTGTCTGTGTGTGCCTAGCAGCTTAATATGGCAGTGTGTCCAAACTGACCACCTGCAGGCTCTCCAGGGCACTGATGGGAGGGTGGAAGGCAGGAGGGCTGCAAAACATAGAACTGGTCTGCCTCTCAGCTCTCTTATCCACTAGAGTCAATGAGGGAAATGCAGTGGGGAAAAAATGGATTCACATTGGCTGCAGGTAATGTTCAACTATAAACCACTGAATGATACAGCTGAATTTGCAACTGTATTCTTGTGGGTAATTAAGAGTTCTCTGGGGGTATATCTGAAGTAGCTTGGTTGAACTCTGCAAAGTCCACGGTGCATATTTTCTGTATGAGCCAGTAACCTCTTGCCAAACAAAATACAGCGAGTAGACTAGAGAGGTCACTAGTGTACCTGCAGGCAGCAAATGAATGGTAATTTTTTTTCAACTGCTGTTATTGGGGAGGAATAGGGTCATATGCAGGAACATACATATCTGAGGCCTGCATGTTTTTGGATGCTTTTAAGATTGCCAAAGTATAGCCATTCTGAAATACTACATAGCAGGATCTTTTGTGTGATATGGTGCATACGGAAGTGCTTGTTATTACTTCTTGTTTGTCTTCCTTTCACCCATGTAGTGGAGATCACCTGTATGGAAAGAAGACAAAGCGTTTTAAAGAAGTGCGTCTCTTTCTGTAGGCTGCCTCTACTCTTCCCGGTGGCATTAGGTTGCTGACATAATCAGCACAGTCAGGCATTAGCTCTGACATAGTCTGGCATGTGGCCAATGGTTAAAACATGACAGCAGTAGCCAATTACGTAGCTTCAGTTTGTCTTCCTAATCTAGTCAAGATTAGTGAATGCCTTTGGTGCCTGCTGGGTCACCAAAGCCCATTGTTTCTTGCCAGAATGCTCATTAAGAGAGGTCTGATTTAAGGTTTGCCTGGCTGAATTTTTTCCAGCTAAACCTGACTTCTGTTGTCTTGTCCTGCTTTCTTTGATGGTGAGGTGGAAAAACTCTGCCAGAATCTGAAAACTTGTTCTGATTTATAGTATATGGAGAGAAAGATGGGAGATAAGACTTCGTCAGTTCAGAGAGGGCAGGACGGAGCTCTTCTATTATCTCTGCAGGGAGGCAGTAGAAGATCTTGCAGACTTGTGGAAACGCAGCTTCTGAAATTTCGATGTAAATGCAAGAAAACAAAGTAGTGGGCAGAGAAACAGGTTAAATCTGCTTTTCAGCTCAGAAATTGAAGGGCAAATACCAATAGCCTGCTCCTTGCAGATAAAGTCAGGTGTTACCATATGGAAATAAGGAATGGTAAGCATTTGACAATCATGAAGGGCTGGGAACATAAAGTTAATATAAGCAAGTATTGAATTGTCTTACTTATGTGAAGTGTTTTTTTCAGCTATTTACTGTTGTTTTCTGAACCACAATATGTGCATTTACTGTTCTGCCCAACAGATTATATAACATCCTTGCTTCCTGGTATGCCAAAAGATATTTGGATTGGTTTACAGTTTCTGTTCAGCACAAGAGAAAACAAATGGATAGATGAAAGCAGACTGATGTACAGTAACTTTCACCCACTCCTGACAGGAAGATTAAGGAAAATTCCACTGGATGTAAGTTCTGATATTTGACTTCTCTTGCCTATTGAGAGCTGTATCCAAAACCAAACAACCAACCAAACAAAACAATTCCACCAACCCCAAAAAAAAACATGTATCAGACAAAATCCCCTAGTTAGTCATTTTAATTGACCAGCAAGATGACTGACAGTAATGGAGTTCTGTTTACCTTTATTTGGATGACAACTTCTAAAGTATATTTAACTTAGGAAATCTTTCTAAGCTCAGGCACCTGGTAGTGTTTGTAAAACAGGTAAGCTGTATTGCACCACTCCTTTGAAACTTCTTAAACAAGTTCAGACAGCTGGGGTTCTCCTAGCCTCATGTTACTTCACCTCTACAAGAGTATGTTTATGGCTTATTTAGACTGATAAGGGTATTTCTCTCTCTCAGCTTTTTGATGAAGAATTTAACAATCAGTGCGGTGTAATCCTCAATGATCCCAAATCACAGTATGCTGGAACATGGAATTTCACTGCTTGTGCTGACAGGCACTTCTTGGGTATATGCCAGCGTCCTACAGGTAAGTCTAAAGAGTCAAAATAAATTACAGTCAGAGTTTGCACTTAAGGTGCATGTGCCAGGAGACTTTTTAATGCATGTAAATTATTTCACTTGAAGAGCAAGATTCTTGTAGAGACTGAGCTGGTAAATTTAGGAAAAACAGAGTGTGTAGGAGGATCTGGGACCTCTTTTGTCAGCCATTCAGAATTTTCTCTGTTGTTTTTTATAGCTCGGTTCAGAGGGTAACTGTTTTCCTGAGAGACTTTGTGAGGTTTCAGTGGAATTGTACTTCAACAGATGGATCTTTAATGTTCTATGGGTATAGAGGTGATGTACATCAAAGGGTGGAACAAGTGACTCCGTTTTCCTTTCCAGAATTGTGGAAGTGAGGAGCCCCGGGAAAGGATCTCACAATATTTCTATCTTCCTTAAACATATCCTATGATTTTTAGTACTATCAGAATATAAGGTATCATAGACTCTTAACACTGAAATTGGTCTCTCCAGAGCAAACTTGAGGGCTTACATGGAGAGTGATGATTTGGAATGATGCAGCTTTCCCTAGCTTCATACAGATCCGTTGGTGTGAGTGGGATTTCTTAATCTGAACTAAAAATAATATTCAGATGTACCCACGTGGGTTGGCCAGTGCCAATTACTGGAATAAGATCAAACACATTTAGTTATTATATGCATTTAATTACTGCTATGGGCTAATGTTCAGCACACCCACTTCTGAGTAAGTTCCTTTATATAAATAATCCTTTTAAGTAAAGAACATGCTATCTTCTGGAAAAAAAAAAAACAACACACATACACACAAAAAAAAAATCAAAAAACCCTAGGTGTACAAAACACCCAAGAATATGTCCACCTTCATTCTCAAATAGGCAGAGATTTTTATCTCCCAACCCTCCACCTCCATTTAACATATAAAAATCATCTCCAGTGCCAAATACTTCAGAAATTTCAAATGTTGAGATTAGAAGTCTGGATGGAAGAGATGCTGAAAAATTTGAAAAGGAGATTTTTATGAATAGGAGGTTGACAGTGTATCTGTTTGTATCAATGTCTTATTAGTTTGGGATGACTAAATACTAAGTGCTTCTTTACCATAGCTGTAGAGGATGTAATGAGGCAGGTTTTTGGACTGACAGAATGTTTCCTGTATTACCTGGTCTTATATCATCATCGTGTTAGGGATCTAAGGATAATTTGGGTTGGAAGCGACCTCAGCAGGTTGCGGCAACAGTTGTGAGAGAGTCCAGGTTGCCTAGGTCTTTATCCTAGAGAAAAGGACAATTCGTGTTCATTGGAAATCTTAGCATGATTGTGATTTGCAGAATTTCTTGCGACTATAATCGCCACTAATTATTTTTTAGAAATGAACACTTTACTTACTGCCTTGTTTCCAATTTGATGTGTGATGGCACCCTGAGTTCCATGGTTATCTTTTGTAGCTGTTTACTAAGTGAAAGCATTTGGCAGCAGACACAAACAATCTGTTTCAGCCTTGTCACTCTTCTGTATTGAAAGCTGTAAATATCAAATTAATATTGTGTTTCTGTCATCTTGTAGTTTGGAAAATGGCCCTGTCAGCCTATCGATCAACATTTATTTCCTGTTATTTATAAAGTGATTCTCCCCCTTCCCCCATGAGCCTTTTCCTGCTTGAGATATTTTAAATATTTTGGGTTTCTACCTTTTGGAGAGCAAATTTATTTTTGGTTGTGCATAAAATTTTTGGGGTTACCATTTATATGCTTTAACTTACCATCCACAGGAATATTTATGTCTTTTATTCGCTGTAGTTGTCATGCTTTGCTGAGCTATATGCCGTCAGGTACGATGCTGATAACTGTGATAACACTCAGTGCTTGGAGCACAAATAGTGAATTATGTCGCTCCCTATGCAAGGTGGATTTTCTGCAATTAGTTAAGCACATGTGGAGGCAAAATCAGTTTTCACTGTACTCATGGATGGCAGTAAGGAATTCTGGGACTATGCGGTACCAAGATATGCATAGACAAGTTTTGGGGCTCATTAGATTTGCATAAGCCACAGGCTTCACAGAGATAGATGAGTCAAGTTTAGCTGTTGCTATCTTGCAGCAGAGAGCAGTCACTCTCTCCCATTTGTGTATAATTAAAGTTATATAATATGTTTTTAATTCACTATGTTATTTAGCAGTTAGTTAAAAATACCAGATATAAATAGATGTGAACCTAAGTTGAGAAAAAAGATACTTTAAACTACACCAAATGAAAATAATACTTATTTTTAAATATGTAATTTTCTGTCTAAGGTGTCAAAGATATTTGCTTCTAACTATAATTATAGCATAATCTACTGTTAAAGACTTTTTTTCCAGATGTTATTCAAAAAGATTTTTCTGATTGTTACAGAGGCATTGGGAGTTAAATATGTATTACAGTGTTTAACTACCTAAGTACTGGATTTCTTTTCTATATATAGGAACTTCTGATAACCAGACAGAGGAAGTCATTAATGGAACATTGAGCTATCAAAATGTTCAATACATGGTAATTCTGAAGAATTTGTCCTGGAATGATGCAATGGCTGCATGCATAAATAACAAGATGCAGCTGGTTAGCATCACAGATCAGTTCCAGCAGGCTTTTCTTGCTGTTCAGGCGGCCCTTCATAATTACCCACTCTGGATTGGACTCTTCAGCAGAGATGTAAGTTCTAGTTTTCCCTCAGACTATGGCTTAAGGTAATTTTTAGAGTTGTGTGAAACAGAACCTGAGTTAAAGAAATGCAATGAAAAGTTAGTTTCTTGGGTAACTGTTTTCATTTAGGGATAACCATCTGGAGTGTCTCAAGATTAATATTTTAAACCCTCAGTTCTTCAAGTTACATAGTTCTAGAATTCCACTGGACAAATTGATGATGATGATGATAAAATTCTTTTAAAGGACTATTGATATAGGGGTATGTTGTAGGGTGGCGGCGACATAGGTTGCTGAATCATCCTTGTCTTTTCTGTAAACGAACAAGTAATTAATGTTACTGTTTGATACCATTGCCACTGTTTACAGTACCTCTTTAGAAAGATGACCCAAAATCTGTTTTGAAAGGGAGAAAGTAGAAGTGGCAGATAAAATCCAAAGTGAATCATTGAACTCGTCTGGAGATACATTTCTAAAGCTTAACGTAGATTCTGTTGTTACTTCATGTTATTTGTGCCTGTATTTTGAGTTTGAGGGAGACATCCCTGAGGTGGGTCATTGGTTTTTTCTTCTTCCTTCTGTTTGCTCTGTCCAAAAGAATTTGAAAGAATACAGGAGGTGCTGTTTTTTGCTCTTATTAGCTGGAGGACCTCTTGAAAATCTTTATTGTGGATTAAGAGCTGTCTCAACTGTTAATGAAATGCCTTGGGCTTGGTTGCAGGGTTTGTCTTTTTGTCAAGCATATGAGCCTGCAGATAATTGCAAGAAAAAAGTTACAATTTCTTTAGAATTGCCTTACATACAGAGAGTGGTGGTGCTCACTCAGCATCTGTGATGTTATTTTTTTCCATTATCTGTAATGGACTACTGAGTACTCTAGCAAGGTAGGGGGAAAACATAGAAATTTGAGTATATACTTTATTGAGAGTATTTTTACATTTTTAAAAGAAACACATTTAATCTTTGTGAAGAAGGGGAAACCAGACAACCCATTTTCCCTTGTTTTTTGATTTTTTTATCTGTAAGTGTAGATCAAATGATTCACTTTGGGGCATACAGTACAGGCATGCACTGGATTTTCACTATTGCAACACTTCATTATTTGGGCACAATTAAATATCACATGAAAGGAAATTATAATGAAACTGGTCAACAGAACTTGTTACTCAAGTGCTGGAATCATAGACACAAAAGAAAGATACAAGGTAAGTTAAATAACAAAGCAGCAGGGGGATTTCCAGAAGATGACTTTCAAATGTAAGGATGCTGCTTGTATGTGGCTTTTTCTTATTCCTCTTGCATCCTCGAGGCAGGGCAGGAACGCAGCATCTGATGCATTAAATAAATTAAGTATTTAATAGATTACTTTCATCTTGGTATGGAGTAACTAAGAGAGGACCTTATTCTCAGTTATTACCAGTTTTCCAAGACCAGATAATTATATCCACCGTTGATTTGTAGATACAAGTGATGCAATTTGGACATCTCACTGTCAAGCCTTCTTCCATAAACACAGTAGTTAAACATCACCATTGGATGATTTACCATCCACTTCAACTAATTCGCTATTTGCAACTGCAAAACTTAAAATAATGAAACTTGTTACATTGTGAGCAGCAGATCAGACCATGAGGGCAGTGGAACACTTACAGTTCTCACCAGAGACGCTGTAAATGTTTAGCCAGTGTAAATATATTGTCATGTCATTTTCTGTACCTCATATTTTTTAGTATGAAAGCTTATCCCTTTTACTTAAACACTGCTAGGGTGGAAAGCATTATGGCTGGCTGGATGGCAAACATGTTAGTTTTAGTCGCTGGTCTGAAGATGATGAAGAAACAAATGAAGAATGTGTGTTTTTGGATACTGATGGCTTCTGGAAAAGTTCTGACTGTTCCTCTGAAAATCGAGGTGCTATTTGCTACGCATCAGAAAGTATGTATTCCTAGCAAAATATTTATAAAAGCTGAATTCTGTTTTATTGTGAAACATATTTGATGATTCCAGCTTGTGACTTCAAAATTACAACTTTTTTAAAATTACAGTTCATCAGACAGGCTGATTTGCAGTCAAAAAAAGAAACCAGCTTCAAATGGGGGGGCATGCACCTCTTGGTCTTAATCCACTTGTTCCTTAAAAATAAATTCAGCATGGATGCATTGGGTCAAACTGCCCTTATGATTGTACCTTTGCACTGCTTCTCTAAAATTGTTGCATACTACTCTCTCCCACTTGCAAGGGGAAGAAGATTCAGCTACCTCTGTCCTATTTACATCTTAATATTGGGACCTCCTGAAATCTCTTCAGACATGAAAGTCTATACAGGGAAGAGGTGCATGACTATATGGACAAGAAAGGTAGAAGATAGACACTGAATTGAAAGGTGTAAATTAAAGTCATCTGCAGTTCACAAAACCCCTCTAAATATCTAATTATAACAAAAAAGACAGGGATATAGTAGGGCATGTTTTTTTATTTTCAGGAAAGTGCTTGCTAGTTATGTATCCTTCAGAAAACAATCATTCTGAGATCATCAGAGATATCTTCCTTATGAGACCATTATAATTAGGGGTTTTTTTGGTTGGGTGTGGTTTTTTTTTTTTTTTTTTTTTTTTTTTTTTTTTTTTGTTTTGGTTTTTTTTTTTTTGTGAGGGGACAGAGCTAAGCCATTGTACATCCCAAGGCAGAGTAAAGTGTGGCATTATGATATCGTTAGCTATCTTTTGCTTGCAATCTAGGCAACTGCAGGAAGAGTCCTTCTCACCCCTCAAGTGTTAGATAAAGCCACAGAACTAAGATGTGTTGCTAGCTATGAAGTAGCTTATTTGTGATGGTGATCCTCCTTGCAAAAGTGGCAGTAAGAGCTTTTAGTTACTGACCCACACTTAGCACTTTTATGTGCGGCTTTTATTCTTAAACCTATTTAACATAATAATTTTGAAAATTTGTAAGCAACAGTGTTCTTTAGTAGAGCTTACTGCTTGTTTTGCTGCTTTAAAACATCATCATGAGGAAAATGAAAGCAACAATGCGTCACACATTTAGAGGATGGCACTTAATTTGTCTTACGTGTTTTTAAATAGTACCTGAAAGTGATTTGTGTCAAATTAGGTGGTGGTAAGTCATGTCCTGAATGTCATCTTTTCTTTCTTTCTTTAGAGGAGACTGAAAAAGAACAAGTTTCCCAAGTGAAGTGCCCACATAAGATTAAAAATACACCCTGGATATCATTTAGAAACAATTGTTACACTTTTATGATAACAAAAAATAGATGGAGAGAACTGAAGTCTCAAGAAGCTCATCATTTATGCAGGAAAATGAGTAAGTACTTTGTCATATTGCAGGTATTTATGGACTTAGCTTGAGGGAGATGAGTTTTAGATTTGAGTCACTGTCTTACAATGACAGCAAAGTGAGAGTTGAGAAAGGTTGTAGCATTTGGAAATACGCGTGTGTTGGACTCCCTGATGCTGTTTGCTCTTGCACAACTCTGATACAAAGTTACCAGAGCATGTGGTAGGAGAGTTGGAGAGAAAGAGAGATGGCTAGGAACTACTGAACTCTTGAGATCTCTGAAAAATTGGAAGGTTTGTTTTTGTGTTTGGTTGGGTTGGGTTTTTTCTCTATAATATGCCAATTTCAAATCGGTTGCATAATTGTTATCCCCTTGGCAACATTCTGGCTTTACAGTCACATTTAGTTCATGGTTTCCCTCCGCTTTGTGGAACACTTAGGTGAACAAAGTAAATAGACTGAGAATAGTCCAATTCAGAAAAGCACATAAACTTTTTCTGTTCATCCTGAATTAAGTGTAAGCTTAGGAACGGCATCCCTCTTATATTAAATCTTCAGATTTGCATCTTTCCAAAAATTATTTTTATCTTTTGTGAATTGATTTCAGTTCAGTGTTAATACTGTTTCTCTACTAGGGAAGTTCATGCAAATCATGAAAGATTGCTGATATTTTTATGTTCTATACAGAAAATTTTTACTACAGAGTCACCGAATATGCTGAGTTGGAATTGACAGTAGGACCCACAAATATCTCTGGAGCTGATATCTTTCACTTATCCACAAAATGAGGGGAAGCACTGTTGATAATATGTTTGAAATATTTTTTTTATAACTTACGTTATAAAGATCTGACCTTTGCACACTGTTGACTTATCTGTAATAATTATTAACAGTAATAGAAAATAATAGTTACTTTGAAACTGACACATGGATTTGTAAGAAAGTAATGTAAAAAAATTTTCAACAGACCCAGAAGCATTTGTTCTGAGTGTTCGAGATGAAGAAGAGAATAACTTTGTTACTGAGCAGCTTCATTCATTCAGTGGTCTGGCTCTGTGGGTCTGGCTGGGTGTGATTTATGATGACAGTGGTAAGATTTAAGGGATTTTTTTTTCTTAATAGATTATAGAGAAAGTTTGCAACATTAAGTGCATGGTTTTTTGCATGTTTCAGTTTATAACAAAAGTCAAACTGAATGCAAACCTATAATGCTTTATATTTGTAATTATCTTCTAGAAAGAAATAACTGGGCATGCTCTCTGTTTCAGTGATAATTAGATCCAATATGTTCTGTTTAGTCTAGATTTGATTTCCCTGGAAAGCAGGACTTAAAATGACCAGGATGAGTAATGCTAACATATTTAGCTGATTTAGAGTAACTTCCAGTATCACTGCATTTTTTTTTAAAGTAAATATCTGTTAATGTAATTGATATATTCAAAGTTAAGTGGTATTTGTAGACACAGTGCCAGTGTTTTAATAAATACACAATGTTTTCCACAGATAAAGTTCTCAAGTGGTATGATGAAACTCATCTGACTTACAATAACTGGAGGCTGGGAAGACCTATCATAAAGAAGAACAGTTTTTTTGCTGGTGTAAACCTTGATGGGTTTTGGGACATTTATAATTATTCTCAAAGTTGGCACGCCAATCACTATAACATGTACAGTATTCTTGCCTGTAAAATCGAAAGGGGTAAGTAGTATTGGAGTGTTGGATGAGGGTCATAATTTAAATCCTGGTTGCTGCTATAAAAGGCTTTGGCTTTGCTCCTAGTGAAACACGTGACGCAGCTGTCATGGGCATCTGGGGGTCATGTGGTCATTCTGTGCATCACTGCTGTAATACTCTGCTCAGGAGGAATGTGTTTGCTGTGCTCATCTGGCGGCTACTCGGTGTTCAGAGTAGCAAAACTTACTTGATATTAGCTTGTACTGAACACTTTAATGCTTGAGTTACATTGATATAGATGAATTTTAATGCTTTCTGTATCTTCCTAATAACATGAACAAATGCACAGAACTTCTTGTCTTCTTATTCTTTGAAACAGGGCCCCAACAGCACAAGCCTCCGTTGCCCGAGTCTATTCCACATGGAAACAGAACATACAGGATCCTTCAGAAAAAATTAACCTGGTATGAGGCATTGAGAGCATGCAAACAAAATAAGAGTGATTTAGCAAGTGTACACAGTGAATCACAACAGTTATTTCTAGAAGATATTGTCAAACAGGACGGTTATCCTCTGTGGCTTGGGTTGTCAATTCACGATGTAAGTAAATATTGTTGGTGACATCTGTAACAGAGCTTGTAAATAATATTTTGGAGAAGATATGAAATATTTTCTGATGTTTCTTTGCAGTTTCTTAGATTCTCTCATCCAGTGTATTACCTCCTTTTTCAATCCTGTGTAACATATGTTAATATTAAATGTTAATGAGATATTTCTTCCAAATCCTTGACACTTTAAAATAATACAGTGGTCCCACATCATTCCTTGCAGCACAGGGATGTGTGATTTGCAGTGCTGCCTTTTGAGGCTTCAGACTTTACGGCCCTCTGTAGAATCAGATTCCATCAGCAAATACAGAGAGGCAAGACTGTGTAGAACTTGCTTAGTCCAGGTCAGGACTGGCTCTCCAAAGCAGTTCAGGAACTGACTCTCAAGCTGGTTATGTGTCCCCTCTCCCAGGAGGCATAACAAGAGGCAGCTACAAATCTTCTTCTTCCTCTGACTGCTTTCCTGTGGAGCCAAAAGCCTATGGCACTGACCCTGCTCTCCTCACTAATTACCAGACCTGGCCATAGTTAGTTGGCAGGAATACCCCTCTGCAGAGGTGTGTGATTTCTGCACACACCTGTTCTACCTCTGGTGTCCTGTGACCTGAACGGCTCCCTCCACAACTGGCTCCTCACTGTCACAGGTTTCCAGGAACGTATCTGAAGTAGGAGCCAGCACTGCAAACCATTCCTCAGCTGCCCAGCTTTATTCACTGAGGCCATCTCGACAGTTTAGCAGTTTGCAACATATCCAGTAACGTTCACAGCAGGGAAGGCAGACTGCTCCAGTGAAACAGCAGGATGGAATTAAGTGAGATGTTCCCCGTAGAATAAAACAGGCACATTGCAGGTTTAAACTTGCAAACGTGCTGTACTTTCTCATTTCCCACAAATAATCAGGATTTCTGTGTTAAGAATTGCTTGGAAAATGCAAACCATGTTGTAAATTTCTTTACTATAGATTTAGATGAGACCCCCTCACTTTAATTTACCCCTGTACAAGGAACAAATATTGCTACAGGACTTAACTCATAACTGATAAGATTTAAACTACAACCATATGTGGTTTAAAAGTTATTGGTTTTTTCTTTAATTAGGGAAGTAAAGCTAATTTTGAATGGTCAGATGGAAGTGACTTTGACTACTATCCTTGGGAATTAGAAAACTCAAATACTACTGAGAACTGTGTTCTGTTGGATACTAAAGGATCTTGGAACCGTACAAAATGTACAAATGTTGCTGAAGGTGCCATTTGTTATAGCCCTCCAAACAGTAAGTGTTATTTTGTGTAGTTGTCTTTTGTCTTTATATGTTGTATTCAGAAGTAGAAATGAAGATTGAAATACTACACATGATTCCCTCTTTAAGAAGAGTTTTCTGTCAGGGATGATGAAACACTTTTTAGTACTTCAGGGAGATGAATTCTCTCCATTCCAGTGGTGAAAGCCTAAAACAAACCTGGCTAGTTTTTGATCACCTATGATATGAATATGAAATGTGTGTATCTTTTATGAATCGGAGTACTTATCAAATATGTACAACAACCTTCAAAACCCACTAAAAAGCAAGGAAAATAGTTCCAAAGCCTTTGGGATTTGTCTTATGCTCATTTTCAAACAAATTCATCTGTGACATGTGAAGAAGGAATGTAAGCTAATTGAATAATGGTTTTTGGTAGGAGTAGCAGTCCTTGTTAATACTTACTGTCCTGTTACTCCAGAGAGACTGCGCAAACGGCTGCAGCAGAAATAACATCAAGTTTCTTTGTCTTTGCAGAGAGGCAGTTCCAGGCAGAGCAAGCGAGCAGAGCCTCAGGATGCCCGCAGAGCAGTGGTGCCCTACAGTGGGTACAGTACAAGGATCACTGTTACGCGTTTGACATGGCATTCTACAATTTTTCAGTCTATAATATGGAAGAGGCTAAGAAAGTCTGCCAGAAACTGAGTATGTTTAGATTCTTTATCACATTACAACTTGTAATTAGTCCACTATTTGAGAAGAAATAAAACCCAACAACCAAAAATCCTATACTGATTATACTTCAACTTTGCCTGTTTTATTCTTCTTTAGTTTAGGAAAAGCAATAGCAAGCTCTATCTTTGAATGTCTGATGAAAATTCGTAATAAAATGCTGCATTGTGCTGACACATTCTTTGGCACACAGGTATCTGCAAATAAAATTCAGGTAGCGAGTTGTAGAAGATCCAGAAATTTAAGGCTTGCATTTTGGAGGAAAACACTTTATCTGTGTACAATGTTAGTGCTCTTGGCAGTGCTTTCTTGAATCCTTGCAGTAGCTGCTTGCTAGTAGGGAACCTGCTAACTTTTCAAATGGTTCAAAGCATGTACTTTATATATATTAAGGCACATAATCTCACTAAAAAACTTAATTTTTCGTCAAATTGAAGGATTTTATCTCTTCTTTGATGAGCTGTATGGACAATTATATTGCAGAGATACTGTTAAGCAGTTTCATTTACAGAAGTTTTAATCACCTTAACTGAAAAGTTAGTGACTGTCATAACTTTTTTTTATGAAATTATAGTGTGAAGTTGAACTCACTATTTAGGATGAAAAAGAACCAGTCCCAGATACAGTTTTCTGTTGAATCCAACTTGGTCTGATAGTTGAAAGTGAACTTTCTCTAAATTAAGCTTCTGGCTTGTTAAAAAGATGCATACTCTCTGAGCATGTCTATAGTACATCCTTTCCTCCCTCTTATTCCATAATTACTGTAACACTGTATATAAGAACCTGAGGCACAACGAGAGGATTAATTTAGAAATTAATTTGACTCGGCAAAATGCTGAGCTTTTGTTCAACTATACTTTTGAAAAGGGCTTATTACTTGGACAAGGCTAGTAATTTTCAGTGGGCATATATTCTGATATTTTCCATGTATCTATTCTGCAGCTGCAGTAAGGTTACTCCCATTTTATTTTTTATAACCTACTAGAATAATCAGTCATCTGAAGCCATTTTGTATAACATGCTGTATTTTAGAGGATGGGAGGTTCATATCTTCATTCTGAAGGTTACTTCAAGCTTATTTTACAAGCCCAGATCAGCAAATCTTTTCGCACAGCAATTGTTCCCACAGAAAACTCAGTGTACAAGCATTATGAAAAATCTTGTAAATTCCAATTCTGACTGGTTTCCTCTGCCACTTAGATCCTTCAGCAACCCTTCTGACTATAGTGAGTGCTGAGGAAAATGCATTTGTGAGCAAACACGTAAGGGAACATGATCTCATCACCAAGAATGTATGGCTCGGCCTGGCTCAGAACTCTAAGGGTAAGAAGTAGCAACCACGTGTGACCATTAGTGTTTCATGTGGTAAATGAAAATGTATAAATCCTCAACTAAGAATAGTTTCATTGTGTTGGTAGCGTACAGTACCTTCTGCTTGAGGTTGGAATCCCTTATAAAGCCCTTTGGATTTGATTGCAGTAAAATCTCTTCATATTGCACACCTAGGGTAATCAGGAGTCACTGAAAATCATTTTTCCCAATGCTGCTGTTGGTGCCTAATGGTTAAGCTGCAAATGCATCAACTGATAAAGGCCTAGAGAAGAGGTGTGGCTAAAAGTTACATGTTCATATTTACTGCTTTTAATATATGAGATGAATAATCAGCCCTGTTCCTTTTAGCAATGTAAAGAAGTCAACAGATTGTTAATGACACTGTGTAGCATTACAGCATGTTTTGGTGATCTAAACTAAGCAGTTATTTTTCCCAACAGGTCAGTCCCTGAACTGGCTGGATGGCTCATCAGTTAATTATGTCAACTGGGAGAACAAAACTGCAGAAGCCAATGAAAAATGCAGTGTTATCACATCCAGAACTGGCACATGGTCCAAAGTTGACTGCAGTCGTAGTCAAAGCAGAGTGGTTTGCAAAGCTCCTTTAGGTATGGAGGCATTGCCTTTAGTGGAGACTTAATTTTGTAGAGGCTGTTTTCAGGGTTTTCTGGTTTGTTGGGTAAAGTCTGTTGAAATAACTGAAGTGCAATGCACAAAAGAACCCATCAAGTACCTCTGCTTAAGCAAGAGTCTTCAGTTGTTCTTTAGGCATAAAATTGCATTCAGAGACAAATTGTCTAGGAATTTACTTCTCCTGGCTCCCACTGTCCACTCAGTGGATAAGGGAGAGAACTAAAATGTCCACTTAGAAGTAAGCATAGAGTAGTTGCTATTGCTTCTTACCACAGGGTATCTGTCATGGGTGAGTCTGTGTAGGTGGAATCAGAGTTCTGCTTGTAAGAGATGCTGAGTAAGCAGGTACTGCAGATTGTGTTTTCAGTCTTGAGGAGTCTTCTGGAAAGGACCTCCAGAAAAAGGCTCAGGCCGCATGTTACTTCCTCATGCTCTGCTTTGTACAGGAAAGAGAGCAATTACCTGAGCATTAAGCAAGCACGTTTCTGAGAAGCAGTGGGATCTTTCTGATTTTGTATATATTTTCACTGAGGTGGAGATGAAGGAATAGTTTTGACTTCATGCTGCTAAGGAAGACCTCAGTAAGATCTTTTCAGCCTGAAAGAAGTATAATTGTCTTCTATTCCAAGTGCTTCCATCCAAGACTCCAGGACCTCATTAGATTTATGAGGTATACAAACCTCTAAATGACTGCAGCATTTACAAATAGGTTTTTTGACCTCTGGAGGTCCCTTCCAACCTAAGTATTAGTAAATTAACGACAAAATTATGAAAAACTAAGTTAATACATTCCCATATGAATCAGCATCTAACTTCCCACGTGTTGAAGTGAAGACTTAATATGATGAAGGAGTTTGCCTTGACTTCAACTAAATGCATGCAGGAAGAGTGTAGAGCTACCTATGTATGAACCCCATGACAAAATATACTTGCCAAAACTCTTACAGACTTACTGTTTGTCTTTTTTTCTGTTTCAGGTTCTAATCATACTGGTGTGGCTGTAGCATTTGCCCTGCTAGTTATCTTAGTCTTTGCTGGTGGGCTGGTGTTCTATCTCTACAAAAAGAAGCGTCTTCACTGGAGTGCCTTCTCTTCAGTACGCTATCAACGAGGCATGAACGATGATGAAACCGATGATATGTTCACAAAAGATGGCTATTGAGAAACTTCCTTCTGGTTAATTTAAGAAAGAACTTCACTGTGTGAAGCCATAAGAAATTAGCTGCTTGATGTTCTATTACTTCTTTTTGGAAAAGTAATAAGGTTATGAATGGGGGCTAAAATTTGTTCTTTTATATGCAAGTGCAATTTTCTGATAAAAAGTCAGTAATAATTATAGGTTTCTAGAGTTCTGTTGTATTTTTTAATTTATAGCATTTTCTCTTTTTACTGGAAAGCGCTTTTAATGGAATAAATTAATGCCAACAGCACTTCATGCAACATCAGTTTAATGAATCCACTTAAAATTTACTTCCCCCAATACTCTTATTTATACTAGAATGAAATGCCTAACTTTATAGTTACCAGCCTGTAACTTTATAGGTGAAATACGTCATCTGTCCAAGAAGATAAAAGATAAGTCTAAGGAAAGAGTGAGAAAGAATATATGGTAAAAAAACTTGTGTACATAAATGCTAAAAATACTTGAGTATTCTACATAAAACTTTTAAACTTGATTTTTGTATGTGATGTGTCACTGTAGCCTTTCCTATGCACTCCAAAGAAAGCTATAAAGGAAAAAAGGGAAGACAGAGTTGTATATATTAATTACTAAATGATTTGATCAATTAATGTTTTGAAAAAGTCTTCTGACTTTTTTTAATGCACAATACAAAGAGCAGGTGCATTTACTTTTATGAAGGAGGATATGCAAAAGACCAAATGCGTTCTGCATGTGGTGGTGTCATGAGATGGTAAATAGGAATATGTTTGGACTGATGTGCTGAGAAGAGTACTACTGATTTCTCTGAAGCAGCGGTGCGAGGTCACGATGTCCAACTGCCTTTTTTCCTGCAGTTTACTTATGTTGATGGCACTTTTCTTTGTTCCTGTTTGCACTATTTTGATAAGCGAATGTTTATCATTTGTGTTGAGAAATAGAGAACTTTTTATAGATACTATTTTGAGCCTGTTAAAACAACAGCCTGAAAGGGGCAAGTTAAAGGAGCCATTGTGGTAGTTTGTTGATCAAAGAAGTAAAGCACTTTTGTTGTTTGTTTGGTACTTTGGGCACAATTGTGAACAAGTAGCTTTCCTGAGATAACTTGCAGAAAAAGTACTTATGATGCTAGTTACTGTGTAATGAGAATAACTTTCATTCTTTAGCTTACCCTGGTGTGAGAAGTGTTTGAAACATTGCAAAGCCTGGTTCCTGATGTCTTCTGGTTAAGCTTATATGCCTAAGTGCTTTGCCAAATGACTTTTAACTTAATGGACTAGAAAAAGTGTTGGTTATTGTCTTTTTCTACCTACAGTAATAAGTAGGGAGAATTATTTAGAAGTTCCCATGTTTTGAGATTTACTAGTTTTATAGATGTTTATACTTTGAGCCTTTTTAGGTGTGAATCTGAAATGTAAAGTAGTACTTGGTAGTAAAATCCTAATTCAATACAAAAAATATATATACTTTTTATTAAAAATGGTATATTTTATTCTTATGAATGATGTAAATAATTTTTTAAGGCCCCATTTCTCATGTTTGTTTCATCATACCCAAGTTGTCTGATCACTGGTAAGTCTTTTTTGAGTAAGCACAATGGCCTTAGTGCAGGTGAATAACCCATTTCATCTGAAATACACAGAAAGATTATTTAGGAGTACTGTTATTGAAAGAATAAAGTTAAATAAACCACTAAACTGCTTACACTGGTTTTATTTCCATGGAAGCAGCTATCAGAGCTAAGGTACAGCTCATTAATCACTAGGTAAAAAATCACATAGCACAGAGGCTGTGATCGGAATTAAAGCAGGTAACAATAAGAAAACTTTGGAGATAATAAATATCTTTGATGTGTTTAAAAAGAATGCTGATTACTTTCTTTTTGCAGTTGAAAACTTAGTTTATCATGGAACTTGGTTATACCTAGCTTTTATCAGGCTGCTTCAGGCTTACACAGTAAGGGAACGTGCCTCTGCTGTTTTTGTTTTAATCAAGAGGTAGTTCATTAGCACTTTGAGGCCCAAATTAACTCCAAAGCAGTGTATAAAGGCTTCCAACATAACTTCTCATAAAATATGTGCAAAGTTAAATTACTTCCAGCCAAGTTGACACTTGTAATTAAAGCATGAGATGTATTCATTTTAAGTACCACATGAAGTCTGAATTCCAGATTTCCAGAATCTGCAACTGCTGGTCAAGGGGCAGTGTTATTTTTATCTCCACTAATGGCTTGCTGGGAGTAACATCCTATTGTGTAAGATGACCCACAAGGTCATCTGCTTCACAAACATTACTGAAGATGATGCACAGAGAAATGGCAGCAGAGAAATGAAGTGCTTTCCCAGGTCCCAGAGCAATGGAGTTGAGAAAGCATCCTCCATCCCAGAGCACAGACTGACTGCCAACTGTGGTACCTCGAGGAGAAAAGTATACAACTTCAGTTCCTCTTCCTGAATTTTGCCCAGTCCCTGGAGACTCTGGGTCATGGAAAGGTTAATCCACATCTGCCATTACACCAGCCAGCATTTTTATTTTAGCATGTTAGTGCATCAGTAACTTAATTGACATAGAAACAAGTGTTTACACTTGAGCACCGTTTGGGCCTGATGCTTTGGTTGTACTCAGCATTTTTTCCCTTAAAACAAGTGCACCATCTGCTCATTGGACATATGTTACACATCTAAACATTTTTGAAAGGAGGAAGTAAATTGTGTGGCCTGCCAGTGGGATTTTTTTGGTGTGGCTGCAAATAAAGACCATACATTACAATTTTTGTTGCTAAAAGTCAGGGCTACAGTTTGGACCCTTTATGGGTCTGCTGTTGCTGTGTGTTTGAAGCACAGTGGGATGTGTAACACCCAGCTTTCCACAAGTTAGTCAAATTCCTTCTGTTGCCAAGAAGTACATAAAGTTCTTATTGACCAAAATAAACAGACTTTTCCAGTTTTAAAGCAAGAACTATGAGCAATATTAAAGAACTAAGCTTAGGAAAAACAGGAGAGTAAAATTTAATTGTCACTCTAACGGACCTTTCCCATTTCATTTTGGAGTTTTAAGATGGGAGTTGAAAAAGCACTAAAGAAGGTAATTTTCTGTTAATAGCAAATTAACTTCCAAATGGTGCATAGTATAAATGCCATTATAAAATGCTGTTATCTTGGGTATATATATCATTTCTTTATGGCTAAACCACAACAATGGTATTTTCACACTGAAAAGTCCTGTGCACTCTATCGTAATATCTGTCAGTAACTATGATTTTTAACAGATTTGAGGGGTAGGAGAGGATACCAGATGAGGGTTTTATTGTGATTATGCAGTAATGCAACACAGGCTGGATTTCCTTTTGCCAATGCATCAGGGACTGTAATTACAAACAGAACAACAGTTGTTTTTGTTTTGCTACTTTTCAGCATAAATAGGTGGCTTTTTAAAAAGGGGAATTTCAGCAGTACAAAAGAATTATTTCAAAATGAGTTTTCTTCACTATGCTGGCTCCTTATGTGTGCATTTTTTGTTACAGAACCAATGAGAACAGATCTTTCTCTGCAGTCTCAGGACACTCATATGGATAGTAAGAGTGTTGCGCCTTTTCAGATGTTATGTGTTATAGTTTCCCTTAAAGAGAAGATATAGAGCAGATAATTTTACAAAACCATGGTGCTATACTTCATAGAAGCTAACAAGCCTTTATGCATATTCAAATTAAACTTTAAAAGTAGTGTGCTGAGATGATTTTACAAATATGCATGATTAAATGTCATCCCCATTAGCAACCAAACTGCTTTCTCTTTCATTGAAATGTCTTTATTTTCCTAAATATAATCTGGGTATTTGAAGAGCACGCTGTGTTATATGAGAATGAATTGTATGTGTGTGTGGCTAATAGAGTCACATTTACCCAGGGCTTGCATCAGGAGCTGCTTTGAGGGCTGGGTTTCTGAAATTCCATCTTTTGTTGTCACCTATGGCCATCATTCTTCTTTGTACCTGTTCTTTTTCCTACCAGCTCTGCAGCACTGATGGTTAAGCCACCAAATGGAGAACACAACACTACAGACACAGGAGCCAATCAAGCAGCCTTAACACCAGTGCAAGCTGCCAGGAAGGGAGACCAGAAAGCACTACTTCCTATACAGAGCAGCAGCCACAGGCCTGAAACACGTGGGATGAAGACTACCAACAGCCCCACAACACTGCCATAGGGTGCAAAGGGCCAGAATAGCCACTCCGGACAGCTGGAACATCCTCTAACACCAGGACACCACAGCCTTGGTAGGTTTGTTCCCCTCCTCTGCGAGTTCTCCCTGCCTTCAGCAGCGCGGGAGAGAGCTGTTCCCTCAACCCTTGACCAAGTGCTCCCAACACAACAATGAGGAGTTTGCTGTGGACAACAGCCAGCTCTCCCCTCTTGCAGCCCCGAGGGACTCCTTCCACACCTCCCCTCCTCCAGCCAGGGCACCTCCTACCATGCAGATTGAGGTCTTTTGTAAATGCTTAAAGGCCTTTGTACCTCACACAAATCTTGCCTTGCAGGTTTTCCTTTATATTGCTTTGCTCAAACAGAGCAACTTACCAAGATTCAGCATCCTGGGGGAGCTGAGAGGAGGTTGCTCCTGGTTTAAATAGCCCTGTGCCCATGGGCACACTCTGACAGGGCACAAACATGAAGCAGCTGAGTTGCCCTCAGCCTCGCACTGCAACAGGAGAAAGAAGCAAGGCAGGTAAGTTGCTCCTACTGATGTGTGTGCCTCAGTAGTGGACCTGCAAAAACTCTGTCCAGTGTGTAACCCACAACTGAGTCAGCTGAGTTTATCCTGGCAGGTTGTCATTACTTCATTGAAAGTCCGCCAGAAGTTATAGGTGTTTGCTTTTACAGGAAAAATGTGTTTATATTGGTAATCCTGAGCCCTCACAGGAAGACCTGAGGCACCGTCATTTAGGGGCCAGAGCCTGAGGGCCGCAAGGGGCCCCAGACCTGTCCCTGGGTGCAGCAGGGGCAAGAGGGGGAGCTGGGCACACTACCAGCCAGCTGTGCTCTGTAGCCAGCCCAGCTGTCTGAGCCAGAGCAGGGTAGGGAATGTCTGTCAGGAACCAAGAATCACCCAATTTAATGCATGTGTCCTGGGTTGCATTCAGATCGAAACACCAGTGCAGAGTTCAGGTGCCCCATGAGACCGAGTCCTTCCCAGCAGGTGTGAAGGCTGTCCAGCACTGCTGAAGGGCAGCAGTGGACAGGAGGGTGGGGATAAGTGACTTTCACTGGTAATCGAGTTATTGGCATTCACCTTGGTGTTGACAGTGGCATGGGGCCAAAGTGTATATCCAGTTGTGCATTAGGAATCTCCGGTATTAAAAGTGGCCAAGAGCCTAGCAAATTTGCATTCCACCAATTTAGGAGTTTATATTTTACAGTGGGGGCTGGAATTCATGTGTGAGGGATTTACTTAAAGGCCCAAGGGGAGAATGAAATTTTGAGGCCAATGCACAGAGTAATTATAGAACAAACAGCCTACATGGTGAAAGGCTCTGTGTTTTAGAACAATAAACATTTGAAGTTTACAGACAAACTGGTTTAATAACTAGACACACGAGCTTGTGATACAACTTACCAGAGGCCGTGTCTTTGTGTACAAACCATTTTGTGTTTATGCTGTAGGTGCTGATTATAAATTGACATGAAACTAGTTCATATAAAATAAACATTAGAACGTTCAAACTTGAATTAACTATTAAAGAAATACTGGCGTGGAGTCCCAAAGGGACCTCACATTACACTGAGAATGTGATCAAACAGAATTAAAAAGGGAGTGAGAGAGGGGTTTTAGTTGGCCGCCACCTTGGGTGGTTATTCAGGGCTGCCACTCATAAATTCATTTGTGCATGTTGCTGTAGTCATGCTGGACCTGCAGTGGTGCATGTTTGTTGTCATGATAGTGATGTATTAGATGAAACAAGTGCAGTTTGAAATTCAACAGCTGCACAGAAGGGAGATTGGCTAGCTTGTTCTTGCTTCAATCCATGGGAACCAGGGCTGGCCTCTGAGTTTGCCACCATGAAAAAATTCAGCTTCAGTTGGTGGGAGCCCAGGAGGTGGTGAATGAGAGGGACAGGCCATGCCAAACCCTGATGTGGCAGAGAAATGCTTTGTCACAAGAGGGATATTCAGGAGAGACATCGTGGGCTCTGCAGCCTGGGTTTGGTTTTGACACCCTGCACCCAAACAACCGGTAGCTGCCTGTGTGTGTCATAAGGCTTCCTAAGCAGAAAGTAGCAGAAGTTTTGGAAGCAGACAGACAGGAATGTAACAGCTGAAAGAAGAAAAGCAACTGCTGAAGTAAGCAGAGGCAGTTCTAGCTTCGAATAAAGACCTGGAAAGTCTATGCAAGTGGGTAAAGATGGAGAAAAAAACAGTATTTGAACAGTTGGAGATTGAACTGCATAGACCAATCTGCAGGGTCCCAAGGCTCTCAGAGCGTCTGGCAAAGGGATATAGGAGAGTATGATGATGGGAATTATGCATCACTGCTCGGTTTCCATACCTGTGCATGTACTAGGGGAACTTTTTCTGCTAGTGGAATGGTCTGTGTGTATTACTGCCTCCAGTTCTGATTTACCACTTCAGGGACACCAGCTCTTAGGTGAGCATCATGGCCAGATCATGCAATTGTGTGGGAAGTGCAGATGGCAGCTTATTTGAGCTAGAAGTAATTTTCTGTTATTAGTGACTTTGGAGGTGCCGAAGAAGGGATGGAGCTGATCTTGCAGACTGGGCCTTGGAAGATGATTCACTTTGTGCTGTTTTCACCACAATACCCATCCCTGAACCACTGGGACATCCCCCACTGACCAAAGTTGTGATTCATCCCCAGAGAGAATGGCAGAAGCTAGAAACAAACCTTCCCCGTTGTAGCAGCAAACTATATTTTGTAATTCACCCCAAAGGTAAAATTTGATGCTTTGATGAAGGGTTGTTGTATCCTCATGCCAGTGATACCTACTTTTTACTTACAAGTTCTGAGTGTTAAGATCTCTGAGTAAATACCTTAACATGGGCACACAATGCCCGTGAGTGAATACAGCTTGTGCAATCCAATAATTTATTAAACTTTCATCTTGTAAAGCCAGTTACAAATTAAAAAAGACAGAAGAAGGAATTCTGTAATAGAAATGAGCAAAGTTACAACAAATAGTAGTGGAGTTATGTTTCAAGTGGGTTCAAGCTGCCTGCAGCAACCCAAGAGCCAGAACACAGAGCTAGTGTAGAGTTAGAACAGGGATAATCAAGGCTAGTCTGGTATGTAAGAGATTGAGTCAGTGTACGGTCCAATACAAAGTGTTGCTTCTCAGGCTGCCTCTGCATTCCTGTTCTCTCACTTGTGACCTGGTCATCTTTTTATTCCTTGTGACAACAAGGGGTGTTTATAGGATCCTTCAGTAAAGCTATTTAAGGCAAAACTCCAGTTGAAGTGTGATGCACAGCGGTGGCTATCCTCTTAGGCTGATCATGTGGCAAATGCCCAGTGGCTGCACATGCTGCAGTGTAGTGGAAACGAGAGGAGAGTATGGGTTATGTACAGTGTTTCTTCTTGTATTGTCAACCTCGAAACTACAGTGTTCTGTGACACAGTGTTAGTGACATGGCACGATCTGATGATGAGCTGGAATGGAACCTACTTCATACTGACTCCGGCTTTTTTTTCCTATGAAATTTCTATTTCATAGCTAATAGGCCTTAGCTGGCTATTTCTTCAGAAATGGAGACAGACAATTTTAAACATGGAACAAGGCCCACATTATATACAGTTCTGCAGTTTCATTAAGAAAGAGAATGGGCCTTTGCATTCTGGGATCCCAAAACTAGACAAGGGTCGTAGAAAATGGCTCATCACCAGCTTTCTTGTTTTTTAATTCAACTAATTTATGATGTGACTGATACTGAGTATTGTTTTAAACACTGAAGTCAAGTTTCTGAGGTCAAGAAACTGAAGACGACTGTCACCTTTCACACAGAAGAAAAAAATTCTGCTTCTTCAAATTGCAGGAGCTATAAATACCTCCAAGAAGCAGTTGTTTTGGCAAAACAGCATTATTTTCAAGTTCTGCTGAGGAAAGGGGACCTAGAGGAGACTGGAATGGGATTTGGGGATTCCACAATGCAAGCAGTTTCTGTTAAAAGTTGAAAGTGGATGATGGGTTTGAGCATCTGCTTACAGTTGTATAGAGAAGTGAAAATCTTACCTATAACAATTTATCTAGGCATCTATTCACTCAGTAGGAAACAGTTCACTTTAAAGCTCGGGGACCCCAGTCATCCTAAAATCCCATCTAGAGAAAGAAGAATCTTAACACAGGCGGGCTGGTCGACATAAACCTCCAACCTCTATCTAATACCTGGAGTTTGTGAAGAGCAGCTCTTCTGGAAATGCTAATAAAACAATCTTTCTCTTAGGCTGTACAGGGGAAAGGCAGTAATTTTTTTTTTTAGGCAATAGGTGCTGCTTACAATGTGCCTGGAATGGCAGTGGTGCTAGTTCCAAAGATTTTCTCCTGTGTTGGAGTATTTAGTAGTTTAACTGAAAGTGCCACTTTTTATAGTCATGTACCTGTGAACTTTTTTGGAAGGTAAAGAAGCACCTTGGGTGTTTTTATTTGTTTCTTTTTTTAATGCTCTCTCATGTAGGGTTTGACCTCTGTGTTGGATCACTTGGCTTCAACTACACAAAGGCATTTTCTTTTAAAACCAGATCAGATCATCAGTATATCCTGAAGAAAAAAAAAAAAAAAACAAACCACAGTGACTTATATTTTAGATTTGCTTGCAAAATAAATAAAACAAATATTCTTTTAGCAGACCATGATCGAATGATCCCAGATATCTGTATGTTCAAAATTCAGAAGGAAGCTTAAGTCTGTCTCCTGTCTTGCAGAAATGATTCTTGTGAATTTTTCTGCCAGTATGACATGTAACGGTGAAAGCAGCAGAGAGGACACTGAAGAAGAACGAGGATGCTTCTGACTTTGCTTCTTTAAGCTACGTTGTTCATCAAACAAGCAAGGGGAAAACACGTTTTGGGTCATTAGTGTTTAGGAACAGTTGTTACTGTTTAATGTCTTTGGGCAGAGGTGCAAATCCTATAGTACTGTAGATGTCACTTCAGGTTTTGAATACAGTAGTCAGCTGAATTCTTAGAAAACATCTTTGCTACACTTGTGCTGGCAAGTTGCAAATACTCCTCGCTAAACTACTGCCAGTTCATTGGTATCACCTAGTCCAGATGCTTGAGTGACTGTCCACACTGGTGGCTGATTTGACACTGCAGCGTTTCTTCACAATCATGTTGATGTATGCTTTCATGATTTTTATTATCTCACCCACCTGGAGAAAGAACATAGTAACAAGAGGATAAGCACATTAAAATCCTCAGTCCATTGAGGCATACAGGACATTTTGCTGAAAAAGACTCCCCTTGTCATGGCACAGTAAATTTTGCAATACTACTAAATTTTGCAAAATACTAAATGTGAACATTACAGTAAGAAAAGAAATGCTTGGCAAGTTTGTGCTCTGTTGTAGCAACACTTAAAAAGGTTTTTAGCTCAAGGAAAAGCAACTTCAGTGCTACAAATTTTTTTTTCTTTTCGTCTTTTCTTTTTTTGAATTTGTGAACTCCCCATTCATCTAGTGAAAGGGAATGAAAAAACCAGGCACAATCATGAGCACCCAAAACTGGAAGCTCTCAATGCACTGGAAGACCATTCAACCTCCTTCACTTTCTAACCAGCATATCTTTTTTCTGTTTATCCCTGTATTCAAGAAGAGGTACTATGCCCTTTAGGTTTAAGCTCCCTTCATCTCTTCCCTTGGCTGTCTAGTCCATTAAGCAAGAGTTCTTGTATAGAAACCTGTCTATTCTCTGGATCTTAACTGAAGTGGCAATAAAACTGCCCATACAGCAAGTCTTGTGCTTTCACATACCTGGGATGTTTCAAAGAACATTTCTCTCTCATCCACTGTAATTTTGAAAGTGTTAGGCTGTGGTGCTCCGAAGAAAACAATGTGCTCATACTGGAAGGTTTCTAGTGGCTTAGGATCCCCTCGTTTGTAGACAGACACATTCTCTGTGCTGACTCCAAGCCAGAGATCATTGGGGAATCCACCCTCCTTGCACTGTGGAAGGAGAAACATAAATGCAATGGAGAATCAAATAACCTTTGATTCAAGGAAAAGCCTTCTGTTTCTAGTTCCTGTAGGACATTTCAACTCTTCACCCCAATACAAAAAATAAGAAAGATGTCTGCAAAAGCTATGTTGGAGGCACTTCTGCTGCAACGATTCAGAAATGACATGACTATGAGTAAAATACTAGTTGAGTAGCAAATAACTGTATTAGCTAACAGTTCTGCTCTGATTTTAAAGTGATGTAGCAAGTCATTATTCCATTTCTTATTTTACAGATAATATAGTGAGTGCAAGCAACTTCCCATGGTGATCCACCTAGGCGACAACAAAACTGATAACTGTGGATTCCTGTTCTAGCAGGCTGAGCACAGTGCTGTTAAGTCTCCCAGTCTTAGCAGTTTCTGTTGTACTGCTGCAGAACACGACTGCAGGACAACAGACCTTGGTTTTACTTTTGCTTTCAGCAGCCATCACTTTTTTAACTCCTCCCATCCCCAAATTCCCCTGTTATTCTAATGAAGTGGGAATCCATTGTCTCCCTTTATTTACCACGATGTGCCAGCTTGCTTGCTCTATGCTCTCTGTATCACAGCTCTTGGGTATGTGGTACTGCATGCTTACCCTGAGCTTACTAAGGCAAAATATATCCAGTTACTGAAATTCCGTTCTGCTGCTGAGCAATGAGACACACACAGCTCTATCTGTTCTTCAGACTGATGCCTTTCCTTGGCTGTAGTTACATGAGTTTACACATTGCTCACCTCAACATCGAAGAGTGTTGACCCGTAACCTGGCCACTCCTTCACAATGGACATGTATTTCACCATGGCCTGATGCTGAGAGAGTCCCTGCAGCTTGGTCCATTTCTGTGCTATGCTTGCACGAGCAGCTGAAAGCTCTTCCTTCACCCACATCTCCATCATCTGCTCCTCTTCTACCTTCTGCTTCTTTACAGACCCTGTCTTGAAGCTACGTTTCAATGTCCCTTCAAGGAAGCTGGTCCGTCTCCTCTCCAGAGTATGACTGGTAGTGCCACTGCTCTTTGTTGAGTGCAGTATTTTGGATTTCAGTCTGTTAACTGGGTAGATTCCATCAAGGGTCCAACTTATTTTGGAATAATCTCCATGAAGATACTGAAGCCGCAGAGCTGCTAGGCGCTGCAGAGTGTCCTCTGGTGCCGGAAAATGACCATCTATGAGGCTTTCATGAGCCTACAAACAAAAAAAAGTCCCCAAGACTCATTAGAAAGCAGAAGCACACTTTATTCACAATTGGGTCCATGTACAGATTCCTATGGCATCTGCTGATCCCGGTAGGAAAGACACAATTCAGGAGGTCATAGCAGACACTGCAATAAGTAACTCAAAGTCTGCAACTGGTCAATGTGGGGGAAATAACCCTTTCTGCAAACCTGGACAGGACAAAGATCTCTGAGTGGGTTCCTACCCTGCACAAGAAGTTCTATAGTGAGACCATTTATGTCTGGAACAGATGAGAGAGACTGGAATTGAGGCAATTTAGTTTTGCGCTGTACCAGCTCCTGTGTGGAGATTATATTCAACACCGGAGTCAGATGTAATAAATTCAAGACTCTCAACCTCAGTTTCATTACACAAAAGCACTTCGCACCTCTTCCTCTTTCATTCGATATCTCCCCCAGTCTTCTTGCATCCCTTTGCCTGGTTTTCTGTTAAATCTATTAATAATGGGTTTTGTCACGTCCACCTAATGCCTGGATAACACCTACTCTCTGACTGTGACTTGTCCTTGCCAGTTGAAGCCGTGTAGATTAAAAGCCTTGTCAACAGGGAGTTTGGTACAACTGAGTTTCCACAGAGCACATGATGTCTTGTTCCCAACTGTTCCCTAGACATTCTGTAGTTGGCAATATTTGACAACACTTGATGTTCATTTCATCTGTGTGATGAATATGCCACCCATTTGACTATCAGTGAGTTTCAGTCCTTGTGACTCTGACTGCCTTTAATAACAAACATTAATAATTTTCACCAGCTATGATTTTCTGAGGCAAGGTCAGTGTTCATTAGAAGTCATACAGATGGGACAAATCACACAGCTGGGTGCTGCATTCAGTTTAGTTTTATAACCCCAACTGGCTCTTTCATACCAGTGTGATCTCTCATCTAAGCATCGTCATTGTGGTATGGAGTACAGTGACTTAAAAAAGAAAAAGACTACTTGTCAGACAAACATTGTCAACTACATTCTTTTCCTTTGTCTGTAGTACTCTTCTAGAGCCTCTCTGTAATCAGAAGGAACTGCCCAAAAGATAGGTTTCACAGTTAATTCTGGTAACACCCTAAGGATGTGCTGTTCTTGTAAGCTGATCTGCAGACTTTCCAGTTTTCTTTACATTTATGTTCTGTGAGCAGCTACTTTCAATGATTCATCTTGAATCATTATCCAAATTTCTATGTCTTTTAAAAGTAATTATAAAAGTTTTAAAACATTTTATTATCCTTGGTCTTATATTTTTTTTAAGCCTTTGCCAGTTTTCTTGCTTTTGTTCTAATACTCCTCTTACCTAGAAAACTTCACAGTGTACCTACTTGGTAGATTCCAGGCAAAAATCCAAAACTAATTCTTCTATTCCAACCAGCATTCCCTCTTGTGATGAAAGGTAAGCCAACTTTCTGTATATTCATGTGCTTCTGCCACCCTGGAAACCAAGTAACTCTCCTGAAGTGAGCTTACCTGCTCAAACATGAAGGCAAATTCCACCCCATCTTTGGGAACATTCCCAATATCCAAGAAGCAATAAAGCTTAAAATACAGTTGCCACTGTCCCTCCTCTTCCTCTTCAGAGCCAGCAAGTCTGTAAGATATGAAAGAGAATGAGAAGGGAAAAAACCAGTAAGGAGAAGCACCACAGTACTGGGATATCCACAGTGCAACTCACAACCTGAAGGTAACCTGGATTCTGAAATCCAGTGTTACATCCAACTAGGAATTAAAGGTTTTATGAAACATTCTTCTACCTCTCAAACTTGGCCAAGATATCAGCCACAATCACCCGACTCTCCACAGCACGGTCGACCTGCTGGTTATGTTCAAAGAGCGCAAACATATTCCGGCTGTCCTCCATTGCTAAACCTCGGATCAACTTTTCAACCACCTGCAAAATCGGAGAGACACAGATCACACAACAGGTATTACACACAATTTCACAGTGAAGAATCAGTACCTCTTCAGGACACTCACCATTTCATACACCTCCATCACACTTCTCCCTTAGTTACCTCATTTTCAGAATAATGAATACTAACCCTAAAAGATGATTCCCTGTACTTATATTTGACCATCCTCGCTTTTCTTCTCTGAACCTTTTGAATTTCCCCTTTTTAAAAATCTACCCTTTTTAAGATGGGGAAATTAGAGCTCTGCACAAGATACAGGCACGTAATGGATTCAGATGTCATGACATTCTCAGTTCCTCTAATAACAATCCCACTTTCTCCTCTGTTGAGCACTAATGTTTTCACAGACATGACTACTGCAACTTGGAATCTTGCTTCTGACCTGCTAATGATTAAGTTACTGCTAGAATAGCCCTTTCAGATGGATTCCATTATGAATTATAACTTCTACTTGTCCAGAAAACTGTGTTTAACAATTCTTCAGAATTAGTACCTTTCCAATAAACAGAACACCAGAAGCATTTAGATTTTGCAACACAATTGTCAGGTGATATTCTACAACCTGGGCGCTGGCTTTGTAGAATACGTGGAAATTTCCCTACAGATACAGCAAATAAGTTATTAAAAAGGAAAAAAAAAAGAGAGAGAGAAATTTGAGATCAATGGGAAAAAGGTTTCTCTTCATCTGCTTAATGCTACTAATGCATTACCTCCCCAGCACTGGTGTGGGAGTTGATGGTTATTTTACAGGAGCCGCCGCCATGGCAATACACTGTTGTGGTCATTTCTTCACGAGTGAGAAGAGCCTGTATTTCCTCCTGGGAGGGCACAAACTCCCTCGTCTTTGTTCTCTTCAGGGAGTCACTTATGAATTGTGCATACCTGTCTATTTCTGAGTCTGGAAAGAGGTCTTTTACCCTAATTGTAAAAAGAAGTAAAAAAACTCCGTTACACAGCGAACCACACATTACCATGCAACCTGTAAAGAGTTTGGTAGAGATACTGATGTCAAGGGCAACCACAAGAAATACAAGCTTATTTCCTAAACCATACAACCTGCTTTTACTAGTCATTTCAAAGTCACTTCAGCGACACTGCTCAGCAATGTGTGAAATAAGCAGTTCAAATTATCAGGAGTACCACCAGAAAACAGTACGACTGACTATCTCAATTTACAAAACTGAGAATAAAAACTGTGAAATCAAACTTTTTTATTCTTAATAAGTTTTTTCATTTGCTGGCTGTGTTTGAGCATTTTTACGGTATGTTTGATAACTAAGAAGATAGAAAGTACATGCTTGTACACAGTTCTCTTCCCTCCAAGGCCAGCAGGTCTAAGGATAAAATCATCTGCAATTGCAGTGATAAAACTATGAAATGGCTACACTGAGAATTCTTCAGCACCTCTCAGACTCAGGTCCTGTGCGTAGCTATTTGGTGTACTGACACAAAATTCATCTCACTCTTTTCTAGTTTGGAAGGAATTAAATAGATTTTATTGATCTTTCTCATCATTAAGAATAGAGTGGCTGCAAGGCTGCAGCTCAGCCCCAATGTGCGCTGCTTTGGAAAGCTGCATCAGATGCTGAAGATGAATTGGGAATAAATGGAAATTACTTAGTTCATGAAAATGGGAGGCTAATGCAGATTAAAATTACAAATTGTAAGCATTATGTGCTTAGCTAAACAAATATTGAAAAATTATAATCTGTATTTATAGTATATCTCCTACTCCATAGTACACATCTTGCCTGTGCCAGCTGCAGGGTAGTACATATTTCCATGTTCGGTCCTCACCTTTCCAGTAGGTTGATAATGTTTATATGTACATTAGTAATATTATTATATTATAATAATATATAATATTATGTACATTAGTAAGCAGTAGGTCATCAGCTGTTGATCCACTGTACCACAGTCTCAAGGTATTCTGTTTGGGTAACTTACATTCCACATCCTTTTTACACAACAGATGGATGGCAAGGCTGGTAGCAAGAATTGTGCGCAAAGGTAGGAGGCTGGAACACCACAGGAAGATGTTTGCAAAGTAGGAGGGCAAGATGGGTAACTACAACAGGCAATGGAAGATAAGTAAAGTTAAGGGAAACAGGCTGCAAACGAAAGGGACATTTACCTTCGAAGGTGGAATTTGAGGTAGCGCAGGATCCCTCTGCTGGGCAGGAAAGTGCAGCTCATACAGCACATCAGCTGCCAGTGGTGCAGGTTCCCAGTACTGTTGGGATGCGGCATGTGGTTAGTTTGCTTGATGAGCTGACAGTACACTTCATCACGGAGAGGCTTTAAATCATGGCAGGTCTGCAAGATGCCTTGGATAATGGGTATGGGGTCAGACACTGTCTCGATTTCCTGAAGGGAGTTGAAGATCTTCACTGCTTCATCCTGTAAGCTGCTGTAACCCTTCTCTTGTTGCACTGGGAAATGATCACAAAAGTGACAAGAGGTGAACGTCTCCCTCATTTTCTAATGGCCCAGCAATACTACAAGCAATTGTACTATCTGAACAGCAACCTGAGCTCATATCCTGAACTTTATTTTATACTCAAAACTCATTCATGCTTCCCCTATAAACGTTCAAATGCAGTTTTAATGAGTATTTGCCAACATCTGACTTTGCACCACTGCAAATTCATTTCTGGATATCCTGTGCAGAAAAGCAGAGTGATCTTTTAAAGGGAAACGAGCACTTAAATCTAGTTCAGGCTTCAGTGTCTGCAACTGAGGTGCCTAAATGCAGCCACCGAAGCCTGGCTTGTGTACTTTCAAAACTGTGTTGTGCCTGTATTAGCTTTGAACCCCAAGCCAACAAAAAACTTTCACAAACTGCAAAATTGAGCAGATGCAGTTTTTACCTATTGTTTAGATTTAAAATGCTTAAACCAAAACTGCTTAAGTTTTCTGAGCACCTAAATGTCTGCTCTAAATTGCTCAGACACATGTGATACCATCCTGCTGCAGACTTGCATTCTGCTTTGCACATCTCTGGGGCTTTAGGTCCTTCTGATCTCCTCTGCAGCCATTGTTTTCCCAGTGCCCGTGCATGAACTGTGCAATTCCAGTACACAGCCCTGTACAGTAATGTATACAGTGTAAGTGCTTGCTCTGTAATTTTTCTGTATTTCAGAATTTATTTTTTCTGGGCTTTTAATCTGCCACATAATTGCATCCTTATATCATGACATATAGCAAGCATTTAGTACCCTTTCAGTTTCTCCATGACATTCTTCTGTCCCTAAAATCTTCTTTCTGAGGCTGAACAACTCTGCCTTATTTAGTCACTTAATTGTAGGTAAGTTCCTCGATGCCTTTGATCATTTTTATGTATGTTTTTACTTATCTTTGAAAAGATTTAGAAGGCAAAACTGCATCCTGTATTCAAGATGCAGGTGCCGATACACCAATACAGCCATGCAAAGACGTTTTTTTTTCCTTTTCTAAGCTTTCAAAACCTTGTGTAAGCTGTTTTGTTTCTGCACTCACCACAGGAGTTGGCATTTTCATAAAGCTATGCAAATTTGTGTTCACTTTCCTAAGCAGAGCTAGATCACTACCTATGCGGCAGACTGTTTTTCCCATATACACTGCTTTGCATATCCACATTGAAATAAATTTCTTTAAAAATTTTGTGACTCAGTCACTCCACATTACAGATTCTTCTATTCTATTCTTCTCCACATTCAGATTCTTCTAAAGCTTTCAGTTTTAGTATGTCAAACAGTCTGGAATCATCAGCAAATGCCTTTGATTTTCTGTTGGCCTATCACACAGTCTAGCTCTTTCATATTCCTGACGCATTTGAAGAAAGGATTCATTTAGTTTGGTTTTACAGCAGCTTCTGTAGGAATACTATCCTACTGCCAGCTGCATGATGTCATCTTTTTGTAATACTTCCACTGGAGCCACTTTAGCCAGTTGTGGCTAAAGGATGACACGTTGCACGTCCCCCAGAGGGATGATTAACTACCTGCTCCCATTTACTTCAAGATTCAGTGTTCCCATGATAAGAAGCAGTGGACAGAGCATACCTTCCCGAGAAGAAAGAGAGAGAGAAAGGGACTGCTCCCCCTCTGAACCTGGGGGTTACACTTCCCTAAATAGACTTCACTTGCACAGAGGGAACTTACAGACCAATTTTGTGGTGCTCAGGCCCTCAGAATGTGAGTGGATTCTGCCACTGGGGTAAAATACTTACAGTTGACACTAACATCTCCATAAGGTAGTGGGAGCAATGGGGAATGCAAGGGGTGCTGGGTATATCGCAAGATCGGGTTCCTCCTATACGTCTGTTCCACTACTTCCAAGTTTGTGCTGTTTTCCTGAAAATAAAAAAAAAAAAAAAAAAAAGGAGAAAAAATAATTATCCTCAAACAGGGACAGTCCTTTGCATGATGCCCTCATACATTTAGGTTCAAGCTCAACCACCTTTGTCTAAATTTCTGGAGGTCCATAGAGGGACTAGGTGACCAAAGCATAATTCACATCTAAAAATTACTCTGTCCATTATTTCTGAATATTAAACACAAGAATAGCCCTGCTGCATCATACCACAGGTCACCAAGCACAGAATCTTGCCTTTAGACATGGCTTGGGGCTGACACCTAACACAGGTAACGTAACAGGCATGTGTGGCATAATTCCTCCCTCATATATCCTTTACACTTTCAACAGTAAATGGTTAATGGACTTTCTGATCACAGATCCACCATGTCCAGTATGTAATAATGAACCCGTTCTCCTGAATTTGTCTGATTGTACTACATGTGTTTAAAGAAAGAACAGCCAAAATTCTGCAAATGGTGTTCAAAATCTGGGCCTGTTGCTACCATACAAACTGGTATCCACATGCTGTCCTATATTCCTTCCCCAACAATATTTATGGTTCCATTTGTCCTTGAACGTTGAGCCGAAATTTTCCAAGATTCTCTACATTCACTCCCAGTTCTTTCTTCCCAAATACGTAC
This sequence comes from Empidonax traillii, assembly GCF_003031625.1. Lineage (NCBI taxonomy): Eukaryota > Metazoa > Chordata > Aves > Passeriformes > Tyrannidae > Empidonax > Empidonax traillii. Next base: position 572,587 of record NW_020955198.1, read on the forward strand.
CATCTAGTTACATTTAATTTAGAGCTCATCACACACACACTTCTTCTCAAATATGCTTTAGTGTGTTTTCTAATATGATTCCATGTTTAATTTACCAAAGTTTCTTTCTTTTCAAAATTACTCCTCCTACAGTGGTGCAATTTTGCCATCTTGAAGGGTATTTTCTTTCCACCCTTTACTCTGGTATTTAACCACACAAGCCTAAGATATGAAGAGAAATCCAGGGTACATCAAAGTCAGATGACTAGTAGGAATGGACTTTTTTATATTTGTGTCTGGAGGATGCTTAGGAGAGAAAAGGATGAAGTAGGAATTTGCAAATACTTGCCAACGTAATCCTGCATGCAATTTTTAACTGCACTGAGTTATAACCTAGACTTATGCAGATCAGATAACATGCTAATTCAAAATAAAAGTCACATATTTGATTGTCTTGTTGCACAGTCATTTTAGGTTTCTTTTTCTTTATTCTATTTTTTCCCCCTAAAACAGCAACCCATTTTTTGCCACATTCTCTGCAATGACTGAGTAAGGCTAGTGGTGATCTGGCTGCTCCCAACTCACTTGGGAATTGGCATGATGCCACCTACCCTGATGTCACGAATGAGTTGCTGTGTAGGTGTTTCTATGGGAACTTTGCTGTCAATGACACCCTGAATGGCAGAGGCCCAGCGCATGGCTTCATTCAGCAGCTTCGTGTACAGTCTGTAGGAGTGCTTTCGGCCATGGACAATGATGTTCCAATAACCTATGGAGAAACAAAGAAGCTGGGAGGTGAAACTTGTTTCCATATTACGTAGTTGAGTAGAGGTTAGAAAATGTGACATCCACCAACCAGAGGGGCCAGCGGGAGAATCTGGGGAACTACAGGTCTGTCAGTGTGACCTTGATAACAGGGAAGGTTTTGGATCAGATCATCTTTAGTGTCAAAGAAGGGCAACAAAGCTGGTGAAAGGTCTGCGCAAAAAGTCCTATAAGCTGGGTGTTTAGCCTGGAGAAATGAAGGCTTAGGGGGATCTTATCACTCTCTACAGCTCCCTGAAAGGAGTGGCCAGGTGTGGGTCTGTCCCTTCTCCCAAGTAACAAGTGATAGGACAAGAGGAAATGGCCTCAAGCTGTGCCAGGGTAGGTTTAGATTGAATATTAGGAAAAATTTCTTCTTGTAAAGGGTTGTCAAGCACTGGAACAGGTTGCTCAGGAAACTGGTTGAATCACTGTCCCTGAAGGCATTTAAAAATTGTATAGATATGGCACTTTGGGACATGGCTTAGTGGTGGACTTGACTACATTAGGTTAATGGTTGGACTGGATGATTAACTTAGAGATCATGTGCACTTTTAATGATGCTATGATTCTCTTCTTGTCTGTAGCTCATGGCTAAGGAAAACCCTTGTTGCTTTGATAGCAACATACAGTATGTCTGGTTAAAACTGACTAGGCAGACATTACCATCCCCATTCCCAAAACATATTTATCAGTAGGAAAGTCCCAATCCAGATTTTGGTACAAGGACAGCTTTCCAAGATACAAGTATCTTGCAGTGTAACACAACTACTTACTTGCCTGCCAACCAGGCAGCTCCCTTTCATAGACAGCGTTTGGGCTACACTGTGCTGTTAATCACTCAGAAAATGACCACTCTACACACAGCACCCAGTCAGATTGCCAAATCAGTTCTCATAACTTTTAAAAATATGTGTTTGACAACCTGAGAGAACATGTCAAGGTGATGGTAATTTTCTCTGCTAAAGGCAGCCCTAGACATCTGTTGAGATTAAAAATGTAGACAATATCTTGTGAATGAGAAGAATAAATTTTCTCTCATCTCACTTTATTAAATATGCTTCCAACCCTTCTAAAAATTATCCGAAGCAATTCCACTACTCAAATGTCCAATATTTCAAGTCTTGTCCTGAGGTTCAGGTTCTTTGTCAGGGAAATTCATCCTTTAACCTATAACCTGAGTAGGTTATAGGTTAACCCAAACTCATGAGGCAAGGAATGGAGGATCATGCCAGATTCTGCCTTCCCAGAACTGTGCCATGTTGCACAAAAAGCAAACACAGGCCTTCGTTATCTTTTGTTTCTTATAAGTTGAGTGATGCTGTAAAACAGACTTACAGTGTGTGACATTTCTGCTATTTAAAAGGATAGCATTGACCTCAGAGACAAATGTAGGTCATGGTACGAAATGACAGATATTTATGGACATGTACCAATAAGTACAGTGTCAACTGCAAGAACTCATACCTGTTACCCTATTTGGGAAACACTTAGATCCACAGTGACACTACTCAGTGAACATCATCAGCACTGTGTATCTCAATCAGGTGTGAGGGACTTAAAGTCACTTGCACACTGCTCTCTGGTCCCTTGCAAATATCTCACAGTTTCTATGGGCAGAGATGTTTGCAGTCAGACACAAAGCTTCAGAGGACATTAAGACCACCTTTTCAATAGGAGACAACATTACAGTCCTGCACCATCCCCTCTTCAGGAACTCCACGCATGGAGTCTGCTCACTGCCACTTTCTTCCTCTCACCTGTGTCTTTGAAAACCCTCTCATCAGGCTGCACGACGGAGCAGAGGCTGTTAAGCACAAGTGTGCCAAGCTTGGCAGCCGTGCGCTCAGATGACTTGTAGTAATCGAGAGCAGTGTTTGTCAGAACAAACCAGCGCTTCTTCATCTTCAGAGAGGACATCTTACTGCTGCTCTGAACCTCCTTATGAAGCCAACCTAGCACAGAGATGGAAACATGTCAGTGGTTTCACCACCACAGCAATCCTCCACCTCTCTGCAAAAAGCTCGTGCTGGGACCTACCAGCTCTGCTTTACTCGCATCCTGCACATTTACTCTAAGAAATTAGCCCAAAATTTTCCAACAAGCAGTTCTATTATTAGGCCCAATGTATTTTTTTAATTAATGATCTCCCATCACCAATGTGATCACCATGAGGGCATCCTCTATTCAGGATGTTTCCATCACAAGCCACAAACACCTCAATAAATAATTCACAATTTATTCTTCCAGAGAGATGTCAAATGCCAAACCAAACCTTGATGGAAGAGGTTTGGTGACACTTGTCCTCTAGTAGAAAGATCATTACATGCATCTCTTGCATTTACATGCATTACATGCATCTCTTGCTCCCAGGGTCAGAAAAAATAATTTCACTGTCATTTTAGAGTCATTGCAAAATAAAAGGAAAAAAAAGGAAAAAAAAAAAGTCAATACTGTAACAGGAAAAAATCAGAGTCTGCGTTGCTAAAGCTGTCAAAAAGACAATTTTCTACTTAGAGATGTAAAAACCACTGTCCTCCCATGAGGCGAGAAGTTCAAAGAACGTGGGACAGAGCTCAGAGATTCCATATAAAGAAAATTCAGAGTGAGATATTTCTGAATATGTGCTTTTGTGGCTACACTACTGTCACACAGACATCTTACTGTGAAGTGCAGAGCATACTCTGACTTTGCAAAGGATCATTCCTTTTTTCCTTTAACTAATGAACAATACAAGATAAAAGGAACTGTTGTCCTGCAATTAATTATTTTGAATTTAAGGTACTCAAACTGTTGTCTGATAATCTGTTTTATATCATTCAATCTCCTTGAAAATTTTCAGCCTAGGATGGAAGCCTTATGCCCCATTTTGGTGACCCTTTTCTTTCTGTCCTCTTGCCTTGCCATGACCACTCTCGAACCTCTATTCCTTCATAGACTCTTCCCAAAAGATGTAAGGGAATTTTCTCATGCACTTGCTTTCCACAGATTGGATCGGGAGTGTCTTCATACATTTAAGACTACGTGATGATCTTGAAGTATTAGGGGAATTTACCAATGCTTGAGATAAATGGGGGAATATTTTATAATATATGTGTGATCACTACCCATGCTTCACCATCTTCAACTAAGCTCTTTCTAAAGACATAATTTAAATCTTTTGCTCAACCTCAGAGAAATTTTCTCACCTCATTATGTCTACCATAATCAGGTCAGTTAGTTTAGCTGAGGACAGTAGCAATCCCACAAAAATCTCTTTCCCTCCCTCTCTACATGACAGGTGTCAGAAGGAACAGAGCTTTGTGACAACAAAAGCCACAGTGTCATGTTGTAGTCCATCTAAGCCAGCTGCTCCTAAAACAGCAGCCATGCTCCTTCCTATTCGTGATGGCATTCACTGTAGGTGTTTAAATAGGCTATGGAACTAACATCAGAAAACTAAACATATAAAGTAGTTATCTTTTTCCAACTGACAGGAAATCATGTAAGAGCCAGGGCTAGCACACACAGCGTGTGGCAAGCAGCTGGCAGGAAGGTGGAGATGGGCAAAGAATGACTGTTTTTGGGAAGCAGCTAAACCCTAGATCAACTTAGCAGAATCTCCCTTTCACATTATAAGCAGAAGAAGAGTTTCACATGTAATTGCATGCATTTTCTTTCACCTCTCACAAGGAATTCCTGGCCATCAACTTTAGATTCCCCTTTTGGTTTCTGCAGCAAGGAGATCCAGTGATGCATCTCCTCAGGTGTGTCGCTGTTGCAGTGAATCACTCGATTTGCTGTGATGATCACAAAAGAATTTGGTCTGCCAGAAAACAAAAGCATTAAAGTTAGTCATAACCTTACAAATACCTCAGTGACAGCACACCAAAAGTCATGTTTTTTACATTCCCATAAACAATCCAGAAAGACTCTTGGAATACAAATTACAGAGGAGTGCAGAAATACTTAAAATCACCCCCATGTGCAGTTAGTCTGCAAACTGATGGAGAGACCAGTTAAATGAAATTAAATATCTTCCAAAAGCTATTTCCAAACACTAGAAAATATTAATTAGCTAATAACCAGCTGTAAAATGTCTAGGTTCATAAGCAAAGGACTTTGATCTACCCTTTGACTGGACTGAGCTAGTGCTAGAATCACTGGGCTGAGCTACTGCAGCCATTCTCCTTGTACTTATTAAAACCAGTGATGCAATAGCAAACACAGATCTCAGTAGGGTCAGCTAAAGGTTGGTTGGGGGTTGAGGCTGGTTTTAGAAAGGATGAGATGATTCTGACAAAACAGAGGAAAAACTGTTACGTTGCTTCTAGATGACTTTGTCCTTCTCATGCAACTGTGTCCTACCAAAAGAATATTCACAATTCTGTAGAGAATCAATACTTCACAGAAAAAGTAAAAGTATGACTAGTTCAAAAAGGATAGACTCAGAAAACTTGAAAGCAAAACCAGATTTCTATGAGAAAACGGAAACTGAGAATTAGAATGCAAGTATGAAGCAAAAGGTAAAAGGCGCAAATCAAGAAACTGTTAGAAAATTGCATAAACCAATGGAAGATGAAAATAAGCTGCATAAAAATACTGGTTGAGAATAATGCTTCTCCTAAGAATTTAATGTTGGTTCAAACACTGATACTCCAGAAGACTGTACCTCAGCATATACATGAACAAATTTTGGCTCTTCAGCTTACTGTTTGTTCCTTGTTTTCACTGGTACACAGATTAATTATGAGGAGTACAGGCTGAGAACTGCCTAAAATGTTTTTATCAATGAAATCTTAGATCAGTACCAAGATACGCATTTTCTAAACTAGTAACCCCAAAGTCCTAGCAACCTCTGTGAGACAAAAAAAAAAAAAAAGAAATGACAGAGGTAAGTAACTTAATAGCTAACATTTTACTTCAGCACTGTAGTAAGTATCTTTGCCCTGGCTGAACCTGTTATGTGGGAAATAATTAAATGTTAACACAAAGTGATATGAAATGTCCCATAATCTCTTCACTGAAACTAACTGAACTGAAGGTTCAAGAATAATGTAGATTTCTAAATTCATCCATTATTCTTTCATAATGCTGTTTCTTTCCCCTAAATTTACAAGACTGACTTAAAATCACTCTGTTGAAAAACTGGAAGTGCTGCTTTTACTGGACATATTTGTTCAGTGGTAATAATAGGTAAGACTATTATGTACTGGCATTGTGATTATGCTGTTTTCACTTCTATGAGTTGAAGGAGACTTCTACTCAAAGACAAATCACAACTTCACGTCTATGAAGTTGAAACAAGCTGAAGATCTTAGTTTTTTATGTGTTTGGAGAAAAAAGTGTATGAGTTTAAACAAATAAAAACCACAAAAAAAACTTGGACCTACAAACAAAAATATGTTAGAGAGTTTCTGATTTAAGAGTTGGTCAGATTGCTGTACGTACCTGTCAGGATTGTCTGAGGCACAGACAGAGTCAATAAGCCCAACATCTAGGGTTCCCTATACAGTGAAAGAGACACAGATTGCATCTTAGATTACAGACATTCTCCTTTGTGAATAGAACTGGAACTGAAAACATTCCTCTAAATTCCAGTAGCTTGAGTAGAACTGAACACATGAGAAAGGCATGAGTGAGTCATCTTTGCTCCCCAAACAGCGTAAGAAGTGCAAGGGCTCTACAGGACTTGAGGAAAAACAGCTACAAATTTCCAGAAAGTATTATGAAGGCCTGAAATAACCTTTCCCAGTATCTCTGTACTGGCAAAATACATAAATACACTTTTCTTCCCAACTGCTGTCTTCTGTCTGGAACAACTGTGACCCAGACTAGTCCCATCCAAAGACATTTTATCTCCATGAGGCAGTCTCCTTCTTCTCAAACTGAAGAGAGCTATTGGTGATTAAGCTGAGCCACCCAACAAAACCACCATGTTCCCCACTGCTTACCCTCTTTGCTATCAGTTTTGCTGTTTCTTTATAATAACTGCCCAACTTTCTTATACTGCTTATGCTCTACAACAATGCATGTGCCGGAAAAACACGCACAAATAGTTAAATACAGAGGGCTCCAAGCATGCCCACAGGCTGGTTGCACAGTAACTCACCACGGCATTCTTTGGATTGGCCTGTTCATCCTGCATTTCCCTCAGCTGCTGTGCTGTAGCGCTGTGTACTCGGCTCAGGACATTAAACCAACCGCTGGCAATCAGAACAGACTCAGAGTTAAAATCTGGATAGTGAGACTAGCTCCAGAATATGATCAAGGAACCTGGAAAGCTGCCACTGGGAAAATTTCTTCATTCACAATTTCCTGAGTACTACTGCCACAAAGTATCTCTTGGGCTGATCGTACCAGATTCTAATGTCATCCTTCCGCCTTATTTATCCATGAAAATTCTGTGCACGTTCTTCAACCCACTGACAGCTGCTCCAGCAAAATCCAGTTTTCTACTTGTTATTCAAGGAATTGTAAATCAGCAGTGGCCTTAGAGGGAACCCATGTCAGCAGACTGAGAAGAGCAGACAGCAGTTGTAAAAACACAGTTAGTTGGGAATCTTCCTGGACTAGAGTCCTGGAGATGTCTGGGAGCCTTTTTCACTAGTCTCTCTCTGATCTGCTAATAAACTTGAAAGTCATATGGTTGGCAATTAATCACGGGTTTAAAGTGAATTTGAAGTTAAGTTTTTTGTCTGTGAAAGGGCTTCTCACTACAGATGTATCTGGAGGCAAATCACTGTTGCAGAACAAGTAGATTCTTATCTGCAGCTTCCAGCGAGATCAGCAAACATCTATACTTCATGGAGGATTCTCAAACTGGATACTCTACAACACCTGCTAATCTGCCCTTTGCTAGTACAAGTGTTCCTGCTTTCTTCTCTCCCTCAGAACAGAGACTGAGAACAGAGACAGAGGCCACATTTCCTTTACACTTGTCCTAACAATTCTGCAGTATTACCTTAGGGCATTGCAGCTGTGGAAGTTCTGGGTTAAGAAGCTACCTTCAGCTACTGCCCCCTGAATTCACGTATTTCTTGTTCATGTGCTGATCTTTAGTCCATTTCTGTTAAATTGTGTCTACACACCTTCTCCCTTCCTCTCCCTACACCAAACGAAATAATAACAGACCCTAAATAACTTCATAGAATCAGCAGATTGGAGAAACAGTTACACTGTCTGGGCCGAGAGAGCAGAAACCTTGGTAAAAGTGGTAAAAGTGGAAAGACATGAGCAGCTAGGGACAGTAATCTCTTAACTTGGCTTTGCATAGCCAGAACAGGTTGTCCAACCTGCCCTTAAACAACTGATTCCCACTGTCTGGCCAAGAAGCCAAGAAGGAAGGACATGAGTCATTTGTTTGCTTTGCACTGAGAAGATTTTATCAGATGACACTACAGACTCTGATAAGCTCCAGCCTTTTCTCTGTCTCCTGGATAAAACCCAGCTGCTCTCGCAATCATTTACAGACAACATGAATAGACTTTTTGTTTGATTCAAGATTCCATTTAATAAATAAATCAGCTATTAGATGTCCCAGTTTATATTAAGGTTTGTGTGTCTCCTGAAGTAACCCTTCAATTCAGCATGCTCACAGCCACAGGAGAAGGTGGCAGTCCTGTGACTAATAGGCTGAACCACCATCTAGGGAGTTGCAACAGGAATTCCCCAAAGTAAGTGCGCTACCTCCCAGGAAGCATGAAACAACACTCTGGAACAAATCCCCCCTTTTCCCCAGCAAAAGGGAAGAGATTGTTTCTCAGGTTCTCCCGTGAGTAGCTGGGTCAGACCTGCACCGAATGAATAAATCTAACAAAATTCCTTCTTATACCTGGCATCTTCTGGTGACTCTGCAACAATGTGATAAACTCTGTCTTCTGTCACAATGTCCAAAGCATTCTCCTTTTCATGAATGTCCACAATCTCTCTGGAAAACACAAGGAAGCAAAAGAGCCAAAACTGAAAACCTTTGACAGGCCGAAATTCCCTCTACTTGATTCTTTCACATGATACCCTTCACCATACAGAAGGGAAAAAACTGGTTCAGACGGATTGTAATTCCGACAGAAAATTCCTCCAATACACATTAATATGTTTTAAAAAATTTGTACAGTTAAAAACCAAAGCTTAAGGTGTCACATGGATTTTCTTCAAGACACCAGCAGACCAGATGAAAGAAGAGATAATAGGGAGGTTGATATAGAGAGATCTGTTTACAAAGTTGGGTGTGCCACACTTCTTGACACTTTACAGTCCTCATAATGGCAATAGGTGACTACTTTGTCCTTTCTTACAGCATAAGCTGAGGAATTAACTATGGCAGCAGAAAGAGCACTCAGGACTCAGGAAAAGGCAGAGTACATGCTGCCTAATTCAAATCATGCTGTGAGCTTCATACTACCTCTGTGAAATGCCTGAAGAAGCCAGAAAACAGATGGAGTCTGGGTAGGAGAGAATGCATGGGGTATGTACTTAATTAGCCCCTCCTGCTCTGGCTCCATCCATGGCTTGCAAAGAGCTCCTGCTGGATTATGAAATGTAAGACTGGGAAAAGAACTATCAAGTAATTGCAGACTCCCTCCAGAGTAAAACTAGAACTTTTCCTTCCTTTGTTTCTGATTCTCCAAGCCCTATGAGAGGTACACTGGCCAATGAACTGGCAGCACTGGACACTTCATTTAGAGAGTGAGTATTAGGGATCAATGGGGTTATTTTTTCACTCACTTTGCCTTTCTGATATCAATTGTCCCCTTCAGCTTTTCCTCACTATCATTCTCAAAGTACATCAGCTTGGATTCTCGAAGCACAAACCAACGGCGTTTCCAGTTGCGTCGGGAAAGCGTTGACATGCCTCCACCTTTTTTGTAGAGCCAGCCTGACTTCAGTGCCTCTTGCTTGGTACGGAACCACATGAAGGCCTCGTTCTTCAGAACACACCAGCGCCGCCTCCATGGGTTCATGAGACCTCCTGCAAAGCAAGGGAGCAAAAATTTCATCAGACATGCAACAAGGGCCATGTCTTCATTCTGATCCTGCTTCTTGGGCACAACCAGTTGCCACGTCTGTCCCTACATAAAGCAAGGCAGCTGAAGAGAGAAACAAGGTTATGCTTAATTTCAGACTGAGAAAAAACACAGAATAAACTAGTGAAACAAACACAAGATATAGCAATATATGCACTACTCAAACATTTTTGTACTTTCTTCAGTTTTGTAGCTCAGAATGAGTCATTTAAGCCCACACCACGTGGGCACAATTAGGTCTCAGTGGCAAAGATATCCCTGACAAAGATATCCCTGATACTCACCTCCTAGCTCTTCAAGAGCAAATAAGGATGACGATTCTGGAGAAACAGAAGGAGAAAGCAGATTTCTTGGATTCCATCCATCCATGGTTTTGGCAAAATAAATAGACTTACCTTTCATGTAGAGATAACTGTGAAAATAGGGTGGTCCTGAGCCATTGAAGATAGTGACTCGTCCATTACAAAACTCTTCATCTGTATCGATGTAAACATCCACTTCTTCTTCACTCTCCAGAAACTAAAAGAAAAAGAAGAAATACAGGCTACTTGGGTTCTCCTGGTCACAGGAGGACTGGAGGAAATTCACAAGGTTAGAGAAGTCACATATACATAAGGTGCAAAACTACACATAGTCCCTTTGCAAAAAGCAATACAGTGAAACTAGAGGCTTGACAGCTTACCCATTAATGCCTAAAGCAAGAGCATGGAATTTTCATAACTGAAAAGAGAGCAGTGGACATGGCTAGAAAACTCTAGTTACCTGCAGTAACAAAGCCTCCTGTTTCAAGGCAGAGCCCACCTTGTAAAATCTAATTTAATGGGATTAAGAGAATTTCTCATTTTGGAGAAGTTTTCCGATTTTTCTGGCAGAAAGGCCACACCACCAGACAAGATGGAACACTTGATTTAACCCCAGCAAGGAAGTGACTTCCTTTGGGTTGATTAGGAAAAAAAGCACAGTCCAGGATAACTGAACCCTAAAAACACAGATCTGAATTAATGAAAGAATAGTACTGAATTTAGTCATCCCTGTTCTCCAACTAGATAATGGCCCTCAGTCATAAGAAAGTACTTCACATTATGAAATCCTAAACTGTTCTATCATTTTCTTTACCTTAAATACAGCTTCCTTTGATTGGCGTTATTAATTTAATACTAATGAAGGCTGCTCCTTAGACCTCTTCCTTCCTCAAATGCATGTTGCTTATTTTCATTTTCCCTTCTGTTGCCTCCCTGTGACCCCTTTGTGTTCCTCTTTTTCCTCATCCCTATTCCACTCATCCCTTCTCTCTCTCCCTTGCCATTAAGTTTCAAAAATCAGGTGTTCTCGGATCAGCAGCTACCAATGGGAGTCTACTCAGCTGTGGTTTTCTCTTCCTGTGGCTCATGCTATGACAAAGTATCAACCAGATTCTTCATGAGTCTTACTCACTGATGAACTCAATAAAACCCTTCACTTCTATTTACATTTTAAGAAGAATGGTAGAAACCAGCCTAGGCTGTGACAGAATGATTCATGGCTTGAAGATTACAGTGATCTGTGAGTACCTGCCCACAGAGAAGGTACCTTTACTCAAGCAGATCACATCATAAAAAATTCTGATAGCTGGCAGCTGACATTAGGGAAATGCAAACAGGAAAATTCACGCAACTTTTTAAGAAAGGTCACAATCTGTCATTGCAAAAGCATACCGAAGGAAGTAAATTGAATTCTAAAAAAAAACCCAAAAATCAATCAATCATTTTCAAAAAGATATTTTGTAGTTCAAGTATCTCTTCTTGGGGACATCATTTATCGGAATTATTTCTGTGGTTGTCATTGCTTCACACCTGAACTCCTCAAAATCATATGTGGGCTTATCTGACATCCTGTTCTGCAAGGGGATTTATCATTGCATTATTGAGCAGTTAGTCTGAGGGAACTCAGGAAGTCCAGAGCCACTGTGGGGTCTAAGATAAGATGCTTCAAGTGCAAGGCTAATAGCATAGCTTCACTACCCTGTCGTTGTCCCTGCAGTAGGAATGAAAAGGTTCACTGGTCTTGGTTATGTGCACTGGGACCCAGCCTGGATGAGCACAGTAATTTCTTCTAGCCTTAGAATAGCTTAAGTTATACACAGCAGCTGAGAATAAACTCTTGACTCTGAACAGAACTAGAACAAGGGAAGTTTTCGTAATGGAGACAAATCAAACCACAGCCTCGTCACTGCCTACCTGAAGCTTAGGTCCCTTCTGTGAAATCTCTCTAAGGTAGAATATAGACTTACAGATACTGTCTGTCTGCTTTCATTCTTCCTAAAGAATATTATATTAACATATGGTGATGGCAATGCAAACAATCTAAAATAGGTATATGTGTGCTAGCTTGTGCACCAGTAGACACCAGACACTCTTAAGCCTTCTGGCCCTCAGCCTATGACTCTTCCCTTTTTTTCTAGCTGATGATTGATGTAAGATAGAGTTATATATTAGTAACAATATACAGAACAAGCATGCATACAGTAAGAAGGCAAGGATTTTATAAATATCAACAAATTCACAATAATGTCCAGAAAGGTGAAGGAAGGGGATTCTCACCGAGTCCAGGCTGCCACGGTTGGAGTCTAGGCTGGTACCGTGGGAGTGCCTCAGACCCTCCTCACCGTTCAGGGGCTCAGCTGAGGCATTAACTGCATCTCCATAGCCATCAAACTCCTCATGGTCATAGTCAGACTCCACATCTGCGGGAGAAGTGTAAATCGGTTCTCCTGCGTCTCCGCTGTTACTCCTCTGCCTATCTGAGACAGAGCTGTAAATGCTTTCTGCTGGGTCAGATATGGCTCTCTGCTCCTTGGGGCTAGTGGTTCTTTCCACAGGTTGTTTGAGAGCAGGGACAACCTCTCCCACTTCCCTCTGGAGAAGTGAAAGGCTTGTGTCAGCAACTTCCTTTGAGTAGTTATCGCTGTTTCTTATGCCATGCTGATTCAAGACCACCAAACTGGAAGGTGGCCGCCCCTCGTCATCAGCATGAAAACCCTCATCCACTTCTTCTTCAGCCAGTGGTGCCACCAAGCTGCAGTCAATGTTGAGTGTCCCCTCACTAGAAAGTGAGCGCTCTAAGTTCTGCACACTTTCATCCAGATTGCCAAAATCCAGCAGCTCCAAGAACTCCTGGGCAACCCTTGATGCCTCTTTTTCCAGCCTCTGGATCTCTTCTTCTCGCTGACGATTTATTTCATTCCTGGCGTCTTCACAGATGACAGACATGTGATCTTCTTTCTGTTGCTGCAACTTCTCAATCTCCTTCTCCAATCTTAAGATCTCCTCCATTTGACGTCTTTCTTCTTCTTGCAGGGGAATCTCCACCTCTTCAGTCTTTACTGCTTCCACCTTAAAGAATTTATAACAGTGTTAAAGCAGTTTCTTCAACTTCCAGGCAGTTCCTTGCCTGGACTTTTCATTCTTCTTGTCTCCTGTGCTTGTCTTGTACTTACCATCTGCAAAAAGATGACTCCAAGCATCCTGTAAATCATTCATGGTGTAAAAGCTAAAGGCAGAACTACTGGATCTTCAGGTACCTCCTTTTTTCCCAGCAGCCTACCTCCTTTCTGAATCATACAGAGAAGCTCACTGGGATCACAGAAATTTTAGAAGAGCCTCTCTCTGTCTACTGCTCATCTTACAGCCCTTTGTACACTGCAATTTGGATAAAAGCAGTTTGAAAGTCTGTTCTCTCTGAACTAACTCACACACATACCCACATACAGGATAAAGCAACTATATATGAATACATACATGCATAGACTGTTTAGGAGCTGAAGATTTCCCAGAAATTCATTAAAAGATCTGGAAATCTCACTGATTCCTGATTTAGGGGTCTGACCATCAGAATCTAGGGTTGGAAAGGATATTTGCAATGAAGCAGGACTGCATCCACTCCAACCCCACCCCACCAAAACTCCACCCAGAATTCCTTGGCATTCTTTAGCATCACTGGATGAATGATGCCTGGCTGCTGAGGACTCTGCCTTATTCTATTCTTCATGCTGAAGTAACAGGAAATTTCTAGCAGATACACAATAATGAGAAGGCAGTGGTAACTTTCACTGATGTTTAGCTATAAGATAAAGCCATCACCCCCCACCACAGAGGCTGTTGAAATCATACACACATAAGACAAAACATACACATGAAAAGAAGCAAAAATAAATTCCAAAAGGATTTCATGTACTTCCTGATAGGACTATGACAATGCAGTCAATTGGCTAGTTTTCTTTAGTTACCTTGTTGCTTATTCTCTACTTGACTCTTACTTGTGGATTAATGCATTTCTATACTCTGTCATCTCTCCTGAACAAAGATAGTCTGAAACTGGGGAACAAGTGGTTTGAGAAAAGAAGTAACAAGATACACAGATATTTCACACACCTCAGAGTAGGTGGTCTGTTCTTTCACATGTCAAGTACCAACAATGAGATCAATAGCGAGGAGTTTATTTTAGCCATGGCAGCAGCAGGTTGCGCTCTTATTTTGGTTGTTACAGGCACAATCCAGCAAACCAGACTGTGTCACACTGTAACACATTACAAGGTCATCTAATAAGCTAAGCAGTAGATATAAAAAAGGATGCTTCATGTTCAATATAGAAATTTTCAAATAGAACCTTTGCAACATGACCCTTGAGAAAAGCCCTACCTTATTAACTCTACGCACCTCTTCCAAAGCCAAACACTTGCAGGTTTCAAGTGAATAAAGCCCATTTTTAAAGTAGCATTGCTGCAATAACAGTATCCGCTCCAGGCGAAGTGTAGGCAACAAAGGACCCTTCACAGATACTCAGGAGAACACACGTGAAAGGAGTAACTGTTAAACTTACCTGGGCCACCTGGAGTAGTGCATTCAGTTGCTCCTTTTCTCTGACAAAAAAGAAGACATGACAGTCAGAGACAGACCCAGTTATCCTGCATGAGGTTTTCAGAATTACATGAACGCATCATCCCTCCATGGAAAAGGTTAAAATGAGGTACCTGCTGTAAGACTGATTTAAAAGCTTTTGCAATTTAGTAAAAATCCAATTCTCTGTGGTTGGCATGACCTTTGTGGATACAACAGATTTTCCCCACGCACTTAACTTTCAGATCAATTAGGAAATTGGATTAGTTGGAACACACTAGGAAGGACATTGGAAACAGTGACAGGAAGACAAATGAGACCCATGATAAATGTAAACAGAATCTTCTGAAGTACTATAAGTCTTTGAATATTGAGATTGTAAGTGTGTAATTGACAGATATGAGGAAACCGTTTGATTTTTAAAACATAACAGGATTTTTGCACTATCAGCACTGAACTTGTATTTTGTTTCTACTGGATTAAAGCCCCAGCTTGCACAACTTCTCAGTGACATGCAAAACCTAGTTTACTAATGAAGATTGTAAGAGTCAGGGTTTCACAGTAAACATGAGTAGAGGGGAAAAAACCCATCCCACGGTGTTGCATCTCCACCCAGATCAAAAAGGTTGTACTCCAAGGGAAAGCTGCCACTATGGCCATTTTCTCCAGAGCGAGTACATTACAGGCAACTGAACTAACAGACAGACAAATGCCAGGGTCATGCTTAGGGAGCACGAATAGGATGTGTCTGGATGGAAGAAAGTTACCACCTGGCAGTGGTAACTTTTAAATCTATAATTCAACCCCAGGGAGAAAAGCAGGGCAGTGATATTTATTTCCCAGGCCTTGCAGCTTTTCCCAGCCAAATTCTAAACTGCAGCTGCAAGTCACAAAGTCCTTAAAGCTCTCAGTCTTGTGCCTGCTGACTGAAAAAACTCCAGGAAATATTTATAAATCAAAACTGACTTAAGTGAGATCCAGAAGGCTCCAACTCTACTGAAGGATCCTGAACAGTCATCGTGAGTTAAACAACTGCCTTAAATGATAACAGGGCTCAAGAAGCACAACTATTTTAAAACAAATTAGGAATACCACCTATAATCTACATACTAATTCCTGCAACTGTTCCTCACATACTTTAAACCTCTGATATTTTATGCTGCTTTCTAGTCATCTCCAACTGATTTTCCTGAAATGTGATACCCAAAACCAGGGACAGTACTTCAACTGAGGCCTTACCAGTCCCAAGTGGTACAGAAGAATCACCTCCACATCTCACAGAAACAATCCAATTCATGTACAGCATTTGCTTTCTCCTCTCACACAGCATGACAGTGACATACTCAATTTAGTCTCCAGACCTTCTTGTTGATGTTGAAGTAGGTATTCCTCCTTTTCTTCCTGTGCATTTAATTATTCCTAACTGTAGATCTGTATATGTCTGTACTGAAAGTTAACCTGTTTTCTAAATCCTTTCTTTAACTTGCGAAAATTACCTGAATTGTAATCCTGGCTAGCTATATACCTACAGCCACTCAGCAGATGGTTTTTTCTGCTAATTTAATAAGGATATTTGTATTTTCTCATCCAAATTCTTATGAAAACAAGTACCACATCCAGCACAGATCATGGATGAATTCCACTCAAGTGTTCTCTCCTAAATAACAAAAAGCTACTATTGTTCATTAATTAAAATGCAATAATACAATGCAGTAAAAATACAAATCCTAATCTTGCTTCATGTACTTTTTTTCCAAAACACATTCCTTTTAGTGTCTCAAAATATTGCAATAATATCAAAGCCCTTATCTAACCTCTACCTACCAAAGTCAAGTTACCTACCTTCTATGGCTTTTCCCTGTCCATAAGGCATGCCATAAGCTACCACAGAAGGAAACAGGTAACTTTAATGCTGTTTGTTCTTCAGAAATCCACACTGGCTCTTGACTCCTTTCTCAAGCATTTACAACTGTTTGATTATTTGTTTCACTATCTTCCTGAAATTGAGGTTAGCCTGACTGGTCCACAATTCTCCCATTCTTCCTTTTACAATTTTAAAATGTTTGGAATTTTCCATTTTTATGGAAACTGTTGCTATCCACATAGGAAGACAAAGAGGATGGCTACTGTTCTGAACTGCTTTAGCTAGTTCTCAGAGTACCCAAACATTATTTTCACCAAGTCCCAACTCCTTCTTTGTATTTTGATTTATCTGAGCATTTTCTAACCTTTTATTTCCAAGCCATGTTGTGAATTGTGGCACATGTTTGCTAACTGTATTTAGTCTTCAACAGTTAAGCTTTTGGAGAAGATAAAAGCAGCATCAAATACTTCAGCTTTCTCCACAACTTTTTTTCTTCCTGTTAACAGTAAACCAAATTACTCCATGGCTCCCCTTTGCAAGCAGTGTATGCACAAGAACTGCATGCCAACTTTTAGTTCATTCTACCTCCAGTTGCATTTAAGTCCTTCTGATTTTGTCTCTATATGTGTGTTGGGCTTTTTTTCCTTGTTCTCAGTAGATTAGCTGATCTGCAATTTCTTCTACCTCATTTTTGGTTAAATGGAAATTCAGGATTTGGCCAATTTGGTCTGCTAGTACCTTTTTGGTTACTCACTCTGATGCCTTTTGACATTAATTAGAAAATGAAAGCAAAATGAGGAGTTCACCTGATTTCTAGAAACACTGACACCTTGGTTCCTATGATGCTGGGATGAACACATCTTTCATGGGCTGGGAACTAAAGGGCAAAAACACTATAATCAATAAGCTAGATAGGTTCTTCTTTCATCACAGAATCATATGCTGAGCTGGAAGGGACTGATCAGGATCACTGAGTCCAACTCCTGGCCCTGCAAGGGACACCCCAAGAATCACACCATGTGCCTGAGAGCATTGTCTAAATGTTTCTTGAACTCAGACAGGCTCGGTGCTATGACCACTTCCCCGGGAAGCCTGTTCCAGTGCTCAACCACCCCCTGGGTGAAAAACTTCCTCCTGATATCCAAAATAAACCTCCCCCAACTCAGCTTCATGCCATTTCCCTGAGTGCTGTCACTGTCACAGGAGTGAAGAGATCTGTACCTGCCTATCTGCTTCCCGTTACAAGGATGTTGAAGACTGCAGTGAGGTCTCCCTGCCTCCTCTTCTCCAGGCTGAATAGACCAAGTGACCTCAAGCTGCTCCTCATACAGCTTCCCCTCCAGACCCCTGACCAAGGGTGGCCTCCTTTGGTTGCTCTCTGATGGCTTAATGTCTTTTTTATACTGTGGTGCCCCAAACTGCACACAGTACTCAAGGTGAGGCCACATCCTATCCAGGTACAGACAAGCTCTACTTAGGACAAGAAAGACATGAGACCTGAGAGAGCATCTGTAGTATTTGATACCTGCAAACTACTTACTGACATTCTGAACTTGCCCAGCTTCGTGTTGCTCATGAGGATACTGTTGCAAATTGACACATTGACAAAAATGGAGCCTTCAGTGTTTTTCAACTAATTCCTTGACCATCACTGGTACCATTACCTCCATGTCTTATCCCAGTGGATACCCTACTGTCTCCACAGGAACTGCAGGCTATCTCTTTTCCTTGCAGCATGTCTCTAACTGTAGAATTTTCTGATGCTTGCCACACAATCTGATAATATCCAACTTTGGGACAAGTAAGTAACAAAAGCCTAGAAGAAATGTAGCCAACTAGTCAGGAAAAACAAAGTATCACATGATTATTTTTTGAAATTTATATAATAAT
Organism: Empidonax traillii; assembly: GCF_003031625.1. NCBI lineage: Eukaryota > Metazoa > Chordata > Aves > Passeriformes > Tyrannidae > Empidonax > Empidonax traillii. The sequence continues at coordinate 591,003 of NW_020955198.1, forward strand.
CTTGTAGTTAAGTTTTATGCTTCTTAAAAAAAATATTATCAAGGGAGACATCCAGTTTGGATAGTAGGATAGACAGGAGGTAGGTAACCACATACTGAACAGTAAATGATGCGTGAGGTGCAGGATTCTCATTAGGTGTATTGTCACTGCTCACAGATCGCCTCTTTTTGTCACATTAGCTTTTCCTTTACCTTTCCTGATCTCTTGACACATCCACATCCCTGATGAGAGATAGCATATGTATGCTCATGAGTGTAGCAACTGCAGTAGCATGAGTATGCTGCACAACTTGCTCTCTGATCCTGCTACACCAAGACTTACAATACTGGTACCTTCTCACACTGCTAATCACTTCAGATTTTGGAAGACTGCATAAAACTTCCTTCACTGCTGCAAAGGCAACGAGAGAATTACGCATCTCTGCCCAATCAGTGAATCTCCCTCCTGTACGTACACTTCAAAGAAAAAAAACACTAAACAGAAGTAGAAATACACCAGATTTAGCTTTCCTAAAGGAAGCAGGACATTCCTTTTCCATACTGCTTTTCTATTCTATGCTGGCTGCAGGCCACCACAATTCTGCCTGCTGGTACTGGGACACTGTCTCACGCAACTGCTATTCTAGTGTTACCACCACGCCAGTGCCCCAGACTGGTTTTGACACTTCAGCAGCTTTAGAGTCAGGGAACTATGAGTGTAAGATACCATCCTGTACCTTTTCTTCACCTCTTCCTCTTCCTGTTTCCTCCTACGCTCCTCCTCTTCTTGCCATTGTCTTTCCTCTTCCTCTCTTCTGATCTGTTCTTCCTCTTCTTGCCTCCTTCTCTCCTCCGCTTCCTGCTTCCGCCTGAGTTCCTGCTGCAGCAGGTGCTGGTAGAGGCTGCGAGCCAGGCGGCCACGCCAGTACTTTTGCAGGGTGACCGCAGAGGCCTTCAGTCGCAGCAGGCTCTTCTTCCAGAAGTACGCTCGGTAGTTCTTTTGGATTATAACGACACTGGCTAGCACCTTCTGATACTTCTTCCTAAAAACAGAACCAGACACTTAATGCGCCACGAAGTCATACATGCTCTGCACTTCTCATGCCCTTGTCCACTGACCACATCCACAGAAAAATTATTTGGGGAAAAATACTGTTTGGAAATGACACAATTTCTGTTCCTCTACTGCCATTGCCTGTAAGTCATATTTGCCTCACTGCTGTCCCTCTTACATCTACCACTCGTTTGTTTCAATGGGCACCTATTTTTGTGAAGACTCTCAGAGGATGAGGGACAGATTATTTGGCACATGAAAAGGGAAGGTCCTCTGACCCAAAGTCTCCTTGCATTGCACATACACACATTCGCTGTGCAATCAACATAATAATTCACTGTGGATTTAGTATAATAAAACCAAATTTATTGTAATAAAATACAAATGACCTGAATGTATGAAAACAAACTCCCATATTGCCCCATCTTTTAAGTGGGCAAACACAAATCATTCCAGGAAAAGCAAAAAGGGTGCAAAAATAGAAATGGTCACATTAATTTTATACTGTTTGTTTATATTGTTTATATTTATACATTGATACTACAATATTGACTGTTGAATGTAACATTTTAACAGGTTCACATAAACAAATACTTCTATTGCACAACATTTTGCTTAAACAAGAATCATAGAATATCCTGAGTTGGAAGGGACTCACAAGGATCATCAAATGATCTGAAAATCAACTTTGCAGCACTCTAAAACGTGATAGGGCCCCAAAAAACCACAAGAATCATAATTTCCTATTTCTCTGCATTACAGTTTTTATCAAGGACCTAAAAAAAGTTACTGGCAGCAGTTTGTACAAACTGAGCAAATCACAAAAGTTATTAGCATACAGTAATCTGGATAAATTTGTAAGCTATATTCAAGCAAACAATAAACAACCCAAAAGAGCCAACCAAAAGGTCTTGTATTGAAGAATCAAAGGCTAAACACACCTGATCTCCAACTATGTTGGGAACCAGCAAGTCAAAAATGGAATTTTGGGCCCAAGATCATCGAGTGAAGGCAAACTCTCATCACAGTGCTATAGAAAAAAATACTACTACACTGTTGCTTTTATCCTTTTGTTCTGTATTAGCACCCCCATTCCAAGAACAATGTTAGACCCTCAAGTGATTTCTGAGGAAGCAGGACTGGGACCAGAAATTCAGCCTTACAGAATGAGAGCAACTTGCCTTAAGAAATAGAAAAGGCTAAGGAAAGGTTTGATACCAGGCAAAGTACTACATTTCTGGGTGGCATTTCTATTTTTCTAACAGGAGACACAACAAGATTTAACCAATTTGAAGCCGACAACTATTAAGGTTGAAAATAAGTGGGCATTTTTTACAGTAATTTAATATATTTTGACACCCTAATAACTTGCGGTAGAGAAACAATCACTAGCACTATTCAAATCAAAGCCTTCTTTAATCCAAATCAGAAATTGCAGAGGGAAATTCTATGGGGCTGCTACACAGGATCTTAGGTCAACAGGCCACAGTAATCCTGGGAGGTCTTATAGTCCTAAAACACACACTGGAAATATCACAGTATTGTCACATATCCTTCCCACAGACCTTCTCCAGCACTCTGAGGAAAACATACATCTCAAAATCCCTGTCCTGGCTATCAAATTCCCTTCAAATGGCAAGAGGGACCCATGCTGACAGTTTGCCACCTCCCTGCACATCAGACACATCAGCCCAGTCAAGAAAATCAGGAGAGGGATGCTAATAGCAGTAGTGTGCAGAGGCCACACTCTTTTCCATAAGTATTAAGTCAAAGGGAAGAGGTGATAACAAGTGGGAGGTTTTAGATTAATTGCTCCTGCGCTGCAGTCCCCTCACCCCTGCTCGCTCTGTCCTCCCTGTGTCCTGCACATGGGGTGTGAACAGCTGCACGTGCACTCTTTGCCAAGGCAGATATAAGTGCATCAAAAAGGGTGCTCTGACTTTTACAAAATGCATCTGCCAGAAACTCTCTCAAGTGCAACGTGTGCCAAGCCCTGCCCAGCTACAAGCCAGCTCTGCCTGCTAATCTGCCAGGCTGAAGTGCCCCTTCATTCCTCATGACCACAGCCAAGCTTGCAGACGCCCTTCAGCTGGAACTGCTGCACACAGGCTGTGAACTTCATTCCCGTTGTTCAGCCTTCCACTCACTCTCTTGCAGTGGCCAAAGAAATTCGACCGCTGGCCCGTGCTGAGAGCTTGGGAGACATCCTGACCATGTATCACACAAGAGAACACGGGGTGGTTGCAAGGCTCCAATGCTGTATTTGAAATTTAGTTAATTATTCAGCGCGCTTGTAGCAAGCGTGGGTAGAGCCCCTCTCAAATCTTCGTTCGCGAAGCCTAGCCGTGATGATGATGAATTATTCTGTTAATGATCTGTAACTGGCAGCTATGCCTCCAAGGACCAGAGAACACAGGGCTTTAGAGCAATTTGTTACTGTATTCTTCCCCTAATCAATACGGTCCTGCAAAAGCCAGGGACACAGCCCAATATGTACATGGATCCTGCATTACGTGTATTTTGGCTGGCGAAGCTGTTACCTACCTGCATCTCAAGAGCTCCACAGATTAGTTACATAAAAATAGGGTCATTTCAATTGGCTTGATTTCCTTGTGTTACATTTTAGTTACCAGTCAGAGACACCAGGCTGCAGGACACGTGAGCAAAGAAAATCTGGTTCTCCAGGCTCACAGAACAAGTTCACAAAGGGGGAGAAACCAGTGGAATCCTTCCTTTGCCAATCTACTTTGCATGAGACCAAATGAATTTAAATACACTCATACTTGCAAAACCAACAGAAATGGTATCAACCTTAAGGCAGCACTCATTGGTACTCCTGATCTCTGCCCAGCTCTGCACAGACCATTCAGCACTTGCCCAGATGAACTCCTGCCTGCTGGACTTATTTTCAATACAGATGCAGTGCAACTGGAAACTCTTCACGGAAAGAATTAGAGAAGAGGACTGGAAAACCTTTGTTCACTCCCTGCTCTTCTCCCCTGAAAAGTCCAGTTACCTCCAGACGCTTGTGAGGATTTCCACTCTGGCTGCAGAGGCACAGCTTGCTCTTAAAGATGAGACTCAGAAGGGCAACATGTGGGACAAGGAATTCAGATCTGTGGAGGCTGAAGGACCATAAGATTTCTAACCAGGAGGAACACTGCTGCCACACTGTCTTCTATCACGGCCCTGCAGGGCAGCAGCCTCCTTACCAGGAACTCAGAAAAGCAGTAATCCAGTATGACTGCAGTGATGTTTCCCAGAAAATCAATTTTCCTGTGCTAATCCCTACCCTTCTCTCCAAATGCTAGACACAAAGTAAAACAGAGCAGAGGCCCTGACACAAAGAACTTGCAGTCTCATGTACAAACAATAGAGCTAGCTCATTTGTCTTCCTAGAGGGAAATAAATAAATGAATAAAAGCTCCAGAGACCAAATGTGTATTCTGCTGATATTCCACATTGGCAAGGCAGGGTACAACCCTTGCACACATTTCCCAGTGCAAAATGAGCTACCTGGTGCAACTGGAGCTCTAAGAAGAGTGCCTGCTGAAACAGCTCTGCTGGCCAGGGATTTCACCTCCTCACACCCCTGACTGACAGGTGTCAGGAGCAGAGACCAGCCAGGAAAGAGCATCTTGCTGGGATTAAGTGTGCATGCCACAGCCATTAAGGAGTCAGCTGTTACACTGACTTCGAGGGGCAGAGAAGGGGCGGTTTGTCTCTAGTTTGTTCTCCAAAACCTTCTCTGGTCAGGTGCAAAAGGGAGCGGCAAGAGGAGATTACTGTTGCAGAGCTGGCCAAAAACCAATTCTGAAGAGTTAATTAAAAGGAGAGGGAGATCACGAGGCAAACAGGCAGGGCGAGGAAAGAAGGTGAGTAAAGGCAGAGCTGCAAGTGAGGAAGAAGCAATTTGCAGGGGGAGCAGAAAATAGAGTTGACAGGCACAAGGAAAAGGAGACGACCCAAAGAGTAGGTGGGGCCCAGCCAGGAGAGCCCTGAAGGCAAGGAAAAGGTGTCATCAGAGGCAAGCAATGTGTACAGAGGTCCCTGAGGAGCTTGCTGAGCAGCGTTGAGGGAGGGTGTAAGCGTGCACAGAATTTAAAGAGGTGCCAAAGGTGCAGGAAGGTTTCAGCAGAGCTAGTGCTGGCAGGGAGGGCATATCCTGCACCTCTCCCTTAGAATGCAGGAGGGGAAGACGGGATGGATGCTAGGGGACTAGAGAGCAAAGCAGGGGGTCAAGACAACCCAGGCACGCAAGCACAGGGATGGTGGGGCAGCCCCCAGCACTGACCTTGCCATGTAGCCCAAGACGTGGGCCCGGATGACTATAGCTGCTTTCCTCAACTCCTCTTCCCGATCCTTCTCCAGCTTCTGCTCAAGAGCTTCCTTCAGGAAAACCTGACGCCACGGGGAGGAGTTTCAGTAAACACAAAGAGAGGAAAGAAGTCAGTCCCCGGGAGAGCCGGGAGGTTTCATCCCCGGGTGAGCGGCGCGGAGAGGCTCCGTGCCCGGGCGGCCCCCGCGCCTGCCCCGGCGCTGCCCCGCGGCGCCCGCACTCCGAGCGCCGGGGAAAAGTTTTGCAGCAGCAGGAGCCAAACTCCAAGCCCAACCCCCGCCTCCCTCACTCTGTGGTCAAGACTTAAAAGAGAGAGAGAGAGAGAGAGAGGGAGGGAGCAGAGGAAGGAGGGAAAGAGGAGGGAGGAGTAGAGCCCGTGCTTGCGCCTGTGATTAACTCTTTCTCAGCTGACAGCTTTCCCTGCACAATCCGGTACCGCCCTGCAGCAGGCACTGGGACCTACTTGGGAGATTACATATTTTGCAAAGAAACTCCTCCGCGTATCAAGGAAAGGGAGGAACATTTATATTTCTGGACTCCAGGAAGCAACCTTAACAGCAAGTTTAATTATGGAAGGCAGTCTGAAAGCCAAAAGCCCAGTCGAGGTGCAAAGCTATGAGTTCTTTCAGCCCACCGGAGCTGAAGCCCTCCACCAACCTCCAGAAACTCTGGGGTGGAGATGCTTCCGTGCTGAAGAGGTTTAGCAGTGCAGCATGCACGAGGGGCAACTGAGCTTTGACAGTACAAGTCTCCAAACATTACTTTTGCACTTCAATGCCCAGTATTTTAACTCTCAAGCATCTTCCATCACCTGTATTTCAAACCTCTGCTCGGTGCTAAATGCTTGTGAAAGACAAAAATGCTACTTAGAGACAAAAGAACTGAGATACAAGCAAGATAAGGCCATCTTTACAGGAATTGTACTGACATATCTGAGGAATGTTAAAGCAGCTGGCTTGCATTAGGTTAGCACAAGGTCCAGCACAAACTTCTGAAATAAATGCATTGCTTTATGAGATGGACTGCAGCCTGCATGAAGCTCCACGTTGCTGTGGGTGCACTCCTAGCAGTGCCTAGCCTAGAATAAGCTGGCTGAAGTATGTCCATACAAGCTGCAGTCACAGCAGCAATTGCCATATGGTCGAGCTCTTGTGACCTGCTGCCTGGCATTGGCTAAATCACTTCCAGGGCCAGCAGCAGAACAGGCTACATTAGGGCAGTGCTGCCCCACATGTTAAAGCGCTGCCAGGTACACAGGCTGTGAGCTGACACTCCTCAATCTGTAGAACCACACTAGCAGTAAAAACTCCTTAAAAACGTATTGGATCCATGTGGTTATTGTGAGAGGCCAGAGATTTGAACAGTCATCTAGTCTCAGTGTTCTGTACAAACTCTCCTCCTCCCCACTTACCTCCCCTTATGTCTCTGCATACCTTCCCTTCCATCACTGCTTTTGGCCTCATGCCCTAAGGCTCTTCTTTCTCCCTGCAATGACTACTGGGTACTGACACCTCTCCCTGAGTTAGTACCTATAGCCAGTGGATTTACTGGACTCGAATTTCTCCTGGGAAGCAGTTTCCATTAAAATGGCCTTAAGAAAGGAACTGTTTTATAATGACTAAGTAACTGTGGGTAGCCTTAAAAGAAGGTTCATTATCAAGGTACTGCCAACCATGAAGCTGGCATCCTTCCCTGCAAGTTGTACATCTACTCCTTCTGTCAACTCAACAATATTTTAAAGACTTCTCTGAGGCAGGGATTGCTCTTTCCATTACATTCCAAAACGAAGCAGCAGTCACCCATTTCAAGAAGACATCCACCAAAACACTGTCTCATTTCATTATCTTTGTCACATTGCAAAAATATTCAGGCCATCAGTATTTCCACAGCAAGCACTGTCTTGCTGGGCCAAGCTAATAAGGAGGGGGAAAAAAACTTTAGGGCATGCAGAGTTCTATGAGATCCAACCCTAATCCTATAGGATTCTAGGATCTATATACACTTGAGAGTGAGGGGTAATCTCAGATAACATAACAATATCTACGTTTAAACTGTTGGCATTTTGAAGGTTTGTTTGGCTTTTTTTAAGATTCCTGTAGATGACAAGGAAGAGTAACAGGCATTCAAGTCCAGAAATATTTTTGATGCCTTGTAGAAATAAACTGGAAGGTGGCCTTTTCTTTGTCACAATTCATAGTCGTTTTCTGAAAACACGAGATCCCTTTCATCTGAGGAAAGAATGATTGAACAAAACATACAAAGTTACCTCTATCATACCTACTTATACTAGACACTGGCCAAGTTTTAAACCACAGTGCAACACCACAGTGTTCCTCACACAACCACAACAATGCCTGTGCATGCACCATCAGTGTGACAGCAAACATGTTAAGGTTTCATACAGATCAGCAGACACTGCATGGGCACCCATGTGTACAAAAGTGGGATCATATGATTCTTGGGGACAACACTGGAAAAGCAGGAAATGGGTCACTGTGACCTGGATGCCAAACAATGAATGTACAGCAACCTCCTCCTTCAAATAGGCCCTGCAAAACAGCACGCTGAAATGTGGAAATTAATGCCTTCCAATAGCAAGAATTACTGTGTTAAACAGCTGTAAGAAATCTGTGTTGTGGCTATGGGCGAGTATGGCAGAAGTTCCAGGTGCACTGTGGAAAAGGGCATGGAAACTGCTGCTCCATGCCAGCACATCTCCAGTGAAGACAAGGTACCTTAGCACCACTTCTTTCCTCATCACACTGCTTGTTTGCATCCAAGTCCTCAACTCTGCCATAATATCAGATAAAACCTGCCTTGCATACATTAATACCTCTTATAAACAAATTTGACAATTGCCAGCACAGCAGCTGCTCTATTCTTAATGAAAAACACAAAGATCATCCTGCCCTTCCTCCTCCGTTTCCTTTCCCAAGCTTCACAATCCCCTGCACTAATTCACAGAGTCTTTTCCTTCCTCCTTCAAACAATTGCTAGGGATATAATTATCCTTCCATTCATTTTGCAGGAAGTATTCCCCTTTCTATAAGCCTTGCTCTTCACCCACCCCTTATACTTCTTCCTAGGTTACATCCCCAGTGGTTTGTCACACCTTTTTCAGTAGCTGATTCCACGAGCCAAGGTTAGTTCTGGGAATCACAACCTGAGTACCCAGAGCTGCACCTGTAGCAGCAAAAGTGGCAGTAAGGCCACACAGGGGACTTCCTTTTCAGGACAACGACCTACACTACCCCTTAGGTGGTAGCTTCATTTCACCCTTACCTGAAAAGCCTCTGGAAAACTCAAGGCTCTTTTCTTCATCAACCCAAGTATTCTATGCCTGTGTTACCCAGCCCCAGCTAAAGCATGAATAAGGAAAAAGTACTCTGTAATCCAAAATCAAGATACAACAGCTGGATACAGGCAGCAGGGAAGGTACAACCAGGAAGCACCACTGCTCTGCACAGCCTCACCTTGGCATTGGCTTCCCTAGGGGCAGGCTTTCTGGAGGCACTGTCATAAAGCTGAGTTGCAGAGTGGTGTCCATAGGAGGAATGAAGTGGCTTTGCATAGGAAAGAATGCCAAGTAACTCATCTGAAAAATGAAATGGCAAGGCAATGCACCTTGGAATGTCAGCACCTTGAAGTAGCCAGGGGCTGGCCAGCCATTCAGCATGGCAGCAAGGGTGGAACATGCCAGGACACCCTTGGAGAGATCTACTCTTTAAATAAATAGAACTGCTACCCTTTACCAAGACACACATCTCTAATTCAAACCATGCCCAATATAAAATAACTTCTACAACCCAACAAGATGGCTCAGCTGTTTCCCAACTCCTGTCAATTTTTCCTTCTCAGGCATAAAGAAATAAAAAAATACAAAGACTGCCATTCTTAATAATTTCTTTCTTCCCACAATATTCCGACCTACAGCAACCAGTGCCCAAAGCAGAGAGACTGCTGTTTACCAACATGCCACATACAGCTCTTCAGCCATCTTTTAGATTACAGGACACAATTGTTAAAAAAATAATACATTACAGTGCATCCAGTGTTTTGCCAAAATACAAACACGTTTTCTTTGCCACAATGACCACCTATATATTGTTTTTTCAAAATAATTTGTGCAGGTCAAGAATTGAATGAAAATAGATGAACTTGGTCCTTCATGATGCACAATGGGGACTGAAAAGGGATCCTATTGCTGCTAAGGACTCAAAGCAGTCTGGATTTCCTGCTTGTCATTCTGTTGTAGTCCCTGGACTCCAGCTATAGAGCTTATTACCTTTTGTACTCCACAAGGTATGTGCATGTGAGCTTGGTCCTCACATGCATTCTCCTGCTGCCCTTGCTGTAGCCCAGCAATCTTCCATCTCTTGTCACGCTAGGAAGAATATTCGAACTCCATGTTTACCAGCTCTAACCACTGCTTTCTAAAGCTTTCCAGACACAAGCAGCTCTGCAGCACACACACTCTCCACATAGGCTTTAATACTAAAATGCTAGGAGACTGGCAGTCACCCAAGCAGTGTGGGTTATCTAGGGACAGGAATGACCAAAACAGTTCCTGGCTTGCAGGGATCAGTAAGGAGACTCCAGATGCTCAAACCAAAGATGGGGTACACTTTATTACAGAGCAGAAATACAGCTAAGTGATAAAACCTTCTTTCTTGAGTATCAGTGGAGGCATGTGGAGAAAACAACCAACCAACCAATCGAACCTCAGATTAATACATCTCCTTCCCACAACAATGGCCAGTGGTTTCCTTGGTTGTCACATGGAGTTCATAGCTCAGACTACAAAATGGGCTACCACCACTCCTGTAGGAAGGGAAGAAAGATATCTTGCTCTCCAAAAAATGTTATAGTCTATCCACTCATTGAGAAATGACTGCTCAAAGCAACAAATATTGTTATTTGATCTCCTGGACTAATTAAATATGCATGTTCACTAGAAATCACTTCTGGTTTCAATGTGACCCTGGAAATATTCTGAAGTACTTTTCTGAAAGCTTAAGGGCAAAAAAATGCAAGAAGTTGCTTTGATGGATTACCATCTGCTCTAGATATGGACTGCATACCCTTTATTGAGAAATGCTGTCTGCACTGGACACCATCCATCTTGGAATATTCTTTGAAGAATTTACTGGAGTATGTGGAAAGTTAGAGACAGTTTCACAGTCCCAGATTTCTATAGCAATATACCTCACAATGCATACATCTATTTCTCTGTGAAAATCCAGACTATTCCAGGCAAGAGAGAAGTGTTAAGCTTTCACCAAAGCAGAAGCAAAATCTGAATTACGCAAGTGGGCAGAAGCATTTGGATACCTTTTCGTAGAAAATGTATGCTAGCATCTGGGCTCACTGCACAAACCATCACCTGAGCTTCCACAACAGAAAGCTGTCACACATCTGCAGATCTAGCTATTCACAGTTTAGATATATACCAAGCAGCAGCTCACTGCCTCAGGCAAGAATTTTGGTTAGCCAAGCACAGTGAAATACCTGGCACAAGAGGCAAGAGTTAATGGTACACATTACAGTTGCATAAAAGGAGACCCATGCTTGTTCTCCTTAAATTGGACCAGACACAACAAAATCAATCTGGTGTAGTCAATGAGAAGGAATTTAGACAAAATCAAAAAGCCTTCTATGTCTCTAGGTACATAATATGGGAAATATTTGAGATGCTACAAGTCAATGACATAGGCCAGTGTATTTAAAGGATCACGACTGCATTGTCTTTTCTACTGCCTTGAATCTCACCAGATGCAATTGCCTCCCCTTGCAGCTGGAACAAAGCCATTCCCTGCCCCACACTGATGAAGTACCTTGGTTTTACCCAACTGCCATTCTTTCTTACTGCTGTCATAGGTCTGAAGAAAACCTGCACACACAGCTTTGCTGTTGTCTGAGAGACTTGTCCCCTTCACAAGCATCTTGTACCTAAGAATGAAACAGAGTCTCATGAGATTACATATGACAGTAACAGCCCCCCTTCCCTCTCTCTCCCCAGTCTTTTAACTCTAATTATCCTCCTCCCATTAGTCCTTCTTCTCTTGGGACCTCCCTTCTTCGTGTTTGCCTCCCAATTTGGAAATTTCCATCCCCTAGCCTTTATCTGTTCCTACTACACTGGCAATTATTGTTGCAGTCCCAGTAAAAAAAATACAAACTCAACAGAATTTTTCAGTAAAGAACAACTGTCTTTCTGAAACATGTGCTTTCATCAGACACAAGTTATTTTGTTCAGTATAGGGGTGGCATTTAATGCTCCAAGAGACAAAGGAAGCAATGTTCAACGGTTTCTTCTAGCCTTAAATTTCAAGAAATCCTTTTGATGTGGCTAATTAAAAGAAGTAATCACTTTTTCCAACATTAATCATCAACTATACAGTCCATTAAAATTTTCTCCAGCCACTTAAAGGTTTTAAGCCTACTATTTTCTTTTTTTCCATATTATGACCAGCTGGGTTTCACAGTATCACACTAGCAAATCTGTGGTGAAGCTAAAAAAAAAAAAAAAAAAAAAAAAGACGACCATCTGGCTATTTTTCCATTCTGCTTTTACCCTAAAGGTAAGTCTCCAGAAGGGCTTCCAGCTCAGTCTATGCTATGGGCATTAAAGCCACGGTTAGAAGAACATCCCACAGATGATCCATACCAGAAGCAGCAGCTAAAGATGGAACAATCATGTGGAATTATATACCTTGGGGCTGTTACAGCATATGAGACAATGACAGCAATTACCTGCTGAGAAAGTCCTGGAAAAGGCGCCGTATAGGGAAACCTGCTCTTCGAACTTTCACTGTCTCCAGCATCCCTGAGTACCGGAGCTGATTTAGAACCACATCTGGATTAAAGAGATTTGGTGCCTACATAATGATCCAGAATCAAAAACAAATAAGAGAGACAGCGTAAATGTTGAGTAAGTCTTTGTATTAACACTCTTGCTGACTTGAACAGGCACTGTTTCTCTAAGCACAGACACAGGGTGTATATCTCTTTCTCTGTAGAAAGTCAACCCTGCATATTTGGGCAGGCCAGGTGAAAAGGAGGAAGTTTGGGTCAAGGGGAAAGCAACCTCACAACACTGCATGGTGCAGAATAAGGGAACAAAGGGAGCTGGGCAGATCCTGGGAAAGAAGGACAGTTTGGAGATTGCACTCACAGTCAGATCATCATGGAAGGAAAGCAAAGATATAATGCATTAACATATACGGAGTGCAGAACCCTGACTCAGTTCTCTTTGCAGTCTCTCTCCAGTCAAAGTGGAGACAAACTACAGAATTCTTTTCTGGCGTAAATCCCCTAAGCAGGCTGTCCTGTGCCGTATCACACACAGTTTCAAAACACACGAAGAAAAGGATCAGTTCAGAGCTCCCCACCCAATCTAGTTCGCAGCACATCCTCTCGCCACGGTTCACAATACAAGCGAGAATCAGCCTGTCTCTAAGGACTGTGACTTGCTAATGAAGCGTCCACCTCCTCTGCCTCAGAGCCAGGGATCTGCAGGAGACACTTCCTATGGCACAAGTCTTGCATTCCAGAAGAAATTTCTCTACAGGCACCTTAAACAGGAGTGATTGCTTCTTCTACCACAGCTCTGAGCTCTTAACAAGCCTGGTTCATCTTCCAGGTTTCATAAGCACTGAAAGAGGTGGGAATGGCTATATAATCTCATACTCAGCATGCAGCCTTTCCATCTGATTACGAGGAGAAGAGTTTGTTTTTCTTCAACCATAAAATAACTTGAATGAAAAAGGGAAGGTGAATACGAACTGCTCTTATCCTCAGTTTGAGGCCCCTGCCAGGCATTTGTGCAAGAAGTGAGTGCTCATGAAGGCCTCTGTCTCATGAATATATTTTGCTGGGAGACAGACTTACCTTTTCTGTATTTGGTTTGATGCAGCGTATGAAGAATGGGTTGGAAGTACTAAGCGTGGCCATCAAGGAATGGAGAGAATCCTAAACAGCAACAAGACAAAACCCAAAGGATCAGTGACTACAGAAGGCAGACGGGCTACATTTGAAGCAACAGGGTCTTCATCCAGCCCTCACATTCCTAATGTCCTTTGATTCTGCCTTCCAAAATTTCAACAACACAGGAGATTCCCTCCTTTCCAAAACATGCCCACACAGTTAGTTTGCTCCTGTAGCTGTATAGCTCATGTGAGTTAATTTTACAAGACTCTCAGACTTTAAATGCAGGAAGATAAAACAGTGAAATGAGTGGAAGGTTTGCAGACAACCTAAAGGGGTAAGATTAATACCTGCAAGGTTCTCCCAATAAGGTTTTATTGGAATTGTCACAATACCTGTAAAAGATTGGCCTAAAAGGACAAATACACTTAGCTGAAGCACCAAGCCAATATGAAAGATCGAGGAACCTCAAGAATTTCATATACTTAGCAAAGTATATTCCCTCTGCCACCCTGCTCAGTCTTAGCATCTCACATTTTACACCAGACAGAAATCCTTGGAGCAGTAGCACCGTCTTTTTTTAGTGCTGCAACATTCCTGCACATTTTCAGTGCTGGACATAAAACAAGGATGAATGACTCCTCTTGGCTTCAGGCCTTGCTTAACCATCTGCTCCTCCCCAGAAGCCTGCTGCTCTCTTGGAAAACATCATACCCTGAACTGGGAACTGACAGTCGGTCTGCGCCTCTGGGTGCCCATCTTCAGTGTCTCTTCATTGCAACGACTGCAGACTCTTTCAAAAAGGTCATAAATGAAGTCCAGCCTAAGGGAAAAAAAAAGAACCAAAGAAGATGCAAGACTCCTAACACCTGTGAGAAGATGGCTCTCATTCTCAGCAACTGCCTGGTCCCAGTGTGAAACACCTCATTTTTATTCCTGCTGTGCCAGAGCAGCTGCAGGAGACAGTTCAGCTGGGTGCTTCAGTGAGGAAATTAATACTTTCCATGTGGCTGCCCAGACCCCACAGGCTGCCCTGTATGCCACACTCAGCTGCAAAGCCAGAAACCCCCTCTCATGCTCTCAAGCAGGACTTTACACAAAGGAAAATCTCCATTCTGCACTGGCTAGGATACCTCCCTTGAGCTATACAGCCCCAGGCAAAACTACCTTGAAGGTATGCCAGCTAGACTGGTGCTGTCATGCCCTCCAGAACTCTCTCTGATGAGTAGCACCCATGTGCTCATGAAATTGGAACCACAGCTCTTTGCAGCCAGAGTTCTAGAGCTACCCTCAGTGTAGGTCAGTTCTGGGGAAGGGGAAAGAAAGGAGAAGAGGAAGGGGAGAGAAGGGGAAGGGAAGACTATCATTGCCTGGAGGGATTTCTGTCATGCTGTTATAACTCTTTTTAAAACTGGGACAAGACAAATCCTGATTAAATCTGTGCCTCATTTGATTTCTCCAAGTCTCCTTTCTTTTGTCAGAACACTCCAGCACAAAGGGAAGAATGACTAAGAATGATGCCTGATGCTCTGGCAAAAGCAAATGCTTTCCTTGGTCTAGTTTTACTACATGAATGTGGCTTAGCCAGCCCAACAGATGTGGCCTCCTCACAAGCATACCTGCTGTCTTTCAGCATGTTTAAAATGTCATCACGAAAAGTGTCTCTGTTCTTCTCCAGAAAGCCTCTCACATCATACAGCACCTGCAACACACACAGAGCCACTAGAACAATGCTGTACAAATCATTAAGTGCTTCTACATTTACATGGCAATGTACAAGACCTCCAGCAGAGCTACACAGTAACACTGCAGGCGTATGCCAAGATCTGAACTTTTGGGGTCAAAGAACTCCAGAGCTTTACAGTTACCATCCAGAGAGTGGCTTTTAGCCATGAACTAAAAAAACACAAAACTCCCTCAAAAACAAGAGCCAAGTGAAACAGCTGCAAAGATTTGCCTGGCAGGGAGGGTGTGCAGGGAAATCCTCTGCAAAGGGTGAGGTACACCATTCACTTCAAGAGAACAAAATGAATGGAGAATGCCACCCAGCGCCCTGACTTCCCAACCACAAGTGCTCAGCAGATGTCATTCTAGGAGGGGGTTGGCCCTTCTTTAATGTGCAGGTGTCCTCCCTTGACACACCTCCATCCGTTTCATAGCTCTTCACAACAAAGAGCAACATTTAACCTTGAAGGCTTGGAAACCTTTTCCTTTTTTTGGATAGGTATTTAGCCTTTTCTCCTCCTCCTCAAAAGTCAAATTTTCCTTGTGATTTTTGCTTTAGGTTTTGTTTGTTTGTGAATGTGCATGTAAAGACAACATGAATAACGGAAGTACAGAGGAGTTTAACCCCTAAGCCAAAAGTTACTTGAAAAACTGAAACAAACATCCAGGTTGGAGAATATAGTGCACGCTATTTTAAGCCCAAAATTTCAAAAGTGCTCTGGTATGGGGCACTAACTGTGTGGAAACACACAGTTCAGGGATATTCTTGATTTTTGGAATCTAAAATCAAGGACCTTAAATCCAAGATACACCAAACATCTCCCAAACAAATCACGAACACCTACCTCCCCTGCATAATGTCTTATGCCAAACTGATGGTCTGTTACTCGAGGCTTCACATAGTAGGGGTTGCTCTGAAATAAAAGAAAAAGTAGTAGTCTTCCAATGCTGGTGTAAGAATAAACAGTCTTAGTCAGGAATTCTGCCATGACTATGACAAGGCTGGGATGGGCAAGGACCTTAGCTCTTGCAGAGCCCGACCACATCTGCTGCAGCTCTCTGCAGCTACATTGCAAATATGTTACTTAAATAAGATGGAAAAATTCAGCCCTTCAAGGCATTCCTCATGTGAGCAAGGGCTTGCAGAATCAAGGTTGGGCAGGCATGCCATGGATGAAATGTTAATTCTTGTGTGTCTGACACCTGAGGAGACTGGGCTCCACACAAACCATGTGGTGCAGGACACAGGATCAGGATGCAAGGAAGATGGCAGCTTTGCAGAACACCTACACACCTTTTCTTCATCAAAGGAAATAACAGACCAATGTCCTGTCTCCCTCTATATTTTATCTTTCCTTGCACCTCTCCTCCCCTTTATTCAATATTCATTTTTCCTTTCTCTTATTAGATGTTCTACTCTCTCATTTTCCCCCTCCTTTCTTTGTTCTGTGAAAGCCATTTTAACTATGTAAGAACAGCCACGCTGCTCGAGATCAACAAGCTATCCAGCTGAGTATTCTGCCTCTAGCAGTAGCTATGTACTGTAGAGTAAGAACAAAGCAAGTAAATCATACTTTCATCCTAATATCCCCTCAAACTCTAATTATTTCTGTAATACCTGCCTAACTAGTAACCCCAAGTGGATTTCTCTTGCTTGCTTGCTTATTCCACACCTGAACCCATGCAAACTTCTTGCATCCAAGTGTCCTTTCACAGCAGCTCTTAACCAACTCCATAGAGAACTACAGATTTAAGCCTGGCTTCCATTAGTGCCATTTGTGTTTTACAGGCCATGTGTGACTTCTAAACCCATCACACACACACCCAAGTCATCGTCTTCACTCTGCAGGGTCCCTTCAACATAGTTTTCCATAACACTGAAGGTGTCCCCGACCAGTTGTTTACCAGATCTGATACAACCTCTTTTTGAGCAGAGGGGCCCAGTGGTGTACATGGTTCAAAGTGCAGGTGATCTATGGATTACACAATGCCATAACACTGCTTTCTTCTTTTATTCTGTTTTCCAGGAGTTTCGACTATTTCATCTGGGTTTTTTTTCATTACTACTGAGAACTGTAATGATATTTCGATGGAACTATATATCACAGCCTCTGTCTGAGTCTCACTCCTGAAGAACAGCAGTCAGTTCAGGGCCCACCATTTTCAAAAGGGAAATTGGGACTGTTTTCCTTCAGGTACACCATTTTGCATTTATCTACACTGTTTTTCATTTTCACTTTACCACCAGTCTCATGAGGCCCCTCTCAGCCCAGTGCTACCCCAAGAATCAGCAGAAAACTGCCACCTCAACGCTCATATGAGACAGGGTCTTACAGGTCTCTCTTCATTGAGGTAACTGACCATTTACATTCTTTGCATTTACCCAATAATGAAATAAGATCTATAGGCCTATAATTTCCTACAATACTTCCTAAAAATTAAAATAATTACCCATCTTCTCAGACAAAAGTAATAAAGAAATTTTAAGTAACATGTTGGACAATGCTGTTTGTAATTGAGTTCTTCCATCTTCAAGGTCTTTTGGCAGTAATGGGTGGACGGCCTCTGACACCGATAATTTGTTAGTGCTAATGGAAATTTTTTTCATTGTTTTCTTTTCCTTTTCATATTGACCCCATTTCATTGCTCTTCCCTTTCCTTCATCCAGTCATCTTTTTCCAGTCACAAAATTCCCTATCTTCCATTCCAAGCATGACTGCTCCTGGATCTCTCATGTGGATTGGCACACTCCTCTCCTCTCCTCTCCCTTTCTACCAAGCCCTTTTATTTCATCCATGCTTACAACACTTCTGGTTCCTTCTCCTATCTCCCCTAATGCTCCTCTCTTCAGTTGTATCAGAGGTCATATTCTCTGAAATCCCAGCCTTATGCTTTTGCTTCCTAAAACTACAGCAATCCACAGAAAATACAGAGAAGAAGTTCTCTTCAGGCTTCCCAGCAATGTTGGCTGGATGCCTTCCAGTGCTCTTCCAGCCAGCAATAGAGACTTTAACTGGTACAAAAAACACTTTCACCTTCAGCAAATGAAAAACCTAGAGCACTACCTACTTAATTGTTCCTCCCTGCACTTCACATCTCGTAAGCTTCCTAGGGTTCTACAGTAACCGCTATCCCCTCAAAGCAGACAGAGGTGACACTATGAACAGCTTAATGAAAAGGCTACTCAATGCACAGAAAGTACCAAAAATAGCAACTAAAATGTGGGGCATAAAGGAATGCGAAATAATACTGGCAGTCTCATGCTGCTGTACAATAAACCACAGGTACCTTCTTACCAAGGGAACTGCATTCTGGTCTGATTATTTATCTCAGAAAAGAATAGAGAAAAAAATATGTAGACAAATTCAGAGACAAACAGCAGAAAGAAAGAGGAGCTTTGAAATGTCTCCATTTGGAGACAAACTGAAGAAGTTGGGATAGTTCAGAAAGAAAATTCAAAACAAGTGAGGCATTAAAAATATTCACTAGTTTTATATTAAAAGTTAACAAATACCAACAACAATAAAAAAGAAATAAAAAAGATAAAGCAGGCATTCTCATATTCCTTGACCTGTAATACAAGGCAAAGCTACAGCGGACTAAATTGAAGGCCTTGATTTAAGCCTGAAGAAAGGAAATATTTCCATAAAGCTCTGTGTAAGTAGCCAACCAAAAGTCATTGCTATTGTTTCCAATTTGTAGTCATGAGTATTACCAGCAAAGTTAGAATACAAATATGAAAAATGAGAATGTTTGCATCTATGCCAATTAAAAAAAATTCAGATAAAGGATACAAATTTTTATGTTTTCAGGCTTGGATAAAGTCTCAAAAGTCTAGGAAACATATTTGCTGAAAATGTTCTTACTAAAGTAGTAAATCATTCCAGAAGTCCATGCTACAGGCTTTAATTTGTTTTGTTTTCAGTCTATTTATTATTTAGAACAAAGTGTTGGCTGTACCAGAGACATGGTAAGGGATTGCTACAGTGATCTCACTGGGGTTTCTGTGTCCCCAGGATAACTTTCTGACCTGCATGAAAAAGCCGTTCCACTCCTGTGTCCAGAACACAAGAGAGAGGATGAAAGAATTTAATTAATTAGGAACAATAAGAGAGCTTTCATTAAAAGTCATGAGGCAAAAGCCGTCCCCAGCCCCAGGAGACAGATTTGACACGCTCTGGAGCAGACTGCTGTGAGTCAGCTGGCAGGAGAAACCCATACACACTGTGCAGCCACATCCTGTGCCTGGGGTGCTGCCTCGTGTCTCATCGCAGACCAGCAGAACCTGACCTCTGTCCCATCCTACAAATTCAAACCTTTTCTACCCACAGCCTGTGGAATGCACATTCCCTTGTCTTTATGTGCACAAGAGACCATTCTCAGGTTGTCTCACATATTACTTTTGTTCAGTGCAGCTTTGTTAAACACTCGCAGGTTCGGGTACAAGGCATTTTAAATTTCCTGCACAAAGCATATATTTTACATCAACAAAACCTTCACTTTAGGTTTTGCAATGCTGATGGGGCTAACATACTGATCATTTGCCTGCCAGGTTATTTTCTTACTTACCATATGCTGGCTGTGAAGTTTTTCCAGAAGGGTGTTGTCTGTGCCTTTGGGGAATCGACTCTCTTCATTCACCAAAGCCAGTAGACCTAGTTTCTACAGCCAAACGAGAGACAGGCTTTTACAGTCAGCAAAAGCTCTAACTACACAGCACCAACACAAGAACTGGAGATTTGAACAGACCGTTGAGCAATAACCCCTGAATTATACCCAGTAAAGCTGAAGCTGAAAGCAGAATTCTGGCCAGTCAATGCATTCAGCAAGCAGAAGGTAAGTGGAGATTATTTATAAAAAAATCACAATAAAGTTTTACTTAAACACTAATCCCTGTCTAAAACTATGACACCCTTCCTAAGCTTACTCTCAACAGTAAGCAGAGATCTGCTTTCTTGAGCTGGGACTACAGCTAGAAGAGCCCATACTTTTGCCAGGTCACTATGGGAAGATGATCTAAGCAACTACCTGTTTTTAAAACCAGGAAACCCCAGGGAAGGTCTCAAGGCAATCAGCAGTGCCCATGGTGATCCCTGGAAACTGTTAGAGATAACTGCTTACCTTCTCAATAAGGTCCAGGCATTCTGCATTATCCATCCAGTCAATGGCTTCCCAGTTTATCCCTTCCCTGACAGTCAAGAACAAACAGAACAAAGATGTGAAATGAAAGATCCAATGCTCTGGGGTGGAGGAGAAGAGCAGAAGTAGCAGAGCATGGCAGCTGTCCCAGAACTGAAGACAATTTGCAATAATTAGGCTTTGCCATGGCTGAGGAAAAAGAATAGGGGACACAATGCACTACTAACACAAGGAGATGGAAATAGGAGACAATCTTTCTTATCCATACCAATGATTTAAATTGATGCTTATCTTGTAGCCACTTAGGTAAATTTCACATGAATTTTAAAACTGTAGTTGCCCTTTCAGGACTGATGAGTATCAGCCCAAGCAGTGGCAAGGATGGACAGTTTGCTACACAGCTTCAAGAGTCAACTGCTGACCCACCAAATTGGAAAGCAGGGCCGAAGCACATCTACCAGAAGACTGAACCACAATTTCACAGGTCTACCAGAAGAACAGACAGGAGACAGTTTTCAGGGAGAGTTTTGAAGAGGATGACATAGGTAAGCTTTAGCCTGATATGCAGGGAGCCTACAGGGTGGCTCTGCATCTTTCAGAATAGGGGCTGATGTAGGTAGAGTAGTGCAATAAGTATGCTTTGAAAATCACCCATGAAATTCTGTAAATCTGCTGACTGTGTTTTTCTTCTCTTATCACCTTCTTACACTCCAAAAATAAAGGATGTTTCTGTTTTCAGAATTCAGAGAAGCCTGGGAACAGCTCTTACTCAGGAATCCAAGAAAGACTACAGGCTGTGTGTGAAGATACTGACTGACATTCTGATACAGATACCTTTCAGGTGGAGGCTAACATTTTGAAGATAGTGGATCAGTTGCCTATAACCCTTCAGCGTAGGCTTCATACTGACAGGTTCAAAGCATCAAGGGGAGATACACAGAGCTACTTACAAACCCTGAGGAAGCAGAGCGTACACCTCACCCTAGAATAATTTGATGTGCAGTCAATAATAAAATCCTCTCATTCTTTTAAAGTTCGGCCACAGGATTTAAATTTCTATGCAATCATCAGGAAAAAATAATTTGTCATGATGATACCATTCTTAACACAGGCTTCCTGCAATGGTGGAACTGGCCTGAGAAGTGAGTGCATAAATAGCCTTGCAGTTTTGTAATCTTTAGAATGTAATGAATTGCCTATTCAGCTGTCTCCCTTTACAAGGCTGCTCTCATTTGCCCTCACTGACCCTATTCAATTGCTTCATTCACAAACATAAAGGCTTCTGTTTCAGAGCAACAACTAAAGGATTTGTCTAGCAGCCTTCTCTAGAAGCAGAAATACTCTAGAACATCCCAGGTACTTCACTAAATACAATTCAACATGAAGCCCACAGAAGAGGAGCAGCTGTGCAGAAGTTCCCAAGCTCAGGAAATCTCTCATTTAAATCTCTTTGCTGAGGAAAAGAGCCCCTTTCACAGTACAGGAATCTCTAGGACAGAAAGAGCTGTCAGATAACTGTCTACCTCCAGGGACTTTTTGCACACCAAGATTCCATCTGCTTAACACTACCAGTACCCCAGGTAAATCATTACCAAAGTCAGTAATAAGCCCAGTGATCATGTACTCTAATGGGTTAAAGCCCAAGAACTTTCTATTCGGCTGAGAGACAGAAGGAAATCTGGACTTTCCAAATACTACAAAGGAGACTGATTTTGCCTGGATTCAAGTGACTTATGCTGGCAAAGCACATGGAGAGTGCTTATCAAGATACATCCACAGTCAGGGTTGCACTAAGGCCCAGTTGTTTCTCCTGCCTCAGCAGTAGGGACTTGTGACTGAAGAGCACAGAGGAAGAATGATGTCCTCCCTTCTACTACCCATGAAAGCAGTAGTGGCCCCTCTCCCTTTATCACCTGTTGTACTCCAGCTGCTCCAAGGAGAAGATGTGCTTGTTGAAATATTCCTGGAGTTTCTCATTTGCATAGTTAATGTTAAACTGTTCAAAGCGATTCACCTGCAAGAAGAAACAATGATTAGAAAACTTAAGATTCGTGAGCTCTAATAAAATCTATAGCAGCAAGGTGGAAGGTGCCAGGCCTGGAGTAAAGCCAAAGAACACAGTGGTCAAGATGGACGTGAGGAGGACAGTATGGGGAGATCCACTAGGAGAACAGCTTTTGTAGCCCACGCAAGGTTAATTCAGTAAACCTAAATCACAGTAAAGGATGCTAAAGACAGTCATGCTTCTCTTCTCGGAAGAAAGAAATATAATTCCCTAAATGTTAGGTCACAGGGCTTTCTCTTCTGTGAAGTATCTGAGCAGTCACTATATGACTGTTCAACATACAACCCTCACCAGTTGCAGTCAGAAGCATTACACACGGGATTCTCCACACAATGTAAAATAGATGTAAACAAATAATGTACATACAGGATTTGGATATTTAATCTGCATACAAGTCAGAAATTCAATATGACCTATCACAGTGCATCTGCTTAGGGTCTGTGTCATAAACCAGACCTTGAACATCAGCATTTATGAATACAGATGGCACAAATGGGCAGCTAAATATATCTTGCTGCTTCCAGGGGAAAGTGATAGTAGAGAGACCCCAGAATGGGGGGACACAAACCCACCAAAATTCCCTCCTATCCGCACTGACACCTCTTAAACCAACCCACCCCACAAAAGACAAAATCCTGACCTGAAAATTCTCGAAGCCAAAGATATCCAGGATGCCCACAGACTTAAAGTTTTCCTTGCCTTTGATCTTCGTATTAATCTTGTTAATGAGCCATGAGAAACACTGGGAATAGAGTGCCATAGAGAGGGAGTCTCTGGAGTCAGCTGCCTGTAAATACAGAGAATAAATATGAGTCACAAAGAGAACAGAAGACATAAAGGGCACATGAATCTCTATGGGATTTCAGGTTCCTCCACTCCCCTTCAGGTGTCTCAGCCTCTGTACTGGCTGCGTAGGGTGCAGTATTTATATGTACCAAGTTTTCAAATAGCTAGGCCACACACAGATAAGCCATGTATAACCTTGGGTAACTGAACTTGAGAGGCTGAAAGTAGCAGCAAAATCAGTGACATCTTTTGGAACAAGTGCTGGGGGGCGGGGAAGGTGGCAAAATACCTCACAACTAAGCCCGCAGCAGTCACTTGTACCACCTGAGCCAACATCTCAGTGACAGGCAAGGTATCTTGGTTCAGTAGTTCTAGTAGAGCTGTCAAACGGGTGTCTGCTCAGTTTTCAAAAAACTGGTAGGGCAGGATTTAATAAAGTATTCTGACACCAAGTTACCCTCAAAAATCCCCTTTCCAAAACTTTCCTGCAAACAGCATTATCCTACTGGAATCCAGTTAGGCTAGCCAACAGACAGGACACATGCCCCAAAAGATCATGGGTTGAAAGACTTTTCTAGAGTTGACCCCACATGCCGTGCAGTGATCATAACCAAGTGTCATAGGTGGAAAAAATAACTTAAATTGTGATGACTAACAGGCAGTAGATAATTGGGTGTATGTAGGCATGTGGATGAACATCCAAAATCAAACTTTTGGTATCTCAAGCGAAAGCCTGCTACCTGATAGCTGTAAAAGGAATGGGCTGGTTGCAAATTTTGATAACACTTGGACAAACAAAAGCGGCACACCTCAAATCCTCCAATTAATAAAGAGACATGAGACAGAATCACAAATAAGAGGCTGATCACGTGTTGTCCTTCTGCACATACACTATTTAGAATTGGAAAATAGAGTTTAGGGTTCTGGAAAGAAGAGGAGGCCAAAAATAAGGGTTCACAACAAGAAGACATGATCTCAGAGAGTAGAAAAAGGGGCCGGGAGAGAAGATGGCAAAGATTGTGACTGGAAGAAAGATGTTGGAAGTGGGGAAAGATCCTGGAGATTGGACTCATGGAGACAAACATCAGGGCATGCCCAAGAATCTTGGCTGGTTTTTCCTGAGCCTGGTAACTGCAACTGCACAATATGAACCCACACAAGTTTCTGCCTGACCCTCCTGGACAAGCAGCAAACTCCCAACTGGGAAAGGAAGTTGACATCTAGAGAATGTAATGCTGAGTGGTGAGTGAGCAAGTACATGAAACAATGAAGTAGGGTAAAAGTTTTAATCTTGTCATTTAATAAATAAACCACAGGAACTAGATTACAGGTTCTTTCCTCGGTCTTGCCTGTGACACCAGGGAAATTCCTTCAGTAGGCCAGACAGCAATGACTGATCTTGTAAATTCACCTTCATCCCCTTCATTTTGCAACCCTAAATAACATGAACTCTTGCATTCTGCTTTGCTAATGACACAGGCCAACTGCCTCTGAACTCTTCCAGCCCTCAGCATGCTTCTCAGACCCAGCCTACCAGATCCTCCTATTCACCCAACTTCACTTTCTTCTTTCTCTTCCTGGTACTATCTCCTCTTCAGCAGCTCAAGGTCAGCACAAATCAACCTCCCTTCTCCACGGAGGAGAACACTTCAAAGCATGGACACACACATATTTTCTGGGTATTTCTTCCCTCCATCAGATGATCTGTCTTATTAGTTGGGACTGGGAATGCCCTCAAGGCCATGTCTCTGTAGTATCTCTGGCTACACAGCTAAGCTGAACTCATTTTCCAGGAACAGGACCTCCCCATCCAGCACTTTCCCTACAATATGGCTCAAATGAGATTCTCAAAGGTTCCTTTCATTCTCCCAGCTTTTCCTGCCTTTAGGCCAGTTCATCCATTCAGACCACTGAAATGTCAAAGCTCAGATGGGTAATGAGCCCATTACATAATGAGAAATCCCTGGCAACTCTATCAATGCGTTCCCACAACAAGTGGGAATAGGTGGGTGCAGAAGGAATAGTCTTTACAGGCCCAGTGCTCAGTGCAACAGGCTTACCTGTGAAGACAGCTAAATGGTAGCATCCACTTGCTATCACAATTTTCTTGTGGTCTTAGTACTTCACTGGGCTGCAAGCAGTAAGTGAGGGGTCCAACACACACAAATGTCAGCAAGAGATATATTACCAGGGAAAGCTCTCTTCAGGGAGATGCTTGTAAATACTACAACTGCATACTGTTGTTCTGGACTGCTTGAATTGTCTCTGGTATTATTTGTTATCCAACCTTATGAACTGCTAGACAAAGATGTGGCTTATTTAGGACAGAAAGCTGAGAAGAGAAACTGTGGTATTGGATGCTGAAGATATCTACCAGAGACTATAGGCTGAAAAATAATTTTCACACCATTTTCACACCTGCAAAGAAAGGTCACAGACTTCAAAAAAAGAGGCCATTTCTTAAAGGCAAAACTTAGCTTCTAACATTAGCAGGTGTGTTCACAGCAAGAAAAGAAGCAACTACTCTGCCATAAAGAGCACTGCTGAGACTTTGGGCTGAATACGGTGCTCAGCTGGGGGCACTCCGCTTCTTGAAAGATGTGGGAAAACAGAGACAGAAGACAAAGAGATTTAGAAAATTACTTACAAGGAAGCACTGAAGGAACTGGATTGTTTAGCTTAGAAAAGATAACACCACATGAAAAACTTCTCAGAAGCCAAAGCTTGTAAGGTGGACAGCTGGGATGTCAAAGGTAATCTAAATATGAGGAAAATCTTTTCAACTTCAGACTCCACTGCAGCTAAAGCAGGATACTTAAAGATGCTGTGAAATTCCTTCCATGGGAAATCTGAAGGAAAGTTAGACAGACATCCATCAGAGAGAGTCTAGTAACTCTGTTTTCTCTGCCAATATAGGCGTTGGATTGATAACCCTCTGCAGTCCGTGCCAGCACAAGATTTCCATTACAGATGTTCATTTTGCTATAACATGATGTATCTTCCATCCTAATAGTATTACTCCATGTTTTCCAGTGTTTTGCATTTTATTAATGACAGAAGATTTTCTATAGTTATCTCTGCATGGACCTAAAACACCAAGAGTGCCCTCAAGTGATCAGCAACATCACAAGAGCTACATATTTTTTTTTAGTCCTCCTTTGTGGTTATATGTAAAAAAGCTACTGTGGGGTAACAACCTAACATCTGCCGGATGTTTCGTGGTAACTGTGTGCAAGCTTTGACCTTCCAGTAAATGCAGTATAACCTGGGAGTTCTGCAAGGTAAAAGCATGCATACCTGCCATTACCATAAAGCATCTGATGCACCTTCTGCACGACACAAGTATGACCAGTTCCTGGTGAGTGAAGGCGACTTAAAACCATTGACAAAGTGCATTGACATTTGCAAGCAAAGTCCCCTGTAAAAGCTAAAGAGAAGAGTCAACACTGGGACCTGAACTGACAATAAGGGCAAAATACCTGAGGAAACAAAGCCCTAAATTGGAATGGGTGATACAAGAGGGAGACAGAGGGCCTGGAAACGCAGAAGTGGCAAAAGCAGTAGCATACACTAGGACACTTACCTGCTCCACAGTGAGAGGGGAGCTGATCTCTTCCCCACGCAGAATCATGGACCTCTGCGTCAGAACTTCAGAAAGCTGAAAGGCATCTAGGCCCAGGAGGTCACTGGCCACGTTCAGCACTAATAACAAAGGAAGACACAGTTTTTTTCTCCTGCATGGATCCCATCACTCATGGGGAATTCATGTTTTACAGCTCAATGAGGAAATCCCAGGGATCCTACAAGGCAAATGACTAAACTCCATCACAAAACATGCTCCCCTTTACTTAATTCTTTTGGGCATACCCAAAGCTGTAAGGTCATATACCCTAGTCTGAGGCAGAGTCAGCACCCATTTTGGGCCACAGTCAGCTACTCCTGTAAGTGAGACTTTCTGCTGAGAACAGGAAGAGCAAAGTCCTGTGTAAAGCTCAGCACCAGCAAAATATTTATTGCATGAGAAGATATGTTTTCCTAAAGGCACAATAGTACAGTCTGAGCATGGGATTGCTAAACTTGGATGTTAAGAAGAGAGGCAATTAACTTAAGACTTGAAGGATTTGTAATACATATTTATTTCTTCTGTCTGTTTAGGGATTCACTTTACGAGATGAGCTCAGATTGCATAATAGTAACAGAGTGCACATTAGCAAATGCTTCAAATGAAGATGGGGAAAAGTCTCTAACAGACTACTTTCATTTCCAACTCCTCCCTGATCCTATTTATTCCATCTCTTTCAATGCAAAAGAGAAATTGTGATGCCGTGAACTCGTCTGAGAGTAGGCAGGAGCACTAATGGGTCAGAGGGCCACAGCCCAGCTAAATCACACCAGTGCCCTGGAGCCGTGTATCCTGTGGCAATGCTTTTGCAGGGCTCATTGTAGTCAGTGAACCTGCTGGCAAAGGCACTGCATACCAGCATAACCAGAGGGAAAAATGACAACGGAGTGAGCTTCACTGGGGGCCTTAAGGGGCTTTGCATGGTCTACCAAGTTGCTAGGGTTCCACTTACCTGCTTTTGTTGTAACCTGGGCCCCACCAGCTGTCATGAATTCAACATTTCCCAAATGAAGTGTGCCAGAAAGAAGTTTGAAGATGTCTCTGATTTCTTCAGTGCTGAAGTCCACCACCTTCATGGCAGTCTGTTCAAAACCATACAGCTAATGTTGGCTGTACGTATAGCCAAGTAACCACCACACTCAGGCCCAGTCTGTGTAAGATGTATAACTAGGAATTATAGTCACCATGAATCAAAGTGAAATGGGATGGCACAACTCCTCTCTAAGCTATACATCTCTCAATGATCTTTTCTGTCTCCCTTTCTCATCTACATTTACTCTATCACCATCCAAGAGAGGTGGGCATTTGTTCTATCCTCAAGCTGGACTTTGCTGCTGCCATTGCTGATCTGTCACAGGAAGAATGGATTTGTGACTATGAGAGGAAATTCACCCCTGAACACTGGCAGCACAGGTTACAGATGTTACTGGACTGTTTCCACATTCTCCCTTATTTTCTTCCCTGAAGGACATATTCATATTATATACTTAATTTACTCTGATCCACATAACCCCCTTACCTTATTCTAGCTTAGAATAGTAGATCTTTGCAGCAAGATTTAAAACCAGACTTTCAGCATTAACTGCTAGAAGGTGAGAAACAGGTTACCAGATAATGAGGGATTATGGCACATTCCCTCTGTCTTAGTGCATGCATGAGAGCCAGGGTTCTTGGGGCATAAATTGACTTTGACAAGTAGGACCTAGTTTTCATGCATTCACCCTGTGAATGGGGCACTCTGGGGTTCTAGCTCCCTTCTTTCCTCCAGGCGTCTCCTCAGCTGAAATATAAATGCCATGTTGCCATTGAAATCTCTGCTGTGCAGGAGATGTTTCCTTCCCTTAAATCACGCCTAAGCAGGAGCTACTGAAATCCTAAGCTGGCTTCTCTAGCCTTGCCTACCTGGTTTCACCTACATTACTAAAGCCCTCAGGCCAATAACCACTTATCAAATAAAACATCAATTTGTACATTCATCCTGCTAAACCCATAACCTCTGGTAAAGTTATAGATGTCTATTGAAATCTGTGTGGTATTTCAGGATATGCCACTTGCACAGGTGATACAACTTTACTGGAATATATTTGGAGAACACTACCTCCAGATCAAACTGTTCCACTTCTAATGGTCAATTTGAGGTTTCCTGCATCAGGCTATCTAGAAGGCTTCCGGGAACCATTATGGGAATGGGGGGTTCGGGGCTCAGGCTCCAAAAATTCTCCATCTTTCTAAATTATTATTCATACTGACTGTTTTCCAAAAACGCTTCTTGAGCCTCGTTTTTATCATAAACAGGTAGAGCTGAGTTTCAGGCTTGTTGGACACCCAATTTTGGCTTAGGGCAAATATATTCTGCCTGTGAGATCTAGACCATGCAGCATGTTTAGGCCATGAGATTATTCCCAAAAGTTCAAGAGGAGTTAGGACTGAACTCACCATGACCTTACTGAACAACTCTACATCATTCAGGTTCTCATCAGTCACACAACCAGACTGGTTCAAGTAACGATAAGTCTCTGGCTCAGAGAGGGAGAGGCTCTCTGCAACAGAAGAAAAAGAGGCAGGAGAAAGACAACAATTTATTTAGCAATGAGCCTTTTAATTCTATGATCTTGATCTCCCCCAAAGTGTGTATGTGTACCATAGGGAGAGTTCCTCTGAACTGATTCCACATCCCTCAAAAGCCACACCTCGACAGTGAATGCACTGGGAAGGGGGAAAGAGGAGGGTATGATGTAAAAAGGCTTGCAGAGGGTATGCAAAATTATTTAGAACAGTCAAATCCCAAGATACGGAGCTGTAGAATTTCTCAATACTGAATTGACTCAGAAAAAAAAATCTATCTCAAAAAGTATACAGAAAAATAGTCTTAATTATACATATACAATAATGACCTCTAAATTAGGTATCATCACATGAGACAGAGTCACAGTCAGATTTCTGAAAACATCTTAGCGCTGAGCAGCAGTCAAAAGCCAAACATAGTTCAGTTCCTTTAGTTTTAGTAGGAACACAAAACCATATGTAAAACCAGAATTAGGTCCCTGTATGTATCTGTAGTGCAACCACATCTTAAATACTTTCTGCAGGTTTGATCCCCCATTTTAAAAAGAACAGAGGAGAACTAAGAAATCAATGGAGAAAGGAGACAAGGATGATCAAGACCCAAAATCACATTACAGATGGGGAAGTGAAGTAGCCCGGGACACCAGCTTGAAGAGGGAGATGAGGAGGAATTGCAGATCTGCTAAAGAAAATAATGTTTTGTATGTTTTCCCTAATAATCATAGTCCCCACTATTTTCCTTTGCTTTAGATTGATCTCTGAATTGACCCATGTGGCCATTCCTGTATATATTCCCTAAAACTGAAGCCCTGCTCCTTCCACTGTCAGGCCCATATCTTCCACCCAACTATCCTAACACACAGAGAATAAGAAATTCCCCTGTCCCTCAAAACCAGAGTGCAACGTAACATGTTTCTGCCTGCCTATCTGACCTCTTCAGCAAGACCATCAGTGCTCAGCAGTGCTTGGGACAGGTACACACAAATGTTGTTAAGGGGATTCTGTACTACACAGCAGATTCATCCACACCCTGCAGCTGCCACTTTCCCGTGTGCCCCCTTTCAGACCCACTTCTCCCTTCCCCATGTACTGAGCTATAAACCCTTTATTCAGACACTATACATGTTTTGGTTCTAGTCATTCCACTAAATCGTCGGTCTTTCTAATTCTCTCTACTATTATCTATACTGAAGGTTTGTTGTAAAAGTATGTCTGTCATCCAACCTTTGAACTCCTGAAACAGGTCCCATCAGCAATTGTATCAAGACTCTCTACCCTTCCTTCACCTCTAGCCAGTTTCATTACCTCGTCACTTTCCACAGACTTTTCCCTCCACCTCAGAATGCCTGAAGTGTCTTTTCTCATACAGCATTTCTGTCATCCTCAGCCTCTTTCTCTCAATTCCCCTTTCTGCTTCCCACAAAATCACCATATGGCCTTCAAGAAAAAGCTACATATCAAGTACCTGAAATATCCATGCTCTGACTTACACCTGCTTCACTTGCTGGACTGGAAAGAGGACAAAGCCATACTCTATAACATGCAATTACCTTTCTGCTCCCCGCTCACACCAGCTAGCAGAGCATAAAAGATGTGATAATTCCTCTCTCCGGGGTTCTGGTGTACCACTCTGTTCTGAAACAAAGAATACAAGAGTAGCAAGTAGAAAGAGACTGGAGTTGTGGTTGCAAAGAGAGGACAAGGATACAGGTAAATATCCAGGGCCAATGTACAAGAGGGGCTTCTTCCAGTTTAGATGGTTTTGTCTAAATAAATTCTGTATCAAGCTCTTGTCACATGTGGCTGTGCAACTGACCATGTGCTGACTTCTCTGTACTCAAGAGCCCGCACATGGACAAACTGAACCTGTCAGTTCTGGCACTGCTCCTCAGTGAGTTCCTGAGTCCTAAGTAAACTACATCAGAGCAGAATGCCCACATTTGGAGTTGTACCCCATATTCCTCTCTGTGGAATGAGTTTCCAGGTACTTGTTCTCTCCCTTTCCCCTCAATAAGCAGCTTTTTCTTGGGGTCTCTCTGTAATGCACAGAGTTTATCAAAGATAGGAGAAGAGGCTCTGATAAATACATAACAAACATTGTTCCTCTGCCTTATTTGGGACAGTTGCAGTTGTACACATAAGGAGCTAAGGCATACACATTGTGATGAAGATAGCATCATTCAGGAGGTGCTGCCACACCATACTATGGGAAGAGGGCTCACCCAGCAGTCAGAAAAGGTGATACCTACCTTTTCCAATAAATCTGAACAGCAAGTTAAGGAAAAAACATTCAAGTGGCACATGCACATATTTCTTGATGACTGACAAAGAATCTTCTAAACACACAGGGATGAACCCTGTAACAAGCGGCAAAACATTAAATAACTGACACTGTGGGAAGTAGGTGAAGAGTGGTCCTAAAAATCATCTCAGATCATCCTCTCAACTCATTTTACAAGGAGGTATGATGTGCCAAAGAAATATTTAAAAGGGCAGAGTGAGACAGAGCATAGGCAACCTAACAAAGGATGAGCCACATTAGGAACACATAGAAAGATTAGAGGCTACTCTAATCTGAAAGTCTATATTGCTCACAGCAAGTCTTGCATCAGTTCTCATTGCTTCTGCAAGAGACCACTATCTTTAATCTACTGACAGCACAGAGAGCAGAGACTAAACAATGCAAGCCTGTTATTTACAATGGTAGTAAATTCATCTGGCTGCTACTCCAGTGGAAATTGGTGTGGTTTGCAGTCAGCAGCAGCTTTGAAGATCACCATCAAGAAATGTAGCCAAGGCAGCTTTACCTGCCTCATGTAGATAAAAGATAGGTCTAAGCCTCTGGGAGAGGGCTCCATGGGCATACAGGGAAGAAAGTTGTCACGGCACAACATAATTTGACTATATCCAGTCTTCACTGTCCTTGTTGTCACCAGAACAAGCTCCTCATGGAAGAGGTCATGGCACCAAGCCTCTCAGACAACAAGGAGCATCTGGACGATGCTCTTAAGGCATACAATTTCATTTTAGGTAGTCTTGAGAGGAGCAGGGAGTTGGACTCAATGATCCTTATGGGTCCCTTCCAGTTTGAGATATTCTATGATTCTATGATTAGGATTACAAGGCCCACTGGAGATCCCAGCCCAAAACAGGGAGTCATAATTCTCTTCTGCATCCAAATATTTCGCAGAATATAGTGATTCTTAGTTTGGTCTCACTTTTGTCAATCACAAATTCATTGGCAGAGCTAACATAAAGCAATAATTTTATGGGGAACAGAAAGGATGCAATCAATGTGGCAGCAAATACCAGGGTTTTAAGAAACAAGTGTTGAGATTGCCAAAGTGAAAAGTCAAACTATGTCCATACCTAGTGCAGTACCTAGTTGAAAGGTTTCCAGAGTTAGGTGCTGCCGAGCCACAAAACAAACACTCATTCTCTCTTTAACTTGCAAATTTCCCCACAGTTATAAACTGGCTTTGAGAAACTGTGATGAGGGATTTCCTGATCCAAACTGAGCATCTCTTCATCTTCACTAACTCCGTCCATTTTTGATCCACTGAAGAAAAGGATACAATCAGTTACTCTGCCTCCCTGGATGTGTCCATGTTGAGAGAAGTGCAACTGGATGAACTTGCCAAAGCGGCTGGAGTTGTTGTTATAAACTGTCTTGGCATTTCCAAAGGCCTCCAGAATGGGGCTGCAGGAACAAGGCAATGAAGATATGATTAGTGGTGGGATATCATTAAAACAAAACATGTGCCCAGTCTTTTGACATTTGCACAGAGTGCTCTGCCACAAGAGATTAATTTGTTACAGCACCAGCCTGGACAAGCTGGGAGAGCTCAAGGGCAGGGAAGAATGGCAGAAGCAATTTAACACACTGCTAGATAGATTTTAAACCTTTGGGATTGGAGTTAATTAAATCAGTCCCCAATCCATATGGGCAGCTGGTGCTCACACTGTCAAGGGCATTCCCCACCAATGTGGCTTCAGCAAACAAAAGGTGGCAAGACCCAGCCAGGTTGTGTCCTTAACACAGCAGCATCCTGTGAATGGGACTGTATTATTTTCAGGATTTTCAGAAGCATCAGACATATAGGGCAAACACTCTGTAGCTTTAAACCACATACTTCTATATTTGTTCTACCTTTTTTATTTCTGCCTTTGAAAGAGAAAACAGTATAACACATCCATTAAAATTACAGGCAAACATCTTCAAACTAACAAACACAGTAATAAAATGATCTGTTTGGTACTGAAATTTGATACTGGAACACACAAGCCCTTGTTACCTAAATCTTGCTTAGGCTGATACGAGCCACATGGTTTCCAAGTACAGGGACTATACGCACATAACAGATTCGAAAGCTATATTCTAAGAGAGCCACATTATCCACTTCAGGAAAAAAGAAGTTGTAAAAAACCCTATCACCAAACATCAGAACAGGCGATAAATTGAAGAATTTTGTCTCCTGTCACCTTCCTGTCTTCAGGAGGTACATACGATGTAGAAAACAGTGAGTTGAAATGCAGCTTGGTTCTTGCTTCACAGAACAGTTAAAGGGAAAAGCCTAAGCCACTCAAACTGACACACTGAATCCAGGTTTAAAAATATTAATTTCTACAATTTAGACAATTCTAAAATAATCTGAAGGCCTGACAAGCAAGGAGTCATAGAGATGCTACAAGAACAGCCTGCATGTTGTCATGTCTAATTTTAAAACATACACAGTTTAAACAAAAATTATTACTGTTATTACCCTCAGAAGTATTGGCATTTAACTATCTCCATTGATCCACTGTGCAGTTCCACTGGAGACTGGGGCGAATATGGGATTATTTACAAGTTTATAAATATAGCATCAAAAATAATCACAACTACAGACACCACTGGAGCTTGCAGAAAGCTTCAGGTCTTGTGAGTGTTTGCTAAAGGAGAGCTAAGGTTGGGGGAAACACTCAATAACCTTCAGGAAAATTAAGGCAGTATTTTCGTAACTTACCTCTTGAAACAACCACTTCCAAGAAACAAGCATAAAAATGAAAACTGCTCTGTTACAACACATTACAACAATAGAAATGTCAGTTAGAGAAATCTGTGTGCACAGATCAGGAGAAGTTCCTTGCCCTGGAGAATCTGAACTCACAACTCTGAAACAAGCATGTAAATAAAGGACATTGCACAGGAATATCCCACTGAGCAAACCAATGCCAAGAATCAACCAATTTAATGGGGAGAGCCAGAAAAAGGAAGGACAGAGTTATGTTATGTGACTACCATAGTTGCAGTGAGAGTGCAGGAACTAGCCTGCCAATCTTTATGGCTGTAAATCATGTCAAAATAGGTAAGAAAAAACACAAGGGAATACCTTTACAGTTTAGTTTGGCAACGGGCTCATGTATATGAGTGCTGAAGTCTTTTAGACATAGGGGAGGAAATAAGCTGATGCATGTCTGAGGCTGGCAGCAGTTGCAAGGCAGGGCAGTGAGGGTGAGCTGGTTCAGTCAGGAATGAGGGCAGGTGCCTGGGCTGAGCAATCTGCCCATGCCAGCAGCACATCACAAGGTGGCACTTGATGCAGCAGTGAACTGTGAGGGGGAGCAGCACATCAGGAGGGGGATGCTGGCTGCTTGGCTGGATGAGGGCAGGGTGTGCTCCAGGATTCAAAATGATGGGGACCAGTTTCAGCAGAGCAGCAGAAAGCAAAGTCTGGAATTTAGAAATACTGCACCATATGCACTATTCAGTATTCATATGCATAGCTGAAGACAAAAAAGAAGATTCAAAGACTTGGGGGATGAATAACAGGAAAGGTGGCTATGCCGTCAGCAGTGGCACCCAACATGGAGAAGCAAGCAAGGAAAAAAGCTGAAAGTTAGCAGAATTTTTAATGAACTGATGGAGATTTTCAAGAAGGAAAACAGACCGAAACAACAGGGCCAAAGGAGTTTTCAGAGCCTGACTTATGAGAAATACACCAAGCCTGAATGTTACAACATGAGCAAGTGATAGAAAGCTGATGGAACCTTTGTTTGCAATGCTGTCTGAAACTGAGAAAGAATCCAGCATTGTTCCTTGGTATGTGCTGGGCTGCAAGCATGAAAATCCACCATAGGCCAACCCGAGGAGGGCCACTGGCAGAGTAAGTGAAGCTGAACCCCAAACACAGTAGGGGTTCAAAGTAGGCTTCATAGGAGTGGCAGCAGCTTCTTGGTCTGGGCCAGGCCTTCAGCTTCCTGTCTTCAGGAAAAAGGTGACAAATCAAATTCACTCTCTCACCTTGCACTAGAGATGTATACAGAACAGATCACAAGCTCTTACATCACTCCAGCTCACAGCTGTGGCATCTCACAGTCTCAGGAATCACCTATCCACCATCATAAGCTCTCTGGATCACTGTCAAGTTACCACTTAACTGCTAAGCATTCTTGAGCCTTCTAAGCCGCTTGCCTTAAAGCAGATTTTGCAGATCTTGAGTCATGACTGTACTGCACTTCAGAGCTTTTTACAATTTGCCCACATCCTTGATAAAATCTGCACACCTGCAAAGTATAAATCATCAACAGCAGTCTCTCGAGCACCAGGTCCAAGGGCAACAGCCCTTCTGCTCAGTGCTGCTCTGCTTATAAGGACCCTGAAACACACAATGCTCTCACAGCTGCCATACTACACACTGCAGGTCTGCTTAGGGTATTTTCATCACAGTTACCTGTAGCTTTTCTGCATCACCATCTTCCAGGAAACATTCCTTCTCTCTACACGCTGAGCCCTGAAATATGCCACTTGCATGTGAGTCACTTTCACACAGATAGTTCAAAGGATTCCAACTTACTCTTATTAGATCCTGTTGCAGATATCTGATTTACTCCTCTGGAGGTTTCTGCAACTATCACAGGCTCCAGCTAGGACCAGCCTGCAATCTCAACTTTGACAATACCCCCAGCAAGGTTCTCCAGTCATAGGTAAGACAGTCTTGTGCTGAGAAATTTTGTTTAATTTATTAAATAGAATTCAGGTATTAAAGGAGGAAACAAACAATTAAACAGCCACTTAAGTAAACATTCTTTCTCCCTCTTCCCCAGGCTTACCTAAAGTCAAACACCTATTGACCTCCTTTTGTTAGTCTCAGCT
Source organism: Empidonax traillii (assembly GCF_003031625.1). Taxonomy (NCBI): domain Eukaryota; kingdom Metazoa; phylum Chordata; class Aves; order Passeriformes; family Tyrannidae; genus Empidonax; species Empidonax traillii. The sequence continues at coordinate 627,337 of NW_020955198.1, forward strand.
TTCATTTTTACCTCAGTTTACACCCAGTCCCTCAAAACTCCCCCAAGGCAGCACAGGAATCTGGGGTCACACACACAGGACCGCTTCTTTCTGTCACTCCTTGCTTCCTCATTTTCTCTGCTTCTTTTTGCCTCTTACTGCTTTTCCTCAGCTGCACTTTGCTTCTTCAGGTTTTTCTGAAACTTTTTTCCTTCATGTCCCTGTTCCAGTGTGGGTCACCTCTCCCTCAGGGGTGTCCCTGCCCTTGCATGGACCATGGTCCCTCAGGGGGGTCAGGACCTCTTTTGGCATGAGGAATTTCCCCAAAGCATGTCTACATCTCCTCATGGTTGCTGACTTCTCTTCCAAACATGTTTGATCCAGATGCCTTCCCTGCCTGCCTGATGCCCTGCCAAGGTTTAGGTGGGTGTTGGTTGTTCCCTGGTGCCAGCTCCAGTCGAGACCAGTTGTGACCACCTGGGGCCCCTTTCAGCTTCCATGGATGTTCTCCATGATATCACTTGCCTGGATATCAGGAGAGCTGCAAGGAGGCCCATGGGACCCCTAGGGCAAGACATTCCAGCAGCCTGAAACACATGGAGGCAGAGGAGAGCAGGGGCAAATGGAGACCAGAAGTCAGAGCATGACAGAGACTTGCTGTGAGGACATCCACAACTGAGAGGTAGAGCATTAATTCTCTGGCTGCCATGCACACCCTATGTTGCTGTTGGAAAGAAGCCTAATCCATCCATAAACATCTGGGAGAGCAGCCAGGTGAGGTATCCCAGCAAGACCGCAACCTTCGCATTTCCTTGACGTGACACCATTCAGCTCTGTGATCCTCACTGCTCAGGTCTGGCTCCATCCATGGCCTGGCTACCCAGAAGGCAGAGCCCCACAAAGGCAGGGCCTCCCCCAAAGGCAGGCTGACTCAGCACGTTTGGTGCCCATGAGGGTGGACTGTACCTGCTTTCCAGGATGGCTTCTTCCACGCAAGTGCTCTTCTCACACACAGGGGCCCCAAGGGAGGTCTGGCTCATGGCTGACAAGAATTTCAGCAGCAACTTGGTGCTCTCAGTCTTTCCAGCTCCACTTTCTCCACTGCCAGGAAAAAACATACATTCCATTCACAAATCCAGGACAGACAGAGCTGATGACCATCCCACCCATGGCACAGAAGAGATCTCTAGAAATAAACACACGGCATCTCTGCTGTGACAAGCAGGAATCAGGCAAAGGTAGGAAGGATGGTGTGGATATTTAGGCAGATGCCAATGAAAATGGAACAGCGGGAGCAAGGTGTGATGCAGCGAGGGAGTAGCCGGTTCTTCATTTCTAACCTTATCAGAACACACTGGCTGTCATGACGCTTCCACAAGCAGCAGTAGCACTCGTTAGCGGTGGCGAAGATATGGGGAGGCAGCTCACCCAGCCGGTGCTGTCTGTACAGATCTATGGCATCCACACTGTACAGACCAGGGATGGGTTTGTAGGGATTTACTGATGCCAGGATGGAACCAATGTTTGTCTAGGGGGAGAAAAAAAAAAAAAACACAGCAAGGAAATAAGGCTCCTGAAAAAAAAAAAAATCATGACAAACCCAGACCCTGAAATAACTCATGGTGAAGGGAGAAAGCCTAAATAAGGATGTTGAGCTTTGGCAGAGAACTCCCCAGTTTGGCAAAAAAATGTCAAACCCCAGGGAAGGGGCTGCACAATTGGGTATGGAAGAGGCACTCTGAATTTTGCTGCTTTACAATATAACATTCTTATCCTGTTATCTTTGCTAAATTAAGCTTATACAATTTAAGAACATGAAGTCATCTTCATACCCAGCTACCTTGCTGTGTTTGAAGCTGAACAGCACAGCCAGGACTGAAGGAGTCTCAGGAGTCTCACCTTCAATGCCCCTACACACACAGAGTCTTAAGTGGAGGGGGCTTGGGAGGGTTCGAGAACCACCTCAGCAAAGAGACAGACACACACACATACACACACGTGCACATACATGTGCAAAGAACCACTAAAGCATACAATTTTTCTTCTGCTGAAAAATGCTGTTTGGAGCAGCTTAAATCGTTTTGTGAACCAAATCAAAATTGACAGCTGAAGGTGAAGCTCTGGATTTCAAGTCAAAACATTTCTACATTTTCTAAACATTTAATTTTGAAAATATTTATTTTGAAAATCTCACACTTCAAAAAAAGAGGTAGTAAGGTTTAAAATAAAATACCCAGAGCCCAATATTGAATTTCAAATCTATTATATTGTGAAGTCAGAAGGAAATTAATTTTGTTTTTTAGGGCATGACTTTTTCGGTTCAGCCAACCAGCTCAAATCCAGTTATTCTCAGAGCTGCAGAGCTCAGAGCAATGGTGCCATCTCTCTCCTAACAATGGCTCTGTAGTATGGTCAACATCCATCTTAAATCCTGCTGCTAGAGTGGTGGCCTCCCTCACAAGGACATCTTGGACTGCTCTACTCCAAGAATACCCATTCTTAGCAGAGGAAAGACTTAGATTGCTGCAGTAGGTGCCAAGCTTTGTGGTAAGGCATGACATCTAGTATTATTTCCAAATCATGAGTCACCACATACATATAAAAGCATTTCAATGCATCCACTGGAGAAGCTGTAAATGAAACGCTTGGTGACAAGAAAGATGCATCCTGCCAAATGAAATCTGGGGCCACAGCAATGCCATGCTCTGAAGCCAGAAGCCAAATGGATAAGATGCTGTAGTCACCAAAATATTTAAAACTCATTTATTAAAGCAGCAATCAGAGATCATCAGGGGGATAAAAAGTCTCCTATGCCGAATTGCATTATCAGTATGAACAGGCTATGATGGAACAAATCCTGAGGATCCTCTGACATGGACCTCTGTGGGCAGAAATATAATTCATTGGTGATAAAAGCAATAAGCAAGCAGATGAGCTTTGGCCAGACGGGTAGAGGGAAAGAAGAAAGTATTAAGTGAGAAAACATGGACTGGGGACAAAGCCTTTTACAAGCAGTTGAGGAACAGACATTGTCCAGAGACTACAAGACAGAGATGTTCATTCTAACTCTTCTCCCAGACCTTCAGAGCATCTTCTCCTCTCAGATGTTTCATTTTGTATTTCCCATTCTAGTTTCAGCTCTCCCAAGGAACAGAAATCCTTTCCAGAGAACTTCTGGAAAGTCCTTTCCAGAACTTCTTCCAGTACAGCCATCTCTTTCAAAGGTGTTTCTAAGAAACTGCTCCATCTCCAGTTGCAGTCTCCTCATCCCTTATCGACAATTTCTATCCACAGTTTTTAACAGCAGTAGCATTTTGCATGAACTATGTACACATCAGCTACTCTATCAGCAGAGAAGTCTCCAAAGCAGGACAAGCTGCATGTGGCATGTCTGCTTCTCAAGACAATAAATCCTACTTGGCTCATTAGGCATGGCATTGCTCAGGACAGCACAAAATGGGGCAGTACAGCCCCTGGCTTATTTATAAACCACTCACACTGTGTTGGGTCTACTTTTATTAAAGAATAGAGGAATTGCAAGAATGAAGAGGGGAGATGCACACCTAAAACAGACTGTTGCTGTGCTCACATAATGTCCTTGAACAGTTGGGTAAGAGCTTGAATAGTATTATGTGGAAAACAAGAGGTACTGTTGAGCTGATACTGCTGTAGTAAATCAACTACGGTTATCACACTAGTTATCACACTAGTCTACATATACTGCTACTTACACTCCCTATCAGAAAGAATCACCTTTAGGAGCTCATGGTAGGATGCCTCCAGGCATCCAGCTCAGAGCTGCACTTTTTCACAGCAGCTGTCCACTCCCCGTTCTCAGTTGTCCATCCTCTCATTAACTATTTTTATTATTAGGTACTTATTTTTAATGCTAGTTATCAGTATTCCAGGTTACACATTCCTTCAAGTGAACTTTGTTTTCCAGAAAATTATATTTCTCACCTACGTCTGATCTCTCCAATTTTCTTCCAAGTATTTTTGTCGCTGACTGATAGGCATAACTCCTCTCAGCACAGCTTCAGTTGCAGCTTTAGGCTACTGTTTTCCATCTGTGGAGATCACTGAGGATGATATTAAATGAACTGCAGCCCTGCACCATTCATGGTATTCACAGAGCACTGCAAGTCATTAGGTGGCACTACAGTTGACATTCTCAATTTCTGCTTGAATGAAAACTATATGGAGCTGGGCTACACCAAAAAATCAGAGTGACATTCATGCACTATGCAAAGGCAAAAAATGAGGTGTAAAGGTGTTAAACTTTAACACCTTTATGCACGGATGGAGAAGGTACAGAACTAATGCTGAATAAGAGAAGGAATGACACATCAGAGCTAGAGGAGAAGCTTAAGGAGATACAACTGCTGTGAAACTGTCCCAGTGCTGGTGTTGGTGGTGTTTCTGGTACAAGGCGCAGATAGAAAAGGGAGAGAATCCTGCCTTGCATATTAAGATGTGAGGAAGAGGAAACAGGAGGGGTAAATCCAAATGGGCCAAGAGCTACAGAGACACATAGCATGTGTTAAACACAGGATAAGAACAGCAAGGACATGGGACATCAAAATAGTGTGTGCACATGGGTACTGCCATAGGGTCACAAGGGCTGTGTTGATACTCAACAGGCAAGGGGGTCTACAGCAAAAAAAAAAAAAAAAAAGAAAAGAGAGAATTTGCAGTCTCCTCTGCATCCAGTGCAGGAGATGGTTCAGAAATAGGGTCACTTTACTGATAATTTCCAGGAATACAGGTGCATATGGCCTGGTTGCCTTGATAACAGTTGCTATGCAACACAGAAAGAGATTTACATTTTTTCTGTCATAATCTGAAAAACTCTGTGTGCACATAGCATGGACAAGGAAGGTAAGAATAAAGCAAGGTAAGGCAGTCTTTGTAATACATCCTTCTCGTCCTCTCCAAGTCTCACAGAGCAGTCTGCCATCCCAGCACTCCAGGGATGCCTCGTCCCAGGTGTGCTTTTCCTCACAAGTCCCTTTCCTGACACCAGTCTCCTTCCTGAGGGCCTGAGAGGGAAATCAGGAGATGCTTTGAGTATTCATCTGTGCAAGGAGAGCAGAGCAATTAAAAAAAAGCACAACTGCATGTAAAAGCAGAAGAATTAGACAACAGGTTTGCATTCATGTTTTGGAAGTTCTTCCATAGATGCAAAGAGGCCCCTGTGGTAAGGGTAGCATCTCACAGGGATGATGGAGCTGGCAAGGCAGAAAACCCCCTCTAATTCCTATCCACATGAAACAATACTCAAAAAAATGAGGCTAACATCAGTATTTCACGTGCAAAGTGGCAGCCCTGAAGCTAAACAAAAGAAAATTGGCCAGAAGGGATGTGGCCCAGCCTGGCACTTACATAGATGTTACCCTGTTGGTAACGCTGGTGCAGGTTAAGCAGGATGGCAGCTTCATGCAGATCTCCCAGCATGGACATGTCTTCTACCCCATCAACGCTGGTCTGGTGCATTGGCAAGACCTTTTCCCTGGAGAGAGAGGCCTTGGGGTACTGGAACACCTGGAAGAATGGGGAAAAGGACAAATAAGGTCATGATATCTGGGCACATGGTCTGATCTCCTACCAGAAACATGCACCTTTATACTTTGGCACTGGAAAAATGAAATGAGTAAGGCCCAGACCTGCTCCCTATTTGTAGGGATCCTTACTTTTCTTGGCATCTTTCCGTTCCTGTCCCTACCTATTAGAGCTCTTTAGCCAGAAACCATATAGCATACTTCCTTCTTTTGCCACAGAGTCAATCACTATGGATGAGGATAAATCAGTGCAAGGTTACTTGACTTCCACTGAAATCTCCTTATCAGGAACAGGACACCAGCCTCCAGATGCACTAGGCTGGACAGGTATTACACATCCCACTCATGACTGTGAATATTGATGGCAGCTGCTCCCATGAGACCAGGAACAGTCTTTCACAAAAAACACAGGTGGGATCATGTCTCTGACTGTGGGGAAGTAGAGGCAAAGCTTATTTACATTCCAGGTTTGGCCCTGCATTCTCTGTAGAAGCAGCCAGAGAGCATGTGGGAGAGGTTATAATGTCAAGAGCAAAGGAAAGCAAAGCAGATGAGAAGCCAAATAAAGTAGTGACATCCTCTGTGTGTGCTGGCATGTACGTATATGATACAGCTTTCAAAATATTTGTACAGTGACACCTATTAAATTCTATCACTGCTCTGGGAAGTACCCATTTTTCTCTCTGTGCAGTTGCACTCTTCTTGCCTCAATTGCTGCACCCTTCTTCCTGTTAGAGCTTCCTCCTCCTCCTCAACAACCCACTCTTCATTTATCAGGTCACCTTCTTCATTCCCTTTCAACACAGCTGATATTATGTGGCTGTTCTACTCCACCACAGGCACATCCCAGCCCTCCTTTCCTCCTCCTCAAGCACGATGCTGGCATTTCACAAAAGTTATTTCAGTTGCTTCCTACTCTTGGATTCAACCATGTGCCATCTCCCACCCAGCATCCAAAGCTGTTCTAGATGGTAAGACCCAAGATAGAGATGGGAGACTTCATACAGGCAGCCTAGAGAAGGAAACTGGTAACCCTTCCAAAGAAACTTGGGCTTTTCCTTCCCTTCCGGGGCTCTGGTCTCTACCTCATTTCTATCCCTGCTTGTCAGCCCTCCTGGGTGCCAGCAAGAAACTGACAGCCTCCGCAGAGAACGAGCCATGATCTGTAGTGTTGATCTAACTGGTTTCTCCTGCCTGCTTTTCTGGTGTGCTCAGGCTGCCGTAACTGCTAAGGAGAGGCCATTCCTGCAGCTGCAGGCAGCAGACAGAATGAGGTCACCCTGCCCCCTCCAGCAAGCCGCCCTTGCGAGTCCCTTGCAGGGTGCTCACGCTGCAGCGCGCTGCAGGTGCCCAGCAAACACCCCTCCTGGGCTGTGAGCCAGTGCAGGGCAAGAATAATCCAGCACAGCATCCCTTTATGAGATTTCCATGATGCCTGCACAACCGAAACAGCAGCTCTGTTCCTGGAAGGAGTTGGGGAGAAGAAGCAGGCTCACTCCCCCAGGGGTGTTCATCTCATGTCTGCCCAGTCGCACCTAATGTGGCAAGGGCTTGGTATCTTCCACTGGCAGACTGCCCCACAGCCCAATTTTTTTCACCAGCCAGGAGGCTTTCAAAAATACATAATTCATGTTCATGAACAGTGTAGAACAAAGCCCAGTCCAGAAGACAGGCTCTGTCTCCAAGCCTCTCTGGTTATTGCCACACCAGTTCTGCACCTGGGTATCAGAGGGGTATGGCTGCCAGCAGCAGGACACTCTGCTAGCATGGCCTGAAAAAAAAACACTTTTTTTTTTTTTTTTTTCACAGCAGAGACCTCAGGCACTTTCACAAGAAAACTGAAGGAGCAGGAAGGGATAATGGGACAACTAAATTCAGGAGAGAGTACAAGCTGCAGATGCGTAACATGAACTGGAGTCTGTCAGGAACAAAATCACTTCCAAACCATGAGGCAGCAAACGACCCTGGTTCTCTCTTCTCTGCTGACTTGGACTAATTTTGGAAGGGGACAAGTCAAAAATGGCATGACGTGATCTTTCCTTACATCTGCCTGGTACTTACTCAGTTACCACTGCTTTGTCAGCCTTGTGGCCCTCTGGGCCAGAAGAGAAACATTAAGAAAACATTTAGAGAAAAAGCTGAGTGGACAAGAGTCCTAAAAGATATCGGACAGCTGGCAGCACCTATGCCAAGAGGCTGCTGTGCACAAAAAGTGATGGGTCAGAGCTTGTTTCCTTGCTCCTGTGGACAGTGTGGTAGAAAATGGAACCCTGAAGAGCAATAGGAGTCCTAAATACACAAGTAAATGATTAGTAGAGGTTAGCTAATCATCTGTTAAACCTGTCTTGAACCACTTGGTTAGTGTTATTCAGTCATCCCTCTCTAGAAAAAGTCTGGTCCAATATCCATAAAGAGTTAAGCTTTGTGCTAACTGCTCTGGCAGGACTGCAGCAAAGGTGTATTAGGAGCATTGATTTCGGTACCCTCTGGACAGGAACACTGCAGAGGTGAAATATATTCCCTGGAGGAGCAATCTGATGCCACACTGACATCCTAGCTGAGGCCAAGATGTCACCTGTTTGTCACTGAGGCTGCAGAGGTTCACATAATGCCCTTGCACATCACTGCACCTCTAGCAGCTCACCCTTCCTCAGGCAGAGGCTGGGGCGTCCAGTCCCACTGAGGTTTGGGAGGTGATGTCTCCGTGTCTCTGCAAGGCACTTGTGACATGCAGGAGAGTTTTCAGATCTTCCCTGCACCAGGAGAAAGCTGACAATTAATTTGCTCTCTGCCCTCCAGAGTAGAGAGGAGTTTCCGGTCTCTGTATCACCAACCGGCTGCAGGGATCATCCACTGTCCTGGAGACAGACACGTGGTGTCATGGTTTTTTGTTCCCAATACTGTGTCAAAGTGGCTTTCTTCAAGGAGTTCAGAGATTTGAGACACAAACAGGATGATGCTCCACTCTTAGAGCTCCAGTAAGGAAGCTTTTGATACCCTACAGCTCACTCTGGACCCTTCTAGCAATGTGCCAGGAGAGCAGTTTGGAAGATCCTCTCCATCATCCTGCTACAGGCAAGGTATGCTAGGCTGTTATTCAGCACTACTGAGCTGAATACGATAGCTGATTTTTCCTGAAGCAAGTGAGAAGTCAGACAAACTGATCTCTCAGCAAAGTTGCCCCTGGAGTTTCCCTTTTCCAACAAGCTAATATGTAAAACACAAAGTTACAGCTGTCAATAAGCAAACGTTTCTTATTTGGGAAGGAAAACAATCAGCTTTCAGTCTAACAGGCACCTCACGACACAGACAAAGACTTCTACTCTCTCCCCAGTGAGAAACTGATTTTGCCTCAGGTTTAGCCCACAGTCAGAACAAAATGACCGTGACACTCTCCAAGCCCCTGCAGTGGTCAAGAATAAAGCAAAACCTGGCCAGCAAAGAAGCAAAGATGAGATTGCCAGCCCTGCTCACCAGGCTCAGCAAGGAAGAATGATTCCTTCTCAAACTCAATTCCATCCATCAGTGCCACCCTGAGCACATAAACAAAGCTCCCACCTGGCATCCAAATTATGTTTATCCATAAAGTATTTGGCTACTTTGTCTGTATCATGGTTTCAAATCTTATCTTTCATAAGGATTGGCTCTTCCTTTCCTCCCAGGAAGACACATTTCTGAAGGATTTATTGCTCAAGGTGTTTTTAAGGAAGTGAAAACAAATTGCAAAAGCTTTGAAGGAGTGGACTTCTTACCTTAGAGCTGCAAGAGCTGCAGGTATGCTGGGCCACAGCAAACATGAGGACAACTAGATTTAGGTGTCCTAAAAATCAGAGGGATCAACCAGCCCATTTAACCCAAAGTGAAGAAGTTTTTACCTGAGTTTTCACCTGGGGTAGCCAGTCCCTCCTACAGGTATGAAACAATGGAAGTGGCAGGCAAGGGAAGCACATAGGACAACTATTGTGGGGGGCACTGAACAAGGAAGCCCTTTAATGATCACCATGTGCTTTTGCTGCGTAAGTCATGAAGCACATGCTCCTTCAGCATAGTGGTTTCTTGTTTCATGGGAGAAAAAACCCCCGAATCCAGCTTTTTTTTACACCTGTGAGTCACCCAGCATCATCCTGTGCCTGTCTTCTGCCTGTCTATATACAGGACACAGGTTGGCAGTGGGTGCACCCCCTTAAATGGCTCTAAGGTGGGATTTCTGGTGTCCTTTCAGAGGTGTCAGGTGGGTTTGGAGGATTTTACAAGGCCACAGCAGCATATCAGAAGAGCCCATTGTTTGCTGTCCCTCCAGAGGCTGCTGCACTACCTGTGATCCCTTAAAATGTGTTAGTGACTATCTAGCACTTCCAAAAACAAGGATCCCCAAGGAGGAATTTGAGAGATTACAGTAACCAGATGAAAAAATTGTGTTTGCTAGGTGAGCTTCCATCTCTAAGAAACGAAACAGTCTCTTTAAAAAAGAACTACTTGAAATCTAGCCCTTTCAAAGCAAGACTGAAAAATATGACAGTCCTACCACTGACTCCCCACTAACTGGAGTCCTAAATCCCCTTTCCCCCTGCACCCTCCTTTGTTTGCCAGGTAAGAGGCTGAAGAAAACCTGTCCATTTTTCTGTAACAAAGCAGCCACCTGCAGAGCCCCATTCAACAGCACAGCTGAGCAAATCTAATTGCTCACTGCTGGAGGGCACAGTCCTGCCAGCTTCCCCATCCTCCTCCGAGACCAGGCACCAGTCTGACTCACCAAGAACCTCCCTGAAGGCAATGTTAGCAGGGTTAGCCAGTCGAGCTGACTCACTGAGGACTTGGACGATCCCCAGAGATCCCTTCCTACCAATATTCCACGAGCACTACAGCAGATGCACCAGGGAACCACGAGGAGCACAGGGCTGGAAATCAGGCTGGAAAGAGGCTTGTTCCTATCACTGTCAGAGAGCTCTGCTATCAAAGCCTGGTTGCCCTGCTGAACTGTCCTGTGCACCTCTGCTGCATTCACACCACTGACTGACACGGGGAGCCCACTGCCACGTGCCCCTGACCCAAAGGGCTGATGGCAAAAGCTGCTGAAGCAACCGGTGGTGAACACAACAGCTCTTACAGTGGCACAGCTTGCAACAAGTACATCCTGGCAGGAAGGACCGCTTAGTTGGTGGAGCTGCCTCCTTCCCATGAGCATTTAGCCAATACAATGGTTTTGCTAGGCCGTGAATGCAACTCCTTCAAAGATGACACAAAGAAAACCAAGAAAAGTGAGGTGGGCAGACAAATGAAGAACAATTTTCTCTTTTTAACCTTTGTTAGACTTTTGGCATAGTTTGTAACAGGGCCCGGTCACATTTCAGACAGAATCACAACATTTCAATTGATACATTTCAACATGACGGTCATGCACAACCAAGAAGTCCATCTTGCAACTTGGCATAGGCTACAGCCTCATGCAAACTTCACTTACCGTGCCATAATCTGAGGTGAAAAGCACGTTTCCATCGGCACACAAGCCAACAGTGCATGGCTGCAGCTGGTCCTGCTCCCGCAGCCATACCCTGGCACCCTGCAAAAACCAGAAGACCTCCCATTACAAAGAGCTGGAGCCTGTCAGATCTGCACATGGGGTTCAAACACCCAGGGAAAGCTGGCAGAAACTGAATTATTCAGAGGTTGCTTCCAAGCTACAGATGCTTAAAATTTTTAAGTAAGTGGTACTTACTTTTTCAAAGAAACCAGTTTTGATTTTTTTAATGTAACATGAGCAGAAGTAAAGGCAGTTTTACTCAGCTTCATGTGGAAACCAAAGGAAAGAAACACCAATTTTTTTATAGAGAGTGTCTTGGAAAGACACAGACACACAGAATAGTGGGTTTGATTGTCTAAATATTTTCAAACTTGGAATATCCGGTCATTAAAAGTCATGCTACAACAATAAAAATAGAAAATATAAATAAAGCATGTTTACAATTTCATACACTCACGCATCATTGTAAGTCAAAATGCTTTCAGAAATCATCAGGGCACAGCTAAGTAGATATGTTTACAAACTCTTGCAAAAGTTTCCTTTGGTAAATGAAGTAACTTGAGTGTTTCTCTGATGTATTCATACACTGATGTATATATGATGGCCCTGATGTCTGATGTATATATACACTGATGTTTATATGGTTTCACATACACTACAACATCCTAAACTGCTCAGTGTCTTTCAACACAAGTCTAAGCAAAAGGCAGATTTCTGGTAACATATACGAAGGGATATGCAGGGCAGTTAAATCTCATAGCTTGCCTACCAAAATAGTAGGGAAAATAAGTTTGCTGGATTGGCCTCTTCTGCCCTGTCTGCCTGTGGGACCTGGTACAAGGGAAAGAGCAGGAGAATGAACGCAAATCAGGGTGAGCATGACCTGCAATTATGCAGAATTAGGGAAAACATCACATTTCAGTTACAGCAAACTAATCAGTTCCATGTCTTCCCATAGAAATCACATAAACGCTGCTTAGACAAGTATTGCGAAAAATCCAAAGTGCTCAACTGTTGAGTTATATTAAGGCCATCCTGCCTTTCATCGATTCACAGACCTACTTTCTTCCTAATTTTTTTTCTGCCCCTAAGTTATTGATTATGAAAGCCCTTCCTACCCTCTTAATCCCATCAGCACCATTAGCTCTTTGCTTGTAGGCTTATCGTGTTTGAAGAGATGGAATAGTATTTCTATATTACATTATACAGAATGTGGAATGCTAATTCTATTTTTAATGATTTGTTTTTAGTTTAGGTGGTTTTTTTTAAACTACTTTAGCCACTTTAAACACTTTAGTACCCTGGATTTTCCTTATTGTAGAAGATACATCTATTGGCCAACCTACAGTCCTTCCAATACAGGAACTGAGTTTAATGACATTAAAAAAGGCCTACATAATTCTAGCTTTACTGTTGTGTTCTGGTCTAGAGTTTCCATATCAAGCAGATTAATTTCCCCTCACCAAGTGAATGAAAAGCACCAGCACATCTGATCAGCACCTAAACCCACAGGTGGTGTGCAAAGATCACCCCCACCATTGACAGCGACCAGTAGCAACAGAAAAAATATAATCTTATGTTACAGATTCAAGTTTCAAGATCCCAGAGAGCTGGTATAAACCATGCATTGAATGCAGAATTTGAGGAACTATATAGAGGCCTTTGTGACATCCTCTTACATTTTCTGAAACTCTTGATGCTTGAGACAAAATGTCCTGAGGCATCTAGGCAAGACATTGCTGTTGAGAAATCATCCATTTCCCAAATCACATTCTGACTATTTTGCATAAATATATGAACAGCAATATGTGTTAAAAGATGATATTTTTTCTATTTTCACCAAAGAGTCCTACTAGCACCACAGTACAGAGCAAAGAGTCAGAGAAGAGCAAGGCTGTGTCTAGAGTTCCCAACTGGGAAAGTGGGATGAAAGAAAACCTTTTCTAAGACACTTAGTGTAAATATCCCCAACAGTGCATTTCAATGCCTTCAGACATCAGTAACTCAGGATTGCATAGATGAGAGCATGAAGCAAGTGCAATTTAATAAGGAGGCAAGCCTGCACCCTCCCATTCATGCTGCACCCCGATGCCATGGCATGCATGCCCCACCCCCCCATTAGGAATGTGTCATGATGACAGCACCTTAAATGGTCTGCCCCTGAAGACAAGAGGGTCCAGGTTACACAGACTTTACGCTCCCTGAGCTCGGAAATAAATTTCGAGCTAGACGCAGTTGCTAATCTGACACACAAGTGACACTCCATGGGTATGGACATGTTATTTTAGATACCATTTAGAGGGGAAAAGAGGGGAGATAGACAATGGGATCATTCTGGTATCTTCAACACATAGAAATTATCTGAAAGTCCAGTCCTTTCCCAGCAGAAGTCCATGTGCAAAAGCACTGACAAATATTCCGAAAAGGAGATGTAGTTCTTTTATACAATACTGCACAAACTTATGGCAGATCCTTTTGTGTCCTGCTAAGGACTAGAAGGCAACACGCTGAAGCTACCAGGCACTGTGGCATTTCAGCTGCCCAGAACTACTTACTTCAGTTTACTTTGATGTTGCAGCTGTTTCTACAACAGCAATTGCCTCCGCCTAGCAGAATAAATTCACCCAGTTATGTTGTTTCCAAAAGGAACATCATGCTGATACAGCCAGAAAAGGAACCACAAAGCAAATAATTATTGTAACTTCTGCCCAGCATAGCTCCCATTTCCTGGAAGGCCAAATTTGTTTTAGTGCATCTCCTTCTACCAGCCCTTTTTTCTAAACATGAAATTCCCCAAGGAACTTTGACTAAATACAGAAACAGATGGCGACACCAAAGAGACTGCCCTCTCTTCACTCCCCTCTCCCCCAATACCACACATCTCATTGATCAGTTGAAAGGATTAAATTGAGCAGAAAACTTCCATGAACTGCCAGTCAGCAAGGCTGAACTTCCATGGGAGAAGCAAGGGCACTAGCACAGAGCAGTGCCCTGCACTGCAGAGCAGCGACCTGCCAGCTCTGGGGGGTCCCAGCAGGCAACACAGAGGATGGTAACGCCCTGCTCTACTAGTACAAGAGTAAAAACCCTTCAGCTTTCAATCTGGGATATACAAGGTCTCACCCTCATCCAGAGGCAAAGTAGTTTAACAAAGTGAAACAGGCAATCACTGATTTGAAAAGAACACCTTAATAGACAGTGTCGGAACATCAACCAGTGATGAGTTTGTGTAACCACTTCAAATAAAATACAGCTGGCTGAAAAGTGATCATACAGTCAACTCAAGCCCCTTATATAATGAGAATAGCTCATCCCCTCCCAATTCTTCTTCTACCAGGAGTTTATTAGGGGTCTTGCTTTGATTTTACAGGCAACAACAACAGCAGGAACTGAAAGGAATAAAGTAGTAATGTACCAGAGTTCCTATATCAAGGGGAGGTCACTCGGATGTTAAACAAACTCTGAGACCAGCATCCTCATTCCTATCCTCAGCGACAATCTGTCCATGAACTGGCCTTGCCACAAAGTGCGTAGCAAAGCACAATCTTGAAAACTGATCCCATACCATGGGGTTATAATTCAGAAAATAAATTTGCTTGCATATAAGGAGCAGTGTTTCATCAGTACTGGCTCCCTGTCACACCATGATGCCTTCCACTATGGACAGTAAACTCTAAGATGTCTTTTTTTTTTATTCGCATAATATGATCCTAGAGTCAGAAATAAGTAACATTTCCTGGTATTCATGATATCAAGAAATCACTGGAAGCCACAGATTTATTTGGCCTTCTATGCCGTTTTTTACAAGTCTGAAACCAGAAGTTCTGTCTTACATTCACATGCCTGTATCTGCATCTCAGCAGATGCAGTAAACTGTGTGGGCAGGGAAAGAATAAGGGAGATCTTGCATGATGTACCCAGGAAATGGGCATAGAGGCAGATGGCAGTGCACAACCCTTACTGCAGTAGACATTAGAGTGTGTAGACATCAGCTACATCTTCCTCATCAGTTATTCAGCTACTGAAGGCAGCAAGGTAAGCTCCAGAGAACAAGACACTCTGTGGCCTCTCTAGAGCTTCCCAACCCAGCAGGAGGCACATTCAGAGATTGACATGAGAAAGCCCCTACTCCACAACTATACCACTCTTCAGAAACAAGTTATCATATTCTGTTCTTATTTGTGTATTCTGGACTACCCTTGAATCTCCATGTTCTCCCAGGATATTCTCTCTCTTCTGGAAATGGTTTCTTCCCATGCACAAGCAGGAATGAACTACCCCAGGTAAATTTGATGAGAAGGCAGTGCTGCCTCCCTCCAAGTGCACTCAGACATGCCATTCCTCCTTGTGCACAAATCTACACAACTCCCAGGAGTAACATGCTCAGCAGGGGCTACAACCAGAATGGCTGCATCAATTTTCCAGGGGTTATTCAAGAGAGGAAAAGCACTTTTGGTAGGAAGACACCTTTCAGTGTATGAAACAAGCATACAACTGTCTGCTATTTCCATTACAGGATATTTTTAATGTTTTCTTTGTGCATGAACATGGCTGTCTCAGCCTCCAGATCTATCTACAAACACAATCCTGTGACAGGCTCTTGCAGTGCCTAGATTTAGGTAACTATCCCCAATCAGCCATTCTTCAAGGGGCAGAGGTGTCTCAAAAAGGTACACCCCTGTACTGAGAGTCTGAGACAAAAATCTACATAGGTGGTGGAAGTTTTCAAGTGTAAGTACTACATACATAACATACCTTTGTCCTCCTAGCACACTGAGGCTGTTCAGTGGGTGTTGGGCATCCAAGCCTTGTGTTTTTCCTGGCGATGGATCTACATGCTCCTAGGCTTGGAAAAGACTCTCCTTGCAGCATTGCGCTACGCCAGCTCTCTTTCCTCAGTGGGCTTTGCGGTTGTAAACCACGAGGCAGAGACTGGGCTAGAAAGGCCCTTGCAATCCAGACAAAGCCGGAATCAGGTTTCAAGAAATGCACTTTTCAACAGATTGATCTGGACGATCATGAATAAGTGATAGGACAGATATAAAGAGCCTTAGCTAATGGATATAATATTGGTGGGGAGGGGGAGTCCCTGACACCCTAGATCCATATGGTAAGGAATGCAACCTTGCTGTTTTTCTGATGTCAGGCTGAAATGAAGCCATACGGTCAGTTCCTGGTCTGATCTGATCAAGAAAACCTGGACCAGCTGCTGAAAGGGAGGGGCAGCCCAGGATGCCACAGGTAAGAGAGACAGAAGCAACAACAGCTCAGTTGGCAGAAGCCAATATGGAGTAGCTGGGAAGAGGGACAAAACCTCAACAGCAGCAGGGGTAACAGAAACAAAAGTCTGTTTCTTGTAAGGCACAAGGATGACACACTGTAGAGCAAAAAGGGACTGGACTTCACCTCTCCAGTCCCATGGTTCCCACACATCAGCCCACTGAGCCTAGGCAGCCTCTGCAAGCCAGCACAACTCGTAGTGCTGAGCACAAACTGCAGCCATGGGTCCTGCTGCTCCAGAGCTGCAGCCTAGAGTGAGCCCATGACTCGTTTTAGTTTTGCCAATTAGCAGCCCCATTCCTCACTAATTAAGGAGCAAAGCCGTCAGTCTGCCGGCAGCTTTGCAGAATAGCAATATCAGGAAAAGGTTTGTGCATTTTAAATCATCTAAGAGCAGTTTGTCACTGCTGGTCACTGATGTATGTGCACTGCTTCCCACTCCCCTTTCGCCTCCCCCTCCCATCTGTTCTGTTCCTCTCTCCTCCCCCAGTTTGGCTGCTGCACAGCTTCTTTTCTCACTCTCTAGCACATCTCCCAGCTTCAAATATCTCCCAGGAAATGCCTGGTCCTTGGAGGTAGTTCTTTATCTTCTCAAAGAACCAACTACCCAGCTATAGCAACCACATCAACTCCTCTCCATGGGATTGGAGGGAGCGAATCCCCAACTGTTTCTACATACTCCAGGGCTGCCTTCTGCCATGAGCGTAAGGTGCACAGAGAGGAGGCAGGTGTGACTTCACTGTATGCTCTCTCAAGGCTCCGTTTAAGATGAGCTGTCCCCTGCAATTCCACTGGGGCAGTGGAGTCACTCCCCTTCTCAGCTGAAGCAACAGTCCTACAGGGTTTTGCAACTGCCTGAGAACTTCTCACCAGCCTTGAAAATGCATACTAAGTTTAGTTCATAAAACTTAACTAAATTTAGTTACGTTCATATTGCCTTCTCAATAAGCTCTTCCCCACCTAAAACTTGAATTAAAACAATGTTGTTCCCCAGGCATGTTACACACACGAATATCTATAGATGTGCATTCCCTGTCACATCACAGCAACAGTGGCTTTCCCACATCATCTCTGTAGCCCTGAGAGAAAGGAGGCAACATGGCATGTGCTAAAGCCCAGCCTGGCCCTAACAAAACTGTAACTCACCAGCCTGCAGCTCCAAACAGAGCAAGTGAAAAGGTATTCCTGCTCTGCTCTCAACAGGGACATTGCTTTGGGTCTTCTTTCCCTCTTGCCACCAAATACATAGTGACACAGCTTGCTTGCAGTTCCCTCCCTCTCTCAAATTCAGCCTATGGCTTCAAGGGTGAGGCTGGGCTGATGAACAGTCGAGAAATCTTCAAGGTTCACACACTAGAGCTCAGGGCCTCAGGAAGCCATGAGGATACAGCAGTTTATCACACAGACACCAGCTCCAACATCGTGCCTCAAGAAGCCACAATGCAATGCCTTTTGTAAAAATCTCAGATGAGAGCCTTGAAACAGTATTTCTTCTGCAACATTTATGCATAATTTGGGACTATGTCCAATACCTTTTTGTATCTTGCCACAACCTTTATTTCAATAATTCCTTGCCTTGTGGAGTTCCACCACCTACTCACACATTATACAGAAATGTACGCTTTTAAACCAGTCTCATCACTGTGAAGCAGAAAATCCCTTTTTCTTGTGGACAGAGGTAGAGGAACATAGGAATTCAATCCACCTTCTCTGTCTCATCCATTATTTTCTGCTCTTTTGCCATGTCTCCCCCTATTTGTCATTTCACTAATAAACTAATCTCAGGTTCTTTAAACTCTTCACGTGAGACATTTTCCCGGTGTTTGATCGTCCTGAGTGTCCTTCCCTCTAACACCACACAGACAGCAAGTGGAGTGCCTCTAAGCTGGGACACACAGTCCATCTGAAATAAGAGTGAATGTTGGGAAAAACTGGGGAAACAACCCATGTAAGAAAGAAGTTGGGAGACAAGTGAAGACAGAAGAGTCCATATTTCCCTAACTAAATGCTACTAACTAAAATCATACATGTGCTAGTAGCAGGATCCAACTACTAGATGTGGATGGCAGTATTATGAGTAATGATGAAGACATGCAAAAGTTTTTAACAAACATCCCTGGAAAGCACCCCTCTTGCATCACATTGCGATATTGACGTGCTTTCCCATATATTAGTAAATGGAAAGGACATAAAACATTTTAAAAATCAACAGGTCCAAAAGTTCCCAGAGATCTGTCCAATAAAGTTTCTCACCAACTGATATTAATGTTTTACAAGTCTGGTAATGCTGAGGAAATGCCGAGGGATTGAAAGGGTCAGAGCCTAAATGGGAGTGATAGAAGGATTATCCCAAGTAATCATGAGTTGCTTAGTCTGAGGACCCCAGGGAAAAGACAGAGGTTTTGCTCTCAGCTCTTTCATCTTAAGGATACTCTGGCTTTAATCGTTGTCCAGTGTCAGTCAGCATGTAGAAAGAAGTATAGTCAAAAAGACTCCTTCCTCAGCATCCAAGCATAAGAGATAAACAGGATAGTGACTGACTCTCCTGGCACTGGTCATGTAGAACACAGTATTCTAGTAAAAGTCAGTTCTTGACCAAACAGCAGCAAAGGGACTTCAGAACTGTTGTTATGCATAGGGAAAAATCACAACTAATTGAGGGAGTTTCTATCAAATATCTGCAGTGACAGGGTCAGTACTATTTTGTATTCTCATCAAGGACCTAAAATCAAAAGTAGTACCGACAGTACCAGCAAATGCCAACATTTGATAGATAAGTAAGTATCCACAAGGATGAGACTATCAGAGCAGTGTGGATTCCACAGCCCACTTGTTTGGAAAAAAAGGGATTAAAGTACAGCCAAACCGAAAGGTCATCATCAGGAGAGAAGGAATGTAAGGAGCACTTCAAACAGAGGAATGTCTTCTGGAAAGTCACAGACCCAAAGAGGATTGTGAATTGCTCAGCAGAAACTCCCAGGACATTTGGTTGAAACAAGAGCTGATGCGTGTCTGGGATGTCTAAGCAGGAGTAAGGAAGTTTACTGCTTACTTATCCTTTGAGTGAGAAAGAAGCCTTCCAGATACAACATAAAAGGCTCAGTCATTTTTACTATTCAGAAAGATCCCTTGTAGTGCAAAAGTACTTGTGAAAATGTTAATGCCATTATGTAGATTTGCCAGGGCTTGGGCTGCCCTATCTAGCCCAGACACTGATAGGGGGGAGCAGCGTGTGGCCCAGCATGGGCTGCAAACCTCACCTCTTAACTAACCACACCCTGCTCAGAGGACACAGATCCCTGCTCTGCTACCTCCTCGCTCACCTTAGCCAGCAACCCAGAGGCAACTTGGTGACAGAGAATAATTTTTTGCCGACAGAGAAGTTATATGGGACAAAGCGACTCTCATGAAGCAGAAGAAAAGTAGGACCCAAAAACGGATGGATCTGCCAGACACTTTAGAAATGAAGAAGGATTTATTTTAAAACAGGGTTGCATAACCACTTGAAGAAACTGCAAAAAGCGGGGGATTCTCCAGAAATAGGAAGCCTTTCCAGAAAGTGTGATTCAGCCAAATCTTCTTCATTGGCTCAAGACACAGGTAACAGGAATATACAGGTCTAATACACCACCCTGGTCTGAACTCTAATTTCCACCTTCTCACTGAATATGGTGATCGCTGTACCTATGAGAGGCCCTGCCACCGGTTCAGTTGCTGAGATAATTATTCCATTTGTAATGACAGGACCTCAAAGTCCCTTGGACACTGTGCCAAGTGCAGCATGGCAGACAGGCCACCCGTAGGTGTTTTTCCTGGGACTTGGCTCTGTATATATACGGCCAGTCTTCGCAAACAAAGATCCGGGGAAGGTCTTTACACCTTCCAGCCTGCACATTGGGTCTCTTCAGGTGAGACACAGTGTGCGCAGAACTGAGCCCACCCTTTAATCCTAAGGTTCACCTTGGCTCTACAGCACTGCTGAACTGTGGGCAATCTCAGATGGAAATGAGGAGGCAGAACTGCAGAGTTTAGGGTAACTGGAGGATAACCAGGAAACCCAGACTCTCACAAGTTTCAGTCTTAATGATCACATTTAAATAATTTGCAGATTCTCCTTAAAGCAAAATGGGAAACAAGAAATTGAGAAACATTTGTGATTATTATGTTAAATAAAAGTGTGGCAAGAAGTGAAACCCGAGCAGAACAAGGTGGTTTTGGAGACCATGATGGGGCAGCTGCAGGCTGGCTCAGGGTAACCTGGCATCCTTCACACAGAGACTCTCATCGAGAGCCTGCGCCAGCCCACCCTTTTGCTGCTGATGAGATGTGACAAGGTTGCAGCTCACGCAGCCTGGCTCCAGATGAATGCCCTAAGGAGTGAGCTAGCAGGACTCTCCCTCTTCCACCAGACACTTCTTCATGTCACCTTTGGCACAAGAGCTTTCTTCCCTGAAATTTCTGCTCCAGAACACGTCAGTCAGAACCTTGTGTCCTACATCTGCTAGTTTATCACTCCGAATGGTTTGGGGGAGATGCAGCTGGGGTAGATGGTTCTGCATCTCAGAACATCCATGCTACACTAGCCCCATAGACATCTCCAAGACCAGTGGTACTTCCTTTTAGCTGAACTACAGTGACTAATGAAACAGAGAGGGGTTGCTCTCTTTTATATTGACACAGAGAGCATTGCATACACAGGATGGATGTAACAGTCAGCGTTTCTGTCTCTTCCCAATCTCTTTGGTCCTCTTTTCTAAGAGGTCACAATACTGTCAGTAGACTAAGAGGAGGCTGTCAGGGAAAGTTGGCAAAGCACATGTTCCTGAGGGGAGAAGAGAGGCTTTGTTGGAATACTCCTTTAAAGAGCAGTCTTACTGATAAAGAAGATGATGCTCTATGTACCTTTTCTTTCCAAGATGGCATTTTCCTAAGCCAGTGGTCGTTAACACATGGGGACTCAGCTCACTTTTATCTGTGAAGACAGCACATCACTCACGGTCAGCGTCATCCAAGTCAGCTGAACCATTTCCCTCATCTCAGACAAGAGTCTCTGGATAGATTCTCCAGGATATCCGGCCAGGCTCCTCTCTCACAGGAACTCCACCTTCTCCCAGTTGCAGGGAGCATGGGAAGGGCAAACCAAGCTGTTGAGAAACCTAATCCAGCATGCCATGTACAAACTCTTTCCACCCAGCACAATCCGGGCTCCCTGGGGACATTGGTCTCTGAGCGATGTGGCCAGACAGCTTCAACCAAGAGTCCAAAACTGGTGAGAATCTCATGTGCAACCAAAAATCAGACCAGTCCTGTACCTGCTGCACCCATGGATCAGGTCAGCTCCACACTGCAAAGATGCATTCACTGTCAAGTTCCTTCAGTTCTTCTCCTTACCCATGTACCCTGCCTGCAAATGTTTACACAAATGAGTTTACACTGGGACTAAGGAGCCATTAGACACCTGAAGGACAGTGAATACAGTTGAGCATCACATGGTTGGCAAAGGGCCACACTCTTCAGACTCCCTGATGGCTATGTGAAGTAGCCAGGCACTTCCTACTTGCATCAGGTAGTCAGCAGTTGGGGCAAAGATGCCACACCAAAAGAAACCTGGCAGAGCTGCTTGCTTCCCACCTCAGTTTGGGGCCAAGAAAGCAGCTCAGATGCATGCATGGTGGCAACTCAGGTAACCTTTGTGCTCCTCCATGGAATTGACTCTGAGACTCCCTCCTGGTCTGCATGTGTCCCTGGGGGAGATGGCTCCTCTCCCTACCTCCATGCCAGATGTCCCAGGCCAAAAGAAGAAAAAGGCAATAGTCAGAGAAAGAAGGGAAGAATGCGGAACAGTAAGTGAAGACCATGACAGCTGTAGAGAGGACAGTTTTGACCATCACAGCCATGCAGGACATGAGCACAAAGTCCCTGCCTTTTTCTCTGCATATCAGAAAGCTTAAGAACTTCAGGGGATTTATTTTACAATACAGAAGAAAAGCTTTGGATTTCACCAAAAGAGCAATGAGGAAAACGCTTAAAATGTCAGCATTTCTAGGGCAGTGGCATGTGAGAAGGAGAATGACACCTGTGACTCCACTGGATGCTGCTGGTCAACGCAGGCTGACAATGGGACTGTGCTGGCTGGTCACTCCAACTGGAGTACAGAAGGACAGGATGGGAGAAGTGTCTCCTTTAATTCTGGCCATGACATTCCCACTGCTCGGGGGAATATTGGAGAGCGAGTCATATCCTCTGTGTCACCCCACATCCTGCCCGCACTCCAGACACACAGGGAAACCATCATCTGTCACCGTGCCACAGCCCTGGCCTCCAGGGCCCCTCCTCCCTGCCTGGCACAGGACTTGCTGTAGCAGCCTAGAAAGGAGATGGCGGAGCACACACACTGTCTCAGCTCCTCCACTCAGACCCGTCTGGAGCAAAGGTGTCATCCATCACATCTCAGACATGCTGCACAGCAGACCTCAGATGGCAGAGGCACACATCTTTGTGCTGTATCACTTGCTGAGGATGAAGGCTTTCTAATCTGGCCCACCTGGGACACTGCAGGGGAAGAACGGTGGCAGCACACGCCCTGCACACACCCAGGACAGCTTGCTATCCCTGGGGTCTGCAGGCAGAGGAGGGCACAGCACATGGGAATCCCTTCAGTAGTGTCAAGTTGGCACGACTGACCAAAACTATTCCCGCCTTGGGAGAGCCTGGATGACAAGAAGGTTGAACCCATCACTAAGCCACTTATCATAGATAAACTTCAAAGAACAGGAACTCCTTTGGTCTCCAGCTTGCCAAAGGGGGAACCAGGGGAGCTGTGAAGACCCATGGCACCCCCACCTAACCCCAGATACTGATCACATTGCTGAGCACGGTATCTAAATGCTGCAAGCACAGCATGGGAGCCTGCTAAAGCAAGACCAAGAACATGCTGGGGTTTAAGCTATTCATTGTAAGAGATGACAAGCATCCCCTGGGACAAGCTCATTTGCTGCTGCTGCAGAAAGAGGTGAAGCAACTCCCTTCTACTCAGGCTTTCCCTCCCACCAGGAAACACACACCACCCCCCCCCCCCCCCCATCATCCCCATGGAGAAAGAGGAAGAGTGGCTGGGGTGCAGCAAATGCCAAACATTCCCGCTCTGGGGAAGCATTCCTTCTTTCTTACCCCCATGGCCTTTCCTGCAAAACAAAGCTTGATGCTTTTCCATACATGCTTACCCCAGCTCTCCAGCCTGTGATTTACAATAGATGTGGGACTCTTAGAGAAACTTTGGCTTCAGGACTGTCCCTGAGTCCTTCCCTGGAAATCCCTGTTTCTCTAGATAATGGCAGAATCGTGACTGGACAAGCAGAGCTGGACATAGCAGGCAATTCTCTGATGGGTATTACTTGCAGAGACATGCACCTCTGGGCATCCCCCTTTCCAGCCTCCCATTCCCATCAAGTGCTTCAGGCTCCTCGGTGGCTACTTCTGTTGCAAGAGGCCAGGAGGTTCTTCCTGACAGAGGGGAGGCCAAAAATGCTCTGGTGAAATGGCCCTTTGGGAAACCCTGCCTTCAGCTGATTGGATACAGATGGCCCAGGCTTCCAGGAGCAGCAGGTTAATCAGTTAATGACTGAAGGATGTTGGGCGATGCTGCTGCTGCGCATGCTGCGGGGCAGCCCCAGCCACACAGCCCCAGGGCAGCCACTCCTTCCTCGCTGGGGCCAGATCTGGGAAAACATCTGTTCTGATAAAGAAAGTGCTTCACCAGGGAGGGGGCAGGCCCGAGCCCATCAGCTGCTCCAGCCCACCGATTACGGGCTGCTCCGGAGGGGCTGCTAGCTCCGCACTGCACCCATGATTTGCAAGGCCAGTCACTGGGGTTAATAGCCTGGGAAGCATCCGGGGCTAGAGGGGGCAGATGTCTGTTGCTCCAAACAGGAGGCTTTCAGACCTCAGACGCAGACCTTAGGATGGCCCTGTCACCCCACAGTGCCTGCCGTGCCCACTGCCAGTGCCACAAGCACCCGCTGTCATTCACTCTGCCAGCAAGAGCTGCCCCAGCCTTGCACCCACCTGCCCCTCACAACCAAAGGCATCACCAGGCTGGGCTGAAAACTTGTGCACGCTCAGGCAAGGAAAAGGGCAAGAGAGAACGTGTTGTCACTCGCTCCCCCCGTCAGCACAGTGCCCCGCACGGCTGTGTGCACAGCGGCGAGGGTACCGCGGCCAGGCGGGGACCAAAGCCCGCGACTAACAGGTACCAGTCCGTTCTGCCCGCCGGCACAACAGTGACTGGTCAGGAGCACAGAGGGGCAGGGGACTCCCATCGCACGCTGCCCGGCCCCTCACCGGCCCGGTGCCCTGGCCGACAGCCGCGCCGTGACACGCACACGCAGGCAGGAGCAGGCTCCGGATCCTGAAGTCGCTCTAGAGGATTAAAGAGCCGGCTCTGGGCAGCCATGACTATCATGCGACAAACCCTCTCCTCCCGCAAGCAGCCCTCGGCCGGCTTTGCCGGGACCACGCATCGCTCGGGCTCCGGCTCCCGCAACCCCTTCAGCCCCTCGCACGGACTTGCCCGGTGCTGCGGCGGGCTGGGGAGCGCTCGGGGACAAAACCCACCGCATCCCAGCGCTCCAGAGAAAGTGCAATCAGGACCATCTCGGCGAGGGGGCAGCGGGGGCGCGGCGAGGCCCGCGGGGAGCGCAGCGTCCCACGGCCCCGGGAACGCTCCTGGCCCGGGGCGCGGCACCCCGGTGCCCGACTCGCCCCGGGACACGACCCTGCCGGCCGGCCTCCACCCGGCCCCCCCGCTCTCCCAGCCCCGGGCAGGGGCCAGCACCGCCGCCGTCCCCGTCCCGCCGCTGCCCACCTGGCGCAGAGAGGCGTCCATCGGCGTTGCCGCCCGCGGGAGCGCTGCCGCCGCTCTCAGCGCCGCATCGCCGTGGCCGGGCGGGCACGGCTCGCCGGCCCCGCACCGCGCTGGCTCCGCCTCGCCGGCCGCGGGCAGCGGGAGCGGCCGGGCCGCCCGCTCCGCCCCGCTCCGCCCGCCCCGGGGCGCGGGGAGCGCGGCCGCTGCGGCAGAGACGGGGCCGTGCCGGAGCGTTTAGGAGCGGGGTGATGCTGTCTAGGGATCATCCCGCACCTCAAGAGTGGGGTGCCGAGAAGGGTTTGGGGTGGGGGAGGCCCGAGGGGCCGGTGTCACCCACGGACACTCAGCGGGGATGGGGGACCACTGCTGTACGCAGCCACAGCAGCCACGTGTGGACCTTTAAATGGGCAATTGATGTCATCCGGAATAACACACATTTTGGGTTTGGAGTTCCCTTTAGCAGACCATCACAGCACGTTAACAGGACCGTTAACAGGAATCCTGATAGAGCTTCAGAATGATGTCTCTCAGATCTGGAACAGCTGGCGAAGAGCAAGAGGTTGGGCAAAGTTTGTCCAGATCACAGTTCGAAGATAGAACTTAACCACAGATCAAAGTGTGGCCAGATCATAGTTCACAAGTGCACTATGAAGGTATTCCTTGCAGTCAGAAATTATTTCTTTATTCTGAAAGAAAGGAGATCTAATGGAAGTGGATAGGGGAAGGTTTTTTTAAATTATTATTATTTTGGTTAATAATGAGGGATTTTTAACTACTTAAAACACAGGAGTGTTCTGAGGTAGATGACAGTATCTTGTCCAACATCTGCCTCAAGTCTTCAGCCACTGCCTAACCTGTGATGACCACCCCCACCACTCTTCCACCTTCACTATCTAGACCTTTGGGTAAAGTTTCCTGATATATGAGTCACTGTCAATGTGTCCTTCCGTTTTGATACCAAGTCACTGAGAGCTGTCCTCGGCATGACTATCCAGCCTCTTTTGTACTTGTGCTGGATTAGTTTAATCTACACCACTTTCCCTGCCTTATGAAAACATCATGCAAGACAGCGCCAGAAGCCTAACTGCAGTCCTTATCTCACATCTAATACTTCTATCCGCAAGGCCAATTACCGTGTTAGAGAAGGGGATTAGATCAACTCACAGTGATGTGTCCTTGACAGTCCTCCTTAAAGCCACACATTTGTTGTCAGGCTGTTTCTGACAAAGCCAGCTTTCTCCTCACAGGAGAACAGTTCCTCGCTATTGCTGCTTCTGCAGACAGTTTTGGCTGTTCAGCTTCTCCATTCTTGCTGATCACCTGGGAGCCAACAGGAAAGTTGAGGATCACCTTTCTCCTCTGTCTGCCTGCCTGCCAGCAGTTTCCACCAACAGACATCTCCACCACCAAATGTCCCCTCCCAGGCTGCTTTGGAAAAACTTTTGCCATGGTTCTTGTCATCCAGGATGAAGTAAGAGTCCTACCTTTCAAAATGCAAGGTTTTTAGCATTAAAAACACAGTTGACTGACACCTTCTAAGGGGGAATTAGAAGGTGGCTTGACTTGGTCCTTAGAACAAAGTAACTTTCCAAACTATTCAGGCAATAAACATAGGATTCCACAAAGGGAGCAGCAGTGACTGATGCTGTATGCCCTGTGCTCTGTCAGCCTGGTAGAAAAGGTAGCAAGAATCTTGACAAGAAACACCTGATATTTGTTCCTTTCTGTTACAGGATTAAAGTACTAGTCCTACATTTGTATCGCCCACCTGGAAACTGCAACGTCTGAACTGTTTCCTAACTAGCTTTAGATACTGTTCCTGGGGAAGGGGTGGCTACAACCATCTGCTTCTTCACAGAGTCTTGATAAGCAGGTGATTGCTGACTCGCTATCACTAGCTGGCCCAGACACTGCCATCGCCATGTCTGGCACCTCAGCAGGAGCCATTGGACACTTCAGCAACATGATGAGCACAAAGAAATCAGTAAGGGTTGGCATGGGCCCCACTGTGCAGGACAAGCACAGGACCCCTCTCTAGCCCATCAGCCTACCCTCCTCCCCCCACCTCGGGGCTGCCTTCTTCCCCAAGCCCGTCACAGCAGTGCTGCTCTTGTGTTTGGCAGCAATGTCACCAACCCAGTGAACTCCCAGCCCTCCTGCAGCCCAGCTGTAACCAGGGTGCCATGGCTGTTTTGCTTTGTCAGCAGAGACCTGGGTTCTGGTAGAGGAGAGCCATGGCAGAGAGGGGCCTGTGGGTCTGGGTAATGAGTTATCCCTGCATCCATGAAAAGAGCAGCCCTCTGGTGCTGCAGGCAGCAGGGCCCCGCACCCAGCCGTAGAGGTAGCAGACAGTGAGTCAGCTTCCTGCTGGGCTTTCCACACTGAGGGAAGGTCGGCAGAGGACTGGCAGGAACAAGCCGAGGCAGGAATTCCTCCTGGACACCAGACAATATCTTAATTTCCTCTTCTGCCACGGGTCTGGCACATGGCTGGGAGGCGGGCAGGCCAGCATGCCCCCTCTGTGGGTGGTGAGCATCTGCCAGAGTTGCTCTCCCTTTGCCTGCAAGGGAACGAGCTGTGACACCTTGGCTGCAAGTGCCTCCTCTCCCCAGTGGCTCATCAGAGCTGTACTTGTAGGGTAGGGGACTGATTTCCTCCACCATCGTTCCTGGGATGATCTCATTTGGGAGAGTCAGCAGCAGAGCCAGAGTACCTTGGACCCAGCCGAGGGCACAGGGAGGCACAGATTCAGGAGGGCACCCGTGCTCTGCTATGCATTGCCACTATTGCAGCCCCCACTGCCAGGCCCTGCTGCTTTGCTAGGGCCACCAAATTCTCCCTTGCCCAAAACACAGGACAACCAGAAGAATCCCCCTTCTCCAAATTACTGAGAAGCAGCAGCCAAAAATCAAGCGTGATGCCTGTAGCCAGACCCTGGCAGACCACCAGATGCTGAGGCACTCTCCTGACACAGAGTGCAGACATGCGAGGGGAAGGGGACACACAGTGCACATGGTAGGGTGCACAGTGGCCCCGCAGCTCTGGCCCTCTCCCTGTTCCAGTTTCTCAATTCCTTGAAATCATCTTATAAATCAACTCTTGAAATTGGCTGTTCCTCCCTTCCCCCATTCTCAGCCTGTGGGTAGCCTGGCCACAGCTCAGACTTGGGCAGAGTCTGGCCTGGCCAGCTCAGGCTTGGACTGCTTGAACTCATTGCACAAAGCTGGGGACCTCTCCTCCAGCTCTATTCCCTGCAAGGTGACGATGGTGATGATCAAAGCTATGCTGAAGCTCTCCTTGCCCGGGGCTGCTCTGAGGCTCTGCGACAGGAATTAGCCCAGGCTCCTTGGGGACAGGATCATGTTTGTACCAGATGTGTCCCTGCTCCAGAGGAATGTGATTAAGGATGTCTGGAGATGATTTCACAGGGTCACACCAAGCACTGCGGCACCTGCTCCCCCAGAGAGCAGGAGCATGAGGGGGAGCACTCCTCGTAGGGGGGTGACAGCGTGGGATGGGGGGTGTTTGTCTACACCCTACTGGCTACTGTCTCACTTCAGCCAGCATCAGCAGTGAGCCTGTCTCACTGCAGTGCACAGTGCTGCATCCACACACTACAGAGCTCAGGCCAAGGGTGGCTACACCCCTGCTTGGTCTGATCACACTGGGAAAAGCTTCTTATCCCATCCAGGCACATGAATGCCCTTCAGGGCCGCCCTTTCTCTGTAGGTTAGGAAAACAGGATGTTGTCTTCATTTTCAGCCTGATCACAAGAGCAGAGAGCTGGAGCAGATGGTCCCAGAGGGTGGATGCTGGGAACATTCATCCCACTGTGACCATGTGCCACCCTTTGGCCTCTGAAGTACCCTCCTGAGCTGTGTCACTGGGGTCAGCATTAGCTGGGACCTTCTACCAGCCCCATCTGCACGTGGCTGTGCTGACAGACCAATAATAAGGTATCTCCAGCTTTCTCTGCAGATAGTGGTCCTGGTCTTGTTCCCTCAGCCCAACCCTTCCTTCCCTTCCCTGCCACATCCCAGGCCACACATCCAGCGCCCAGCAGCAACAAGCTGAGGTTCCCTGCCTCTGCTCTCTTTGTGCTGCTGCTGGTTCGCTTGGGGCCAAAATGTGTCTGTGTGTGGCTTTTACACCTCGGTCATGAGAAATGCAGTCCTGGCGGCAAGATTGCTGAATGAAGGAGCTGAGCTACACAAGACTATAATTACAGTAGGAGCATGTGGGGATGAGGCCAGCCGAGCGCATCCACCTCATTTCCTCTCCTATTAACTCTGCCCTGCTTTTGTTTGACCCAGACCAAGCCTTGCTATTAATGGCACAATGCTGTGGAGGTCACAGATGATTCTGCTACAAGCAGCCTTGTGGATTCTGCTTGACTGAATGTATAAGCAGGGCTTTGCTCACAGAAACCATTACTACAGGATTCATGCTGTAGAAAGTATGTCAGGCAGCTGTGGTGCAGGCGTTTCCCAGATTGGGCTGTTTACCAGATAATGGCGAGCTCTCTGTTTCCAACTGCAACCAGCAACCCAGGCAAGCAAGCAAGGAGGTTAAATGGTGTCATATCACTACCCCTGCTTGTGGCCAAGGTCTGCTGATGAGTGCTGGTAGCTGGAGCCATTTCCTCTTCCTCATCTTGCCTGCACTGCTTCAGCTTGCAAAATCATTTCTGTGCTGAAGGAGAGAGCTCTTCTATTCTCTGTGCATCTGCAGCCAAATCGATGTCAATCCCTGCCCTGTTTTGTTGTACCTGTCCCTCTTAAGTCCCCAGGAGGCAACCTGAAATGCTGGGCTACTGGGCTAGCAAACCCAAGAAGCAGGCAAGGCTGTGCTAACACCTCCAGGGCTGAAAAGTGAGTGCAGCTGCAATTCAGAGTACCAGTAGCTGGCCCCAGCATTTGGCCATCTGTCTTTACTCAGGATGAGAGCCTGGTACAGAAGGAGCCAGCTGCTCCTCAGCCTCTCCTAGCCCCAGTGACATTTCTGTATTCTGCATACTGGAAGGGGTGGGCATCCTCTAGGGACACAGGGCTGGTGGATGAAGGCAATCATCCATCTGGGCTCCTGCAGCAGAGATTGCAAGGTCCCCCCTTCTCTGCAGAAATCACGAGAAGAGGATTACCCTCCCATCCTGCTCAGCAGCAAGATCACATCTGGCAGCCCAGGAGGTCACAGAACAAAGTGTCGGGAGAGATGGGAGATGTTGTGCAGCACTGATTCTCAGTATTCCCCTTGCTCCGGCTCCTGCACGGCCCTCTCTGAACAAGGCAGGACACCCATGGGTGCCAACCTTCTTTCTTGCTGCTCCCTGCACAGAAGAAGCTTGGGTTTCTTTTTGGAAGAAGCTTTTTCAGAGCTCAGGCTGAGCCTTCCCCATCCCCACCTCCCAGCAGCATTGCCCCTCTCTGCATGAGCTCATGTGAGCCATCTCTGCAGAGCAAGGCACAGCAGCTTGTGAACAGGTGCACCGCAGCCGAGAGTCTGCACCTGGACAGGGGAGCCTTGCATGGGCACAGGAGAGTTGCCCCAGCACTGTCCTCGTTCACTTCTGCTAAGAGTCCCTTTGGGGAGCAGTCCCAGCACAGGCACCTCAGAGAGGCAGAGGGCTGGAGAGCCCTGCAGGGATGATGCACTGGGAGGGACAGGGCAGGGGCACAGGGCAGCAGGAAGGAAGTGAACTGCCCAGGGCGAAGGAGTGAAGGCCAGACAAATTACAGGAGTACTCATTTGTACTGAAGAAATATGCCAGGCAAACCTGTGCCCAGGACTCAGGTATCCCTGCAAGAAAAATGTTCTTTGCAAAGACCTATGTGAGGGAGAAGGGCTGAAGGGATCTGCATCTCTGCCCTGTAGCTCTGTGGCAATGCCTGTGGGCCTAGAAACTGGCCCTAGAAACTCTGGGAAAGGCTGGCTCCAGCATGAGGGACATGTCCAAACCTGCTGTTCCCATGGGGAGGAAGGTTTGTGTCCGTGCCCAGGGAGGGCAGGTTCCTCCCCTGGCAGACAAGATGGCTCAGCTCGGCCTTTTCTCCTCTCCCTGGTTCCTCTCCTGGGGCTGGTGAGTCCCTTCTTTCAAGTTACATGGAGGGGAGGTGGATGTAGGGCAGAAGAAGACAGAGAGCATGGGGCTGGGGCCATGGTAGAGATGTCCAGGGTCTCCTGTGCTCAGCACTACTTGCTGGTGGTCCTCAACACCTGCGACAGCAAGCAGGACCCCAGTAACCCTGAGCTGGGCTACTCTTGGGGCTTGACATGCAACAATCATCCTCCTCAGCATCAGCTCCACTCTCCCCAGATTGGTGCAACTCGCATCTGAACAAATCCACTTGCATTTGAGAAGGCAAATGCAACCGGAGCCGCTCTCACCATTCCAAGTGTGAGGAACTGTCGCCTCCTGCTATTGTTACCTGCCCCACACCCCCCAGGTGCAGGGATCACAAACCCCTCCTCATGGGGAAGAGGAGAAAGGATTTTTAGAATTTATTTTAATGAAGTTTGGGTGGCTAAAAACCAGATACCAAAGCCCAGGCAGGGACTTTCAGACATACACGGGAAAGAAGAAACTTTGCCAGTGGCTCTGGTTCACAGTTTTGCTGTGGAAATGGTCTTAACCAGCAGTTTCTTTAGCTTCCCAGCCGTACAGCTGTGCGAATGGGTGCCAGTGGTATCTGACAACAGAGATGTGCCAGCCCCTCCCGGCTGCAGGGAATAAAAATAACTGGAGAAGATAGCTTGAGTGTACTTGAACCCAGGTGGCAGGAACAGAAACCCAAATAGTTTGCTTAAACATATAATTGTTTAAAATAATACCGTTGATAGTTTTAGGAACAGACCTTCTATTTTTACGCTCTGGACAAGCTTGCTTTTGTAAAGATAAACCTCTTCCCATACAGCAAAGAGGTGGGAGAAACTTCTGGTAGGAGTGCAGTCCTGGTCTGGCATAATTAAGTCCCCTATAAGGGAGCACGTGAACACTTGCCCCATCCCAGAGCATCCCTCCGGCAAACAGGGGGCCTGCAGACATACAGGGTATTCTCCCCAGCCCCAGCACAGGACCATCCCAATTCTGCAGGCAGCTTCTCCCTCCTCCTTTGGTCTCACAGAAGTGGGGGTACCCCCTGGAGCGCACCCCTTGCAGCTCCCTTACTCCTCCTGCCCCAGCCCATCCCTGTTGCCCTCCTCCCCACCCACCTGCTGTCTCTTCTCCGGCAGAGCGACCAGGACTGACTCCTTCAAGCTGGCCAGATGTCCCACCCTTCGAGCAGCATGCCAGCCGTTTGCTGACTGAGCCCACAGGTGTGACCCAAACCAAAGCCCCTGCAGCAATCCTGCCTGCATCGCATCCTGGTGCACTGTGTTTCCCAGCACATCCAGCACCCAGGACCATCTGGATAAGCTGGGATCCTGGCTGCCTCCTCTCCATCACCATGGCCACCCACGGAGGCCCTATACTCTGCCCTCGAAAGGGAGATCAGCACCTTTGTGAGGCACATGCAGCAGTGCCAGGAGGGCTTCGACCTACACAGCCTGTACCATGTCCTGCTGCTGGTGCTCCCACGGAGCCCCTTGGGGCAGGTGGAGAGCTGGCAGCACCTGCAGAGGCTCGCCCACTGCCAGCCTGGCTCAGGCAGCCCCGACATGGCCAGCAGCTATGTGGACTGGCTGGCCTCCTACCTGCAGCACCTGAGCACACTCAAGGAGAGGTTTGACACCAGGGTGGTGGTTCCACTCTGTGAGAACTTACACATGCATGAGGAGCCAGCTGCCTGCCCCATCTGGCAGTCCCCCTTGGGATCCATTGCCCATTTGGCCACACAGCTCTTTGCTCACTGGTATAACTGGGGGCTGCTGCTGCAGCGGGGGGACCCTCAGCAAGAGGGTCTTCAGCCCCCAGAGCTTGCATGACCTGTGTGACTTTGCTGATGTGGGGCCCTTTGTGAAGGTCTTGAGGCTGGTCCCTGATGTCTTTCACCAGAGCTTGGTCACCGCCACCAATATGAGGAAGAGCAGGGCTGGCTCCGGGCGCTGTACAGCCTCCACTGCGAGGCAGAGCCCCCTTGCAGCCTGGGTCTCCCCTCAGCTTCTACAACCTCATGGTCCCGCTGCAGCCCTCGGGCGGCAGTGCGGGGGAGCTGTGAGCCCAGCTGCAGGAGAGCCGGGAGGAGCTGCTGGCCCTGCTGCACCACGGGGAGCGGGCAGCCGCCCTGCACGGCCGGGTCCGTCGTGTCACCCAGCGCATCCACCTCCTGTGCCTGCAGCAGTGGGATGAGGGTACGGGGCTGGCCCAGCTCTGGCAGAGCCCAGGTATGGGTGTGGGACATCACCGGCACCAGGCTGCCCTAGCTGAGGAGCTGCAGAAGAGCCTGGAGCTAGAACAGTACCATCATAGCATTCTGGAGGCTGACTAGGTGTTGGAGCTGGAGGTCAGGCCCATTCTCCTCCAGAGGACTGATGTGGTAAGGGGCATGTGCTTGCTCTGCTTGCGCTCCCTGGTCTGCACACCAGGGTGAGTGGCGCACTGCTGTGGGCCAGGGTGCTGCATGGGAAGGGCTGGGCATCCAGGTAGAGATGTGGATCTTGTGGGACTGGGTACAGCCATAACCTCTCCAGCCATGTGATGATGTGAGGAAAGAGAGCCATGGAGTGGGGAATGGAAGAGGCAGTGTTTCCTAACAAGGCAGAGCAGCCTGCAGGTCTTGGGTACTCCCATCCAACCTGTCTGGATGCTAAGGACACAGGCACACACACTGCCTCCTCTCTGACAGGTTCAGCAGTGCTGCCAGGACCTGGAGAAAGCGCTGCGAGGCCAGGCACTGCCT
Source organism: Empidonax traillii (assembly GCF_003031625.1). NCBI lineage: Eukaryota > Metazoa > Chordata > Aves > Passeriformes > Tyrannidae > Empidonax > Empidonax traillii. Next base: position 661,375 of record NW_020955198.1, read on the forward strand.
GCCCAACGGCACACCCAGCTCACAAACACGATGGCCACCACTCCTGTCCTTGGGCAGACTCAGCCCTCTGCCATGAGCCCCAATGGCATCGGCCAGCCCCTGGAGCAGCCCTTAACTGACTGCAGGAGGTGGGGCTACCACCTACTCCCAGCAGCAGCACCCAGGAGAACACGACTGGAGGACACCCAGCCCATCACCACATGGGCTGCGGGCAGCAGCTCATGGGAACCTGGCTCAGCTCCTGCCTGGGAAGAAAGCGTGAAGAGAACATGTTAATGAGATGTTTCCTCCATGCTGAGCACATGGCCCTGCCATTCAGCGTGTGGCTTCAGACTGCATAAGGACATGGGCACTGAGTGCTCTTGAGCACACAGGCAGGAGCATGTACATGTATATGGATGCAAGAGGCAGGAATGTGTATTTCTGATTAAATATGGGGCTCAGACTCCTGTTTCCAGCAGTCAGCATGGGGGCTCTAGCTGGGCCCACAGTAACCAGTCTGCTTGATGACGGTGATGGAAAACCCACCTCCATGCTGGTAGTGGGTGACATGGTTACAGTTCTTGTTCCAGCTGGGGCTTGCTACCTTACTGACTGTTGTGGGCAAGAAAACTTTGTGTTGGGGAACGTCAATCAATTTATTGCCACTGGCAACAGAACAAAAGCATAGAGCCAGAGGCACAATTCCTGTGAAGAGTTTATTGGTGTAGCTGTTTCCACTACAGTCAGAGGAGTCACAATGCACAGCAACAACAGGCCTCCTACACTACACAGGGAGGACAGGACACACACGGCCACAGACACACAGAGACACTAGTCTCTCCGCCCTGGGCCCTGCGGAGGGGCCAGGCTGTGGGCAGGAACCTGCTGTGGGGGGAGACTTTCTCTGATGGGATATTTCTGCAGCCTCCCAAGGAAGGCATTGGACCCTCCTGGTAATGAAGCAACCACCATCTCTTGCAGGAGCCAGGCTGGTAAGTGGGAACAGGGGCAATGTCTTGTCCCAAATCCAATGGTGAAGCATGCATCCCAGCTTCCTCCAGAAGACCACTCCAGCTCCAACCATCAGGGGGAGGCTGGGGTGCCTGTCTCCTCTATTGTGGGCACCCTTGAAGTTGCCAAAGGCAGTAAGGGCACCATCAAGCAGTTTCTGGGCCAGCTCTGAACAAAAGCTGCCAGGTCAGGGAGACCCCAGAGGAAGCCCTGTCAGGCAGAAAGGTGTGATGCACAGAAGTTCCACCTGAATATGAGGAAGAACTTTACTGTGTTGGTGACTGTGCACTGAATAGGTTGCCCAGAGAGGTTGTGGATTCTCCCTCACTGGAGACATTCGAGAACTGTCTGGATGCAGTCCTGTGCCATGTGCTCTAGGATGACCCTACTTGAGCAGAGAGGTTGGACCAGATGATGCACTGACCCATCCTGTGATTCTGTGTTTGGAGCTGCTCAGAGGTGATGGGGGATGGGTGCTGGGCATGCTGAATGCTGCTCCTTCCCACTAGGAGGAAATCACTGGATGTGAAAGGTCATCTCAGTATGGCAGCAGAATTGGGGCTGGGGGTTTTAGTGACTTCCTTGTAGGGTTGCAGGGAGCCAGACTCAGTGAATCACTGCACAGGGAATGGGAGGGGACTCAAAGGACTGTTTTGTGCTCCAGCACTACATCTCCTGTACAGCTTCTTAAATATGTTTTGTTCTCAGGGACAGGAACGTGGGGATCAGGAACTGGGATGCAGCCCTATGATGCATTTACCCCTGCAACCTTTGTGGAGGTTTAGAATGGCACAGGACTCCCCCTAGTTCCTGCAAGAGGGCAGACACTCAAGACTTCAGGATACCTGCTTGTCCCTAGCCTCCCCTCGTGGTGCAGTTTGCCTTTGGGAATAAGGTTGGGAAAATTGAGAGGAGGCTAACAGCCTCTCCCATGCCAAGCAAGAGCTGAAAACAGTTATATGGGAAGGTGACTGCACAGATGATGGTCTGGAGGACAGGGCCAGGGTGCCTGTCCTTCTTTGCCTGTCTGCCAGGCTGCAGCAGCCCCAAGGGCCAGGGGCTGTGGCAGAGGCCCAATGTGAGCACTCCTAGAAGGGGGCAGAGGGAGCAGGAGCAAGGCATTTGCCAGCTGAGTAAGGAGACTGCTGGCCTAGGAGAAGCCCACTGGCCATCCACAGGCAGCTTCTAGCCCATCCCTGTGAGTGCTCAGTGTCACGTGGTGCTGAGACATCCAAGCTTCATGGTAGTGGAGGGGGATGCAGTGGCACCAGCTGGCACGGTTCCCTTTCACCACCTGGAGACCAGGCACAGGCTGCCTCCAGCAGGGAGGGGACAGACCCCTGACCCGAGGGCACTGAGGGCCCACACAGCTTTGGGATGTGAGAGGCATCTCTCAGCCCACCAGGTCCAAGAGGAGAGAGACTCACATCTCTGCTGAGCGAGCGATGGGGCAGCCACAGCCAGAACTGCCTCCTGCAGGGCTATGGAACAGCCATTCGTTGGTCCAGGCAAGAAACTGTTGACTCACGGCAAGTCTCCAGTTAGTTCTCAGGAGGGGTGAGCAGGTGCGAGCGGCCTGTCCCATGACTGGGGAGGGCAGCTCCAAGCTCACACAGGCATGTGCAGCTCGTTGTACTCATCCCGGCCATCCTCGTCGAAGTTTGGCTCCGCATCCTCTGAGTCCAACTGGGAAGAGGCAGAGACCAGGCTCTGAAGGCCACAGCCAGCCCCAATGTGGGTCAAGCCTGGCACGGAGGGATCAGCACACAGCGACCTAGGCAGCTGGGTTGTGCTGGCAAAAGCAAGGCTCTTGCTCTTTCCCCTCCCAACAGGCTCCTTTTTTAAATTCTCATGCCTGTCTATGCATCCCCAGCCCGATGCCCTTTCCAAGACCTGGGGCTTTGGTCCAGCACTGCAGCTCCCCTCTCCTCCACTGCTTGCAGCATCATCTCCTAGGTGCTGCTCCAGGCTGTTCTCCAACAGGAGCTCAGGATGTTGACAGCAGCAGAGGAGCTGACAGCTCTCAAGGAACTGCCAGCATCCTGGCACTGTGGTTACATGTTTAAGTGCCAGGCTGTCGCTACTGGCTCAGTGGGGATTTGGGATGTCTCTTGATAAATTAGCCACAAGATGGAAAGGCAAACCTG